>NC_066339.1:4501461-5101461 GCF_022539315.1 Serinus canaria
CCTGCAGGTGAGGGCTGAGCTCTGTTTCCCAACCATCCCCAGCAGCAAGGGGAGCTCGGAGGTCCCATCCCAAGCCAGAGCATTCCAGGATTCTGTGCTGCTCCTTCCCTCCTGCTGCCAGGCCCCGGGGCTGGCCTGGGGAGGGCAGGTTTGTTTCTCTGCTTCCAGCACCACAGACACCAGGCAACATCTGAGTGCTGAAGGGTTGTGAAACTTCTCCTTCACGTTTGACTTGGGATCAAAGAAGGAAGAACAGCCGCATTCCCGGGCTCGGGGTTTGCTTTCACACTTGTGAGGAAAGTTCCAGAGAAGCCAGCCAGGTTTTATCACCTCCTGGTTAACATTTCCAGACTCTGGTTGCTGGTGATGGCCATGAGAAATGAGAGATTCCTGCATCCACCCCAGTGATCCCTGCATCCCTCATCCCACCACATTCCCAGGTGGATCTGCCTCTCCCTGAGGTCCTGGCTGGATTTAAGCCATGGGGGGGTCAGACCCAGCTCAGGGGGCTCTGGGCTCTCACTGTCCCCTCCACAGCAGCTCAGCCAGGGGCTGTTGTGCTCTCCCTGGCACAAATCAGCTTCCAGAGAGCCACTTCCAGCAGCTCCTCTGGGAACTCAGCCGGGGTTTGGCAGCCCCAAGCTGGGCTGGACACCTGGACAGAGCCCTCACTGCCCCATCCTGCTCCTGACCCCACACCTGCAGCTCCTGGATGGATGGATGGAAGAGGAGGAATTGCTGGACTCAGGATCTGGTTAGAGAAAATCAGGAGAGTGTGAAAGGGGTTTTGTCAGCTGCTCTTGGAGTTTCCTATTGAAAATGAAAATGGAGTGAGAGAACAGGCCCTGAGTGTATTTTGGCAATTTTTTGGTGAAGTAAAACAAAGCTGTCAGAAAGATCTGAACTTCTATGGAGAAGCAGAGTTCACCTGCAGGCCTCACTCTGCTCATTCCCCGAGCGATTCCCGGGGAGTTGGAGAAAAAACAAAGAAAACAAAACCACGGAAATTGAAATAAATGATCCCCAGAATCAGGGGGATGGAGTTTTAAGAAAGCTCACAGAGGAAAGGGATGCAAAATTCCTCGCTGCAAAGGGATAAAGCCATTTTGAACTAATGAAGATTAGGAAGAACCTCTCCCCAAAGAATGGTTATCCCATAAATTAATGGAATCACTGGTGTCACAGCCCCCAGGCACAGGGCCCTGAGTCATTGCCTTAAGTGCTGCCAGGGCATGAGCACCCTGTCCTGGAGCAGCTGGGGCTGGGCACTCCTGGAGATTGCACAGGCACAGATGGATCCTGGTATCCTTTGTTCTGGTCCTGGCAGGTATCCTGACAGGCACTCCTTCCTCAGAGATCTCTGCTTTTTTAATATTAAACCCCACCTTTTTAGTCAACACCAAGGAAACAACGATCCAATGGATTTGTTGTTGTTTATTATTGGAGCTGTGGCTGTGCTTATTGTTCTGTTTGCAGTGAGGGTTGATATCAATAAATAACAGCCAGGAATTAACAATAATTCCTTAATTATGGATGGGATTTCCATTCTGGGCCTTTCCCTGCCTTATATCACTCCTGGGCTGAGAAGGGAATTGCAGCCAAGCTTCCCAGGGGAATGGAAGTGCTTGGCTCCCCTTGGGAATGCCAATGGCTCCAAGGCTTCAGCCTCGGTGGATTTGGGAATTCAACAGCATTTCCTCAGGATTTCACCGTGAGATCCTTCCTCCTCTATCCCAGCACCTCAAAACCATTTAAAAGCCTGGAAAATAAAATGTTGCCTCTCAAAGGGGCTCCAAGGCAAAGGGACATGAGGGAACTCCACAAAGTCCCATTAAATTTTGCTGGAAGAGCTGAAATCCCAGTGCTTGCCCCTCATTCCATCCCAGTGACTCCAGGATCATCCCTGCCCCTCATTCCCACCCCAGTGACTCCAGGAGCATCCCTGCCCCTCATTCCCACCCCAGTGACTCCAGGAGCATCCCTGCCCCTCATTCCCACCCCAGTGACTCCAGGAGCATCCCTGCCCCTCATTCCCATCCCAGTGACCTCCAGGAGCATCCCTGCCCCTCATTCCCACCCCAGTGACTCCAGGATCATCCCTGCCCCTCATTCCCATCCCAGTGACCTCCAGGAGCATCCCTGCCCCTCATTCCCATCCCAGTGACCTCCAGGAGCATCCCTGCCCCTCATTCCCATCCCAGTGACTCCAGGAGCATCCCTGCCCCTCATTCCCACCCCAGTGACTCCAGGATCATCCCTGCCCCTCATTCCATCCCAGTGACTCCAGGAGCATCCCTGCCCCTCATTCCATCCCAGTGACTCCAGGAGCATCCCTGCCCCTCATTCCCACCCCAGTGACCTCCAGGAGCATCCCTGCCCCTCATTCCCATCCCAGTGACCTCCAGGAGCATCCCTGCCCCTCATTCCCATCCCAGTGACCTCCAGGAGCATCCCTGCCCCTCATTCCCATCCCAGTGATGTCCAGGAGCATCCCTGCCCCTCATCCCATCCCAGTGACCTCCAGGATCATCCCTGCCCCTCATTCCCATCCCAGTGACCTCCAGGATCATCCCTGCCCCTCATTCCCATCCCAGTGACTCCAGGATCATCCCTGCCCCTCATTCCCATCCCAGTGACCTCCAGGATCATCCCTGCCCCTCATTCCCACCCCAGTGACTCCAGGATCATCCCTGCCCCTCATTCCCATCCCAGTGACCTCCAGGAGCATCCCTGCTCTCTCAGCAAATGGAAGTGGGCAGGCTGTGACAGATTGACCAGCAGAGCTTCCTGGATGGATTTCCCACAGAAATTGCTGCCTGGCCCTACAATGGAAACCCATAAAAACCCCAGCAGGGAATGCACAGCACCTCATCTCCTGCTTGTGATACATTTCAAAAAGCCCTTTTCCCTCCTAGGGGATAAATCCTTCAGCCCCAATCCTCTGGTGGGAAGCAGAGAAGGAGCAGCAAACCCCGTGACCCTGCCCAGAGTCAACAAGTGGTCAAGCAGAGGTCAAGGGGCCCAAATGGGGCCAAAAAGGGCATTTTCTGCCAGGCCCATCTGGTGGCAAGCAGCCAGGCAGCACCCCAAAGGTGCAGCCCGGCTCAGGCTCCAGGCCTGGGCTGTTCCTTCCCCCAGACAGTAGCAATTATCATAATCAAGCAGTTGACTCCAATTACGCCTTCCTCTCCTCGCAGCCAGGGGATGGACACGGCCCAGGGAAAGTTCGCAGCCGTGTCGCCTTTGCATATCTTAATCTAAAATGACAGGGTGTGACACGGGGGGCCGGTGACCCTGCCAGCCTTCAGCTGTTCGTGTGGCAACAATTTCCAGCCCCAAATTACTCCCAGGCAGGGCTTGATTGGAGGTTCAAGGCAGCAGGAGAGAGAAGCCATTTAGGGGACTGAAACATTCTTCACAGCCCTATTTAAATACAATTTACATTCCAGGCTCTGCTGTTGGTGCATTGTTAATTGCACCTTGTACCTCAGTTTATTTTGTACTTGAAGGGGGTTTTGCTTTGCTGTTGTTTTTCAAAGGGCTCCTTTGCCTGCTTTTTTCTCTTTTCCTAAGGGGCTGTTCTCAGAATACAGCCCCAGTTCCTGGAAGGGAAAATAGATTAGTGGATTTAAAGGCCAGAAGGGACAAACAGATCATCCCGGTGACCTCCTGCAGAAGACAGGCCAGGACATTTTGCTCAGTAATTCCTTTGTCTCCCGTTTGTCCAGACTTAACCCAATCCCCTGCAGTGACCAGAACACCCCTTCCAGAAAGGCTGGAGCCATGGAATCACGGGAACCTCCAGGTCCTGGGGCACATCTTCCAGTGCAGCATCACCTGGAGCAGTCCAGGGGGACATCTGGACACTCCTGGGCTGCAGGGACAGCAGGGACAGCCTGGTTTGATGGTGGCATCTCAGAGCTTCAGATGAAATCAGGTCCCTGCTGTGCTGGGGGCTGGAGAGAGAGGACAGAGCCAGCCAGGACTGTCACCAGCACAAGGGGACAAAGCCAATTGTGCAGGCCAAGAGAAGCCTCCATTTCCAGCATTTCTTTAGCCCTGCTGGGCTTGTTGCCTCACCTGAGGTTAATTCAATCCAAGTGAGGACAGGAGGTCCTACACAGCTGAATTTTGGGGCTGCAGACATTTCTCTCTTCTCAGAACTGACCAAAGGCTGCATTCTAACCTGGTCCTAACAAAGCAAAAAGGGATTCCAAAATCCTTTTTCCTCAGCCATGCAGAAAGGGTGACTGGAGAGATGGAAAATGGATTTTGAATTTCCCAACGTGGGTGGAATTTCAAACCTCATCTCTGCTTGAAAAAAAGATAAAAAATAAAATCCCAAACAAAACATCTGCTGGGGAGCAGAGGGGGTGAAACACTGCAGAGCTTCCCACTCCTTTTTTCCAACTTGTTCTGCTCTTGGGTTGGAAAAGCCAAAGTCTCTCCAAGGGCTTGGGATCATTTCTGACCTTGGGCTTCACACCAGGCTAAAATCCAACTCTGGATCCTGGCAGCTGGAGCTGGGATCCAGCAATCCTTGCTTTAGGAATGCCCAAATGGAGTTTGACAAGTGGGATTGTTCAATGTGGAGTAAAGAAGCTTCAGAGTGACCTGATGGTGACTGTGGCCTGAGGGAGCCAAGAGGAAAGATGGAGAGGGAACATTTACATGGGCCTGGAGGGACAGGACACACATGGCTTCAGACTGTCAGAGGGCAGGGACAGATGGGATTTGGGAAGAAATCCTTCCATGGGAAAGTGCAGAGGCCCTGGCACAGGGTGCCCAGAGTGCCCCTGGATCCCTGGAGTGCCCAAGGCCGGGTTGGATGAGGTCTGGAAAAACCTGGGATGGTGGAAGGTGTCCCCATGGCAGGGGCATGGAATGAGATGAACTTTAAGGTCTCTTCCAAGCCAAAGCTTTCTGTGATTCTCTGAGTGCCATCCAGCAGGAAGGCAGAAACCTTTCCCCTGAAGCTCCTGCCCCCCAGGCCAGGTCTGATCCTGCCCCAGCAGCACTGCCAGGCCAGAGCTATTCTGGCATTCTTTCCTTTGAGCCCCATCTGCTGGAGTCCCACGATTTCATGACACATTTGATCTTTCCCTCATTTGTTCTTATTTCCAAAGCCCCCTCTGAGCCTTTGCAGCCAAGGGCAGAAGCCATAAACCCCAAGGAA
The DNA here is from genome assembly GCF_022539315.1 of Serinus canaria. Lineage (NCBI taxonomy): Eukaryota > Metazoa > Chordata > Aves > Passeriformes > Fringillidae > Serinus > Serinus canaria. The sequence continues at coordinate 4,506,638 of NC_066339.1, forward strand.
TTAAGCAAAACAATAAAACTGAGGAATTTCAGGACAGCCCCGTGATTCCACAGCTTCTGGGTGTCAGTGGCTGGGACTCCCTGGTGCTGCCAGTGCTGAAAGGAACCTCCTGGGGCTGGTTCTCATTCCCTTGGGCTCCCTGCTCTGGCCACGCCAGGACATAAAAAGGTGTTGGTGTAAATGACAGCTAAGCTCACTTGACCCCAGCCAGCTCCTCCTAATTTCCTGCAGCTCTGGGGAGGTCTGACTCAGACACAGCTCGGCAAAACTTGACGGAGAGACAGACAAATGTACTCCCCAACCTGCTGCTGCTGCTGCAGAGGCCTCAGAGCCAATTATCCCAGTGATCTCACTCCTCCCTTCCTTCTCCTCTCTCCCCCTTTTCCCATCACGTGCCCGCTCCCAGCACAGGCACGGTCCTGCAAGGGGGGGAAAAAGGGGAAAAAAGGAGGAATGTGGAGGGTTTGGGAGCCCCCTGAGAGCAGGTAGATCCATCTGAGCAGCGCCTGCCTCCTCCAAGGAGGGAGGAGATCGGTTTACATAAGTGCTTTGCCATATGAAGGAATAATTCAGAGGTATTAATAGAGGGTAAAGTTTCCCAGGAATCCCAACCAGGCCCCACAGACACAGGTGGGTTCTTTCACTGGCAGGGATGGGTGGAGTGGCACAGCTCTGCCCTGGGCTGGGCACTGCCAGAGGGGTGAGCCAAGGGGAGTGGGAGTGACCCCAGAACCTCCCTGTGGCTGTTGGGGGGACAGGAATGGCCGGGCAGGGCGCTGGGTGCTCACAGAATCGTGGGATGGGTTGGTTGGGAGGGAGCTGGATCATCCCATTCCATCCCTGCCACCTTCCACTGTCCCAGGGTGCTCCAAGCCCAGCCCAGCCTGGCCTTGGACACTGCCAGGGATCCAGGGACAGCCACAGCTTCCCTGGGTAATCCCAGGGCCTCACCCCCCTCACAGGGAGGAATTCCTTCCCTATATCTGATCCAAACCTGCTCTCCTTCTTATCTGGAAGGGAGGAGCCAAGTTCCAGGTCAAGCTTGGGATCAGGAAGGGACCTGTGTGGGACATTGGCAACACAGCCAGGCAGGGACACACGTGGGATGAGCCTCAGGATGTGCCCCACTGAATCCCAGAACCTCTGAGGCTGGAAAAGCTCCTCAAGGCCAAGCTGTGCCCAATCCCTACTTTGTCACCAGCCCAGAGCACTGAGTGTGACATTCAGTCCTTCCTTGGACACCTCCAGGGTTGGGGACTCCAAACCTCCCTTCCATTATCTGACCACCCTTTCCATGAGGAAATTGTGAATTTGTCCCAGGTGGAGCCCGGCCCAGCTGAGATCAGGGATGTGTGGAGTGAGCTGTGCCAGTGCCACGCTGGGAAATTCTGTTTTCATCTTTCTGAGCTTTTCCTGAGCTCAGGTGCCACAGACCAACCTGAAACCTCCTCTTGCTTTGGCACAAAGCCCCAGCTGGTGCCCAGCCATGACCCAGCTCCTGCAGAGGTGGCTCCATGCTCACTAAGAGGATAAACCAGCATGGAGCACAGACAAGGGGGTACAAGAAGAGCCCAAATCCCCTTTTGTTTGGATTAGGATCCCGGATCACGTTGCTGATTCTCCAACACGGAGCTTTTCACAGCCCAGAGAGTTTTACACCACCCCCAAAACAATCATCCCTCAGATCCCCAGTGATTACTGAGCTTTCACCCTGTAAACACACACAGCACCGAGCTCCAGCCCACCCTACCTGGACTGTGCTGCCTTGCACGGATTTGGGATTTGGCCTGGAGCCTTGGGATCACTGCCCTGCCCGGAACATGTGGCGGCTGCTCTGCCCCAAAAGGGACTAACAAAGAAATAAGAATATTTGTTAATTTTTTCTTTTTCCACTGCAAAGCAGTTAAACCTCCTAAGACACTTTTTCCAGACATCTAAATCCTTTAAAAATATTCTCTAGACTCCATAAAACTTACATTTTCCCTGGGTTCTCCTGTGAGTTATTAAAAAGCTGAAGTCCCCACCTTCAGAGCTTAGAGCTTGGTCATGAGCAGAAAGCCAACAAGGTGGGGTGGCACCTCCTTGTGCATTCAGAGACACGGCCCAGCCTCCGTGGGGAAGAGCTGGGGCTGCAGAGAACAGCCCAGCCTGGGGGGTTTGGGGGTTTTTGGGGTGTCCAGGCTGAGGCAGAGGGAGGGATGAGAGTTTGGGATCACTGATGGGCACAGCAATGTTTGAGGCTGTTGGAAAATTGTCAGCACGTCCTCGGTGTTTGCTGCTTTCTCAACAAACGCTTGGCAAAGTTGGATTTTAGTGGCATTTGGTTTGGTTTCTACCAAAATCAAGTTTTATTCCCAGGAGCTCTTGATACGCTGGGCAGATAAAAGTTTCTGGATGCTGTTGTCCGTCCATCCATCCATCCATCCATCCATCCATCCATCCATCCATCCATCCATCCATCCATCCATCCAGGACAAGGGGAATGACTCAAAAACTGAAAGAGGGAAAATGTCAATGCATGGATGTCCCTGGGAGGGTGGGGAGGCCCTGGCACGGGCTGTCCTGTGGCTGCCCCATCCCTGGAAGTGTCCAAGGCCAGGCTGGAAGGGCCGTGGAGCACCCTGGGACAGTGGAATATTTCAAGGAATGGGACTGGAAGAACATTCAGGCCTCTTCAAACCCAAACCCTTCTGTGATTCCATCCCAGCTCAACACCGAGGGGCTTCAGACAGAGCCAGCACGGGGTGGATTTTTCCAGGATTTTTCCATCGCTGCTTTCCCAGATCTGTGCTCCAACAAGGCTGGAATCAAAGGGATCTAAAACCCTCCCTGCTCGCCTTGAACATCAGTTTGTCTGGGCCGTGAACTCTGCCGACAGCAGCTCCAGTGAAGTGCTCTGCTCTCACTTTTCCCCTTTTTTCCCCCTTTTTAAAAGCTCTCCCTCCCCGCAGCCTCCCAGAAGCACCGGTGGTGTTTTTAACCCAGGCATGAAACAATCCCAGAGCCGCAGATTGTGATGTTTCAGATAACATACGGAGAATGTAAATCCTGTCAGCAAGTGCAACAGCCGTAAAAGGCTAAAATGGATTCCTGCGGATTAGAAATAAAGCACAGAAAGGGCCCTGTTCTCTCACTTTCCTCATCCCACAACCTCCTCCAACCCCCTCCTCATTCCCCTTAAAAAAAAAAAAAAATCCTGGAAATACAAGGGGCGGGTTTTTTTTTTTAATTTTTTTTTATTATTATTTTTTCTTTTTTTCATCAACTTAAAAGAAAAATAAAATACATTCCAGGAAAAGGACTGCTGCTAAGAAAACTCAAACCAGAAAATGCTTAAAGATGTTTTAATGACTTAAACACAGGGCCGGGATTGTGCCTAAAAGTTTCCACATTTAAAAATGAGAAAAAAAAATAAAAGAAAGAAAGAAATATTAAAAAAAGAGGGGAAAATTCAATACAAAACGTCCCCCAGTACAAGTGCTGCTGGATTCCTTGCCGGATTTCTCTCGGATTTAAGCCGGGGGTTGTTAAATGAGGTCGGTTTAAGCAAAGTTTACGCTTCTGGTCCAAACCAAAAAAAAAAAAGGAAAAAAAAAGATTAAAAAAAAAAAAAAAGATAAAAAAGGAAAATTCAATACAAAACGTCCCCCAGTACAAGTGCTGCTGGATTTCTCTCGGATTTAAGCCGGGGGTTGTTAAATGAGGTCGGTTTTAGCAAAGTTTACACTTCTGGTCCAAACCAAAAAAAAGAGGAAAAAAAAAAAGGGGGAGGGGGGGGAAGGAAAAAAAAAAAAGAAAAAAAAAAAAAAGCTCCTAAAAATAATGAAGGCCACGTGAGCGCGGGTCCGAGAGGCTGTTAACAAGCAGCTGACAAGTTTCTGCTGGAGGAATTAGCCCCTCATTTAGGAGGAGATTAGCAGAAATCTTCCCTCTCATTACGGAGCGAGCCGCGCTCCGAGCCGCTCCCGGAGCCCCTCCCGGGCTGGGCTTCAAAGGCCGGGGCAGCCCGAGGGGTCCCCGCTGAAGGCACCCCATGTAATTTGTCACGACTGTGCTGTGGAGGGCACCGAGAGCTGACAGGAGCCTCGGAGGGCAGGGCCGGGAGCCGCTCCGGGGTCACGGCCCCGGGCAGGGCTGGGCTGCGGCTGCCGGAGCCGGGCACGCTGGGAGGGGATGCGGGGAAACAGCCGGGATCCCGTGGGGAGAGGGAAACTGGGCTCAGATAGACCCAAAAGGGAGAGAGGGACCTGCTAAAGCAGCCCCCAAAAGGGAGAGGGGAACCTGCTAAAACAGCCCCCAAAAGGGAGAGGGGAACCTGCTAAAAAAGCCCCAAAAAGGGAGAGGGGAACCTGCTAAAAAAGCCCCCAAAAGGGAGAGAGGGACCTGCTAAAATAGCCCCCAAAAGGGAGAGGGGAACCTGCTAAAACAGCCCCCAAAAGGGAGAGGGGAACCTGCTAAAACAGCCCCCAAAAGGGAGAGAGGGACCTGCTAAAAAAGCCCCAAAAAGGAGAGAGGGACCTGCTAAAAAAGCCCCCAAAAGGGAGAGAGGGACCTGCTAAAACAGCCCCCAAAAGGGAGAGGGGAACCTGCTAAAAAAGCCCCAAAAAGGAGAGGGAAACTGTACTCAGACAGCCCCAGAGGGAGAGAGGAACCTGCCTCAAAAGGGAGACACAAAACCTGCTAAAACAGCCCCAAAAGGCAGAGACAGATCTGGCTCAAACAGCCCCAAAAGGGAGGGACAAAACCTGCTCAAACAGCTTCAAAAGGGAGAAACAAACCCAGTTTCAAACAGCCCCAAAAGGGACAGACAAACCCGGATCAAACAACCCTGAGACATCCACGGGCAGCTCCATCCCTGAGTGGCACAGCTCTGTCCCAGGGAGCAACCCCTGGAATGTCCTGGGCAGAAAGAAACCCCAAATCCCTTGAGAGAAAATCAAACAGGCTGAAGCTTTGCCTGTGGATGTGCCCTGTTACTGATGGGAGTGTGGGCACACAGAGGGACCCACAGGCAGAGCTGTTCCCAAAGTCCCCCGGTGCCTGGGAATGTGGGATGGGGAAGTTTGTGGTGTTCCAGAACAAAAACATCACCTGGGTGGAACCCTAAAAGGTCCCTGTGTCCTGTCTGGAGCCAAATGTCCCACCCTGCTCCCCCCACAGCAGCCCTGAAACCAAACTTGCTGAAGCCAAGGCTCTTCCACAGCTTTGAGGGGAGGAAACTCCTCTCCTCCAGGGATCCTTGGTGAAAATAAACCAGTTTGGGACAGGGCATCTACCAAAGCACCGCTCTCCACCCCTCTGCACAGCAGGAAGGACCTGCTGAGGCTCCAACCCAAAACATCTCAGCAGCTGCTCTGCCACCTTCTCCCCTTCTTCATCCAAAAACCTCATTTCTCTTTTTCACTCTCTCTTGGGGAGGGCTGGGTGGTTCTTGAGGTTATGATTGTTATTATTATTATTAACGTGCAATCGTGTTTCAAAGCCCAGATTTCCATCCAGAAGAGTAGGAGGCTGTAGTCAGACTTCCCAGACCACAAAGACGCACGGCTCTGTGGCTTTTCCAGCCAGAGTTTCCATTGTATTCTTCCCAGATGAACTTTTAAAATGTGTATGTGTTATGTGTCAGTGTGTGTGCAAACGTGCGTGGTTTTACCTCTGTTAAAAATAATAAAAAAAGACTTTTTTAAAGGGAAAAAAAAAGAGTGAGCAACTGAGGCTTTCAGGAGGTTAATCACTGACCTGCTGCCAAGTTGGATATGTGCATGGAAGGGGGGAGTCAAGGGTTTTAATCCCAGTTTTTGATAAATAGAAGACATTCTAGTCATAATAAAACGTGTTTTACACTTGAGGGGAGGAATAAGGGGGAGAAAAAAGGAAAGTTTTGGCCAGGCACTGCGAGCTCCTGAGCCCAAACAATGAGGTTCAGAAACATAACTGTAACGCATTAGTAAATTGACAATGAAATTGCAGTTACTTCACTGGCTCTTTATTAAATAAACACAGCCCGAAAGGGACCTGTCTGCCCTGGAGGTATTTGCAGAGGGTTCACGTTACAAACCCAACACCGGCACCGCTCCCCCCCAGAGCAAACACATTCCAGCCGGACCCTGCGAGGTGGGGCTGCCCTGGCTTTTCCCCCCGTCACTTTTTCCCTTTGGTGGAGATCCCGGGTTTTACAGGCTCTGGAGTTTCACCCCCAGCCACAGCTCCCCTCAGGGCTGGGTGGGAGAAGGGGGTGTGGGAATGGGGCATTGGTGGAGCAGCCCCTTCCCACACACCTGGCCCTGCCCTGCTCCTACACCCTTCAGAAAGCTCTGAATCTCCTTCCCATCCCAGCCCCAGCTCCTGGTGGCAGTTCTGCTCTTCCCCACCCTTCCCACTGAATCCCAACAACAAAAATTCCCCCACCCCATTCAACCAACCACCACGGAGCCCTTGGCAGCTCCAGCCCCAAGCAGGGACCACCAGCACTTCCCACTGAACAGCTGCTCAAAAGGGGCTTCCAGCAACATCTCCATCCCTGTCCTGCTCTGGGTTGATCTCATCAGCATTCCTGATGCTTCGCCAGGGCTTTACCCACAGCCCTCCGAGGGTTTTGGAACCAAGATCCCCCATCAGAAACCTCTGGAGAACCAACTGGAGCTTCCATGCGAGGTGAAGCCACTTTCACCTGCAGCTCTGCCTGACTATTCCAGCCAAATCCCAGCCCCATTCCAGAGGGAAGCTGGGGTAATCCATCCCTGCCCTGCTCTGGGTTGATCTCATCAACACTCCTGATGCTTTGCCAAAGCTTTACCCACAGCCCTCCCTGAGTGGAACCCAGATTCCCCCATCAGAAACCTCTGGAGAACCAGCTGGAGCTCTCACACAAGGTGAAGCCACCTTACAAACCCTTCACCTGCAGCTCTGCCTGACTATTCCAGCCAAATCCCAGCCCCATTCCAGAGGGGAGCTGGGGTAATCCATCCCCACACACACACACGCCGGAGACAAAAGGAACGTCGGCGTGTTCAGCACCTTGCGAGGCCTTGAACGGCTGCCAAGGGCCTTTGGAGAGGGGCCAAGGCAGTCCATGAGATGTGAGGGATCAGGATTCTCAGCAGCCCATGGGGTCTGGAGCAGGCTGTGCTACTGTTGGAGCCTGGTCACGACACGTTCCCCCTTGTTCCGAGATGTACCTCCTGTGGAGGCAGCTTTTCCCCGGCAGGGATTCCATCCCTGCCTGCCAGGAGCAGGGAAAAGCCTCTGCTCCTCCTTCCTGCAGCACCAGAACTCAAAGAAGCGGTGGGTTAAGTGTTTTCCTGCTCTGCTGTCATCGAGGGCTTTGTGGGAAAACATCAGACTCCCAGAAAGGTAAAACACAGAGATGGGAGGAATCCTGTGGAGCAGAGAATTTACCTGTCACTAATTCCATCCAGCCAGCCTCCACCTGGACTTCAAATTTCCCCAGCTCAAGGCTCATATTTCCAAACCTTCATGCAGACGTCTGAGGGGGTGGGAAACCACACCAAAATTCCTTCTTTTTTTTGGGGTAATTTCTTCAACACCTTCTCCACAAACCTGAGCCTTGGAACAAGGGCATCCTGCTCCCACTGAGGAGCCCCCTGCTCCTGCAGGGAGCACAGCCAGAGCCAAGGGGATGAAGAGGAAGCAGAGCCACAACCCCTGATGGGAATTTCAGTAACATGGGAGATGAAATTGGCATGTTTGTGTTTGTGCTATGGAAATCAGGAGGTGAAAGCTCAGGGCAATAAGTTGATGAGGCTTTACACAGCTCTGTGTCAAAGACAGGGCTGGGGATGCTCTGCACCTAAACATGGGTGTGGGGAGCACTGGAGGGTGATTATCTGGGTTCCTCCTCTTTGTCCCATCCCCTCAGGTGTCTAGCTGCTTTAAAATCCACCAGGACCAAGCTCACACCAAGAGTTTCCTTTTGCCAGCCTGTTTTTCCACGTGAGCGAACGGTGGTGTTGGCACATGGAGCCTCTGGAAGGGCTTAGGGAGGGGGGAGGCAGCAAATTCTCAGGGATTTTGGGATCTTAAATCAAGGCTGGATGTCTCTCCCCCGGAGATGATGCTGTGGCTCCACCAGGGAGTGCCTGGAGTGTGCAGGAGAGGGTGGCAGTGGGCAGGGGGTGAGCCCAGCTGCTCCAGGGGATTCCGTCTGGCCCTGAGGCTGAACTTGGAATCACAGACACGGCCCCTTCCTGCCAAAAGCAGCTTTAATTTGGTGAGTGAGTACAAAGGAGAGCTTTCCACAGAGTTCTTTCATTCCTATAGACTGGTGGAGTTTCAGATTTTTTTTTTTTTTCTCCCAACTTGGTGCAGCCTCCAAGTTTCCCTGTGAAAATTCCATGCTGGGATGGTTTTGTCTGGGGGTTACCTTGTGCAGACTGCCCAGGTGCAGCCCCCTCCTCAAAGGGGTTCTGACCTTTTCCTGCCTGGGACAGGGATGAGTTTCCTAATCCCACTTTAAGAAACATCCACTGTGGATTTGCCCTTTGTGGGCAAGGCATGAGGGAGAGAGACTTCGAGACAGAATTTACAGGGAGTTAAACTCTTGGAGTTTCCATCTCTTCCCCATCCAGGTGGTTCTAAGCATCGTCTCTCCTGGCAGTGGAAATCAAATCCCCTTGATTTCAGAATGCTCCCACCTTCCCCTGCCCCATTTTCCAAGCCTTCCCTTGCCATCTGGGAAAGAGGGCTCGAAGCCACCCTGCCATGAAACCTTACCCTGCCTCTTTTTCCAGCCTGTCTGACAGAACAAGTCAGCTGTGGGCCTCAGCCCCAGCTTTAAACAACCCCCCCAATCCAGCAGGTCAGGCCATTTTAGCATCTGTACCTTTTATTTGTAGCAGACTGTTAATAATTAAGTGATGCCTTTCATACAGACATTTACAATAATTTAACCTTGCCCTTGCTGTGTAATTTATTCTTCGCAGAAGCCAATAAAAATAAAGGCCCCATATTTCGTCCCCCTCGCTCATTCTCTGTCCATATATATAAATATATACACACACATCCAGCCAGGAGAGTGTAATAGGTTTCACATATTGTTCCATAGGTATCATTAGGGTACCAGAGCCAAGTGTCTCAGTTCATATGACTCTTTATAGGTGCCTTATAATCCACATAAAATTGAGTTTATGTTTCCTTTCCATCTGCTGATTCTAAAACAAGATGAGGAAGGGTTTTCTCACTCTTTTTCTCTGTTTTTTTTTTTTCCTTCTTCACTCCAATCCTCACTGCATCAAACTCAAAATTTAAAGAGGAACCAGCAATCTCCAAACTGGGCATCTGCTTTTATCCATCTTTGGTGATGCCTTATCTCTCACCATGATAAGCATTAAAGGCTCCAGAAAAAAGGTTGGAGCAGAGACAAATATCAAACCTCCTGTCCAGGGAGGAAAACCCTTCCCAAGTTTGCCATGGAGTCATCTTTCCTGTTTCTAAATCCACAGAACAGAACCCAGCAGGTAGGTGGAATAGGAGCAAGGGAAGGGACTAAAACCTGAGATTTATCCCTTCTCCAAAAAAAAAAAAAAACAAAAAAAAAAAAAAAAAAAAAACACCAAAAGGAGAGGGGGAAAAAAAAGCACAGGACAGGGAAAAAAGGAGCCAGAGCTCAAAGTATTGGCTGCACTTCCACAGCAAGTCCTAAAGAGGCTACACAGAGAAACAAAAGAAAAATATTTTCCCCTAAAGAAACATTGGTAAAAAACACATTTATTAAAGCCCCAAAAATTCTCTAACACTTCAGAGCCCCGGTGCTCTGGAGAGTGCTGGGCTGAGCACGGGCCTGCCCTGCCCTGCAGGGCCTCCCAGTCTGCCCAGTCCAGCCCAGCCAGGGCCACCAGCACAGCCCAGCTTGGCCTGATCCTTGTGGAAAAGGGCCGAGAGCCTCAGCTGGGCTCTTCCTGAACTCCAAAAATCCCCTTTCATGCCCTTCCTCTGGTCTAACCCGCTCTTAAATCCTCTGCTTTGGTTATTCCAGCTTTTCCAGGAGAGCCGTGCCGTGGGACAGGGCCTGGAGCAGGCTGGGATATGGAAGGTGTCCCTGCCCATGGCAAGGTGTGGAATGAGATTTAAGGATTTAAGGCCCCTTCCAACCTAAACCAAACTGGGATTTCATGTTGGAAGGGCCTGGCACTTCTGTGGCACTCAGGGGACCTTTTTCCCCTGGTAGGCCGGGATATGGAAGGTGTCCCTGTCCATGGCAGGGTGTGGAATGAGATTTAAGGGATTTAAGGCCCCTTCCAACCCAAACCAAACTGGGATTTTGTGTTGGAGGGGCCTGCAACCTCTGTGGCACACAGGGGACCTTTTTCCTCTGGTAACACTGCAAAAAATTTCCCATTCTATCCCAACCACAACTTTTTTTTATCCCCCTGGATCCTCAGGAGCAGCAGCTCCATGAAATCCCCCTCCCATTGTTCCTGGGGCTGTTTTCCAGCAGGAGGACGGGGAAGGACAAGGCAGGCCCCGATCCCCTGGCTCAAAACCTCTCCGTGCTCCCCGTGAGGTGATGGAAAACTTTCCCCAGCATCAGGTGTGAGTGTGAGCAGCTCCAGTCCCACCCCGAGCAAGTGTTATAAACACACAGGCACAATCTAAATATTTATGGCACATGAAATCTCCCGTCTGCTGTTGCTCAGCGCCCAGAGCCGAGGAGGGAGGGGGAGTTAAGAGGTGATTATTGTGAGGGGCCTGAAAACCCAAAATGTGCCATTGAGCTGAGGCCAGTGCCCTGGAATGGTCACTGCTCCGGGGCCAGGTGTCAGCTCAGCTCCCTGACAAGGATCTGAGGGGTTTGTCACCGCTGGGCCTGGCTTCCATGGGGAAACAGCAGATGGAAAACACGGCCCTGGCTTTGTGGGCTCCTTTTCCTCTCTAGCACCTCCGGAGAGAGCGGCTGCTCCAGCTCGTAAAACCTTCCTGGGGCTGGGAAGGAGGAGCAGAGCACGCCGGGCAATTATTTCCCTGGCCTGGAGAAAAATTATGATAGAATTTGTTTTCTTATTCGTGCTATTTTTGCTCGGATCTCTGGGGGTTTTGTTAAAGGTTGAAATAAAATTTTCAAAAAAAAAAAAAAAAAATAGAAAAAATAAAAAAACCCAATGAAAACACAAGACAACAGAAGGAGAGAGGCAGGCTGGGGAGTTCCATGTGTTTCTGGAACAATTGCCCATTGATCCAGCCTGGAAAGTGCTGAGTATCTGGAGGTGATAGGACTGTCTTGGCAGCAAGAAGCGGAGCTGCTTTAGGAAAAATGCTCCACTTAGCAAAGTTTGGGGAGCTGGTATTGCCCAAAAAGGCTGCACCAACACAAATCCTGCCCCTGCTGCTCTTTGGGCTCACACCAAACTCCCCCAGGCCGCCACAGAGAGCTGCCAAGGTGAATGATGCCCAGAGCAAATCCTTCCTCCCCTCCTGGAACTGCTGCTGATGATCACCCTTCCTGGCGAGTGATTCCCATCAGGAAGGGGGACACCACGTGGAGCAATGGGATTTCAGCTCCTGGTGGCTGTGGTTCCAGGAGAGCAGCAGGTGGGCATTCGTGCACTGCTCTGCTCTCCAGGCACTGTGGGCAGCTGAGCCCCCAAAACCAGTTTAACTCACTGGTGGAGCAGAAGGCTTTGATGCTTTTTCTCAGTGAGTCCCAAGGCCAAATGATAAAATCCAGGCAATTTCAGCTCCATCTGGGAGTTTGTAGAGAGTTCCACCTTGGTTTGTGTAGGTGATGTGAGCACAGGCTGCAGACAGGGCCAGCAGGACACCTGTGGGTCCCTCTGGGGTGAGCTCCACCAACCAAAACCTCATTTCTCCAAAACACTGCTTCGTTTTTTATCCCAGCCCTACTCTGCAAAGCCACCCTCAACTCCAAGGAAGCCCTCAGGGCCTCCAGGGGCTGCCAGAGGAGAGCAAACACAGCAACTTCCACATCCCCTGGAGCGGGGCATGGATGGCTCCGGAGAGACTGCAGAGAACCCAGCCCAGCACAGCCAGGGCACGCTGGGCTTGGCACACCCAGGGCACACCGGGCTTGGCACACCTGGGGCACGCTGGGCTTGGCACACCTGGCTGGTTTTGGCATTCCTGGCTCGTGTTTACACCCACACCCAGAGCGGCGCCAGCCCCGCGCCCCGGCCATGGCAGGCCTGGCTGGGCCGGGCTTCCCCAGCACAGCCCTGCTGAGGAATTCTGCTCCCAGGAGGCTGGGAGAGCTTTCTACAGGGGAAAAAAAACCCAGTCAAAGCAGTCTGCCCTTGGGAAAGGCGCTGGGTTTGTGTTTTAAACGTGCAAAGTTGGATTTCACCTCCCATGGCCTAGCACACGTTCGTCCCTGGGACTCGGGGATTCACTGGGGTCGGTGAGACAAGGGGCAGCTTTGCAATTCTTCCCCTTCCCCATTTCCCTGATCTCTCTTTAAACCTCTCCTATCCCTCAACAAAGCACATTCCTCCAGGAACAACAGCCCAGCCAAAGGTAAAGCTACTGTGGATGTCCAGAAGCCTCCAGGCTACACCACGTCTGAGCTCAAGCCTCCAAAAAAGCCAAACCCCTCCAGCTCAAAGTAATAGACACATCTGCCAACAGCTTCTTTTAATTTTTTGGAACCACTCTCTAGATTACTTCATTGCCAAGAAAAAGAAGAGATATTTATGATAGCAACTGGAAAGCCTTGAAATTCCAAGTCAGATCCTCGGTGGTGTAAACTGAGGCTGCTCCAGCGAGTCAGGGGACTCTGCCAATTCACACAGGTTGAAGTGGCTCTCTGCTCTTATCTGCAGGGACAATTAAAGGCAGCTCAGGCAGGCACTCCATGAATCTCTGCCACTCTCTGCTCCGAAGCCATCCCCTTGGAAAAGAAGGAGAAGGGCAAAAACGCAGGAGTGAAAGCAGACATTTGCTCCTGCCTTGAACTCGGAGCTTCAGCAGGAAAAGCAAAAGCTGGAGGGGACACAGAACACCTGCTGAGAGTGCCCAGTAATTTCCTTGAATGTTTTGTTTTATAAATCAGGGGGAAATATGTGGTTTTAGTTTGAAATAGGTTTAGTTTGTGGGTATTAAAAGCAGGGAGAGGTTTCAGTAGCAAAGGAGCACGAGGGAGCTCTGGAGACACAGAACCCCTGAGCAGGTGCCTGGGTTTCTGGAACATTCAGCAGGTGCTGATGTGCAGCTCGGTGAATCCCAGACTTTCCTGTCCTGAAAAAATGTTCTTTCCATCCAAAAAACCTTTCCTGGGGTGGTTTGGTTCCGAATCAGGGGCTGGTGTGACACGGGGTGGGTGTCACTCACCTGGGTTGTGTGTGAGGAGACATCTCTCTGGTTAATCAGGGGTTAAAAAAATGGATTTTGGAATTTAAAAAACCCAGATTTTGGTCAACAGAAAAAGAAAATACAAGCTGAGGTGTGCACCAAACACACACCAGACCTAACCTGGGAGTAACTTTACTCATGGTAACAGTTCTCCTTGTCTTAAACTTCACACTGGTGAAGTGATGGAGACTCCTGCAGGACCCTACAGAGCATTCAAAAATTATTTTTAAAATTTTATTTTTTTTACTGTCTTTAAAAGCCCCACAAACCAGCAATGAGCTCCTGTCACCCTGGGACAGGGGTTTGCACCCTTTGTTAGATCTGAATTTAATCTCAGGATGGGATTTCATGGCCAGCCCTGAAAAGGGAGTTTATAAAGGACAATCTGAATTATAAGGCCATGAATGGCAGCACCTAAATCACCTCTTTAAAGCCACCAGTCCCTCCCAGCAAAGGCTGCTGGAGCCACTGGGCAGGTGGAAGGATCCTCACTGGCTTCAGGGATCTTGGGATCAGGCCCAGATTTTCTATGGATTTCAATTATTTTATATCCTTTCAATCCTTACTCAGCCAGATATTTTAAAATATGCTAAATATCTGCCATTTCCTAATCCCAAATTCCAGATTTTGCCTGGGTGTAACTGTTGTGCCAACTGGGTACTGGATGAGTTCCTTGAAGAGGTTTTTCCTTGAATTTGGGATGGGATTTTCCTGTGATTTTGGTGACACTTTGATTCCTTTGAAGCACTCATCCCCTTTTGTTCCAGCCCACACTGACACTGCAGTGTGGGGATTTTAATTGTGGGGGTTAAAAAAAAAAAAACCCTTTCCAGTTATTTGGGGTTTCATTTTCTCAGGAAGAAAAGACACAGAAAAAAAATAATAAAGAGAAAATGGAAGGTTGAAAATGATTGGGTTTCGGGGGGAAATTTATTTTTGGCATTGAAATGAAGAAAAGCACCAGGGTTAGGGAAAAAAATTGAACTGAGCTCTGAAACTTTACCTGCCTTTAATTATCCAGGTGACATTTCAGACATTTAGTCTGATTTTTTTTGTTGTTTTGCATCTGCATATTGAAAACACCCTTTTAAAAACACTTTCACAAAAAACCCCAGCTGCTCCCGAACATTTATTTAGCAAAAAATAAATCTTATAAAAATTCAATTGCAAAGTAGTTAAGGTATTTGAATTTTTTATATATATTTTATATATATATATATTTTTTTTTTTTTAAGGAAAGAAGAATCCCAAGAAAGAAAGTATTTGATGGCTAATAATCTCATTTCAATATAATAGGACCTTTCTTTTGCAAAGAGCAAGACAGGTTAAAAGATATAATTATGACTTTGCAAACTCTCCCAAGTGCTACGAGATCATCTGACAGTTCTGATCCCGGGCTCAGCTCTCAGAGGGGAAAAGTCTTTGTCTAGTTCGAGAGTTAAAGAGACAGGATCCCTATTCCACCCTCTGCCTACATTGCAATTTAACTGTCAAAAAAATCCAAGCTGCAAAATTGTCTTATTCCAACACAGCACAAGGAAAGAGAGAGAGGTTTGAGACTGACCTGTCAAACGCACCCTCTTTAAAAATGTATAATATATTTTAAACATTTTTTTCCAGAGGTACTTAAAGGTTAAAGATGTGCCAAAGAAGGAGGATGGATTTTTTTTTTTTCTCTTCTCCCCCTTTTCACTGAAGCTTTTTAAAACAATTAAAACCAAAAAAAAAAAAAAAAAAGGAGAGGGAGAAAAAAAATTTCGAAATTAGGGATCATCAGTGTAAAAAATCCCCTGAAGATCAAAAGGAACACATTAGAATCACATTAATTCTGATTTAAATAAAAAAAAAGGAAAAAAAAGAGAATAAATCCCCTCTTTCAATGGGAAGAGAAACTTGGAGGACATTAAAATGGTGTTCCCATTGTCAGGATGTGCAGGAAGGTGGAGCAGAGTGTCAGGCAGAGATGGAGCCACGGGCAGAGCTGGAGCCTGGTGACACTCCAGGATATTCCTGGGCTTTTTAAAGCTTGGCTTTTTTCGTGTTTCAAAAGAGGGAAAGAAGGAGAGGAAAATATTTTCCCCAAGTAACCAAACAAAAGGAGCCATTTCCACGGGGGGGGGGGGGTTTCCAAGGAGCCACAAACAAACAATTCCCAGTCATTTTTTGACCAAATATAGATGGCAAAGAGCAGCTGGACATGGCCTGAGGCTCGTCCGTGGTGCCACCACCCGGGCACGTGGCCGTGTCCCCACACACCCCCTGTCACTCCTCAGGGACACAGGGGCTGGGAGCAGAGCCTGGGAGCTGCAGGAATGCCAGGCTGGCATCTGGGAGCACAGGATTTGGGTGTTTGTGGAATCACAGGATGGGTTGGGGAGACCTTAAAAATCATTTTGTCCCACCCCCTGCCATGGCAGGGACACTTCCACCATGCCAGGCTGCTCCAAGCCCTGTCCAGCCTGGCCTTGGGCACTTCCAGGGATCCAGGGGCAGCCCCAGCTTCCATGGACAGCCTGTGCCAGGGCCTCACTGGAAAACAATTCCCATTATTCATCCTGCTGCAAGTCCCCCCCAGATCAGGAGTGGATTCCCAAGGGACTGTGATTTCCCACCTGACAGAAACCAAGTGGGAGCACGTCCAGGTCCATGACCCACCTCAGCAAACTGGAACTGGAGCTGGGATCTCTCAGCCCTGCAGAGGTTTTGGAGTCTTTATCTGCTCCTTGTCCAAGGAGCCAGGTGGGTTTTCCTCCCTCCTAAACTGGGATCTGCTCCTTGCCAGCCATGCCTTGATGGATGGGTGACAGATTGGTGGCTTAGGGACAAAAGGCTCGTGAAATAACATCTCTCCCTGTCCCAGCTGGCATTGGAGGTCATTCCCATAAGGGTTCCTCTCCCAGGCTCCCAAAACCACCAGGAAAAAATGGGAATCTCATCCAGGCTCTCAGCTGATCCTTCCAACCAAAGGCTGTGTGAAAGTCACAAACTAAAATCTGTTTAGGACTGAGAGCAAATCGGGGATTTTCCCAAATTATTGATGATCAAATAGTCCCAATCCAGCAGCACCTGCAGACTTGTATCACCTGCACAGCTGGGCTGATGTTCCAGGCTTTAAAGAGCTTGGAAACAGCCCCTGATTTCCTTGGATTCATACAAACACCATGGGCACACCCAGTAAATCCACCCTGAATGGTATCAGCACAATCCAAGATAACCTGGCACCAGCCTGATAAGGGGCAGGAAAATCAACCCACCCCTGTGCCAAATTCCTGCCTTTCCAGCCCTCCTCATCCTGAGTTTCCAGGTGGGTGGGGAAATCGAGGAGTTTTGCAGCAGCAAAAATGTCAGATATGGAACTTGGGAACAGGGGAAATTGTGTGCTTATCTTCAATATTTAATAGATACCAACCTCTGCTGGGCTGGGGGTGACCAAACTGAAAGAAAAATTAAAAAAAAAAAAATAGGGATGGGAACCTCCTTAAAGCATCTTGGCAAATGGATTTGTCCCTGGTGCCACACTGGGAAGTGTCACAGCCCTGGGACCTGCAGGGTGACAGGGCTTTGGGGATTCTCACTGAGAATAGAAGCCAAACTGGACTCCTGCCCCAGGAATGCTGCCAGATTCCTGCTCTGAAAGGAATGATAAACCTCTGGGATGCTGCTTCTCTGGCTGTGCACAAGCAGGGGTGAGGCTGGGATCAGAGCTCCTCTTTAAATGGCTCCGGTCCTGCTTCCCTTCCATCAGAGGGGTTTTCCCTGAGGAGCTGGCCCAGGACCCAGCAGTGACACCAAGGTGTGCTCCTGATGGGTTATCCCAAGGCTCCAGGAGCTCTTCCTCTCATGGATGTCTTCCCAAGGAGACAACAAAGCCTTTCCCATCCTTTCCATCCCAAATTCTCCTCGCTTTGCCTCAGCCTTTCAAGGAATGAGGTGGTGATGGGGCTTCCCCTGGTGCAACCAGGAGCAGGATCTGGATCTCCTTGGAAAAATCCTTGTGCCAAAGCTGAATTCCTTGTGGAAAGCTGCCAGGATTCTGCCCACAGATGAACCCAAACTCATCTGCTTTGTACAACTTCCTCTTGATCCAACCCATTTTCCAGCTCATCTTGCCTTGTTTGGGATGAGTTTGGAAGGATTTGTCCCTCTCTGCCAGGGACAGGCTGGCTGTGACCACCATGAGGGCTGCAGGTGTTGGGAGGGAATTCCAGCAGTGAAAATCATGGATGTAGCTCCAAGGAGACAGGGACAGTGGGGAGTGAGACACTGAGAGTGTCACCTGGTGAGAGGACAGCAGGTGACAAAGGGGACACGGTGATTCCAGGAACACCCATCCAAAGGGGAAAGGGAATCAGCAGGAGGAACCCCCAAGAAATCACAGATAAACCCATCCACGTGTGGATTTATCCTGGTAAAATCCCAGAATGGCTGATCCAAGCCATGGGGAGCACCAGCAGCTTTTCCAGGGTTTTCTCAGGAGGGGGATTCTGCAGGGGGTGTGAGGCTGGTGGTGCCAGTGCCACCCTGTCCTGGGTGTCCCCAACACTGGAGTGGAGCAGCCCCAGGCTGGGCAGGGCTCTGGCACCATCCCTGTCCCCAGCTGGGCCCCCCTCAGTGCTCAGCTCTGGTTTGGTTTGATTGATTTTGTAATTGCTCCTTTAATTGAACAGTTACAGCAACACTACCAGGGAAAGGTTCCAGGGCTGGGAGGGGAGGTGGGAGGGTGTGGGGGTGGAAGGGGAATTGGAGCTGGGGAAAGAGCAAAATGGGTTTTTTCCCTGTTTCTCCAGATGAAAACACAGGGAAGAGGCAGGGGATGAGTTCCCTTCAGCAGGAGCTGAGGAGGAGGAGAGCCGAAAACAATAAATTACAGGAGGAGAAGAAGAAAAATGAGAAGTGGGTTGAAAAGTGTGGCAGGGCCAGAGGGTCCCAGGGACTGCTCAGCCTCCAACTGACATCGGCTTCCTGAGGGCTGGGAGTGCTGGAGGAGGGAAATGGGCCACCGAGAAGGAAAGAGGGGAAGCTGGGAGGGGGAACCAGCAGGGCAAGGTGGGAAAAGATCTCAGTAAAACGTGCAGGAGCAACGTGGGGAGGAAGGGAAAAGGAAGGGAAAGACATCCCTGTGTCAGAGGAGCTGCAGAGGGAGGAGTGGGGAAGGAGAAAAGGTGAGATCAGGGCTGTGCTGCAGAGGGAAGGGAAAGGACAATGGGACAATGGGACAGAGGGACAGAGGGACGTGGGGTATTGGGAAGGGATTGCTCCCTGTGAGGGTGGGCAGGCCCTGGCACAGAATTCCCAGGGAAACTGTGGCTGCCCCATCCCTGGAAGGGTCCAAGGCCAGGCTGGATGGGGTTTGGAGCACCCTGGGGTGGTGGAAGTGTCTCTGCCATGGCAGGAGGTGGCACTGGGTGATCTTTAAGGTCCCCCCCAACCCAAACCATTTCATGACAGACTCCCTGTGTAAACCCACGATGTGCCACAGCTCTGAGCCCTGCTGTGGCACTGCCACCAGCACTGCCAGCCCCTGGCTGGGGTGAGTGTGAGCCAGGAGCTCACCAGGAGCGTGTCAGGAAAAGGACAGGAGAATCCAGACGGGGTCAGGGGGGAAGGTGCACGCAGAGGCCACGGTGCAGCTCCACGGCGAAGCAGCTCAGGTTTCAGGAGAGCCTGGAGCCGGGGCTGCAGGGGGACAGGAGGTGGGCTCTGCATTCCCTGGCAGGCAGCACAAGGCAGGTTTAAAGAATATCCTTCCATTTAGGAATTTGTTTATTATTCTTAACTGAGCAGCTCAGACAGGCAGCACGGCATCCACGCTGGCTGCCCAGGAAGGCAGGGAAGGGAGGGACAGGAAGGCACATTTCCACACTGGGGGCAAAGGGATTTGTGCCCTGCTGGGGGAGGGAAGGGGGCAAAAAGCTTTGCCAGCTCTTTAGGAGAAGTGTGGAAGAGACTCAGCTTTGGGATGTCAGGGGAGGGCGGTGGGGTCCAGCCAAGTGCCCAAAGGGATCAGAGCTGAGCTGCTGTCCCCAAACCCAGCAGCACCTTTGGGGTGGCTGCTCCTCTGACACTTCAGACCTTGAGACTTTCATCTGGAATTCCTCAGACCCTGGAGCAGAGACTGAGAAGTGTTTTCTAGGGAGGAGGGAGAAGTGATCTCCCTGCTGTTAAAATCCACTCATTCTGTGAGGAGTCACGAGGCACCAGGACATTCGTGGTCACAGAAATCCCCTCCCCTGGCAGGTGTGCCCGTACTGGGGGGTCAGGGCACATCTCCCAGCTCTGCATTTTGGATTTCTGAACGATCTGGAATGCCTTCAGCTGCTGCAGGGATGGCCAAGAACATGGCAACCCAGGCCAGGTTGGACATTTCTCCTGGTGAGGCCCTGGAACAGGATGCCCAGAGAAGCTGTGGCTGCCCCATCCCTGGAAGTGTCCAGGGACAGGACACTGGAGCAGTCTGGGATGGTGGGAGGTGTCCCTGCCCATGGCATGGGGTGGAAGTGGAGATGCTGTGTTTTTCAGCCCAAATCTTCCAATATCCCTGCCCCTGGTGCTGCAGATTTGGGTGCTGGACACCCACCCTGGTGTGAGCACCAGCAGGACAGCGAGGGAAGGACAGCCTGCCCTCCCCCAGTGCCCTGCGTGCTGGAGATGAGGGTGAGGAAGGTCATTCAGGATAAATCAGGGAGGGAAGTGGAGTGGGAGCCTGGGGATGCCAGGGAGCTCTCAGCAGTGGGAGGTGGTGGCGGAGGAATGGCTGATGAGAACGGGAATGCCACACGTGGGGGAGCAGAAAATCCCAGGAATGGAAGCAGGGAAACGGTGGCAGCCAGAACAGGAGGCAGGAAAGGTCCCTCATCCTGGCCATAAGCAGGGCTGGTGTTAACTCCTGGGATTATCCTGCCCCAGAGGCAGGAGGGCTCCTGGCCTCTGACAGGAATCCCCGCTGGAACCTCGCTGGTGCTCGCTGCAGAATGTCTCACTGCTGCTAGAAATTCATTCCCCAGCCCTGGAACATTCCTGGGAGCAGTAGAGGGGGGCTCCCACCTGGCCACCCCAGCAGGGAGCAGAGAGCTGCCTGTCATCCCCTGCCAGCCCCCAGCCCGTCTTTCACCACCTCTCCCCTCTCTCCTCCCTTTTGCTCCCATTCTCCACTTTCCTTTCATCCCTTTCTTTTCCTCTTGCCGTGCCTCTCCTGCCTCCAGGCCTCCCAAACTCATCTCACCTGTGCCCCCTCAGCAGAGCTCAGCTCTTTCTCCTGTGGCTCAGGCCGAGCCTCCAGAAGCCTTTCAGTGGTCATTCCTCCCCCAGCCCTCTCTGGACAGAGCCTCCCTCTCTCCCTGCTCCCTTCCCCCTCCTCTTTCCCTCCCTCCCATAATATTTTCCATATGAAGAAGCCTTCCTGAAGCCTCACACTGCCCTCTTGGCGAGTCTGAGGCGGGTTAGAGGAGACCCTGGGAGCCTTTAATCCTCTCTCTCTCTCTCTCTCTTTCATCCTCAGCCACAGCTGGACGCCCCATTGATGTGGAACAGACCAAACACCAGGCCCCTCACTAAGCTGCTGCTGTGGGGCCTCTCCTCCTCCTCCTCCTCCTCCTCGGGAGCCCTGAGCCCGTGTCCAGCTCCTGAGCAGGGTCCAGTGTGTCCAGCAGCCCCTCCACACCCAGCCTGGGGGTCCCAGCTGCCCCCTCTCACTGCCTCTGCTCCTTCCTGAGCCATCTTTTAGCACTTTTATTCTGAGTCTCCCTCCTGCCATCATCCCCCTTTCCCAGGGTGGTTTGGGATGGATTCCCTGCAGCCCCTGCAGAGCTGGCTGAGGGTGAGAGGCTGCTCTGTGTTGATGCAGCTCGTGGTTGTGTCCCAGGCAGGGCCTGCTGGGCTCCACCAGCTGAGCACTCAGGTGCTGAGTCTGCAGCTGGCTCAGAGTTTTGGGGAGAAGCGTTTTTTAAAGCCCACTGCAGGTGAGGCAAGAATATCTTGGAATTGTGCAGTGGATGTGAAAGATCACCCAGTGCCACAGACAGGGACAGGGATCCCTGGGGGTGTCCCAGGCCACGCAGGACAGGGCTTGGAGCCACCTGGGCTGTGGGAGGGGTCCCTGCCATGGCAGGGTGGCACTGGGGGCTGTGGCAGAGGACCCAGGGTGGCACTGGGGGCTGTGTCAGGGTTTGCAGGGTGGCACTGGTGGTGGCACTAGGGGTGGCACTGGGGGCTCAGTGCAGTCCCAGGTGGCATTGGGACCTGTGTCAGGGGTCCCAGGGTGGCACTGGGGGCTGTGCAGGGGTCCCAGGGTGGCACTGGGGGCTGTGTCAGGTGTCCCAGGGTGGCACTGGGGGCTGTGGGAGGGGTCCCAGGGTGGCACTGGGGGCTGTGGGAGGGGTCCCAGGGTGGCACTGGTGGTGGCACCGGGGGTGGCACCGGGGTCTCGGTGCCGTCCCCGGCCAGGGGGACTCGCCGGTGTCACCGGGGCTGATTCCTGAGCCTCCCCCGCCCCCTGGCGGCCCCGCTCCGCCATTGCAGCCCCCTCTGCTCCGAAAACCACAAAAAAAACC
This sequence comes from Serinus canaria, assembly GCF_022539315.1. Classification (NCBI taxonomy): domain Eukaryota; kingdom Metazoa; phylum Chordata; class Aves; order Passeriformes; family Fringillidae; genus Serinus; species Serinus canaria. Next base: position 4,528,507 of record NC_066339.1, read on the forward strand.
CCAAAAAGCAACCCCAAATCCCCGATATTTTCAGACAAATCTAACCCAGAGAAGCTTCTGTGGGTGTGACAGCAGCCAGAGTCAATCAGCTGCAGTTCCAGGGTTTCCTGGGAGGCAGCAGAAAGGGGATGGCTCCATCCTTAAGCTCCAAAGGAACTTTGGGGAATCCAAGAAGACAGGGAAGAGGTGGATTGATAACAGAGTTCAGAGCAAGGGGGAGAAAGTGATCCGAGTTGTCAGGAACACAGCTGAGGAGGGAAAAATCAAAATATTTGGGATGCAGCTGTCTGGAGTCAGTCTGGAGGGGAAGGACTGAGGGGAGGAATGGAGAATGGGAACGATCTGATCTCCGAGGTCACAGTGGGTGCAAAGGCACTAAAGTGGAGCAAGGCATCAAAGAGCAGGGGGAGGCAGAGCTGGGAGGAGTGTCCAGGTGGGGCTGGTGCAGCACTGGAACAGGAAAATGCTGCAACCTCAACTGCTTAAAGAGATCTTTAGAAATGCCACGGACAGGCCAGATCCTGCTGTGTCACTGGGCTGGATGAAACGACCTCCTGAGACAACATTCATCTTCTTCCCTGGGATTCTAGAATTAAAATCACATTGATCCTCTGCCAGAGATGCAGCAAAAGGCCCAAGTTCATTCCATTCCTGCTGCTCCAAGATGCCAGGCCCTGGATGGGCATCTCCTCACGACCTGTCCTGCCCCACAGAGCCTCTCCCCTGGGGCAGGACTTCCATGGATGCAGCAAATGCTGTGGGAAGGGCTGAGGAGCAGCTCTTGGCTCAGTTTGGAGGCAACCAGTTGCAGCAAGTGAACTAATTGCAGACTCCTGGGATTTGTTCACCAGAGCCCGAGCGTGTTCCCCCTTCTTGTTACCGAGCATCGAGTGCCTGATGAGAGAGGGATTTGGGGACAAGACAATGCAGAGATATCTAGCACAAAATGATTAGCCAGAATGTATTGTTAATAAGCTGCTTATTCACATAATTGGAAATTCTTTGCAGCTGGGGTGTCAGTGGAGTCTGAGTGTGCTGCTCTGCTGGAGCGGGGCAGGTACCGGCCCTGGGGACGCTGTGCTGGCACAGCAGCTCCTGCTCTGCTCCCTGCTCTGCTCTTCCTTCAAGGGCAGGGAAGGACACAGGGAGGTGAGGAAGAGGCAGAAAGGCTCAGCCAAGCCCTGCTGATGAGGGACACGATTCCCAGTGTGGGAGTCTGGGAGCAGGGTAAAGCACAGGCCTTCTCCAGCATCCTTACAGCACCCAGAGAGAGAAAGGCTGGGTGTTGGGGAAGGTGAAACAGGAAAGCCTTATAAATATGATTGTCTGGCAAAAGATTTTGAGAATATGGGAACTCTAAGCAAGATTGAAATGAAAGCAGCTTTGAGATCCCTCAGTTACTGAACACCTGGAAAACAATGGCATGGCCAGCTGAAGGTAATCCCCTCTGGATGGAACTACACCTTCTGCCTGCAGACAGCTCCAAGGGGCAGAGCAGACCCTGCTGGCCTGGCAGAGGGGCCCAAAGAGGAGTTTTTAGGGTTTAAAATGTAACACAGTGTGGTGATGTAGTGATTCTTACAGGCTGTGTGTAAATGTTGTAGGATTTGTATCTTGGGCTAGATTGGTTAGTGAAAATTAGAACATTCAGCACAGAAGATTTATGGTATTGTAACAGGAACCTCGCTCTCTTACTCACCCTCTCATCCTCTTTACCACTCTTTCCTCTCAGCCTGCTCTGAGCCGTGGCTGGCAGCTCCCAGCAGGTCCCTGCACTTGGCCCTTTGCAATAAACCCCAAGTTCCAAGCCCTGGCTTCGAGATCTCTCATCCCCATCTGTCCCCACCATCCTGCCCCCTGAAGCTCCTACAGCCAGGGAAGCGTGGCCTCGAGGCAGATAAGACCTGACACTGCTCCTGCTTCCCCCAGCAGCTGTTTGGGACAGAACCAGCTGTGCAAGATCATGCGGGAGCCCCCCAGAGCGGGGCCAGCTGCCCCCAGAGGGGACTGTGGTTGTGGGATGCACACCCAGCAGCTCCAGGGCTCACCTGGGGGATCACACAGGAGCACTGGCTGTGTGTGGGTTTGCAGAGCTCCTCAGAGAGGCTGGGGGAAAGCAGGGAAAGAAGCCATTCCCTCTGTTAGCCCTGGCTGTGCCCAGGCCTGCAAAGCACCTGGGTGCAGAACCAGCTGCACCATCACAGGAAATTCATGTGACACCCAACCCTGGAACACTTCTCTCCCACCAGCCAGGGAGGAAGAGGAGCCAGGTGGGTCGACCTCACCACAGGCTGGGGGGACAGGAGGGTGACAAAACAAATGCCAGCAGCCAGGGGAGAGCAGCAGCAGCCTTTGGCACCAGGAGAGGCTGTGCCACTTCCCCAAAAGTGCCCCGAGATTGCTGTCATATTAATTTTGTAACAAAACATGGGGAGGTGTTTCCGCTTGAGGCAAGAACTCAAGAACTCAGCACTTCCCCCCCCAGCTGTGTCACCGCCAGGCAGGAGAGGCTGAGGGCACCAGGACACGCTGGGCAGCCCCCAGTGATGCCCCTTCCCTGGGCCTGAGGATGGCCATGGAGCTGAGAGCCCTATTCCTGCTGCCACTCTGCTTCCCAGGTAGGAGAAGGGCTCGGGGTGTCCCTGGGGACAGGGAGAGCCTTCCCCACTTCCTGCTGCCCTGGGAGCTCCTGAACACCAGCTGGGCTCTGAGCTGGGCACTGCTGCAGGGCTGGCAGGGAAGGGCAGCCCCAGTTCTGTGGCTCCTCCAGGATGATCCGTGCTGGGAGCACAGAGCCTCTCCCATCCCTCTGTCCCTGCTCAGCTCCTCTGAGGGCAGTCCTGGGTCAGGGCAGTGTCCAGGGCAGTGCCAGTCCCTGGGCAGAGAGCACAGAGCACCCAGAGCCAGCACAGCCTCACAGCCAGCAGCCCTGGCCAGGCTGGGCACATGGCAGGGGAGAGCTCCTTCCCTGCCCTGCCAGCTTCCCTCTGCTCCTCCCCAGCTCCCCACACAGAGCCCCTGGCCCTGGGCTGCTGTGGGCAGGGCACGGTCCCCATTTGCCTGCAGGGACAAGGGGACAGCTGCAGCCACCGTGCCACACGTGGCCAGCACCTCGAGCACCCTGTGGGCTTTAGTCCCCAGCTCAAATCTCAGTGCTGCCTTTGGAGTCCTTCCAGCCACCAGGGTCCACGAGGGAGGGCTGGAGGCAGAGTTTCCCTGTGTGCCCCGAGGGGCTGTGGGCAGCTCTGCACCTTCCCAGGAAGGGTGATGGGGCATTGGAAAGGGCTGCCCAGGGAGCTGCTGGGGTCACCATCCCTGGAGGTGTTCAGGAACAGGCTGGATGTGGCACTGAGTGCCACGGTCTGGGTGACACCGGTGGTGTTGGGACATGGGAGGGGCTTGGTGATCTCACAGGTCTTTTCCAACCCTGTTGATTCAGTGATTCAGTGGTTCTGTGATCAGCTCCCCTCTCCCTCACCACATCTGATCCTTCCAGGTCTCCAAGGCCAAGCCCCAGGAGCCCTGAGACGACGGGAAGGGGACACTCTGTACGTCCAGTGTCCTTATGCACCATGGACTACTGACTCTCAGACAAAATGCTGGTGCCTCCTGAAAGATGGAAGATGTCAAGAATTAGTGAACACCTACAGCAAACAATCCCGGGACAGGAGAATTATAATAAATGATGACAGCACTACTGAGACTGTTTCTGTCACCATGGTTGCCCTCAAGGCAGAGGACTCAGGCACATATTTCTGTGCTATTTACAAATCTTACTATGACTATCCACGGCTGAGGACGATCTCACTGATTGTTTTCAGGGGTGAGTACCTGTACCCCACCCAAAGCCAAGCCTTGTCAGGAAGCATCATTCCTTCCCCTGCTCTGCCCCCCTCTCCCCCACAGCTGAGCAGCTTCCCCTGGTCCCCCCAGCCCCCTCCCCAGCCTCGCTCCCTGCTTTGCCTCCCACACAGGGAGAGAAGGAGCCCCACAGAGCTGCCTGGTCCTGCTGGCTCCCAGCTCCTGCCCCATCTCCTGAGGGAGCTGGCCCAGGGCATGGTGTGTCCCTGGTGCCCCTGTGGCCAGCACTGAGTGGGCAGTGCCACTTTGGTGTTTCACAGAGCTGCTGCAGTGGGAGCTGGACACCCTGACAGTGCTGTGCCCAGAGGGGAGTGGTGCCTGGTGCCGAGGGCAGGCTGAATGCACAGTGATGAGCAGACAAAGATCTTCCAAACAGAGTGAAATGAAATCCCTGCAAGACAGAGTGACAATGCAGTATCATACTCAAGGGGCTTTTGTCACCATGAAGAACCTGCAGATCCAGGACTCTGGTGTGTACTGGTGTGCACCGGGGGACTCCAGGCACACCCGGAAAATGGAGGTCGTGCTCTCTGTGTTCAAGAGTGAGTACCTGCCGTGTTCTCTGTGGGTTCTTCCTTCACTCAGTGTCCAACAGTGAGTTCCCACTGCACTCTAACTGCCCAGGAGTGAGCCCCTCCTGGCAGCCAGGTGTGGATATGGGCAGGTCTCAGCCCAGGTGACACCCTGCACTGTCCCTGTCACACACTCAGTGCCAGCTGGTCCCTGCCACCTTCGAGCCAAAGCTCAGGCCTGGCCCTTCATGCTCTGTCTGCTCCCAGCAGAGGCTCAGGGGAGGTTCCTGTGGGTCCCACAGATGGGGATGCTCATCCCAAGGGCTTCCCACAGGGCCAGACCGGTGGCTCCAGCACTGGTTCCCACTGGGTGCTGCTGGGACCCTCCCCCATGCCAGGCACTGCTCTTGCTCTGACCCCATAGTCCACAGCCTTCCCAGAGCCTATGGGCTGAGCATCCCACTCTGAGGGAACCAGAGGAGGGGGACAGGAGCCCCAAATTTATGACACCTCTGCCTGGGAATCTAAGTGCAGTCCCCTTCTGCTTAGGGGAGGTGGATGTGCAGGTGGAGGTGGGTGCTGCAGTGCTGGGGAGGGGGGTGCTGCTGTGGGATCCCACTTTGGGGTGTCAGCACTCCTCCTGGGTGTTTTGCAGGGACCCAGCAGCTCACAGCCAAGGAGTCAGGCAAGGTCTCTGTCCAGTGTCACTACAAGATCGCCGAGCACAGCACTGCCAGCAAAGCCTGGTGCAAACAGGGAGAGGGGAAAACGTGCAGCGTGCTGGCCACCACCAGGTCAGAGTCCCCAGCAGCAAACAGCACGGCTCAGGAGGGTGTCAGGATCCAGGATGACACCCAGCAGGGCATTGTCACCGTCACCATGGAGCAGCTGCAGGTGCAGGACTCGGGCGTGTACTGGTGCGCGCTGCAGGACGGCTCCGGGCTGCTGCGCATGGAGGAGGTCACGCTCAGCATCTCCAAGGGTGGGTGTTGGTGTTTTCACCAGTGGGGCTGGACAGGACGTGCCTGAGCTTGTTTGGCACTTGGTGCTGAACCACACAGCAGCACTGTGGTGTTTTCACCCCAGAGATACTTTTGGCTGGGTGGGTGTGAGGTGTTTCACCCCACAGACACTTTTGGCCATGGGTGTGTGGTGTTTCACCCCACAGACACTTTTGGCCATGGCTGGGTGGTGTTTCACCCCACAGACACTTTTGGCCATGGCTGGGTGGTGTTTCACCCCACAGACACTTTTGGCCATGGGTGTGTGGTGTTTCACCCCACAGACACTTTTGGCCATGGCTGGGTGGTGTTTCACCCCACAGACACTTTTGGCCATGGCTGGGTGGTGTTTTACCCCACAGACACTTTTGGCCATGGCTGGGTGGTGTTTCACCCCAGGACACTTTTGGCCATGGCTGGGGCTGCAGTTGGGCACGTGGGGACAAGTCCAGGCCTGCAGGAGCTCTGGTGGCTGCAGGATGGAGCTTCCCCCCATCACAGGGGCTGCTCCTCAGGTTTCCCTCTGTGGAGAAGCTTTAGGGTGATGGGGAAGGGAAGGAGTCGGTTCTGATGGAGGGTTTGGATTCAGAGCTTTGTTCTCTGAACACAGCCCCAGCTCCAGCAGAACTCCTGACCCCGTGGGTGCTGCTCCTTTTAACCCCGGGGAGAGGGGCAGGGAAGGGGCAGGGAGCCACCAGCCAGGGACAGGAGGGGAGGTCTCAAGGGACAAAGGACACCTGGATGGCCCAATGCCCCCCGGGGGTAGAGGGCATCCTTTGAATCTGCCAATCACTTGCTGCTCTTCTGGAATGCCAGGACTGACAGACAGTGCTGGGAGGGATCAGTGAGGGGAAAGGAGAGGTGACTGACACACCTGGGAGGGAATTATCAGGGGAGGGACCCGAGGTTCTGAGGTGAACCCTGAAATCACAACTCAACAGGTGGGTATGGATCTGTCAGGACACCTTTGTAGATTCCACACTCCCTGCCCTGCTCTCTCCTGTGCTGCCCAGCTTACCCCATCCCCACCTTGCCTCTGTTTCCCTACAGCTTTGGATCTCCTCGTGGCCACCACCCTGTGGGACAGCAGCAGGGGTGGGAGCAGATCCACTTCAGTGCTGTGCTGCTCCTCCTTAACCCGGGAGCAGCCTCAGCTGTCCTGGGAGAGGTTTCTGTCACTCAGTGTTTGATATCAGCTCTTTAGAGTGACCTCAGAGCCCCTTTAGAGTGATTCATCCTTTGCCTTTCAAAGACTTTCCCTTGGGTTGATAGGGAGCAGCTTTAGCCTGGGGTTTTACAGCTCTGTGACTGTGGGTTCTCTTTCAGAGCATGTTTTAGTGGTAAGGGAAGCACTGAGGGCCCTGGTCATGGCAGAGCAGCTCCAGGCTGCAGCCTGGCTCTTGCAGCACTGAGAACGAGCAGTGCAGGTGATGAGAGGGGACATTGGGGTGCTCTGGACAAACTCAGGGGCAGAGGTTTCACTGCTGGATGCAGAGCAGCCCCACTGAGACCACTCCTCTCCTCATGTCTGTGATTGCAGCATTGCCTCCAGGAGCTTTTCCAGACTCTGGAAGCCAAAGTCAAGATGTTCTTCTGGGTGACAGGTAAGGCCTAAGGTGGATCTCTGAGCCTGAGCACACTCAGGTTACTCGTGGTGTACACCTGGGGCAGGCAGGCCCTGGGCACTCTGCCTCCTGCCTCTGGAGGAACTGGATGTGACTTTTGGATCCTCACCAAGGTGGCCTCTCCTCCTCCAGCTCCTGCCCTAACCCTAACTCCAAAGGAAGGGGCAGATTGGTAAAATCACCTCAGAGCCTTCTGCAGGTGCCTTTCTGCTTCTTTATCCTTCTCTCTCCTGCACTTCACACGAGCAGAGCCCCCAGATTCCCCCCTCAGCCTCAGCTTTGCTCCCTCCTGTCTGAGTGTTTATCAGTGGGACAGTCCTTGGCTGCTGTTATTGCATTTACCAGTTAAATGGAAAGGATTTTTCTCCCTTTGTACATCTGCTGTCATCAATGCTACAGCAGCACCTGAGAGCAGAATCCCCCCTGCTCCAGAGAGCCTGGAATTGTGCTTGGAGCTCTGAGCAGTGCCTTGTTTCTAACGCCTGGAGAATGGTTTAGGAAAAGCTCAGAAGATAAAGCCAAGTAAAAAAATCAAGAATCAGGAACCAGGGCAGGTCCCCAGTGCCTCTTTTCCCCTTCTGAATCAGCAGGGACTTGCCCAGGCTCATGGAGGGAGGACCCTGCAGGATCTGCAGAACCAGACCCTCCCTCCTTGAACTGAGCACATAAAACCTGTCCCTGTCCTTGTGGTCCCTGTTTGGTGACAGACCCTTAAACCATCCCACACTGGTAACTGCCTCAATCTCCTCCAGCTGCAGTGGGAACACCTTCCTCATCCTGTCCGTGGTGCTGCTCCTCCTGCTGCTCCTGGCCCTCCTCACCTGCATAGCCCTGGGTGTCAGGTACTACAGGCTGCTCCTGAGAACAGGTACGTGGAGCTGGGCTGGCCCCAGGCCCCCCAGGTGAGCTCAGGGCCCTGGGAAGGTCAGGCTGGCAAGGCAGGCTCCTCCTGCCTCCCCTCAGAAAAAACCAAACCCCCAGAGCCTGCTCAGGGGTGCAGACAGCTCAGAGGAGGAGGGGAGAGAGCAGAGTGTTCCTCAGGCCCATCATGGGCAGTCTCAAAACCTCCTCAGGCTGAGCTTTTCCTGGATTTCTCCACATCTGAACCCTCTGATTTTGCCTCATTCCAAAGGTATCAGAGAAGCAGAGGACACCAGTGACAGAGCAGAAGGCACAGCACAGGTAAGGAGAATGAAACATTTCCCACACAGTGCCAAACCCCTGACCTGGGAGGAGCTGCCAGACCCACCTGGTGAGGAGCTTGGAGCTCAGTTTGGGTGTAAACAGGAGGGAAATGGTATTTAATGGCAGCAGAGAGAGGAATATCCATAGCTGGAGAGAAAGGGGGGTAATTCAAGGAAACTCCTTGAGTAGGAACAAACCCAGTGGAGCAAATTCTAGTAACCCTTGAGAAGAGACTCAAGGAGCAGCAAGGGTCAGAGCATGAGGCTCCACCTGTATCCAGGAGAGGGAAGAAAACAATTCTCTGTTCCTTCACCTCTGTCACGACCAGACGTAAAATTTGTCACAGCTTCTCCTTTCCTTGGGAAGGAAAATCAGAGGTAAAATTTGTCACAGCTCCTCCTTTCCTTGGGAAGGAAAATCAGAGGTAAAATTTGTCACAGCTCCTCCTTTCCTTGTGGGAAAATCTCCTTCTCCTGGCAGCAGCTGTGGCCTGGCACTGACTCATGCTAACAAGTGTTTTCCCTTTTTTTTTTCCCAGCCTGGCAGCACTGGGAGGAGGGAAAGTTCCCAGGATGACAGCAAAGGGCCAGCATACATCAACCTGGATGTGCAATCCTCCCCCAGCCCTGAGGATCCTCTTTACTGCAACGTGGAGCTGAGCCAGGCTCCCAGGAACCCCCAGCACGTGGAATATGCCATCATTGCCTTCAACCCACCCCCAAGGGCCAGCAGGGAATGAGCACAGGATCCCAAACAAGCCAGAAATGGGAGGAAGGAACGGGAATACACGGTGGGGATGAGGAGTAGGAGGTGTGTGTGGTGCTGCCTGAGCATTTTCAGCCCTCCCTCCTGTTTTGGGAAGCAGAGGTTTTGCCAGCTTTGTGGCAGATTGGCTCGGGTCAGGCAGAGCTGTGGGGGCACTCCCAGATCTCTTGTACATCTTTTCCAATCCCATTAAAGTGCAGAATGGTGAGAGGCAGGTGTGGAGGCCTGGCCTTGTGAGAAGGACACACCTGGGTGGGATATCCTGGCACAAACCCTGCCCCAATCCCAAGAATTCACCTGTGGCCAAGCAAACTCATGCCAGTGCTGCAGGGATGGAGCTCAGGCCTTGCTGTGGCTGGGTTCATTTCCATGGAATGGGCTGGGGATGAGTGCTGGATTCCAAGAATAAGCAGAAGCAGCTCCTGCACTTCCCTGTCTCTGCTGGAAATGCTCCAAATGACACATTTGATTTAACAGTCATGTGGGGAGCAACGTGAAATGAGTTTGTGGGGCTCAGTTCCATTTCTCCAGGAGCTCTGGCTCCTGATTTCCCTGTCCCAAGCCCTGCTGGAGGTGAGGGACCAAAGGGGCCTGAACCAGCCCTCATTCCCAGGCCAGTCACATCCCACAGGCTCCTCCTGCCAGGGCTGCAGCAGGGAGGCTGATGGAAACGTTTTGAGATTTTCAGAGCTGACCTGACAGAAAGAAAAAGAAAATGGTTCTGGAAATGGTTCATTCAGCCCAACATTCCCCCAGCAATTTGCTCTTCGTGCAGTTGCACTGGGTCAAGCTGTGGAAGAGTAATAGCAAAAAACAGTGGAGTGGAAGAGAGGCATTTTTGGGAAGATTCTTGAAGAAAATCCAGATTTGTTCTCCCTGGAATGAGAAGGAGCAAAAGCTGCAATCAGTCACCCGACAGAGAATTTCTGGTCACTGTGAGGGACCATTTTCTCAACCACCAGCTCGAGGAAAGGCTCATTTAGGAATGGCCAGGCCTGCAGGTTTAGCACCACACCAGTTTCACAGCCAGGCTCTGTTTGTTCTTTCATGGAAGATCTCCAAGCAAATAAATAAAAATGAAACCCCAGCAGGCCACCCCCATCAGTGTGCTGGTATTCTGGGGGGTCTGTGCTGCATTCCTGAGCCCCTCCAGCAATCCCCAGCAGGGATTCTGCGCCCTTTGTGCCAGGGACAGAACAAGGTGGGTGCTGGGCTTGTTTAAAGCTTCTCCCAGAGCAGTGTCCCTGCCCTGCTCTGTGTGTGGCTGGATTTCAGACAGGGCTGCTCCATGCACAGGCTCTTCTTTCTCCTGAAACCCCAGGGGATGATGTCCTTGTCCTCCTTCACCCTCAGGGTGCTGCCAGAGCTACAGCAGAGCTCCCTTCCAGCTTTCCAGAAATTCCCCCCGTGCACAGCTCCTGTCAATATTTTATCAGGATTTGTCACCATCGTGCTTGGAGTGCCAGCACAAGGGGATGGCTCCCCACCACCACAGGGATTTTGGGGAGGAATTTTTCCCTGTGAGGGTGGCCAGGCCCTGGATCCCTGGCAGTGCCCAAGGCCAGGTTGGAATTGGAGCAGCCTGGGATGGTGGAAGGTGTCCCTGCCATGGCAGGGCTGGAGCTGGATGAGCTTTAAGGTCCCTCTAACCCAAACCATTCCGTGATTCCATGAAATCCTGCTCCAGTGGGAGCTGCCACCCAGCCTGTGGCTTCAGGCCACCACGTGCTGCTCCCTCCCAGGCTGCCCGAGCTGTGGCTGGCACTGGCCACAGTGCTGATGCCTGAATTTCCAGCCCACCAGAGCAATGCCTGTCCCTGCAGGATTGCTCAATGTGCAGGATGAAAAAGATGCCAAGTTCCTGTGCTCCTTCCTTCCGGGCCAGCCAGGAGGGGGAGAGGAGCTGCCCATGGGCTGAGCCAGCTCGCTCCTCTCCAGCTCCTCTCCTCTTCCTCCTCCTCTCAGCCCCATGGAGAAGCTCCTGCACCTCACCTTGCTCTTCCTGTCAGGTAAGAACCACAGCTGGTGGCTTTGGGGTCAGGTGAAGGGGGGAGGATTGGGGCAAAGCTTTGGCTCTGTCTGGAGGCTCCAACCTCGGAGTTTTCCCTTGATTTAGCAAAGGGCCCATCCAAGGGTGATCCCAGTGCTCCCAGGTTTCCTCTCAGGGATCCTTTTGAGTCAGAACAGGAACCACCGGTGGGAGAAGTCCTGGGTGTGATGTGAAATTGCAAAATCCTGGCTTGTTTGCATTAGCAAATGGGATTTACATAAATGCAAATGATCCCAGGTGGGGCTCAGGGGGAGGGAAATGAAACCCAGTGAAGGGCACGGCTCTGAAATCCCAGACCCCTGGGTTTTCCAGCTTGGAAAGGAATGAGGCAGAAGGCCCAGCTGGGGATCCCAGATCCTCACAGCAGTGCAGGGAAAGGCAACAGACTCAGGCTGTGGGAGCACAGGAACCTGTCCCAAAAACTGGGATGAGTTTGGGAAATGCTCGCTGTGCTGTGCCCAGTGGCAGCCAAGAAGAGAGGAGGAGCATCAGCAGTTTATGGTCTGTCAGCAGAAAAGAAAAGAGAAAGACCCAACTTTTGAAAAGAGGGACATCAGGGAATCTTTCAGTGATTCTGTTTGAGAGAGGTTTTGCAGCGCTGTGAGAATTCTGGGGCTGAAGGGGCAGAGCTGCAGGAGGGAAGGGGAAACAGGAGAAGAAGTTAAAGAGTTTTGGAGGGATTGAACAGGACTGGACTGGATATTCCATGGGGGAAACTCTGACTGGAACAACCAAGTGGAGCAACACGTCAGGATGAAGCCCTGCAGGTGTTGGATTGCAGAGCAGAGATCCATTTTAGGTCTTCTAATCAAGCTGAAAGAGCTTCATAGTTTTTAGTTTACAATTCACTTACAATTGTTGAATTATTGCAAGAAGTGTTATTAAAAGGCTCAGCCAGCACAAATTCCTCACAAGAACTTAGTTTTAAATTTACTTCTGTTTTATCGTTACTTATGAACTCACAGAAACATTTGCCTGTGACTTTTTTTCTCTAGAAATAGAGATTTCCACAAATACCACACTGCACTTCTCTCTGGCAGTATTCATAGCTCAGGCTGTCCCCTCTGCCTGTCACAAAGGGGAATGGAAATTACAAATGAGGAACCAAGGCAATAAAAAAAAAAAAAAAACTCAGACAAAGACCAGTTGTCAACATGGTTAAAATTAGTAAGATATTAAAAAATAGGGTGGAAAAAAAAAGTTAAGCTGGGTTTGATAACTGGGGTTCAGAAGGAACCAGGGAGCAGGGCACTGGTTTGGAGATGTCACTGGGACAAATTCCAGAATACCTGAGCCAAGATCTGAGTGCAGTGGGTTGGTCATGGGGAAAGTGGACAGGTGACATCCTACAGGTGACAGCCCTCTACAGGTGACAGCCCTGTGGGTGACAGACAGTCCTTCAGGTGACAGCCCTGTGGAGACACAGCTACAGGTGACAGCCCTACAGGTGACACTCCTACAGGTGCTAACTCCACAGGTGACATCCCTACGGGTGACATCCCTATGGATGACATCTCTACGGGTGACATCCCTATGGGTGACAGCTCTACAGGTGACAGCCCTATGGGTGACAGTTCACAAGTTACAGTTCAACAGGTGACATCTCTATGGGTGACAACCCTACAGTGACATCTCTAGAGGTGACAGCCCTACGGGTGACATCACTAGAGGATAAAAATGACGTTCAGCATCCCCGCAATGAGGGATTGACCTGGAAGAGCCCTGGCTCACCCCTCCCTCTGTCCCTCTGTCCCTCTGTCCCTCTGTCCCTCTGTCCCCCGCAGCGCCCTGTGCTGCCGAGAACGTCACCGTGGTGGCCGCCATGGAGGGCGACACCATTTCTGTCAACTGCTCCTACGACCCGCGGCACTGGTGGCGGGAGAAGAGCTGGTGCAGGCAGCTGGGCAGGGCCGCTGCCGGCCCGTGGCGAGCGCGCCGCCCGCCTGGCTGCCCTGGCCCGGGGCCAGCAGGGGCAGCACCTCCATCCGCGACGACGCCCGCGCCGGGCTCCTGACCGTCACCATCCGGCACCTGCGCAAGGAGGACGCGGGGCTCTACCGCTGCCAGACCGATTTCCTGGGCCGGACACGGAGCCTGAGGAAGGTGCAGGTGGAGGTGCTGGAAGGTACGTCCTGGGGCTCCGAGTGCGGAGGGTTCCTCATGGAGTTTCAGGTGTTCCTGTTGGGATTTCATGGGTTCCTGTTGGGATTTCATGGGTTCCTATTGGGATTTCATGTGTCCCTACTGGAATTTCATGAGTTCCTGTTGGAATTTCACAGGTTCCTACTGGAATCTCATGGGTTCCTATTGGGATTTCACAGGTTCCTGTTGGGATTTCATGAGTTCCTTTTGGAATTTCACAGGTTCCTCTTGGATTTTCATGGGTTCCTGTTGAAATTTCACGTGTCCCTACTGGAATTTCACATGTCCTTACTGGAATTTCACGGGTTCCTGTTGGAATTTCACCTGTCTCTACTGGAATTTCACAGGTTCCTATTGGAATTTCACATGTTCCTATTGGAATTTCATGTGTCCCTACTGGAATTTCAGAGGTTCCTATTGGAATTTCACATGTTCCTACTGGAATTCCATAGGAGTCTGCAGCTGTCAAGGGCCCACTTGAGCCAACATCTGCTTTTGTCTCGCTCTAGGGAGGTTCTGTGTTTCACTGCCTCTTTTCATTCCTGATTTAGAGCAGCGTGACCTCACTGTTAGAGGGATCTGTCACGTCACCTCCTTATCGCTCCCAGGGCCCCGTCTCACCTGGGTTACCTGCCCAGCTGAACATCACCCAGAAACATCTGCAGACTAAACTGTTGTGTTTCCATCAGCAGCTGACCTGGGGACCCACGTGCCAGAGGAGCCCAGAGCTGTGCAGAGCATCTCCAGGTGAGCCCAAAACTCCTCATGCTGGGATCTCTGATCTTCCTAGGACTAAGGCAGCCCTACGAGTGATTTTTTCAAGGCTGGCCCATCCTCTTCATGGCTGTGTTTCTGGTTCCCCACAGGTCCCCTCCTGATGTGGATTTCACTGTGTTCTACATCCTGGCTGGATTCCTGGTGGCCAAGTTCATGGTGGCTGTGCTGGTCGGCGCTGTTGCCCACAGCAGGAAGAGCAGGGAGAGAGGGCAGAAGCCAGGCCTGGGTGAGCAGCAGGGGCTCCCACTCCCTGCTGACCTTGGACACGATGGGATTGGGCTTTCCTGGGAGAGCTCTGCGTGAGCCAAGCCAAAGGGAATCCATGGAAAAGAAAATCAGGGGTTTGCCATAAGAAAAGGAAATCACTACTAAGCACAGGTCTGGAAGAACCTGTCCCTCTGGAGAGGTTCCCATCTTCTTCATCACCTCTTCCCCTTGGTGTCTCATCCCCAGGCAGTTATTCCAGACATCATTCCCAGCACCATTCCCTCACGGTCTGAACTGACACCCATCAACTTCCTGTCCCCTCAGGTGACAGATTCTGTCTTTCCAAGGTGAGGAAGAGAAGCTCCCAAAAGCTGCTTTGGACAGTGGGGATGCTTGGAGTAAATCCCTGTGGAAAATTGTGAGGAACTGCAGGAAAGGGATGTGGTCTCCTTGCATCTCTGAGCCAGCTTCTCCTCTCGGAAGGGCTTTGTGAACACAGAGCTGTCTCTCTGTTCTCCCTGTGTTTCCTCTCCCTTGTGGAGTTTGTCCATCCCTCCCCACTGAGCTGCTCTCAGCTCTCCCAGGCTCCAAACCCATGGGCACTCAAGTTTCTTTTTCCCTGCAAAACTGAATAAACTCCAGCTGATTCTCTGGCTTGGTGTGGATTCCTGCAGGACAGCAGGTGACAGCTGTGTCCCAGAGGTGATGCTTGGGACACCCTGGAGTGTTTAGAACACCCAGGAACACCCAGAGCCAGCAGGACAGGCTGGAACATCCAGAGCCAGCTCTGGGCAGGAGCAGCAGCTCAGAGCCCACAGAAGCAATGGCTGAAATTTGCTCATTTTAATTACACTTTTGGGTTCTCAGAAATTGAAATTCATGGTGGGACATCTGGCAGCCTTTGTCCTTCCAACCCTTGTGAGGTTCTCAGTCTTAAATCAGCAACTCTTGGGGAAGAAAATGTGTTTGTTTCTCTCTCCTGGTCTAGGCAGGGACTTGCTGTACGACTGCATCCACAGAGAGGAATTTGCCATCTGAAATAAAAACATCTCCAAGGAAATAAAAAGAAATTAATCAATAACTTACTGATTACCATCCAAAACAATGAATATAATTTGGTAGGATTTTTTTTGCATTAATCAAAACCCAAAGGGGTTTGGGGCAGGAACATTTCTGGGGCTGGTTCTGTCCTTCCCTTCCCCTGTTCCCTCTGTGCTGATGTTGGCTCTGTTCCTGGGCTGGGTGACCTGGACACTCCGTGGGGGTTGTTTTTTCCTGCCTTCCCCCTCAATGAATCACAACTCGAGGTTCATCAGAACTTTTGGGGCTGTTTGCAAAAAATCAAAAAAAGGAACTCCCTGTCCCTCAGTGCTCCTGTCCTGTGAGAGCCAACAGGAAACCCCAAACTTGGATTTGGTGCAAAACGCTGTCCCAAATTCAGGGGAACTCTGCCCCAAGCCCCATTAAATCTCACATTCCCTTTCACCACACATCCCCTCTGCTCCTCCCCAGTTTCATGAGGCAAGGAGGAAACTTTTGCAGCTGGAGATGAACTGAGGCTGAAACCCAGAAGCCAAAACCACTTCAGCTAAAACCACCCAGCTCAGTTTGTACCCAGCTGCTGAGGATGGTGATGGGGCGAGGGAAAAGAAAGACCTGGATGCAGAATTGCCCTGGAAAATATCTGCACTTTTCTAACAGCACAGCACCTTGGTGGGCAAACCCAGAGCAAAGCTGTGGTGCATTTGATTCCCAAATTACTCTGTTTTTTTGAAAGAGCAGGGAGCTAAAAACCCAAATAGAGGAAACTGCTCATGTCTGGCAACTGCTGATACAGCACCACAGCCAAGTGAGCTCCTTCCTCTGGACCTAAACATTCACCAAAAAAATATGAATTGCTGTCCATTCTGATGAGATTCAGCAAAGTGGTAAAAAATCTGCTTTAATTTAAACCTTTGAGATTTTTCCTGTGCTTCAGAGAGACAAGTAATGCATTTGACATATTCTAATAAACAAGGGGCTTCTTGGAAAATATTTGTCCACTTTATAGTATCAATTGTCATCAGCTTGAGCTCCTGGGGTGGAATTTGCACTCCAAAGTAGTGATTTGTTTCACAAAGAAATAACTGCATTTCCCTGTTTGTTGTTTATTAACACACACCTGCCCTCCAGGATAAACCTGGCTGGGCTTTATTACAAATTACACCCCTGTTGGTGCAGAGCCCTGGTGGTGTGGTGATAGCAGCAAACATCCTCAGGGATCAGGGATCAATCCCCAAATTCAGCTGCTGAGATTTTCCCCTTCATTCCCTGAGCTGAGAGCGAGGCTGCTGAACAGGGCACAGAAATGGGTTCAGTTTGTTGGGTATCAAGATTGCAGGAAGACTCCAGGCTGGAAGCTGGGTGGGAGGGGAGGGAGGGAAGGTGGGAAGGCAGGGAATGGATCCTGGATCCATTAGGGAAGGTAGGGAATGGATCCTGGATCCATTAGGGAAGGTGGGAAGGCAGGGAATGGATCCTGGATCCATTAGGGAAGGTGGGAAGGCAGGGAATGGATCCTGGATCCATTAGGGAAGGTGGGAAGGCAGGGAATGGATCCTGGATCCATTAGGGAAGGTAGGGAATGGATCCTGGATCCATTAGGGAAGGTGGGAAGGCTGGGAATGGATCCTGGATCCATTAGGGAAGGTGGGAAGGCAGGGAATGGATCCTGGATCCATTAGGGAAGGTGGGAAGGCAGGGAATGGATCCTGGATCCATTAGGGAAGGTGGGAAGGCCGGGAATGGATCCTGGGCTGGATAAACTCTGAGAGCTCCTGCAGTTCTGAAGGGGAGGGTGAGAGAGAAAAGGAAACTCTTGTGACTGCTTTGATGTGGCTCCACAGTACCAAGGGTTTTCCCATTAGAGCTGAGATGATTTTATGATTCTACTGCAAAAAAAAACCAAAAAGGCTTGAAAATTACATCATAACAGCTAAAGAAACTGATTTCTGACTTCCTGAACAGGCTCGTGTGATTGTTCTCATTTCCTGTCCCAACCTCCCCCTCTCTGGTCTTACATCCTGTCATTTCCTTCTTTATTATTTGTTTGTATTGTGGTTTTTTGTGTGTGTGATCATCGCTGTGTTGACCAATTCTGGAAAGAATTCAGGCTGCCAGCTTTGTGCTCGGGGGCTTTTGGGATGGTGAAATGTTGGTGTGGAGTTGGTGCTGTCCAGCCACCCCAAAGCTCCCCCTGCCCATCACAAAACTCCCAAAACCTTCTCAGTTTATAAATTTTATTAGCTGGAGAGTGTACACAGTACTTACAATTGCATCTATTAAAGACCAAAATACACTTGAAAAAATGCATCATATAAAAAAAATTAAAAACTTTGAACTATGTACAAACTTTGCCTGACATTCCGTTTAGCTCAGGACCCTCCCACGCCCCTTCACAAAGAAAAGTTTTATTATTTTTCCCTTCTTTTGAACATGCAGGGCCTTAAAGCCATTTAGCATCACTTGAGGACCATTTATCTTCCAAATCCTGATCTTTACACTCTATAAATCTGGGTTTGGATGGGTTTGATGCTTTGCTGCTCTGGGTCAATCAAACACTTTTCTCCCCAAACCTCTTCTTTCATCCTCACTCCTAAAGTGAAGGTTTTGCTCAAGTGCAGCCAACCTACAAAGAATTTTAATTTAATTTCTTAGGGAGGTTTGAAGTGGACATGTCTCCAATTTTCACAGATTTGCCTGGAAAAGAAAGCAGGTATTTTTGGTGTTGACTGCTGGCTCCAAGCTCACCAAATAAACACAACTTTCAGCAGTGATACACAGAACACAAAACAAATTAAAAAAAAATATGATAGGAGCACTTGGCCTTCCACATCACTATTTAAAATATTAACAATAAGACTTCCTAGAACACAAATCCATGTTTCTTCACACATAACCTACAACAGATCAGAGAACCTAGATATGAAGGGATATTGGGGAAAAAGTTTACAAGTTTTTAAAGAAAAGTAAATTACTTATTTAAAAAATGAAACAAAATCTATGTCAGAGCAATAATCTTGCTTCCCGAATTTCCAGCTCTCAAAAAGGAGTTCCAGGACAGATTTAGCATCAACTGAAGAGCAAAAAACATCAGAGAGAGGATCTCACTCCAGCACGCAAATATTCCAACAAAAAAATATTTACAGTAATGCTGCAAATTCAACCAAAATCCCTTCAGGAGCTGCACATTCCTGAAATGGGGAGAGCCAGGAAATGCTGTGTGAGTTTCCAGCTGAGGAAAAGCAGTGCTGGAACTGGACCAGGATTTAAGGCAGAGGCAAGCAGAGGCCCTGAGGATGCCATCCACGTTAGAAATGCCCTTGAGATGATCAGAAATAAATCCTCAGTAAGAGTTGGGAGCAGAGTGTCAGATCAGTCATCTAACCTGGGACAAAAACTGAAAGAAAGAAGATTTATTTGCCTGCCAGGAGCCAGGCCAGCTCCTCCTGCAGCTGCAGGTGTCCCTGAGTGTCCTTCCCAGCTGTGGGGAGGGACAGGAACCAGGATTCACCAAGGAGCTCAGCTGGATCTGGAGATCCAGCTGCCAATTCCAAACCCTCTGCAGCTCCTCCTGAACAGGCTCCTCTTCCTCCAGGATTGCCTGCTCACAAGGATCCAACACTCCTCCTCCTCCCTCTCAGGTTTAGTATTTTTATTTCATCCAAAGCAAACAGCATTTTCCAGGCTCTGTCCTTTCGTATCCTCTTGATTTGTCCTCCACTTTGTCTTCAGCCATGAGCTTCCAGTGAATGGGAGAAGATGGGAGGGAGGAAATGTCATTTCCAAGCTGCATTTCCTTGTCACTTGAACCCAGTCTCACCCAGCCCTGGCAGCATTTCCTCACTAACTGCTCACTCCTCACCTGGCCAGGTTCACTCACCCAGCACATTCCCAACCCCAAACTTCACTGCTGTCATCCAGTTTGAACTGCAGGACACAAAACCTGCAAATTCTGGGGCTCCAGCAGGCAGCTGATCCCCAGAGCAGCTGTGTAACTCATCAAGGTGAGAAGAAATCACCTGTTAAATGCTTTTAATTACTGCTCCCACCACCAAAATTCAAATTATAACAGAGCAGGCTTAGAATCTAAATTAAAACTCTGTTCTGTGGAGATGCTCAGCCCAAAACCAGCTGTAGGTCATGGGAAAATCCTATTTTTCAATAATGTAAGTATTGCTCCTTTGCTAAGTGCCACTTCTGTTTTGTTTTTAAGAGCTTAATTTATAAAAAGCATGAAAGGTTCATCAGTATCTGCTGAGTCCTTCAGGTTCCTCAGGCTGAGCTGCCCCAGCTGCTGCTGTCCTGAATCATCCCTCACTCTGGAACTGCAGAAATGATTGAGGCACCAGAAACTCCATCCCAGCCATGGCCAAGTGCCACCACTGTGACACTGGGGGAGGAACCATGGACAACACAGACAGGTGAGAAAAAAAATGACAAAAAAAAAAAAAAATCCTTTGGAAGAGAGTCACTGAGAAGTTTCAATCCTTTCTATACCCACATCCAGTTTTCTTCCAAAGCAACAAGTACTGGCAATGAACATCCAGACCCAGCCAGAGACTGATTTACTGCCCCAATCCCCCCCACATCTCCCTCTCCCACCCCACTTGCAACAGACACACAACACATCAAGCCCTGCAGCAATCTGGACTATTTCTAGCATTGATTGGATGGCTGAACCTTTCCCAGAGCTTCTTTACACATTTACAAGGTGGAATTGAAAAGAATCCCCTTCAGTTTCTGCCAGGGTCAGAAGTGCAGGACCCAGCTCAGGGAAAACCAAGCCCAAAGGGGTGAGGAGTGGATGGAGTAACAAATCTCAGAGCCAGCCCTGTGGTGCAGCCCCTCAGGGCTGGCTGGAGGAGCTGGAATCTGTCCCTGGGCAGGGCTGAGCTGCACCAGGCACAGGGACTGAGGTGGGGAAATGAAGGAAAACCAGAGATGAGCACTTGGACTCCGAATTCCCTGTGCTGGATCAGGAGAGGGCACCAAGAAGTCTGAAAGGTTCTGTTGGAAGAGTTGAAACCTCAAGCACGTCCTCAACACGTGGTGCTTGCTCTCTGGAAAAGGACAGGCTGTGACATGGAGATTGTCCCACTCCAGGGTTCACTGGACACTCTGGGCAGGCAGGACAGGCTGGCAGGAGGGATGGGAATTCCCTTCAGGTGTTTTTCCCTGGAAGCAGGGGTTAGGAGACCCTGATCATCTGTGTCATTGCTTCTTCGTTGCTCTGAGTTGGATCCTGCAGACACAAAAGGGTGGAAATTCCACGTTTTTCCATGGAGCAGAGAGAACCACACACAGCCATCAGGAGGAGACACTCCTGCACTTCCCTTGATCCCCAAAACTCTCCTGCTTTTCCTGGGTTTTACAGGCCACAAAAATCCTAATGCCTCCCAGGAATTTATTGTTTCTGGTATTTAGGACCAGCATTTAGGAATGATTTTAGTTCAAAATAAGGAACACTCCCTAAAGGCACAGGACTGTTCTAAAGCACTGAGCAACCACAGAACCTCTTCACTCTACTCCATCATGTCCCTTTGAAAATTGCCTTGCACCTTTTATGCAAATCAAGATGCAGCTAAGAATCAGATATCCCCATTTTTTAAATTTCTCATCAGATGTAAAGATAAGGAGTCTCCTCCTTTAACTGATGTCCTGAAAGAACACCCCAGTCCCCAACCAGAAAGGCTGTTTTACCAACAGAATGTTTGTGTGCATTTATCCCGAGAACTACAAAGTGAACACACTTCTACCCACATCATTGTCATTTCATTCCTCAGGGCAAACATCCCTGGCTCTCCACAAGCAGTGACAGGAGGTTTTATTCCCAATGCTTGGAATAAATCTAAAGGCAGGGAGGGCCAAGGGGCAACAGATGAAAAATTCAGAGGCAGGGTGGGACAAGGGGCAGCAGCCAAGCCCAAAAACCCAACCAAAGCAGCACAGACAGCTCTGATGTGTGTCCTGGAGGGTTGGGAGGGGTTTTGCCCCAGCCCCACTCACCTGCATGTGAGGGCTGTCCTTTTCCTTGGGGGAGAAGAAGCGACCCCCCTCTCCCCGTTTCCGGGCCATGGCGTGCCGGTGCCGGGACTCGTGCAGGTATTTCTGCAGGGAGGGAAGGGCAGGTGAGGGAGCAGCCACTCCTCCAGCCACTGCCTTCCCACAGGACATTCCCAGTCCCCATCCATCCTCCTGCCTCACAGATTCCCAGTCACTGCCTCTCCAAGGGAAATTCCCAATCCCCATCCATCCTCTGTCCCACAGATTCCCAGCCATTGCCTCCCCAGGGGAAATTCCCAGTCTCCATCCATCCCCTGCCCCACAGATTCCCAGTTACTGCTTTCCCCAGAAGAAATTCCCAGTCACTGCCTCTCCAGGGGAAATTCCCAGTCACTGCTTTCCCAGAGGAAATTCCCAGTCCCCATCCCTCCTCTGCTCCACAGATTTCCAGTTACTGCTTTCCCCAGAGGAAATTCCCAGTCACTGCTTTCCCAGAGGACATTCCCAATCCCCATCCATCCCCTCCCACAGACACTGTGCTGACAGTCAGTACACGCTCACACACAGCTCCAGACACTCCCAAAACCCACCCCAAATAAGCAGAATTATCCTCAAGGGATTTAAACAATTTACTCTGATGCAGCTCATCAACAACATCAAAACCACCGTAAGACTGAGGAGCACCAAGGTTCTAACCCTCATTTTCCAGCCCAGGTGGGATTCTGTGCCTTTGTCACAGAGCCACCCTGGGTTAAATCTGAGTTTTATTCTCACCCTTCTCTCTTTGGGGATTTTCCCCTCTGCTTCCAGCTTGGCCCGGGCCTGCCTCCTCTTCAGGATGCGGTGGTACTGCTTGGCATTGACGTAGAGGGGCTCCTCTTCCAGCATCTCTGCTCCAGGCAGAGGGATCCTCTGGATGGCTGGGACTGAGCCAGCTCCAGGCACCATCTGCACACACAGGGGGAGTCAGTGCTTGCAGCTCAGCACAAACTGAACACAAAAATGGCATCAAAAAGCCCAGGATTGAAATAGGAAGTGAGGTTTGCTCAGGTAATGCAGGTGTTTAAGTGAAAAGGAGCAATGCAGCTGTTCTCAAACTGCAAAACCAATAAAAACAAATGAATTCCTTATCAGTCCTGCTGGGCTTTCCTGATAAAGTGTGGTGGTGTTCACAGGGGTCTCAGGGCAAGGGAAGAGATGAGGGTCTGACTCCATGGTTCAGAAGGCTGATTGATTATTTTATGATATATATATTATATTAAAACTATACTAAAAGAATACAAGAAAGGATTCCATCAGAAGGCTTGAAAGGAAAGGAATGGATGATTATAAAATCTTGTGGCTGACCAGAGAGTCTGAGCCAGCTGGGCTGGGATTGGCCATTAATTAAAAACAACCAGATGAGATTAATCCCAGATCCACCTGTTACACTCCACAGCAGCAGAGAATCATTGTTTACATTTTGTTTCTGAGGCCTCTCAGCTTCTCAGGAGAAAAACATCCTAGCAAAAGGGATTTTTCATAAAATATGTCCTTGACAATTTCAACACAATTCCATGACTGTGCTGCTGCTTTTTGGACAGTTAAACAAGCAGGACATGGCTGGTGCTTCCCTTTCTTTTGGGTTATCTCTTATTTCAATTATTTCATTCCAGAGCACCTCTAAGCCAACACTGCAGAGCTGCTGACATCTAGTGGGGACCAGCAATGTGCAAGAGGTTCACACTACAAAGAAAAAGGAACTGGCAGGAAAAACCTCTGCAAATGAGGGAAACAAATCCTAAGGGATCCTCAAGAAAATAAGAATTGACTTGATCTATTTAAACCTTTGCTCATCAGCTCAGTTTGGATTTCAGTTTCTAGATTTCTGAGCTGCTGTGGGAGAAAGTCCAGAGCAAAGATCCCAGCAGGATCCAGGCCTTTGGAGCTGGAAATCTGTATTGTTTAAACTATAAACTAATGGAACTCACAGAGGGGACTGATCATGGTACCTCAATCTCAGACAAGAGTTTATCAGGGAATCACAGGATGGTTTGGGGTGGAAGGGATCTCAGGGATCCCCCAATTCCAACCTTCAGGGACACCTTCCACTATCCCAGGTGCTCCAGCCTGGGATGGAGAAGCCACAGCTGCTCTGGGGTCCCTGTGCCTCCCCACCCTCCAGGGAGCAATTCCTTCCCAATATCCCACCCAACCCTGCCCTCCTTCGACTTACAGCCATTCCCACTACCCCATCCCTACCCTGGTGAAAATCCTGCTAGATTTGAGTGCAAACACCTCAAAGCTCAGCCTCCAGAGGCAGCAGTGGGGATTTCACACCTACCATGACCATTCCCCCTGAATTGACCACGTTCCCAGCCACTGGCAGTGTCACTGTGACCGTCCCTTGGCCACTGCTGGTGGTGTTGGTGTTGGCTCCTGTTTGCACAATCTGGGCTCCAGCCAGGCTGGCTGCAGGGATGGTGATCATGCCTGTAACAGGGACTGTAACTTTAAGGAAGTAGAACACAAAAGGAAAGGGAAGAAAAAAAAAAAAAAAAGAAAAAAGAAAAGAGAGAGAGAGAAAGAAAAAAGAAACAAAAACATGCACACAAAAAGAAGGGAACAGCATTAGTCCCACTTCTGTGTTTTACTCATTCATCCTTCCAAAACATGCAGAGAGTCAGGAAAGTGCTGAAGTAAGGGATTAAATTCCATTAGAATTCCTGGTTTTTGCATTTGTAACCTCACTGTGAGTAACCATGTACTCCTGAGGTGGGAAAGCAAAATTCAGGGGTTTTATTCTACCAAGCCTTGCCAGAGACAAGGAGGTTTTCTGTTTCTGGGGAAGGAACCCTGGAGTGAATTCCTGCAGAGCACACAAACACCTCAATAACTACAAAGCCTCTCCAAGAGGTGCCCTGGCTCCTCCCAGCCCTCCTACCTTGCTGCAGGATGGTGCCATCAGCATTCACGGGCTGGTACACGATGGTCTGGCCCTCAGCAGCCTGGGCAACCTGCTGGCCTTGCACTGCAATCTGCTGCTGGGTCTGAACAAAACAAAGAGCACAACAACCTTACAAAGTGCCTCTTTTTTCCAGGGTTTACAGTTCCTGAACGAATACATGGTGCTTGAGGTGTTCCAGGTGTCTGTTTCTGCTGCCTCAGCAGCAGCAGTGAGAAACAGGCTGGAGCACAGAGCAAATACCTGGAGATCAAACACCTGAAGCACATGTAAGATGCATTTTCCAACAGTTCAATAATGAAAAAAACCCCAAATTCTAAGTTTCCTGTCTCACTATGAAGATGTGAAAGGAAGACTGTTCTGCTCCAAAATTTAATTTTGGCCCTAACCAAAAGCATCAGCAGAAACCCCAGGTGTGACTGGACTACTGCACATAATGGCCCAAGTATGGAATTAGCAATGCTTCATGTTTTCAAACTTCAACAAAGAGACAAAAACAACCACGAACCAATAAAATACAGAAACACGATGGAGAAAAACATGCAATCTGCTTTTTCTGCCCCAGAGTCATGTATGAAACACTACAAAAACATGACACATTCTCAAGTTCTCCTCAATATTAATATTTTTTTTTTTTTTTTACTTAACCACATCTTAAGTCATTTGTCAAGTTTCTCTTCCTGTTCCTCTGCAGAAAAGCCTTTCATGCTGGTGCAGTTACCTGTGTCTGGCCAGCAGTAACTGCAGTCTGGGGCTGCTGTATAATGATCTGCTGGGTCTGGCCCTGCTGCCCCTGTACCTGCACAGCCTGCCCACCTTGAATCTGAATCTGACCTGGCTGGACCAACTGAATCTGTGGAAGAAAGAGTCAGAAAGGAACATTAACTATGCCTCTGATTTCTCCCTCCTCAGCATGACCAAGTCATCTCTGAGGGTGATTTACTGTTGCACAGAAAAAGGAAGCAGGGAGTCTTCTCTTTTTCCAGCTGAGAATGAGGAGTTTTAATGGATTGCTCCCTGTGCCACAGCCACACAGGGCAGAGGGAGCAGAGTGCTGTGTCACTGTGCTCCAGCAGTTCTGCACTGCTCACACAATAAATCACTCAGGAGAAATCAATTATTCACATCCACTGGGAACAAACAGGCAGGTGGAAGAGGAGGACTAAGATTTAAGACATCTGGGGGGTGTTAATTATCCAGCACTCAGAAGTACTTCTGGGATTTATAAAGTTGTCCTCAGCTTTGCAGAGTCTTTCCACCACTGTGGAACGTTCTGAGATTGAAAAAGAAGAGCTGGAATATGGTTTGGAGTTTGTGTTTATGGATTTTCCTCCACCAACCAGACTGAGAAGAACCTCATACAAATTACAGTGGTTTGCAGCAAAGGAAATATGAAACAAACCTCTCCAAACACTGTGACATCATTTGCCTTCCTGGACTGTGCTGGGTTCCTAAATCCCATCCTAAATCATCAGGACACTTTCATTATGCCATGGTTCCAGTTCTTCCCTTTGCTATTCAGGAACACTTCAACCACATCCTTAAATTTACCAACTGTCTTTTAAACAGGTAATTATTTCCAAAAAATCCATTTCCTGAACCTCCTTCACTACTGCCTTCTGTGCAACAGGGATGTTTAAATCCCCCATCACACATTAGAGGGGCTCAAGCACAAATTACTTGCAAGAAGCTTTCTTATATTTTTTTTTATTTTAATCCTCTTTCTGAGCCATAAATGGAACAGGCACCAGATCCCCAAATACATTGCAAGGGCCAGATAAAATATCCCAAGAGACAAAAATCCTGCTCTGTGGGAAGGTATCCCACATGACAGGAATCCCTGCCTATGGCAGGAGGGTGCACCTGGATGAGCTTTAAGGTCTCATCCAACCCAAATCATTCCATGATGAAAAACCCCATAGAAACCTCTGGCAAGGGGGGGTGCAACTAGATGAGCTTTAAGATCTCATCCAACCTAAACCATTCCATGAAAAACCCCAAACCAACCCAGCAGTGTTTTAGCACTAAAAGCTTTGCACCAGGCCACAAACCACCAAAACTCAGTTCAGAAAGCACTTCCACTCATCCCCACCGTGCCAGAGCCACCCAGACCCAGCTCAGCCCGGTGCTGTGGTGCTGAGCAGAGCCCTGTGTGGCATGGCAGCATCCCAGAGCAGTGCAGTGCCCCCGGGGTGTCTCACCTGCTGCAGCCCCTGCGTGCCAGACACGGGCACCTGCATGATGGTCTGGCCCTGGCCCCCGGGCACGGCCTGCACCATGATGGGCTGGCCCGTGGAGGTGATGAGCTGCCCCCCGCTCACCTGCACCATCAGAGGCTGCCCCTGCACCTGCAACAACAAAACACAATGAAAACCCCACCAGAGCAGCCCCAGAGCCCACCCTATTCGTGGGGCAGAGGAACTGGGAACGGGCACTGAGCTGCTTCAAAGCAGCTCTGCCTTCCAGTGCTATGGATTTCCTGAGTTATCTGCTTCTCTTGCACTCTTGTGGTTATAAAGCACAAAAATCACATTTTTCAGCCACAAGGACTACCTTCATGCACAGCCCAAGAGCAAAGTGGGATAAAAAACTTCATTGTTCAGCTCACAATTACTGATTTTTTAGCTGAGGTTCCTATTGAGATTTTTTTAGTTGAGGTTCCCATTAAGAGAACTCTGACAGGGAGGTTCTGAGGTGGCTTCAGCTCTCTCCAATTTCATGCCTACAACATTCCCATTTCCAAACTGACATGGAGCATGGGATGTGCTGAGAGAAACTCCACTGTAACTGGAGCAACACAAAATGGAGTTCAGGGAGGAAAACTCAAAGGGGATGAGCAGCAGCTACTTCTGGGCCCAAAAAGGCTTAGACTGGATCTATAAATATAAATAAATATAAAGTGTGAGGGTGGGGAGGCCCTAGCACAGGCTGCTCAGAGAAGCTGTGGCTGCCCCTGGATCCCTGAAGTGTCCAAGGACAGGCTGGACAGGGCTGGGAGCACACTGGGATAGGGGAAGGTGTTGGGGTGGGAACTGGTTGAGCTTTAAGGTCCCTTCCCACCCAAACCAGTCTGGGATTCTCTGGTAACTCTGGCCTGAGAATCTCTGGGCTCTTGGACCTGGTATCTCTCTGGTCACTGGGAAAAAGGCCCATGGAAACAAAAACAAGGGGAAAACCTCTCTGTTTGAACCCCCTCACCTGCCAAGTCCCCAATTTCCCCAAGCACATCTTGGAAAATACTCATCTCCACAGCCCAAATGCAAAATCAGTCTCATGAACTCAGGGATCCCAAAATCTGATTTGTTTGGGAACAGGAACATCACAATGGGGTAAAGCCACCGAGTTCCTGGGTTTCACACCCCAGGGGGTGAGGAGCCAAATCCTGCCCTGGGAATTGGAGTTTCCAGGTGCCCACTCTGTCCCTCAGCCTGTCCCTGTCCCATCCAAAGCCCTCAGCCCCTGGGCTGGGTCACACAGGGAGGAGCATGCTCAGGTCAGCACAGAGAAGCACAGGCAGCAGCACAATATCCAAGAAGCAGAAAGGAAAACAAGACATTCCAGGATTGTTGTTAATGAATCACAGCAAGGCAAACTAGAAAAGAAAAGGTGAGAACATGACAGCCAACAGAGGCCCCAGTGAGCCCAGCAATCCAAGTGAGGCAGCATCTGAGTTGAACTCTGAACATAAAAAATGCTGTGTTAATTCTGCAGCTGGCAGGGCCATCCCAGCCTCTTGGAACCAGCTTGCTCTGAAGAACTACAAACCAAACAAAACCAGAATCCTGAGTGCAAAACTGCCACAGGGTCTGTCAACTGCTCTACAAAGGGCTCCTGGAAAGCCTGGGTGAGTTGAGGAAGTGGAGGCTGCAAGACAGGAAACACTTCACACTGGAACCAAGTTCTTTCCAAACTGGGATGTATTTGCTGTTTGGATCCACGTGGCTCCTGTGTTGTTCACAGGTAAATAAGAAATTGGATCTCTCAGTGCCACAGAGGCCAGCGTTGTCCCCAGGTGCCCTTTCAGTTCCACTGTCCAAGCTCAGGCTCTGGCACCACCTCTGTGTGTCTCATGCAGTGAAGGCAGAGCCCTCCTCAGGGAAGAGCTCAGAACCCTCATTTCCTTGGAATTAAGGAAATCTTTGGGGTTTATCCCAACTGCTCCTTCCTCATTTTGCTGTTTATAACTTTAAAGTCTCCCTGAACTTTACTCCCTCCCAGAATTCCTGCCATGCACTAACGGGAACAGCTCCAATGCCACAGCAAACCCCAGGGGCAGCACCCAGTAGAGATTCCTGCTCCACATCCCCCTGGAAAGCCTGGGAAAACACAGCATTAGATATGTGCTGCTGGGGAGGGTCATGCAGTGCTCAGAAACACAATCAG
Organism: Serinus canaria; assembly: GCF_022539315.1. Taxonomy (NCBI): domain Eukaryota; kingdom Metazoa; phylum Chordata; class Aves; order Passeriformes; family Fringillidae; genus Serinus; species Serinus canaria. The sequence continues at coordinate 4,557,003 of NC_066339.1, forward strand.
AGAGGTCACCACTACCTGGAGGGTCTGGACTTGCTGGCCTGAGGCCGATGCCACCTGTGCCTCAGTCTGCAGCTGGACAGCTGTGACACCTCCCTGCTGCTGGGAACAGGAACAGGGAGAGCTTGAAACATGGAAATGCACAACACACTGCTGGGACAGGGGGTGGGGATCATACACACTGCTCCAGGAACAGGGGGAACGGCAGTTTTAGCAAACCTAAGGATGGAGTTCCCTGGAACTGAATGTGGCACTGCCAGGCTTCAATATTTCAGCTCACAGGGAACAGGGCAGGGCATTTTGCAGGATTTCAAGCTCAGTTTCAGGGGTTTAATTGTGAAATTTCAGGCTTCAATATTCCAGCTCACAGGGAACAGGGCAGGGCATTTTGCAGGATTTCAAGCTCAGTTTCAGGGGTTCAGTTTTGAAGTTTCAGGTTTCAATATTCCAGCTCACAGGGAACAGGGCAGGTGATTTTGCAGGATTTCAAGTTCATTCTCAGGGTTTTAGGCTGCTCACTGCCCAGTTCTGGCACTGTGAAGGGTCCCAGATTTTGGGCACACTGGTTTGTCCCAACAAAGCCCTTCCTGCAGCCAAGTCTGAGCTCATCTGTGCCACCCCTGTGTTGGTGGCTGCCCACCAGGGACCCTGAGGGACAGTCTGGAGAGGCTGCAGAGAGAGCTAAAAACCTTTTCTATCTTTAGCCTCTTTGCTAAGAGTCCCAAAATATTCCCAGTGACTGTGTGAGCATGGGGAGATGAAGGACAGCTCCCCCCCAAGTGCTGCAAGGCTGGTAAAACAACTCATTTTAGCAAATGTTTCACATCAGACACAGCCTTTAAGAAGTTGGACTGAAAATGAAAGCAAAAAGTTGGTTTTATCTCCTTTTCACCTAGAAAATGTCAATAAACCAATAACATCTTTGGTTATCTGCTGCAAACAGGTATTTCAGATAATCCTCAATATAAAATGTTTTAATCTCAAGTGCAATCTTGTTCTGGCTGGAAAAGTCAACTCCAGCTAAACCCAGTGGAAGGATCTGGTCCTTCCTGAGGCCAAAGCAAAGCAAATCTCCCTGAAAACATCACCCAGTGGCTCAGCCCTTTGCATGGCCAACCACCAAACCCCCTCAAACTAGAGCAGAAGATGCAAGAAAAATTCAGCAGCAGCTGAAAACACATCCCCAAATCTGGATAGGGAAAGCTGAGCAGCCAAAATCAGCAAGCCCTCTAAACTCAGCCCTGGTGTTTTGCACTCTGCAACATGAATTTCTTTGTGGGATGGATGAGTTCATCCAAAGCTCCTTGGCTGGTTGAATTCCTGGTCTGTATGGTTTTTTTGCTCCACCTGTTGTTCTGAAACAAAGAATCTCTATAAACGTTCATTTGGTAAAGCTGGAGGAAACCTCTGTGGGCTTGAACAAAATCTGTTTCAACTCTGGGGGAATTTTTCTTTGTTTCTGTTATTATTCTGTTTCCTCCCTTTTCAGAGATGTGTTAATATATTTTTTATATATTTTTATATATGTCACTACCATTTTGCAAACTTCCTGCTACACTAAAATTTGGTAACATGTACACCCACAATTTAACTTTAATTTTAAATAATTTGTTATATTTATATAAAAATCTTAATTTAATTTTATTTAAAAAATATATTAAGTGTATTCTTAAAACCACATTTACTCTGACTTCCAGGCAGGTGCCATCAGAGCCCAGGTGACAGAAGTCAGGTGAACAGGTACCCAGGAGGATTCAGGATTGTGCTGCTGAAACCAAGTTCTTTCCAAACTGGGATGTATTTGCTCTTTGGATCCACGTGGCTCCTGTGTTATTCACAGGTAAATAAGAAATTGGAACTCTCAGAGCCACAGAGGACAATGTTGTCCCCAGGTGCCCTTTCAGTCACAGCTGAGAAGGTTCCACTGTCCAAGCTCAGGCTCTGGCACCTCTCCTCAAGGAAGAGCTCAGAACCCTCATTTCCTTGGAACTACAGGGAATCTTTGGGCTTTATCCCAACAGTTCCCTCCTCACACTGTGCCCCTCTGAGGGGTGCAAAGGGCTCCCCCATTCCCCATCCCATACCTGCTGCTGGATCTGCCCTGCCTGCACCACGATCTGCTCCGTGGAGCTGCTGCTGTTGGCTGTGTACTGCTCCATGGTGCCTCAGCCCTGCAAGAAAAACAAAAATCAGGTGATCTGCTGTGTCCCCAGGCCTGGCAACCCCCACTGTCCCCAGGCCTGGCAGTCCCCACTGTCCCCAGCAGCTGCCAAGCCAAGCAAAGCAGGAGCTGCCCCAGGGCAGGGCTGCTCCATCTCAGCAATGATCAGAGGAGGCACTTCAGGCACATCCAACCCCAGTGAGCAGCAAAACCAGCTCAATTCTGGCCCAGATTTCATGGACTCCACCAGTTCTGTGAGGCTGGGCTCCAGCCAGGTGCCCCCACAGGGGAGTGACACTGCTGGGAAAGCTCAGGAAACGCAAAATGGGAAATTGAACTGCACTTCAAGAATTCAGCAGAGTTCTGAAGGATTTTCTCCTCATTTTTCTTTCTACTCTCATGGAATGGATTGGGTGGGAAGGGACATTAAGGATCACCCAGTGCCACCCCCTGCTGTGGGCAGGGACACCTTCCACCATCCCAACCTGGCCTTGGGCACTTCCAGGGATCCAGGGGCAGCCACAGCTCCTAACCCAGGGCCTCCTCACCCTCACAGGGAGGAATTTCTTCTCTAAAGAAGTATTTCTACACTCAAATACAGCCTTCATGGATTTTGGGAAGCAGATTTCCCAGCACCTCCATCCTCTTGCTGCCCCTCATTCCTTGGCCCTTTCCCTGCACACATCACCACCACTGTGCTGAAATAAAAACATCTTTTCCCTGCCACTGCTTCTCTCCTGGCCAGCCCAACAACAGCAGAATTCCTGCTTTAGTGAGGTGTTTGATTTATGCCACGACTGAACAAGTTCCTGCTGAACAAAACCACAGCCTGGAACTTTAATTTTCCAAGGCTAAAGCAACAAAACCTCTGGCTCCCTCCATTTTTCAAGGAATGCTGACAGGATTAAGTCACAGACTCTCTGTACCCGTTGCTGTGGTTACTGCTGCTGTTTGAGTCCCATCCTTTGCCCACTTCCTGAGACTTTTTCACAGCCAGAATAAAAGAAGATAAATATTCTTTCTGAAAATGCTGCTGTCAGGTTCTCACTTCAATTTCACACTGGATACTTCATTTCTGCCTTAAATTAAAAATTTTAATTAAAACATTAACAGCTCTGTGATCCCAACACTGAAGTTCTGGACAAGGTTCTGGATCCTCACCATCCAAGGGATTATCTCATCCCCTTCGTTAAACACAGAGTAGCCAAGTTAAATATTAATGATCAGGGATCAATCTATGGCAGAGCATAGCAGCTCCTCCCCCAAAGAGCTCATGGGCAGCTCCTCCTCACCGGGAATGCTCTGGGAACCAGGGAGTGTTCCAGTCCCAGCAGCAGATATTTACATAGACACCACACACATATATATACACATATATATATATATATATATATATACACAAATATATATATATAAGTATATATGTACTGAGTTGTATGGGACTCATTAGGATCATTAAACTCCTGGCCCTGCACAGGACAGCTCCAAAAATACATACAAATATTTATACATATATATACACATATATAATACACATAATTTATATTTATACAAATATAGCTCCACCAGGAGCAGTTTCCTCAACAGCCAACCCACACCAAGAGCAAAGCAGTGGCACGAACTGCCCGAGAGCTCCCGAGCATCGCTCGAACCGTGTCCCCGAGCTCCCGGGACACCGCACGCCCACACCCGGAGCGGGATTTAACACGGGGGCGATCTGAGCGCGACATGCGGAGCTCGGGCTTAGCTCTGACTTAGCTCTGACTCCCGGCACAAGCCAGGCATGAGCCGGGGCTGCGGTGTCACCGCGGGAAGCCCTGGCCCGGGGGTCTCCCGGTGCGCTCGAGCCCCTGGCTGCCCCAAATCCGGGCAGCTGCACCGCGCGCACCGGGAGCGGACGGGGCAGCCCGGGCCCCTCCGCCAGCGGGGAGGCTCCCGGGGAGGGCGGGGCGCTGCGGGTCCGGGCCGCGCCGGGGGAACAGCCGGGCCCCTCTGCGGCGCTCGACCCCGCGCCCCCCGCCCGGCCGCGGAGTACCCGACCCCGCTGCTCGCGGCCCCGCTCGCCCCGCGGCCCCGGCGCGGCCGAACCCGAGCGCGGCCCGGCCCGGCCCCGGTTCCCCCCTCAGCCCCTGAGTGGCCGCGGCCCCGCCAATCCCGGCGCGCGGGGGCTCCATATTGGCCGCTCGCGCTCACCGTGCCGCGCTGCCCGGTCCGCGCCCCGCGCTGATTGGCTCCGCCGCGGGGCCCCGAAGCCCAATCAGCGCCCGCACTCGCCCGCCGCGCAAAATGGCGCCCAACCGCGGACAAAGGGGGCGAGGGGCGGGGCCTCCACCCGGCCGCGGCCGCCCAACCGCGCTCCGCGCCCTGCCCGCCGCCGCTGCGCCTGCGCGGGGGCCGTGGCGCGCACGCGTGGGGCGAGCCCCGCCCAGCTCTAGGCTACGCCCCCTGCCCGGAATGTTCTGGGCCGGGAGCATGGAGGGGTCCGCCCGCGCGCGCCGCCGCCATGTCGTGTGGGGCGGGGCCGCCATGTTGTGTGCGGCCGTACCGCCGTGTTGTGTGAGGTGCTGAGGGCGTGTTGTGCGCGGCGATACCGCCATGTGGGCTGAGGACGATCCTCCAACTCCCCTGAGAGGCGTATCCGCCATTTTGCCGCGAGGCGGAGCCGCTGAGGCTGAGGCGGTATCGCCAATGTCCCCCTGAGGCGGAGCCGCCGTGCCGGCGGAGGCGGTGCGCTGTGGCCGTGAGGCGGGGCTGCCCTTGCGGCTCGGCCGGAGCGATGTGGGCGGTGCTGGGCAGGCTCGGCGTGGCGCAGGCCGTGGGCCCGGCCCGGTTGATCGCTGTGCGCCCCGCGGGTGCGGTGGCCGAATGGCGCTGAGGGGTGGGAGGGGAAGGAGGAGGAGGAGGGTGATGATGGTGATGAAGAGGAGGGCGGCACCCTGGGGGTGCTCATTGTGCGGTGACCCAGGGCTGGGGCCTCCTCCCGGGCCGGAGCTGTAGGCGCAGCGGGACCGCGTCAGGGGCACCAGCATCTTCAGGCTGTCATGGATGTCCCGCTGTTACAGATACAGTTTTGCTCAGCCTCGCCCCCTCTAATACACTCTTACTGCCTAGCTTGGGGTTCCTAATAATTGTTTTTCTCTCATCTTTCCAGCCGCAGGAGCCTTCTCCATACCCCACGTTACCATGGCCACCCACTTCTCCAAGGATCAGGAGAGAGTGCGTAGGAAATGGGTTACATGGGATATTATTGTCTGTGCAAAGAGGCTTTCCTCTCATTACAGCTCTGACAGCACGGCACTGGCTGCATCCTGCAGCTTCTGAGAGCTGCCAGTGCTGAAATCCGCCTGCTTTTTGTGTGTAATGTCAGTGGGGCCGATGCTGTGCAGCAGCACAGAGCTCACCTGCCTGCCTGAGCACCTCGAGCCTGGTGCTGCTGGAGGGGTTTCACTAATCCAGCTGTGCTCTCTGTCACATAATTATCCTTTTAAGCTTTGATTTTGTAAGATTACCTGCTGAGCTGGCACATGATGCTCATAAATGATCTTGTCGAGGAGGTGTAGTGGGTTTGTAATTCTGTGTACGGGGTGTGCAATTCTCTGTAGTGGGTTTGTAATTCTCTGTAGTGGGTTTGTAAATCTCTGTAGTGGGTTTGTTATTCTCTGAGTTGGGCTTGTAATGATGTGAATTTGGTTTGTAGTTCTGTCTATGGAGTTTGTAATTCCACACGTGGGGTTTGTAATTCCCTCCCCTGGATTTGTAGCCCGTGCCAGCTCAAACATTTACCCCCTGCCCAGCAATCTCAAACCGTGCCCCTCTTGCTGCCCAGTGCCTGGTCCACTGTGTGCCCAGGTGTGCTCTCTGAGGAGTTGTTGTTGCCCTGCCCTGCAGATCAGGTGTGTCAAGGGAGACCTGTTCTCGTGCCCGAGCACGGACGCCCTGGCTCACTGCATCAGCGAGGATTGCCGCATGGGCGCCGGCATCGCCGTGCTCTTCAAGAAGAAGTTTGGAGGCGTCCAGGAGCTCCTGGATCAAAGTGAGTGGTGCCTGAAGGAGCTCCTGATTTCCAGCAGGGAGGCTGTTGGAGCTTCTTGGGGTTATGGGGCGTGGCTGTTGTAAAAACACCTTGGTTTTGTGCTTTAGAGAAGAAGACGGGGGAGGTGGCCGTTCTGCAGAGGGACGAGCGTTACATTTACTACCTGGTAAGGGCTGGGGTGACACTGGGACACCTCCCTGGTTGTGTTCATGGAATCACAGAATGGTTGGGGTGGGAAGGGACCTTAAAGCTTATCCTGAGCAGAGACACCTTCCACTGTCTCAGGGTGCTCCAATCCCTGTCCAGCCTGGCCTTGGACACCTCCAGGGATGAGACAGCCACAGCTGCTCTAGGCAGCAGAATAGGGCTTCACCACCCTCACAGGGAACCATTCCTTCCCATTATCCCATCCCAGCCCTCTGGCAATGTGAAACCATTCCTGTTGTCCTGTCACTCCAGGCTCTCGTAAATAAATAATCTGTCTTGTTGGCTCCCTTTCGGCACTGGAAGGGAGTTTCTGGAATGTTCCTCTCAATAAGAGATGTGTCCTCAAACAGTGCCTATGAGGAGCAGCCAAGCTGTTGTGTGCATCTGCATTTCACCTTTACATGGACAGAACTGGCTGCTAAATTAGTGTTTTAAGCTGTGAAATGTTCTTTGCTCAGGACTTTCCACCATGACAAGTCTGGGTGTGGAGTTTTGGGATGTCAGGGAATGTGTGTGTTGTATCAGTATTTATAACAGACAGAAGTTTGTAGGGGTCATGGCCAAGGCACAGCTGAGCTTTTCTATTCTTCTGTAGATTACAAAGCAGAAGGTTTCTCACAAGCCCACCTACGAGAGCATGCAGAAGAGTTTGGAAGCCATGAAAGCTCACTGCCTGAACAACGGAGTCACTGACATCTCCATGCCCAGGTGAGGGGCTCAGCAGCTGGATGCCAAAGCTTGGGAGTTTATTTTCTAGAAGGGTGTCTGAGGGATGATCCCCTGCTGTGAAATAGGAATTGAAGCATCCACCTCTATCCAACTCCTCTGTTCAGTTGGGCAAATGTAATTTGCATTTCCCTGTGTGTTTGTTTCCTTGTTCTGCCCTCGTTCTGTGGGTTCATGGGGAGCTGTGGCAGGGCCACCTCAAACTGCAGCTGCTCCAGGGCTGGTTGGGCACAGCACAAGTCCCATCGAGGCTCTTTTGGTGCTTTATCTTCCAGGATTGGATGTGGACTCGACGGCCTGCAGTGGGAAAAGGTGTCAGCCATCCTTGAGGAGGTGTTTGAGAACACTGACATCAAGATCACAGTGTACAGCCTGTGAGCAGAACATCCAAGATCCCCATTTCCCCCAGTTTTGGGAGCAGAACCTCTGAACTGACAAGGGGGAACCTGTGTGTGGAGCACGTGCTGCATTCGGCTGTCACTCACTGCTGTGACAGTGACAGGGGCTTCCAGCAGCAACAAGCTCCAGAGGAGTTCATCTGGGCTGTGAACTAGCAGGAGGCAGCGGCGCTGTGCAAACCCTCGGGGAGCTCCCAGGGTGTCCCTGCAGCCACCAGGTGTCACTGGGGCTCCACGCAGTGAAACGGAGCCGCTGCCTCGGGGGACTCGGGGTTTTTCTTCGGGCTGGTGCTGCCCCACAGCGCTGGCACCTCTGCTTTGTTCTGTTTGCCGTGCCCTGCCTGGCACTGGGCTCACTCACCTGTTCTCACACGTGGAACGGTTTCATTTCTCCCTTCCACCCCAAATTGGGTTTGCTGAGGTCGTGCTCACTCGGGATCATGCTGTGATGTGAAATAAACACTGCCCTGCTGTTGGATTGCTACCTGTGGCTCTTCTGGGGACAGGCTGGGATTGCAGGGAATGCTGGAGGAGGGTAAATACACCTGGTGGGTGTGTTTTATTCAGCAGCTCTGTAATTTACAGTCTGCAGAGCTCTCTTTGGTGAGGATCCAAACAGGCTGGTGTGCTCTAAAAACTCACAGGATGGGGTTTAAGGTGGGATTTTCACATTTCTTTGTTTGTTGCATTTGTAGTCCAGGTGTTACACAAAGGTTGATGTTTGTCACCCAAAACTAAAGCAAATCAGGACCACCTCTGCTTCTGAGATCCATGGAAAGCTCCTGATTTGGCAGAGTTTGTTCCAGAACTGAGGAACTGCCACAGACCTTCCCTTCGTGTTTGGTTTTTAAACCCTCCCACAATAACAAATCTTCTGTTATTCTGCATGCCCAGAAAAATGCCAGGTGTGTTGAAGAAATATAAAAAAGGGACATAAGAGTTGGGAATTTTGTAGCATGGAAGTTGGAGCAATGAGCTGATCCAGAACAGGCATTGAGGCTGCTCATGGATTCAGTCTTTCCCCTTATTTGTATCTGGGTTTTTGTTCTGGTTCCTTACTCATGGCATCCCCGTGAGCTTTGTTTTACATGGAACATGATCCTGCTCTCCAACACTTGTGTGTACTCTGGAAATTTTTTTGGCATTTAGTTCTCTCTTCCCAGCTACAAAATATTCCCTGTGTGGCTGTCCCAGGATGTCCTTGAACTCAGACTTGTCAGGTTCAATTTAGGACTTCTTGCAAGTAGAGAAGAAGGAATAAACAGTGTTTTGGCTTTTGCAGTGGCTTCCCATTTTATTTCACTCTGCTTTTCCCAGGTTTATTTCCCAAACATTGTTTGATGTCCAGTTCTTGGCTCCATCATGATTTGGAGGAGAGCTGTCGGCCCTGAATTAAATCACAGCTCTGACTATTGAGGAGAACAGAGGGAGAAAACTTCTTTTTCACCTTTAAATCCATTTCTTTTCCCCTTTCTAATGCATTTATCTAACCAGCAGCTTTGTTCTAAGGTCTCTTCCCATGAAATATTCCCAGAGTGTGATCCCACAGCCTGCCTGTGGATCGCTGCCATCCCTTTCACCACAGCAATGGGTTTGGTTGGGGCAGGGAGGGGGAGGAACAAAAAACACCCAAAAAATCCCAAACACCAGAGGTCTGTGTTGTGTGTGTGTGTGTTTGGAGTCCCACAGGGCCTTGTCTCCCAGAGGCTGGTTCTCCATCCTGCTGGAATCAAAGCTTTGGGAAGCAGGACTGTCCCAGGTGTCCAGGTCTGTCACAGCTCTTCATGGATCCTTTCTGATCCTGGGGAGGGAAAAAGAGATGTCCTAGAGACTCAGAGGTGACTCTGCAACCACTGGGATTTCCTTTATTGGTGCTTTTTAGACTTTGAGGTGTGAGTAAAATCCCCTTCAATCTCCATTCCTCTCCCTGTTGTGCTGAACATCCCTGTGGGGAACAGGGGGGTGTTCTGGTGGCCCTGGAACCTTTTTGGTGGAGAAGACAGAAAAGCACAAAATCCCTTGGGAATGTGCTGTGGGGGAGCCTCTGGAAGGGGAAAGCCACTGCCTGGGATTGTTACCAATATTCAGCTGACAATAAAAGAAATTGGAACCCAAATTAAAGAGAAGAGAGTTAATGAGTGACCCCCTCACTCACCTGAACCTCAGTGCAAGATCTCCGCCAGCTTCTCCTCATAGTACTGAAAATTCTCCTGAATATCCTCCCAGGGCACAAAGGACTTGGCCTCCTCCCCTTCCTCCTGCTCCACAAAGTTCTTCCAGACATACTCAAAGTCTTGAGGCTTCATAATCCTCAGCTTGCAGCCGGCCTCCTTCATGCTCCTGAGGGCCGCCTGCATCTCGGGCTCCTCCCACATGAAGAGCCTGCCCACCATGATGGTGAGGCGCAGCCCCTTGTTCTTGCGCAGGGCCTCGCAGATCCTCTGGGCGCAGGTGACACAGGGGCTGGAGGACACGTACCAGGTGACATCGTGGCGGGCACCGGCCTGGCACGTGGGCAGGATGGTGTTGAAGAAAGCCATCTCGGCATGGGCAGCCGCGTGCTCGTCCTCCAGGTAGCCCCGGCTGGTCACCGGCTCCTTGCCCTGTGTCTCCACCACGTAGCACAGGAAGGTTTTGTTCCTGCCCGAGCTGTACTCCACGTTCCTGAACTGGAATTTGAAGAAGATGGCTGGGAGGCGTTCCCTGGGAGAGGGGAAAGAGCAGAGAGGAGGCTCAGAGGCAGATTCAGGTGAGGGTCACACTTTTGGGTCACCTCTACCCATGAGCAAATCACTGTATCACCCCTGATTTCTGTGTGTTCCAAGGTTTAGGTTATAAAATATCCAGGTGAAAATGTGGATTTCCTGTTGGAGTCCCTGCTGATAAACTTCACCTACTCTTTAAATTTATTGTCCACATCTTCCCTTCTGTGACTCCAGGATCACCTTGTGGTGGAACATCTCATGGGATGGCTCTGGAGATGGGAAGGGAAAGAGATGGGAAAGAGTGGGCAAAAATGCACGTGCTTCAAAGAATAGCACATTTCCTGCTTGGCATCCTGGATAATGAGTGCTTCTCTGGCTAAGGATTCTTTAACTGGTGATTTTTGAAGGGCAGACACGAGACACCCGTTCCAGAGCGATGTCTGCAATGAGTGGTTTCACAATAACATCAGGTTTTTAAATACATCAGAGGCACAGGGAATTTCATCCCTGGTTTAACTCTGACAGCAAAGGGGTCACAGCAGTGACGAGGTTGGCTCTGGCTTTTCATGGAACAGCTGAAGCAGCAGCAACCTGCTCCAGGATGGATTGACTCAGGCTGGATTGATGGGAGCTGCATTTAGCCAGCCCTTCCTGATGGATTTTCTTGCTTATCTCGGCGTGTGCCTGGGCTTAGCTGGGATGTTCACCTCGATGCTGCTCCCAGCACTTTGGAATCTGAATTAGTTCAATTAATAACGTTCCAAGAAGGAACAGAAGCAACACTCAGAGTCCATTCAACGCCTGGCAACCCCTGGTGTGATGAAATCCCCCCTGATGTCCTCCCCTGGCACAATCTGAGGCCATTTCCCCTCATCCTGTTGTCTTGGAGAAGAGGCTGATCCCCACCTGGCTCCAGCCTCCTGGAGAGTGAAAATGTTTATGGAAATAATTTAAAAACTGTTCACAGACACTGAATTCCCCAATATTCTCAATATAAACCCCTGCTCTGACACCAGGCTGGGGTGGCACAGCTCACCTGAGGATAGGGAAGGTCAAAATTGAAACTTCCCCTGAAAAGCATCATTAAATGACATTTTTTAGGGATTTCTCTATCCTCCAACATAATTTATCAGTTTTCCTTGCATAGCAAAGTGATAAATCATATTGAGACCAAAAAAAGGTTGAATTTTGAGGCAGAATCTTCAATCTGGGACTGAAGTTGCTGAAATCAGGTGGGCTGGAGGAAAGAGCAGCTACCCAGTGTGACCCTGGCACTGTCACACAGGAGAGAAGGAAAACATCTAATGAGGAAATAAAAATGTGGATTATCTAAAAGAGTAACAAGGAATTATTCCTACAAGGACCCTCATTTACACCTGGGGAAAAGTGGAAATAAATGTGGCAGGAAATGCTCCCAGATTGGGATTACAGGCTGTGTTCAGCCAAAAAAAAATGGGATAAAATTCTTAAAGAGAGTAATTGGCTTCCCAGGGATTCCTGGAAGCCAGACTCCTCCTGGAGCTGTGAGCAGCAGAGAGAGAACTTGGCTGGGAGTCCTGAGATGCCCCTAATCCAAGGGCTAAAGCTGAAATGCAACATAATTGGGTTTAAGTGCTTCTTTCCTGGCTGCACTTGTGTTTCCCCATCGCTCCCATAACTGCCTTGACTGGCTGGGAATTTGTAAATCTCTGGAAAAACCCTGCTGGTGATCCCAGCTCAAGGCCTGGCCTGATCTCCTGCTGTCCTTAAAACGAAACTAAAAAAATCCCCGGGGTTTTTCTGCCTCTTTGGGGCTCCTTTAGGATTTTTGTTACATTTCCTCCCTCTCCCCCTTGCAGGGTGGAAAATCATGTCAAAAATCCTGGAACACCATGGCATTCCCAGAGAGGATTTCACTGCAGGAAGGTGCTAAGGGAGTTTTCCAGCCATGATTAGCCCAGTCTTTGGCTTAGCAGGGAAGTTTGGACATCCTGCCCAGTCCCTCAGCACTTCTAACTGCAGGCTGAGTGCTTCTAGGCTAGAAAACCTCATTTCCTCATTAAATTTCATTTTAGGAGATGTTTTAAGTGTTCAGGGTTTGGCCCAGTGGTTTATATCCACAATTTAGCTCCATTCCTAGCAGAGGGATGTTCTTTCCTTAAAATCCACTGCTAATCATTTATTTCTATGACTATATGTGACAGAGACTGCTCAAAGAAGGGATTTTCTTCACATTTTGAGAAGAGAATGGAGATTTTTTTTTTTCTCCCTGAGCAGGAATGGAACCCAATTTTGTGGCAGGGGTGCTGTCCTGCCTCACTCATCTTGGTCAGAACAGGCAGCCAAATTTCACCTGCAGGGCCCATGGCACAGGCAGAAGGACTCCAGGGGTTATTTTGGAGGCCTGAGTTTTAAGTTTTATGTTTAAGTTGTAGTTTTAAGGAGCTGGAAGAAATCCTGGGTTTGGTTTATTTGCTGGGACACTCCTTTGGTGACTGATAAACGAAATCTGAGGGGAGAAGGACTCATCCTGCTGCTCCTCCAGGGACAGACACCCAGGGCTTTTCCTACTTGAAGCTGTCAATTATGGCTGAGTTCAGCTTCCACCAGAGCCCTGGGATATGCTGCTTTTCCAAAGGCCAGGCTCCCTGCTGCCCTGCTGCCTTCAAAACTGCCTCTTGTTTTGGAGCTTTTCTGCAAGTTGGGCTTTTTGGTTTCTTTATGAAAGTCAGGTTCCAGCTGTGGCTGTGCAGCTCTTGAAAATGTGAACCTTTAGGTCTCTTGAAAAATCCATCCCTCAGGCCCATCAAGCCAATCAGCCATGGCAGGGGTGTTTTTCCTGATCCACAGGTGGAGAAACTCTCAGACAAGAGCCATTGATCACAGCAAGAAATCAATACTGAGCTCTCATCAAAGCCAACACCTCCATCCCCATCCCGTCAGCGGGGCTGGGAGGGAACAGCTGCAGGAACAGAGCTGTTCCTATAAAACAAGTGCACTGCAGAAACAGAGCTGTTCCTACAAAACAAGTGCACTTCTGTGCCTGCCTGGTGGGAGTCCATCCTCTAAAAGTCAGCAAAACTTAGAACAAAATCCCACAATAAATCCAAACCATTCCAAACTCTTCAGAAACGCACTGCAGAAGATGCTGCTTGTGTTGCCCGACCTAAAAGCTGAGGCAGAGGCCACTGAACTCCCCCAATTCCATATTTAAATGCCAATCCCTTACCCTGTAACAATCTCAAAGGGTGGCAGGTCCTCCCTCTTCACCTTCTTCTTCTTCCCCTCGCCCTCCTCGGCGTTGTCGGGTTCCCCGTTCTGGGCATTGCTGGGCTCCTCCTGCTTCTCTGCCATCTTCCCCAGGACACTGGCACCGAGCTGTGGCCACTGGGAGAGAGAAAGAGCAATTTCTGAGAGCTCTGGGAGGAGGGAGAACAGAGCTGGGAGTTCCTGCCCCAGGCACAGTTGTCAGGAACTAAATATGGAACAAAGCGGCGGCGGCAGGGGCTGGACAGGGTTGGGTGACCCAGGGCTCTCAGGTGTCACCTCCTTCCCCTGCTCCCTCCAGCTCCTTTCAGCAGCCCCTTTTGCTCCCCTTTTAATTTCAAACCAAGTGACAACTTCTCAGGGGGCGGGAGGAGCCCATCATTCCCCCTGATGGAAAATCCTGGAAGCTCTGGGGTGTATTTATCCCGAGGGGTGACGGATGGCTGGCACGGGGCACTCCCTGCTCTCACAGCCCTCTCCCTCCTCTGCCAGTGGATTCCACGGCTGACCTTGAAGGACCAGCTCAGCCTGGCCTGGCTCAGACAAGAGGGGAAAAAGTCGTGGTCATTTTGCTGGAAATTCTCTGGTTTTGGTAGGTTTGGCTTCCTGGATCACCTCGAGCATCCTGTGGTTCCTCCCACCTGCTCATGCAGGACTCTGAGGGGGAAATCTCCTGGTTGGAGCTGTAAATCCAAGCCAGAACCTTCTCCCAAATATTTGGAAGTCCTGCTGGAATTCCCAGAGGGCAGCAGTGCTGCTTCTCCCATTGTTCTGCATTTTCCTCCCGAGTGTTCCAGAAGTTCCCAGTGCACTGGGTGTGTCTGGCTTGGAGGGGTTTTTCCCTCTCTTTTTTGTTCCCTTCAGGATTATATGAAACTATCCCAGCATCTCACTCTCAATTTCAATCATTCACAGTTTGTATCACTCCTGCCTGAGCCAAGTTTAATTAAAAACCTGAGTGAGGTTTTCCCAGGGACCAATCCTGGCCACGCCATGGGGCAAAGGAGGGGGGAAGAGTGTGGCTGTGCAGGATTTTGGAATCAAAGCACACTGGAAATCAAACCTGTGGGCTCTGCTCAGGACCCACCACCAGCAAACTCTGAGTAAATGTGGAATATTCAGCTGTATTTGATGGAGTATTCAGCCAGTATTAGTGAAAAAACCTGCTCTTAGCTTGAGGAGGAGAAGAGGTATTCCATAAAAATCAAATCACTGGGAATGTCTGCTTTGGAGCCAAGTCAGCCTTTGTGATCCTGTCAAATTCAGCTCTTTAGAGCCTTGGCAGGAGGCTGCACCATCACAACGTGAAATAAATCCACACCATCAGGCAGGTCATTTATTACCAGAGAAAATTAATAACAAATTAGCACAGATAATTAATTCTGGCTGCTCTTCCCAGCCCCCTGCCTTTGCTGGGCTGGATTTCCTTTGTAGCTTTTCCCCAGTGCCACCGTGGGTGCAGTTTTTGGGGACAGAGCCCCCCTTTGAAGAGTTGTTGTTTAGGTGGTGTTGTTCAGGTGACAGAGCTGGCCGTGGTGACAGCCCAACCAAGGATTTGACAAATTTCAAGACATCCTATCCATGGAACATATATCTTCCACGGTGCAGGATTTTATTTCTTTTTAAGCCTGGAATACTTTCCTGCAGGGCAGGGGTGGTGTTTTGCCTCCTGTGTGGTGACAACGCTCAGATTCCACCTCCCCTGTCCAATTGCTGTCACCTCTGACATTTCAGGGGCTGCTTTTAGGGTGGGAATCCTCTCCCAATGACTGACAGCTCATTTCCTCCTAATCCTGGTATTTTCAAGCAGCATCTCAGCCCCTCTCCAGTCCCTCTGACCCACTCTGCTTTATTTTTGGAAGCTCTTCGTGGCTGGGGTCCCAATTTTGCTGCAGCTTTAGCCTGGCCCCTGCGAGGGCTGAGCTCTAATCTAATCTGGGGAATGTGGCACCGAGGCTCCCCCTCTCTCCAGCCTTTCCCAGCTGCTTCCCCAGCTCCTTCTAGGGCAGTGCTTGGAGCAGCCAGGATCCAACCCCCACTGCAGCCAAAAATATAAAAGGGCACCACGGAGCTGCTGTGTCGGAGCTGGGCGTGGGTGAGGGCTCTGCTGGCTGCTTGTGACCCCAGATGTGTCCCCAGGGGCCTCCCAGCAGCACTCAGGGGACCCCAAACTGCAGAGTTTTTACTCCACCCGTCTCTGTCCCCACTGATTTCATATTTTACCCACTTGGCTCTGAATTTGTTCATAAAATCCCTCTGGGATCATCGAGTCCAAGCTGAGCACTCGGTGCCACCTCCAGGTGCCACCTCCAGGGACAGGCACTCCAAACCCCCCTGGGCAGCCCCTTCCAGCCCTTTCCATGTGGAAATTCCTGCTGATGTCCAACCTGAGCCTCCCCAGCCCAGCCTGAGGCCGTTCCCTCTCCTCCTGTCCCCGTTCCCTGGGAGAAGATCCCAAATCCCCCCCGGCTGTCCCCTCCTGGCAGGGAGTTGTGCAGAGCCAGAAATTCCCCCTCAGCCTCCTTTGCTCCAGGCTCAGCCCCTTCCCAGCTCCCTCAGGATTCTCCAGGCCCTTCCCAGCTCCCTCAGGACTCTCCAAACCCTTCCCAGCTCCCTCAGCACTCTCCAAACCCTTCCCAGCTCCCTCAGGATTCTCCAAACCCTTCCCAGCTCCCTCAGGATTCTCCAAACCCTCCCCAGCTCCCTCAGCCCTGCCAGGGGATCACAGCTCAGTGACAGGGACACCAGGACAGGCCTAAGGCACAGCCTGTGCTGGGAGAAGCTTCCAGGCTCTGCTGGAGTTTTGGATTTTGAGGATCTGCATCCATCCAAGTCCAGAGCAGCTCCTTCAGTGGCTTCAGAGGCACCTCGGAGCCCTCTGATGGCTTTTGTCCCCCAGCAGGGATCTCTGCAGCCCTGTGTCCCCTGCAGGCCGTGGCTGTCACCCTGATTTTTTAAGTTTTTCTAAACTTTCTGATGTTTACATTCTTGTAAGGAACTTTCTCACACACTTTATGTAAATAGCTTCTTGGTTTGCATTCTTTTATGGAGGAGGAAAAATTTGATGGTTTGCTCAGTGTCATTGCAGAGGTGACACTGTCACCCTCCAACCCACTGTCACTTTTGGAAATCTAGAAATGTCGCAGTCAGAAATTAAATCTAAATCTATAAATGTTGGAAATCTAGAAATGTTGCAGTCAGAAATTAAATATTCTCTTTTTAGCATCAGAGAGCTGCATGTCTGTGTGGTGTTAGTTTGTGTCCCGTAGTGACAGCTGTCCCTGTCCCTGTCCCTGCAGCAGCCATTCCTGGAGTTAACCTGGCTGTTCCCATCACCCACACCTGCCTGCCACAGGCCCTGCCAGGAACAGGGAGCTTTTATGGCTTTGTGGGGCCCGGGGAACATTTTGGGAGAGATGGGAGAGTGAAACAGGAGCCTGGCTGGGTGAGTCATGGCTCAGCCCTGCTCTCCATGCCGAGGGGACAGCTGGTGGCACTAACAAATGTCTCCCTAGAGACACTGTATGCCTGCCAGCCCCCTCCTGCTTTTTCCAGCTGTAACTACGGGACAAAAAAAATAAACACCGACAGCTTCTCTTCCTTTGGGGCTCTCACCTGGCCCTCTCCTCCTGCCTTGGTGGAACCCAGGAAACTCCTCTGGCTGCCCAGGGGGTCAGAGACCTTGGCACAGAGCCCAAGACCTCCCTGTGCCTTAGATTTAGCCCTTGGAAAAATAATTACCAACCTTTATAGGAAGATTTACAAGTCAAAAGAGTTTAAGTAGAACGATAGTGAATTTATCACAGGGTGAAAAATCGATTTTGGGGGTTTATAGAATGGGGCTCGGGGTCCCAATTTGGAGGAATTTGGGTGTGCCTTGTCCTTTTTCCTTCTTCTTCTTGGCCTCCATCTTCTGGGTGATGGTGGCACTTTTGGATTGGTTTAGAGTAGCAGCAGCACCTGTCTAACACAGGTGATGGGTATTGGGCAGTTATGGTAAATACTGTACACCCAGTTTTTAGTGTAAAAGACAACACCAGTGTGCCTCAGCCCAACTGCCAGACAGAGGGTTGGAAAAAGAATTTTGTAGATAAAAAACAATAAACAACCTTGAGAATGAGAACTGAAGAGTTCTGACTCCTCCTTGGACTGCCAGGCTGGGAAAAGAGACTTCCTAACACACCTCGGATTCCCAGACTGCCTCGGCACCAAAAGGGTTTCAGGGAGGGCTGGAAATGCTCCTGTCCCATGGGATCGACCTGGGCAGTGCCCAAATCCTGCTGAAAGCTGCTCCAGCTGTGCTGAGCCCCAGCTGAGGGATGCTCTCACCTGCCTCACCTTCCATCCACACCCTCCTGGCTCTCCGTGCCCAGCCTGGCACGGGAGGAGCCTTGGCAGGTGCTGCTGCCTCCCCAATTAATTCCCAGCCCAAGTGGGAATTACTGACAGCTCCCAGCAGGGCTGCAGCTCCTGCTCTGCTGGAAGGAGAGCTCCGAGCACAGGAATTCGTGTCCTGCAGCAGCAGCAGAGCTGTGTCACCTGCAGGAGGTGACAAACCCTGGGTGGGGCTTGGACAGCTCCAGGGAGGGAAATCAGGGAGAGCTGCAGGGTGAGAGGAGGGAGAGGAAAAAGGGGGGAAGGAAAAAGGGGGAAAGGGAAAAAGAGGGGAAGGAAAAAGGGGGGAAGGAAATGGAAAAGAGGAAAGGGAAGGGAAAAGGGGGAAGGAAAGGGAAAAGGGGGAAAAGGGGAAAGGAAAAGGAAAGGAAAGGTAAAAATAAAGGAGAGGATTTGCCCATTCCAAAAGCAAATCTGGGGTTGGGGCTGTACAAACATGAGCTTGGACAGGGTTTGACCCCACCTGGGACAGTGGGAGGTGTTCCTTTAGTTCCTTTCCATCCCAAACCATTCCAGAATTCCAGGATTCTGTGAAACCAAGGCTGCTTTGGGGCTGTGCTGCACAGTCTGGGCAAGAAACCCTCCAGATGACTTTGAAATGTCATTAAAGTTATTTTTATGCAAGGGGGTTCAGTGTATCTGTTTAAACAGCAAATGCACCAAATGATGCTTTAAATATTAATACAGGAGGGTGTCTCACTGCATTTAATTTTCCCAGTTGATTTCAAGTTGCTCTGGATAGCACAGGGAGGAATATTTGCTATTTTTGCTGCCTGTGAGAAGAGGCAGAAGGCAAAGAAAAGCTCCTTCAGCACTTACAGGTGGGAGGAGGAGAAACTGGAAGGAAAACAAGAACAATGCAGCCAGTCCCAGCAGCTGGGAAAGTGGGGAGGGCACACACAGAAAAAAAATCTATTAATCTTAATTTCAGATTTTCCTTTGCCTGCAGAAAGAAGTGGGAAGAGGAAATCGACCCAATTTATGAAAGCTGATCAAATATGCATTCATCTATTTAATTGGAAATGTTATTAAAGAGTCGCAGGTATGAGCCAGATCTAGAGCCATCAATTCAAATGAGATTTAAATAATTCTCTCCCCTTTCCAAAAGGAGATAAAGGCTCCTTTAATCCCTCCTGCCTTCCCTGGATGGCTCTGCTCACCCCTGTTCCCTGAGGACAGGGTGGGCAGAGCCAAAATCACCCTGAACTCGCCCAAATCCAACGAGCAGCCAGAGCCCACCTTCATCTGAGGGAGAAATAATTTACATTTGTCCTTTGGCAGGAGGGACTTCCTGGGAGACACAGAAGCTGTAAAGAAGAGCAGTGGTATCACAGGAAAGAAAGCCCTGAAGTGTTAGAGGATTTCTTTTTTTATTTCTTTTTATTTTTCCAGCAGTTTTGGATGTCACCAGTGCTGCTTTGTGGGGCTGCTCCTGCTCCCAACCTTTTCCTGCAGCTTTTCCCTGGGACACACAGCCCTGGGGAGAGAAATCCCGAGCCAGGGAGGGAAAACAATGGATCAAAGTGACAGAATCAGCAAATTTTATAAGGAATGTTACAGATTCCAGCTGCTGCCAGCTCCTGGGCTTTGTGTCTCAGTGGTTCTGAGCCCAGGCTGGATCCAGGAATGTTCAGCATCTCCCAAAGCCCAGCTGGATGGGGCTCAGGGGGGTCCCAGGGGCAGGAATTGTCCTGCTCACCTCACAGCTGGGCTGGTGGCACAGAGGAGCCCATCACAGGGATGGCCCCAAGGCTGGGTGTCCCCAAGGGAGGGACCTTGGGCACCTTTTGGCTTCCAAACCCACCCAGGAATGAATCCACCTCCCAAATCCCTTCCCTGGAGCTTTTGGGAGCCTCACCCCGAACCAGTCCGGCCAGAAGAACTCAGACTTATTTATTTATTTCTTTATTCTCCAAAGAACCAACAGCTTGTTTTATTCAAAGCAAATCCAATTTATGTTACAGCCCCAGCTGAGCCCTCCCACCCCCCATTACAGCCCCAATTAATTCATTACAGCCCCAATTAATTAATTACAGCCCTGATTACAGCCAGTGCCAGGAAGAAGATCCACGTGTCCCTTCTCTTTACATTTAGTGCTTTTAAAAATGTGAATTCTGTCTGGAGACAGCAGAGCTTGTCCAGGGAAAGGGGGAGACAAGGATGAGCCCCTTGTGCCTGGTTCCATCCCATTCCTTTGGAATTCCTGTGATTTTAACCTTCCCTGATTAATAATGGCAAGGAAATGCTCCAGGATGAGGCACCTGAGAGATTCTGCTTTTTGCTAATTATATAATTAATTACAGGCAGTGGGAGCAGGCTCACCAATCTGACTGAAAAGAAAAAGAACAAAATGAAGTTTTCTTCAAAGGCACTGCTGTGAGCTTTTCAGTCCTGCTGAGGAATGGCACGTGGAGGTGGGAGAGAGGAATTTCCTCCTGGGGCTGCTCACTGCAGGCAGGGGAAGGGGTGGGATGCTCCCAAACAGGAGGCAGAGCCCAATCTCCAGCCAGCAGCAGAGCAAGACCCAGCCCTGCTGGCAGATAAAGAGCTGAAGCACAAACTGGGGCACACAGGAACACGAAGCAACAGCAGAAAGAGCAAAAAGAAAAAAGGAGAAATTTCTTTTTAATAATCGAATATTTTCTTTAAAAAATCAAGTAATAAAAAAAATTAAGTATTTTCTTAAAATATCAAGTCATAAAAAAAAATCAAGTATTTTCTTTAAAATCTAGTAATAAAAAATCAAGTTCTTAAAAAAAACCCAAGTAATTTCTCTAAAAATCGAGTAATTTCTTCTTAAAAATCAAGTAATATATATTTTAAAATCAAGTCATTTCTTTAAAAAATCAAGTAATTTCTTTTAAGAAAACAAGTAATATAAATTTTTTTAAAATCAAGTAATTTCTTTTTAAAAATCAAGTAATTTCTTTAAAAAAGTAAGTTCTTCTTAAAACCAAGTAATCTATATTTTTTAATCAAGTAATTTCTTTAAAAAAATCAAGTAATTTCTTAAAAAAAGATCCATTTATTTAAAAAAATTAAAACCAAATCAAGTAAGTTCTTTAAAAAATGGGTGTGCAGAGGTGAAGGCCATTTTGGTTTGGTCCCAGCAGAGGAGATGGGATTTGCCAGGTGTGTGCCCAAGCTCTGCTCTGGGGGATGGTGGGGAGGGGTTCCCAGCCTGAATTATTCCAGGTAATAACTGCTGGAATTTGACCTGGTGCCATTTGGGGAGGAGGGAAGAGGGGCAGGTTTGGAGCTCTGCAGGGGAAGGTGCAGGACAGACCCTGAATTCTGGATGTGTCCTGGTCTTACCCTGCATTGTGTGGGATCATTTTTCATATAAAAGAAAATTTCCCTTGGTTTTGTACAAAAGGAAGTCTGTGAACAACTCCAGAACCTCCCCCTGTGCAAAGGTGAGAGTTCTCTCTGCTGTGGGTTTAGAAATTAAAATAGAAATGCACATTAAAAAATCAGCTGGAGAAAACCCCATTAATGGAAGGAATAGTGCAAACCTTTCCCCGTGGAGCTGGGAGGAGGAGGAGGAGGAGGCAAATCCCAAAACGAACCCTGAAATTGTTACAGCTCAGTTCACCTCTGCAGCAACACCTCTCTTCCCAGAGAAAAGCAAGGCACAATTCTCCCCAAGAATATTTCTGGGGGGGTTTCACATCCTCTGAACCTCAGAGAAAGGAAAAACAATTCTCATCATTTGCTGTACTTTGTGCAAAAGTAGAATGCAGGATGGGGATCGTTCACCCAGTGATGGTGTTTGTTTCCCCACAGTGATGGTGTTTTGTATCCAGAATTGAGTGCTTAGCAGATTCAATTTGAATGTAATGTAATATAGAATAACAATAATACCAAATGAAGTCATTAATTAGCCATCTAACAAGATAAAGTCACATGCATCGTTTCTCTCTCCCTTCAGCAGGGAACGAAGTGAACACACTTTTTTTCCCCTGAAAATTCGCTTCACCTCAGGCCAGTTAACAACACAAAAAGGGATTTTAGTCGCTCTTGCCCGACTTCTGCTGGGGGTTGTCCTTCCAGATGCGGATGGTGAGGCAGGTGGCCATGGCCAGCCAGCCCAGGTAGGGCAGCAGCAGCAGCGCTGCCAGCCGGTTGATGCGGTACCAGGAGCACAGCGTGCCCAGCGCCAGCCCGTCCAGGCACAGCACATCGATCACAGCCTGCGGCAGGGGGAGAGGGCTCAGCCCGGGCTGGGCAAGGCGGCACGGCCCCGCCCTGGGCTGCCAGGATGGCACGGAGCCGGGGGGAGCTGGGGCAGGGTGGGGGCTGGCACTGGAGAGACCCCGACCCCCAATATTGTCCCTGGGCTCTGATCTGTGACACCTGTGTGACACCAAGAGTAATTAATGTGCTCATCTCTGCTCATTATGGAATCCCACAGATGAACACCCTGCTCGTGGCCAGTGTCCCCTTTGCTGGCACAACCTGCTGGTGCTGGTGGCCACTGAACAAGCTCTCCAAAGTACCCAGGTACAGGTGGGGAAGAGGGACAAGGATGGGGGCTGGCACTGGAGAGATCCCAACCCCCAGGATGGGCTCTGCTCACACCTGAGTGTGTCACACCACGAGCCCACACTAATTAACGTGCTTTTCTCATTATCACATCCCGCAGATGAGCACCCTGCTCATGGCCAGTGCCCCTTTTGCTGGCACAACCTGCTCATGGCTGTGGCCACTGAACAAACTCTCCAAAATACCTGGGGAAGTGGGACAGGGGTGGGAGCTGGCACTGGAGAGACCCTGACCCCCAATATTGTCTCTGGGCTCCCATCAGTGACACTTGTGTGACACCACAAGTAATTAATTAATGTGCTCATCTCTGCTCATTATGAAATCCCACCCTGCTCGTGGCCAGTGTCCCCTTTGCTGACACAACCTGCTCCTGACAGTGGCTACTGAACAAAGCCTCCAGCTGCACCTTTCACCCCCAGAGTGACAAAATCCAGGTAGAAACACCAATCCCCAGCTGTGCCTGTGCCCCCTCGGGCTTTGGCACCTGAGCAGAGCCTGGTGGCCCAGCCCGGGTGTGGCACTGCCCAGCCCCGCCCTGGCTGTGCCCGATAAACCCCCGGGAGCTGCTCCCAGCAGGGATGTGACAGTGCTGTTGTCACTCAGGGTGTGACCCCACAAGGGGCTTTATCTCCCAGCCCCGACCCTTAACTGGGGGGTGCAGCCCTGGCAGTGCCCAGCCCCGCTCCCCACCCCGGCTATCGCAGCGGGGCTGGCCAGCCTCTTACCCTTGTGTGTGGGCAGGAGTGGCTGCAGCCCCAAATTCCCACATCACTCCCCTCAGCACGGCCCCAAAGCACCCCAAAGCACCCCAAAGCCCCCTTACCATGTTCAGGTTGTGGGCACCGAAGAACAAGGGTGGCCATGCCCAGTTGAGCACCAGCTGAGCCCCGTAGAGCCCCAGAGGGAGGATGGCCTTGCTGCTGCAGCCCCCCAGGTCGTTCCACACCAGGTAGGAGGCGTAGCTGTGAGGAGGGACACCCGTTAGTGCCACCCTGGGTGGGCACAGAGTCCCTCCTGCAGCTGTGTTTGCCCCAGCAGAGACTGGCAGCACAGCGGGGTCCAGGTCGGGCACTGGGAGCAGGGACAGGGAACAGCTCTGGGCAGGGCCAGGCTGAGATCAGGAGAAGTTCTTCCCTCAGAGGGTGCTGGCACTGCCCAGGCTCCCCAGGGAATGGCACAGCCCCGAGGCTGCTCCAGGAGAGTTTGGACACTGCTCCAGGGATGCCCAGGGTGGGATTTTGGGGTATCTGTGCAGGGCCAGGAGCTGCACTGGATGATCCCCTTGCAGCTGGGAGCATTCCATGATTCCATTCCACAATTCCCTGTCCCTCCCTCCTCCCAAACCTCCCCTGTCCCACCAAAGTGGCTCCTGACCCCTGCCCAGTGCTGGTGGTGGCATCCCCCCAGGCTGTGTCCCTGTCAGCAGCGTGGCTGGGTCGCACCTGGCTGGGACGGGGTCACACCTGGCTGGGATGGGCTCACACCTGGCTGGGTCACACCTGGCTGGGATGGGCTCACACCTGGCTGGGTCACACCTGGCAGGGACGGGGCAGAGCCTGGCAGGGCTGAGGGCTGTGCCAGGGCCAGCAGGACAGCAGGACACTCACCCCATGCCCGTGTACAGCATGGTCCAGGCCACAGGGAACACTCTGCGGGACGGGCACCAGGAAGGTTTTTTCAGCTTCTCGTACCACTCTGGGATCTCCTTCCTGTTCAGGAACCAGCCAAGGAATCCTCCAACGTGGGGCAGGACGGTGAAGCCCACGGTGTAAGCCCACATCCTCCCTCAGGGGCTTGAGATTGCTCTTTTCCTGCTCTAAGTTAAAAGCAAAATCACAGCACCACTTTTAAAGGACTTTTTCCCTACTTCCATCCTTTAATTCCATGTCCCACTTCAGCCCCTAAGGCAGATGGAAAGGATTGAATGTGTTCAGCCCTCTCAGAAGTGGGGATTATTCCTGTCTGGGATGTTTTCCCCCATGATTTTCCCACTCTTTCACAGCTCCCTGCCATATTCTGGTGTGAGGGCTGTCCCCATCCCTGCTCCTGGGGCTGGCAGGTGCCTCCTGGAGCTGCTCCCCCTTCTCTGCTGCCCTCAGGATGGAAACCCAGACTCCATCCAGACTTCCCCATGATTTTTCAATATGAATTTCTATTTTAATTTCTATTTTAAAAGAAGTCTGTGACAGAAAAATCCTTCCAGGAACACACAGCAGAGAGAACTCTCACCTTTGCACAGGGGGAGGTTCTGGATTTGTTCACCAACTTCCTTTTGTACAAAACCAAGAGAAATTTTCTTTTATAATAAAAAAGTTCCCACACAGTGCAGGGTAAGACCAGGACACATCCAGAATTCAGTGTCTGGCATGCATCTTCCCCTGCAGAGCTCCAAACCTGCCACTCTTCCTTCCTCCCCAAATTCCCCTTCCCTCAGGATCCAGGCAGGAATGAAACCCCCATTAAGATTCGTCAGGAATGGCAGCAGGAGCTGCCAGCAGAGCAGTTCTGAGCTGTCAGCACGGGCACAAAATGCACCTGGGAAGGTTTGGGGTTTAGGAATGCAGGAGGAGCAGTCCCTGAGCCAGGGAAATGGGGAATAGGGGATGGGACTGACCTCCACAGGCTCTGCTTGGATTGCAGCTCACAATTAACACTCTGCTGCACGCTCAGCTAATTAGCTAATTGTGATTGTTGTCACCACCCCGCGCTTGGGAATGCCGAATTCCCACCTCACCAAGGGACAAACACCTCAACCAACAATTCCTTCACCTGACAATTTATGGCACTCTCAAAGTACCCAGAGAAGCAGCAAACAGCTGGAAACTGACCCAAATCCAGCTCTGCTTTAGATGTCACCCAGCCCTGCCACCTTCTGCTCCCCACACACCCCGCAGGAACGGAATGTGGGGAAACACTGAATTTCCCCCAATTCCTTTGGGGCTGCAGAGGGGGAAGGAGGGTTGGAAAACCTTCTTCTGTTTTTTCTCAGCTGCCTGAGCCTTACCTGGGTCAGTGCCTCGCTGTGCCTGGCCGAGGGAAGGGCTGGGACATCCAGGACGGGCTGTCCCCACCGGTGATCCCCGAGTGCCGCAGCTGCAGCCGGGTTTTACCCAAACGGCCCCAAACTGGGCGGAGAGCTGGGGCTGGGGCTGATTAAACTGGGAGCTCCTGCTGGGACAGGCACTGGGAGTTCGGGGTGCTGGAACCCAGGGACAGGCACTGGGAGTTTGGGGTGCTGGAGCTTGGGGACAATTGCTGGGAATTTA
Source organism: Serinus canaria (assembly GCF_022539315.1). Classification (NCBI taxonomy): domain Eukaryota; kingdom Metazoa; phylum Chordata; class Aves; order Passeriformes; family Fringillidae; genus Serinus; species Serinus canaria. Next base: position 4,582,682 of record NC_066339.1, read on the forward strand.
GGATGGTGGAGCCCAGGGACAGTCTCTGGGAATTTGGGATTGTGGAGCCCAGAATTTGGGGTGCTGGAGCCCCAGGACAATTGCCTGGAGTTTGGAATGGTGGAACCTGGGGACAAGCACTGGGAGTTTGGGGTCATGGAGCTTGGGGACAATTGCCAGGAATTTGGGATGGTGGAGTCCCAGGACAATCTCCAGGAGTTTGGGATGGTGGAACCCAGGAACTATCACTGGGAATTCGGGGTGGGATGGAACTTGGGGACAAGTGCCAGGAATTTGGGAAAGTGGAGACAGTCACTGGGAATTTGGGGTGGTGGAGTTTGGGGACAATTGCTGGGAATTGGGGATGGTGAAGCCCCAGGACAATCTCTGGGAGTTTGGGATGGTGGAGCCTGGGGACAGTCACTGGGAATTTTGGGTGGTGGAGTTTGGGGACAATCTCTGGGAGTTTGGGATGGTGGAATCTGAGGACAATCACTGGGAATTTGGGGTGCTGGAATCTGGCAGGTAAAACGAAGCTGTTCCAGGGGTGTGTAAAATGGCAGAGGGAGAAGCCAGAAATCAATTTCCATTAGGGAGCTGTCTGGCAGGGCTGGCAAAATGAAACACTAATTCCCAGCAGTTCTGGGTCATTACCTGGATTTCATGGAGGCAGGAGCAGGGCTGGCTCCTCTCACGCTGGGATTTTGCTGCTGCAACAGAAATCAGGAAAATCTCCTCTTTCACTCAGCTCCCAAGGAAATTATTTTTTTTCATGGGAAAAGAAAGAAAGGGGAGGAAAAAACTGCTGTAAAAAGCCAGATTTTCAGCCAGCCTGAGTGCTGCCCTGCCATGGGTTGGCCCAGTGGAATTCCCAGTTCCAGTGACAGATGCAGAGCTCGTTAATCACACCCCAGCCTCCTGCATCTCCTCCCAGAGCCTGTTGCTATTTGTGACTGGAAATTTGTGTCATGGAACCATGCAGCTCCCAAAAGATCCTGAATGGTTTCCATCCCAGTCAGCCCCTGCTGCCTCCACCAGCTCTGGCAAAAAGCACAAAATTTGACAATTTTCAGCCAGAGATTTTTGTCCCCCTGGGCACGAGCCCAATCCCACAGGTTTGGCAGGAGTGTGCCCAGGCTGGTTTGGAATTGAATGTGCTGGAAGATGGAGGAGCTGAGGGTCAAATCCCAAGGATCTGTGAATGTGAATTCCCAGCATTCCCAGCTGGGAATGCTGCTGGTGGTGGGGGAACAGAAAATGGGAGGAGGGAAAAAGTAACAGGGGCAGTTCCAGGCCTAAAAGTTCCTCCTGCCCTGGGCACGTTCTGGAGGATGGAGCAGCCCTGGGAATGCCCTGGAAAGGTTTCCTCCAGCACAGCCCTGCCTTTCCCCTCTTCCCACGGATTTACACCTCGAGAATGCCCTGGACAGTTTTTTTCCTGCCCTGGGAATGCCCTGGGAAGGTTTTTTCCTGCCTTTCCCCTCTCCCCATGGATTTTCTCCTCGATATTCCAGCTTTGGGTGATTTGTCAGTGACCCAGGCTGAGCTGAGGCTGCTCTGCAGTGGAACTGTGTCCACCCCAGGGCTAGGAAAGAGCAGGATCAGGTTTGGGAAGAGCCTTTGGTGGCACCATCAGTGCTGGAGCCAGAGTGACACAAATCCATGCCCAGCCACCCCAAGGGATGTGTTTTGTGCTCTCAATCCCCCTCCTGCCCAGGGCATGTGCTGGAGCAGGGAACAGCCCTGGGAATGCCCAGGAAAAGGGGGATTTGTGGGGATGGAGAGGGAGAGATTTGTGGGGATGGAGATGGGGAATTTGTGGGATGGGGATGGGAGATTTTGGGGTTGGAGATGGGGAATTTGTGGGATGGAGATGGGAGATTTTGGGGATGGAAGATGGGAGATTTTGGGGTTGGAGATGGGAGATTTTGGGGCTGGAGATGAGGAGTTTGGGGATGTGGGGATGGTTTCCTCCAGCACAGCCCTGCTTTTCTCCTCTTCCCATGGATTTACACCTCAATATTCCAGCTTTGGTTGATTTGTCAGTGACCCAGGCCGAGCTGAGGCTGCTCTGCAGTGGCACCGCGTCCACCGCAGGGCTGGGGCCGCGGGGATTTGGGAGCCTGGCTGTGCAGCATCCCCGCAGCCCTCGGGACAGGCAGGGCAGGGTTACACAACGCTGTTTGTTTTCCTCTCCTTAGCAACCCCCGCACGTCCTGCCCTGCCCGCGGGGCTCGCTCCGTGCACGATTAATTGCTCCAATAGAAAGGCCCCGTTAACCTGAATATATTATTGAAAAGCAGCATATTTCAATCCGCCCTAGATTTGGAAATAAAGATGCCAGGTCAGCTCCTGGCATAAATCTGCAGAGCTCCTGGAAGTTGGTGGAGCTTCCCTGATTTACAGCGGGGAGAGGAATGGGGGATTTGTCTTTCCAAAGGAGCTGTGGGGCTGCTGGGAGATAAAACCAGCACTGGGAGATAAAGAAACAATGGGGAGGATTCCACTGAGTGATGAATGGGAAAAGATGTTTGATTTTACAAATAAACTTTGGGTTTGCTGAGAAATGAAACTGGACATTGAGAGATGGAAGAAACAATGGAGGGGGAACCCCTAAATTCCATAAGAATTAAAAATGAAAAGGGAGGGTTGTACATTAGAGGGGGATCTTTGGGATCAGGTGTTCTGGGGAGTCTGAACCTCTCAGGTACCTCAGAAATGGGGAGAGAGAGAAGGGAAATGTGGGAAATTGGGATAAAAAGGAGGCTGAGTCCTCCAAAAATCCAAGAGATCCCAGGAAATGCCCCATGGCCTCTCCCTTGATTGGAATGAATAAAAGGACTCCTCTGTCTCCTTTTTGGATATAGACCTCTGGTGTTTGTGGGTTAATTTTCCTGACAGCAGCAATAAAGGGAGGGAGAGGGCAGATGGAAAGGGGGAGATGGAAAAGGAGGATGGAAAAGGAGGATGGAAAAGGAGGATGGAAAAGGAGGATGGAAAGGGTTTGGAGCTGGCTGGGAGAGGCTGGAAGGGGCTTCAGGGGCAGAATGGGGCTGGAAAGGACTGGAGAGGACAGAGGGGACAGAAAGGGACTGGAGGGGACAGAAAGGGGCTGGCAGGAGCTGCAAGGGGCTGGCAGGAGCCGCCTCCCGAGATAAGGCTGGGCTGGAGCTCGCCCTTATCTGCCCGCAGGAGCCGCTCTGCGGCCGCAGGAGCGAATTCCAGCCCCGGCTCCCGGCTGTAATTTCACTGCACAGCGCTTTAATTCCAACTGCAACCGCCGGCATTTCCACCCCACCTGGTCCTGCTGCAGCGCATCTTTCACAGTTCTCATTCTCTAAAATATCCCGTCTTTTTGCAAAGGTATCTTTTAAAGCTGATTAAAAACTTATTTATAGTTCAATCAGTCTGTCAGCAATGTCATCTCTGTTCCACGGCCTTCTTCAGCCAGCACACCTTATTTCAAAAACATACCAAATGCTGAAAAATATACCAAATACACAAAAATATACCAAATACACAAAAATATACCAAATGCACAAAAATATCTTGTATGAAGATATTCAAGACTGTGTAAGCTTTCTGTCAGATTTTAAGAATTCTTTACAAATCCATTTCTGACACGTTCCCAGGATGGGAAGGGGCTTTTAAAACTTATTAAAACTTATTTTTAGTTCAATCTCCTCCTCGACAATGTCATCTCTATTCCATGGCCTTCTTCAGTCAGCATAGCTTATTTTAAAAATACACAAAATGCACAGAAAAGGGAAATGATGAAACACAGGAGTGTTCTCCCAGCTCCTGCCCACTCCCTTTCACTTTTTCACTTTGTGCCCTGGGGATTACCCAGGAAAACTTTTATTCCCACAAAGCTTGGGGGTTTGGAGTAGGGAAATCTTTATTCCCACAAAACCTGGGGGATTTCAGGGTTTGAAAGAGTTTTATTACCACAAAACTGGGGGGGGGTTGGGGTTTGAAAAACCTTTATTGTCACAAAAATCAGTTTTTTGGGGGTTTTAAAAACTTTTATTCCCACAAAACTCGGAGTTTTTGGGGTGTGACCCAGTTTTGGAGACTCTTGACCCAAATCCCAGCTCCAGACCTACCTTGGCACCAGATCCTGGCCTCTCTTTGGGGTCAGTCCCAACTCTGAATGGCCAAAGGCAAACCCTGCAGTGACAGGGTGCCCTTAATTATTTTTATGGTGATTTAATTAGGAGCAGGATCTGGGTTTGGGGCAGGGCACAAAGTGGATTAGGGGAGCAGCTGCCTCTTTAATTGGGGTCATTTCTCCTCCCTTGGGGTTCACCCTGTGCTCTCCCAGAGGCAGCTCCAGGCTCTGGGAATCCTCTGGAGACCCCAGAGAGGCAGAGCTGGGGCAGTTATTGGTTATTTATAACCCCCAGGGGCTGGGGAGGGGGGAAATCTTCCTTTGGATTCCAATCTTTAATCTGCTCCTGGAGGGTGCTGTGGAAATCCTGAACCCCCTGCTCCTCCTGCAGCAGTTTTGATCCCAAACTTCCCTCTCTGCTCCGCTCCCAGCACATTCCCAGGGATTAATCCTGGCAGGAATTCTCTTCCACCCTCCTGGCATCCCAAAACCCCAGCCCAGGGACACCTGGGCAGGTGGAGCAGCTGCTGGGTCATCCCCAAAATCTCCCATCTTCCATCCCCAAAACTTCCCCTCTCCATCACAAAAATATCTCCCTCTCCATCCTCACATCCTTCCCTCTTCCATCCTCACATTCTCCCTTCTTCATCCCCAAATTCTCCCCTCTTCCACCCCAATTTCCCCTTTTCCATCCCCACAGTTCCCCCTCTCCCTCTCCAGGGAGACTCTGCAGCTCAGGGATGGCACAAGAAGCTGCAGCAGCAGCAGATTTCTCTGAAAAAAAAAGCCAAAGGAGACCCAAAATCCCAAGGGATCCCAAAATTCAGGAGGCAGCTGAGGTTGGAGAGCTCGTGGAGTGAGGAGCAAAACTCCTGGAAGCTTCTGGAAGCAAACCCTGCACACAGCCAGGTGAGTTTGCACTCAGTGTACCATTTTTATTTTGACATAGATAGATATTTTTTTATATATTACGTCATTTAAAAACAGGTTCTTTGTAAAAAGATGTTTTTGGTTTGGTTTTTTCGTTTGTTTTTTTTTTTTTTTTTTGCAGGTCCAAGCCACCCCAGTGTGTCCCACACAGTGCAAAGAGAGGCTCCTCCCTCTGCAAATCCCCTGAGAAAAACGGAGAAAATGGAATTTTTCCTTTGTACAGCACCCATGGAAAAGTTCTCCCCTCTGTCCTGGCCTTCACCAAGGCTCAGCCCTTTCCCATCAAAAATATCCTTTATGGCCTCACAGCTGCAAGGGGAGCCTTTAGCTGGGAAATGGGAATGAAATGAGCAGCAGAAGCTCTCCCTGATCCGCTGGACTTCCAGGAGTGTGCCTCAAGTACCAAATTAAAGCTGATTTTTATTTTTTCCAAGTGCTGCTGGACAAAACCCAAGCAGAGAACCGACAATGATTTGTCAATGAAGGGGCTGATTAGGAGAAAAAAGGGAAATAACGGCTGGTGGCTCGTCCCCATGGTGGCCAAAAGGCTCCATCTGGTGGTGTTTGCACCCAAAAAGGAGCTGGGCAGGAGGGGAAGCACCGATTGTACTGGTTAAACTGGTTCACAGCAGAGAAATGGCTTTAAACTCGAGGTAAAACTCGAGATTAAACTTCTCCCAAGCTGGGAGAAGAGGTGGCACGATGGGAATGGGAATTTCGTGTGGAGAAATGGACCTGCAAGGGACAAAGCAGCCAGGGGGGGCCACAAAAATCTGAGTTGGGGCCACAAAACCTGAGCATGGCCAAGCTGTGCAGCCCTGCACAACCGAGCAGGAGTGGGAATAATACAGGGAATATTTTAATGCTTTTCACTTGAGCACAGCCCAGAGCATTCCCATCAGGGAAAAGGGATCCTGCAGGAACAGCCAGGAGAAAAATGCCAAGCTCAGGTATGAATGCAGGCTGAAAAAAAGTTGGTTATTCTGTTAAAAAAGAGGCAGGGAGAGGAGAAATGGGAGAGTTAAAAAATCCAGGCTGGTCCTGCTCAGCCTGGGCAGCTGCAAGGGGAGGACAGGGAGGGATCCTTCATCTGCAGCTCGGGCAGGACAGGGAACACCCAGCTTGAATTCCCTGCTCTGCAGAAATCAGGAGGGTTTGGGATGGGAGAGAGGAGCTGGCTCCCCTCCTCACCCCAAAATCCCTCAGGCATGGTCAGGAACAGAACCAGGACAAATCCCTGCCCAGAGGAGCCTGGTCCCTGCTCCAGGGATGGGCTGAGCTCCAGTGGCTCCCAGTAAGAGCCAGGGAGCCCAACTGGGGCGGGAGGAGGACAGGGCCACTGTCAGTCCTGGCACCCTCAGGTTTTAGTGCTGGGGGAGCTGCTGGTGCTCCCCAGCTGTGCCCCAGGAGCTGCAGAGCTCCAGCCAGGGGGGTTCTCATGGAAAAGGGCTGGGATTGTCCATGGAAAGGCTGGGAAAGGCTCAGGTGCTGGGAAAGGCTCAAGTGCTGGGAAAGGCTCAAGTGCTGGGCTCAGGAGCAGCAGGAGGTGGAGCAGCCAGGGCTGGGATCACCCTCAGGCACCAGGGTGGAGCTGTCAGTGATGGGGAGGGGGCTCTGCTCCTGCCCCAGGGGCACAGGACCCAACAGGGCATTGTCACACCCCTCTGCTCCTCCAGAGCAGCCAGTAGGACCAGGGATGTCCCCTCCCAGAAGTGCCCCATCCCAGAGATGTCCCCTCCCAGGGATGTCCCCTCCTCAGCACCATTTTGAGGCATCAAACACAACAAAGCAAACCCCCCCCACCCCACCCCAGTCCTCTCCTGGGGGTGCAGAGCCCCCAGCCCCTGCAGCAGGAGGGTCCCAGCCCCAAGCCACGCTCTCTCCTGGAGGTTCCTGGGGTCCCCCCTGTGCCAGGGGTGTCGGTGCTCCCCTCAGGGGCTGAAGAAGCGCCGCAGCACCAGGTGCCCCAGCACCACCACCGCGGCTGCCACCAGCACGTAGGTCACGTAAACATTGTCCAGGTTCTGCACGGCCTCCTGCCAGGGAGGGGACACGGTGGGGTCAGTTCTGGCAGTGTCCTTGACCCCCAAATCTGAGCCCCTGTCCCCCAAACCCTGACTCCCCCAGCTACCCTGTCCCCAAACCTGCCCTCCTGACCCCCAAACTATAACCCCCCTGCCCCAAACCCTGACCCTCTGACCCCCAGTCCCTGATTCCCCCACTGCCCTGGCCCCCCTAACCCCAAACCCTCTCCCCAAAGCTGGCCCCTGCCCCCAAACCCTGCTGTCTGCCCCCAAACACACCCCCTGCCCCCAAAGCTGCCCCAAGACTGCCCCCAAAGCTGACCCCAAACCCTGCTGCTTGCCCCCAAAGCTGCCCCGTGCCCCCAAACCTTGCTGCCTACTGCCAAACTGCCTGCCACAAACTGCCCATGCAACCTGCCCCGACTGCCCCCAACCTGGCTGCCCAAACGCCCTGCCCAGCCTCCCCAGAACTGCCCCCAAACCCTGCTGCCTGACCCCAAACAGCCCCTGCCCCAGAACTGCCCCAGAGGTGCCAAACCTGCCCCCAGAACTGCCCCCAAACCCTGCTGCCTGACCCCAGAACTGCCCCCTGCCCCAGAACTGCGCCAGAGCTGCCAAACCTGCCCCCAGAACTGCCCCCAAACCCTGCTGCCTTCCCTCAAACCTTGCTGCTTCCCCCCAAACCCGCCCCCTGCCCCCAAACCTCGCTGCCTGCCCCCAAACAAGCTCCCTGCCCCCAAACCTGCCCCAAACCTGCCCCGAGGTGCCCCGAGGTGCTCACCCATCCTCCCTGCTGGGCGATCCAGCGGGCGATGTGGTGCTGCAGCATGAAGTCCGCCACGTAGCGCGCGATGCGGCGCAGGAAGCCGCTGACGCCGCGCTGCCACACGTGCATGGCCAGGCGGTACCCGAAGGCCAGCAGGGCGATCACCCGGCCCCAGTTGGTGCCACTCTCAAACAGGCTGCCAAAAAAAGCCCAGGTGATCCTTAAATCCCTGCCCTGAGCTCCCAGCTCGGAGCTGGCGTGAGCAGCGGGGTCAGCATTGAGGAAATGGCCCCAAAATTGTAGCAGGAAAAACTGAGGTTGGATATTATTGGAATTTTTTCCTCTGGAAGGGTTGGCCAGCCTTGGAACAGCTGCCTACACCAGGGGATCTTGAGCAGTGTTTCCTCAAGACTGAGGAAACAGCCCCAGATTGTACCAGGAAAAGCTGAGGTTGGATATTATTGGAATTTTTTCCTCTGGAAGGGTTGGCCAAGCTGGAGATCTTGACCAAAATGATCAGGATTGAGGAAATAGCCCCAAGTAGTACCAGGAAACATTTAGCTTGTATATTTGGGAAAATCTTTTTACTGGAAGGGTTGGCCAGCCTTGGAACAGCTGCCTACACCAGGGGATCTTGAGCAGTGTTTCCTCAAGACTGAGGAAACAGCCCCACATTGTACCAGGAAAAGCTGAGGTTGGACATTATAGAAAATCTTTTCAGGGGAGTTGAGAGAAGTGACTCAGAAACGAGGCCACGCTCAGAATTTTCCGTGGGAATCCAAACATTCCTGGGAAAAATGCGGCTCTGCAGCAATTTGCAAATTTACCTGAGTGTGACAAGGGTTAATTTACCTGAGTGTGACAAGGACAGGGACAGGGTTAATTTAATTTACCTGCGTGTGACAAGGACAGGGACAGGGTTAATTTACCTGAGTGTGACAAGGACAGGGACAGGGTTAATTTACCTGCGTGCGTTGCCGCCTCAGCCAGCGCGGCTGCCCGGACAGGGGAGCAGGAAAAGGACAGAAAGGAAGGAGTTAAACACTGGAGAAAAGAAGGAATTAGAGACAAACACTGAGCAGAGGGCACAGGGACAGGGCTGTCACAGCCAGAGGTGTTTGGAGGAGTGACAGGAGCCCAGAGACCGGGTGGACATTTCTCTGCAGACAGAACCTCTTGGTGCCTCCTCAATCCAAGCTTCCCTGGGAAGTCTGGCAGGAAGTTTTCCAGGTCTGTGCCCTCACTTCTCACCTGTTACTGTGCTTTGGGTGGCTGTCACCTGCAGGAGGCTCTGGATGTCACCTGCAGGAGGCTCTGGGTGTCACCTGCAGACTCTGGGTGTCACCTGCAGGTTCTGCCAGCCCGTGGAGCAGCCCCCATACCGAGGTGTCCATGAGGACCAGGTGGGGTGGGAACTCTGAGCCACCTCATCTCGTGTGTGGCATCCTGCCCATGGCAGGGGTTGGACTGAGATGGTCTTCAAGGTCCCTCCAACCCAACCATTCCTTGATTCCCTGATTTCTGTGACCATCCCACCTCCAAAGCCTGTGGGTGGGGTTGTTCCCTGGGATGTCCCAGCCTGGAGCAGGGGACAGCAGAAGCTGGGACAGGCATGGGCTGGGTGTCCCAGGGACATCCCCTGAGGGACCCCAGGCAAGGACTGGGAGGCCTGGGAGGGGACAATGACAGGAGCAGTGCACAGGAGGAGGAGCAGACAGGCAGAAGACAGAGGGATCACCCTGGGAAGCTCGCTGGGAGCTCAGCCAGGCTGGAGGGTGAAGCTCAGACCAACAGAGTGTGGGTTTAACCAACAGCACTGACCACACCTGACCTCCCCTTCCCTTCTCCTCCAGGGAGAGCCCCCAGCCCACACCAGGAGCCCTGAGGCTTTACCTGGAGGCAATTTTGGTGAAGTGCATGTAGGCGTTCTCGCGGGTGGGCTGCAGGCTCTCCAGCATGGTGCGGAACTCGGCGTCGTAGCGCCTGTAGATGTCATCCCCGATGATGGCCAGGCGCTGCCCCACCTGGCTCCTGGTGCTGGGGGGAGAGGGGAATCAGGCCAGGCTTTGGAGCACGTCTGGCTCCGGGGGAGGAGCAGGGATTTACCTCTCCAGGTCCTGCTGGATTTGCTCGATCTCGGGGTCGGGCGGCAGCTCCGCGCCGCGCTCCTGGCGCTCCTGCTGGTAGCGGTAGAAGGCGTAGCTGCGGAACACCTCCTCAGCCTCCTCTGCCACGCGGCCTTCTGCAGGGCCAGCAGGGACAGCGCTCAGCCCACGCCCTCATCCCCTCCACTCTCAGGTTTGGAAGAGGCCATTCCCACTGAACCTCCTCCAGACCCACGCATGTCACCACAGAACCATCCCCAGACCCACACATTTGTCCCTGTGCCCACATAAACATCTCCAAACCCTCAGAACCTTCTCCAGACCCACACATGTCACCACAGAACCATCCCCAGACCCACACATTTGTCCTTGGCTCCATACAACCTTCTCCAGAGTCACACGTGTCACCACAGAACCATCTCCAGACCCATACATGTCCCTGTCCCCACATAAACATCTCCAGGCCCACAGAACCATCTCCAGACCCACATAGGTGTCCCTAAACCCACAGAACCTTCTCCAGACCCACACATGCCACCACAGAATCCTCTCCAGACCCACACATTTGTTCTTGTCTCCATACAACCTTCTCCAGACCCACACATATGTCCCTGTCCCCACACAACCCTATCCAGACCCACACAGGTGTCCCTGCACCCACAGAACCATCTCCAGACCCACACATGTCCCTGTCCCCACACTGCTCAGGGACACAGCCAGGACCAGCCTCCCTGCAGCAGGGAGCATTTCAGCCCCACGGTGACAGATCCCTCATCACACACATTCCGTGGCTCCAGGGAAAGTCCCCACGGGATGTCCTGGAGCAGAGCTCGGTTTCAGCTGCTCCAGAAGCACCTGGAGAGGGACAGTGGCTCCCACAGCCCCAGTGAGTGGCCCCACAGGGACCAGGAACACCAAACCCTGTCCCACCATCCCAGAAATCCAGACTGGCCACGCCCCTCTCCAGAATCTGTAATTCCACCCTGAGATCTTCCTGCCCAGGGCTGGGAAGTGAGGGCACAGCTGTGCTGGCAGTGCTGTCCCACACACCCCATCCCCAAGCCCAAATCAACCCAAATGCTCCTCACAGGCTCTTCCAGCTGGTCCCACCTCCCTGTCCTGGCTGGACCTGCCGTGCTCAGGCCACACCTGCAGAGCTGAAGGGAAAGGACGGCTCCTGTCACTTTCCAGGGGCAGTTTTCTGACAGGGGTTTGTTTGGTGGCAAACAAATCTCCGGATTTCCCCTCTCCTTCACTTTCTGGGAATTGGAGTCGGTGACGTTCCAGGGAGAGCCAGAAAATGAAACCAACTGAGTCAGAGTTTCAGGGAGAGGAGGGCAAACACTCACCCAGACACCACACAGGAGGAAATCTCTGCACTAAATAAAAAAATCCCTGGAGCTATTTTTAGTAACACCAGGACAGGAGGACACATGCCCCCTTCCCACAGGTGCTACCCCCACTGGGATTGTCTTGGGATGTCTCCCACCCAAGGGATCTGGATCAGGGATTGCCAGGTGGGTTCCCAGTGCCAGCGGTGCCAAGGGGAGGTTTGGAGCTGCTCAGGGATCTCTGGAAGGGAAGAACTGCTCCGTGTCTGCCCAGGTGATTTCCCCTCCTCTCCTGCCCAGCAGCACCAGAGTCACCATGTCCCACCTTTCACCTGCTGGGAGGAGCTGAGGGTTTTTCCTGCCAGCCCCATTCCCAGTTTCACCCATTAACCAGGGCTGGGCTGGGCTCACATGGGGACAGTGGCCCTGCTCCCAGCTTGTCACCACTGCCCTGCCAGGGCACACGGGACCTGATGTCACCCCAAGGCCACCCAGGCTGGCTGAGATCTGTGTTTTCCTCTGTGATTCAAACCCCAAACACCTCCCACTCTCTCATGCTCAGGGAAGGAAATACACAACACCAGGTAGCTCCCAGCACTTTGTTCTTTCCATGCCTCCAATCCCACTTTGTTGCCCACCCTGACCATCCAATGCCAAGCACAATCCTTGGTTATTTTGGATGGAAAAGAGCTTCAAACCTCACCCTGTTCCACCCAGGGACACCTCCCTCTAGCCCAGGATGCTCCGAGCCCCCAGCATGTCCCAAAAGCACTGAGCACCTCCCAGTTCAATCCAGCTCCTTACAGAGCAGATCTGTTACCCCAGCCTTGCAAAAAGCCCTGGAGACAGGAAATCCCACCTTGCCAAAGGAGCACAGCAGGGGAATGAATTAAAAAACAAAGGGTTGAAAAGGAGGGGAGCTCTGGGTGCTCCCCTGAGCACCCCAGAACCCTTTACCTGAGCTGACCCTGCGTCCGTGGCTCCCCCGGCGTCCCTGCGCCTGTGGAGGGTCCCCCTCATTCCCTGAGGCCATTGCAGAGAGCTTTGGGAATGGCAGCTTCACCTGGAGGGGAGATGGAGATGGTGAGTGGCTGGAGGAGCCCTGTGGTCCCTCACAGCCCGAGGATCAGAGCCTTCAGCTTTTATCTCTGCCAGGGCTGGCTCCTCCCCTGCAGCACACTCATTCTGTACCCACAGCAGAGGTCTGAGTGCCCTGGCTCCACTGCCACCTCAGTGCTGGGCTCCCCTTCCACGAGGATCTCATTGCTGATGTCACTTTTGTCACAAAAAGAGATACATGCTAATTGGACTTCCTTCCACACATGCTATTGGACTTCCTTCCACACGTGCTGATGGACTTCCTTCCTGCTTCCAGGAGAGCTGTGGGCTGCACCAGCTCCTCCTCAGCCCAGACCACAGAGCTTCATAAAAGGCTGGAACAAAAATTCTAGCACCTCTGAGGCTCCCTGGCTGTGACCACACTGAGCTGCCATGACATCTTCATGAGATGGGCCCTGATTTCCTCCAGGACTCCAATTTCCTCTAACTCTCCTTGTTCTTTACATTTTCCCTCTCAGAAAATAAGAAAATTAAATGAGGACTAAACACAAAGCCCTGAAGTAAACCTGCAGTTCAGGGCTCATCAGAGCTCCTTGAGACCACAAAGTTCCTGTCAGGATTAATGGGATCAGGGCAGCTCCTTGCTGCTGTCTGACATTCCAGAGCATATTCCCAGCCCACACTTCCACAGGGCTGAGCTGGGGACTTGCCTGATCTGCACCAAGCCTGAACTCAGGGGTGAAACACAATTCCTGACACCCTGAAATTTAAATTGCATCCTGGACAAAAATGAAGAAGTGCTGGGTAGGGATAAATAACCACCCATGGGTATGGGAGAAGTGCACAACGTGGTTCAAGCTCATGAGCACACTGGAGATTGTTCAGAAGGAAAAAGAAATGGGAGACAGGAAGTACAGCCCATTTTCTGTGGGATGGGGCCTGGAAGTGCAAAGCTTGGAAATCCACGAGGTCCTGCACAGCTGCATAAGGCCCTGAGCCTGGTGACCAGGATGGAAATGCTGGTTTTTCCTACACTCTGAGGATGGGAGGACAGGATTTCCCCCTTCCTCCCCAAACTCAAACATCCCCATCCAGGGAAGAGCTGAGAAGGCAGTGAGGATCATCAGCTGGGACCAGGGGTAAATCCCTGGGGACAGCTGCTGGCCAGCTGCAGAGCTGCCTCTCCTGGCTCTCAGAATCACAAAATTCCTTGTCCTGGGACGTGCAGATCCCCTGGGATGTGCAAATCCCTTGGATGGTGTCCATCTCCTGGGATGGTGTCCATGCTTTGGGATGGTGCAGATCCCCTGGGATGGTGCAGATCCCCTGGGATGGTGCAGATCCCCTGGGATGGTGTCCATCTCCTCCTCCACTGAGGAGCCTCCTGTGCTTCACCCTCTGCCGTGCCAGGCCATGGCCCAGCCCACCTGCACTGGGAGGACTCAGAGCTGTTCCCAAGCTGGGAGCAGCTCCTTGGAGCTGTGGGAACAGTGGGAATCTCCCCTGTACCCCACAGTGCTGCTGCTCAGGAGGCACAGGATGCTGGGCAGGGTGTGGGTGCACCCAGCAGAGAGCTCAGGAGCCTCTGGAGCTTTTCCAGCTCGGCCTGTGGGACAGGGAGCTGTGCCCAGGGGTGACAGGGACTTTTCCTGCCTGGAATGAGTGAGTGAGGAGCGAGGACTTCCTGGAGCACGGGCTGCCTGTGCAGCACAGAGGCAGGCGGCTCATGATGTTCAACTTGAATTTCATTTTTGAAGCCCTGCAGGAACTTTTGTTTTCAGTTTCTTTTCTGGGGCCTGGCAGCGCTGTTTCCTCTGTCACACAGGACACTGCAGCCCTGTCACTGCTGTACCCACCCTCTGCCAGCCCCAAATGCCCATGTGGACTCCCAAAAGAGTGCACTGCCCGTCTCTGCTGGACTCAGAGTGCCCCAGACAACCCTCTCCAGATTCCAGAGCTGCTGCCCGTGCTCCTCCTGCTTCCCTGTTCCCCCTTTGTTACAGGAACAAGGGTGTGAACGAGGAGATGACACCCAAACACCCAGGGACAGCCTGGGGCTGCAGGAAATAAAATCCCTCCAAGATCTGAGTCAGGGCTCAAGGGAGGGTGTCAGGGGAGCTGCAGGGTCTCATCCACACTACGAGGGTCCTGCAGGAGGCTGCAGTGGGTTAAAAGAACCGCAATCCCCATACCCGACCCCAGCCACGGGGCTCTGGAATCACCCCCTCAGGTGTTATGAATGCCAGGAAATTCATGGAGCATCCCCCGGCACGAGTCTTTGGCCCTGATCCCTCCAGGCCAGAGATCCCGCAGGATTCTTGACCCCATTCCTGCCCCTGCCCCTGCCCCAGGGCAGCAACATTTGCCCAGTTTGGGGCCATTTGCCCAGTTTGCGGGTTGCCCAGTTCGGTGGTTGCCCAGTTCGGTGGTTGCACAGTTTGGGGGTTGCCCAGTTCGGGGGCTGCCCACCCAGCACGACCCCAGGGTGGGCACACGACCCCCAGCGTCCACCCAGCCAAGGTCGCCCCCAAGCCGTGCCCGGGGGTCCCCGGCGGGGCCAGCACAGCCACGGTCACGGCCCGGGCGTGGCGGCTCGGGTGTCACCCGTTCCCCAGCGGGGACAGCTCTGCCCACCGATGTCCCCCGCCCTGAGCCCCTCGGGCCCTGCGCGACGGACGCCGCGGGCACTGTCACCACCCGGCTGGAGAAAATTCAATTAAACGAGGGAAAATTCCCTTTTTGAGGCAGCTAAATTCCCTCTTTGGGGCAGCGACCCGCCCGGAGCGGGACCTCCAGCCCCGGCCCGGGGGTTTATCACACCCACTGCAAACTTTGTCGCTGTCACCCCTCCCGCACCCCGCACCCCGCACTGCCGGTCCATCCGTGCCCATCCCGGCCGGGCCCGGAGAACGGGGATAACCCATCCCAGGGGACTCTGGGGAGGGGGAAACGGGGGAGAAACGCCACTCACCGCGTCCCGGCGGGGGGCAGCGGGTCGGGATATCCCGGGAGCTACGGCATCCCTGCCGGGATCCGCTCCATCCCTCCGGCCGCTCCCTTCCTGCCTCCTGCCCGGAGCGCGGCGCGGCAAAGGAAGCGCGCGGGACCGAGGAGGAGGAGGAGGGAAAAGAAGAAGAGGAAAAAAAAAAAAAAATCAAGTAGAAACCCAGCCCCACTGACCATAGATAGAGGCGGGCACGGAGCCGCGCTTTATTCAGATTTATTCAGCTCCCTCTAGAGGCACCAACCCCGGCGCGGGGCAGCGCCGAGCGCCGGCGGCTTTTTTGGGGGGTTTTGGGGGCTCCTCGGGGGGCTCGGGGGAAGCTGAAGCATCTGGCGGTCTCTGCGCGGCTCGGGGGGTGCGGGGTGTGGGGTTGGTACCGCACAGCCCCTGCCACCCCCGCACCCGCCTTGCCGGGCTCTCCCGGACATCCTCGGCTCCTCCCTGGCTTCTCCAGGAGCTTTTCCTTACGGCTGCACCTTAAATTCGCCCTCGGCCAGGTTCCCCGGCTGAGATGCCGGTTAAAGTAACGATTTGAGAGTTTGTTTTTCCTGGGAGGGAACTTGTATCGATCCAGCAGAAATACACAAAGTCCCCGGTGGCAGAGGTGGCTCCCGCCAAGCGCCTCAGGGAATTCGAAATCCGCGGAGATTTTGGGGAAATCCCAGCAGCTCGAGAGAGATTCAGCCCTGGAGGGTTCAGCAATCTGCCCCAGCTGCTTTTCCTCTCCTCGCTCCTTGGGCCGCTGCCAGGGCCGCTGCTGGGACTGGTAAATGCCAGATAAGCAGCGGAGCTTTGGGGCTGGGCAGAGCCTGAGTGCCGATTATCGCATCGCCCGGCGGGCAGGAGCGCTCCGAGGGCCCCGCGGGATCTGCTCTGCCCAGGGATTTTGGAATTCTTGCCTGGAATGGGTCCCTCGGCTTTGGAATATCTGGAATATCTTAATATGAGGATCCTCTCTCAGCCGCTCCTGAGAGAAGTTCATTCCCACACGAGGGAGGGGAGGGGACAGGGGGAGTCACTGTCCTTTTTCTGGGGGCTTGTTTTGGTCAGGTGAAGGTGCAAAGCCCCCAAAAGCAGAGGTGTCCTCAGGGAAGAGGCTCTGGAACACGAGCAGACAGCGAAGGGCTTCAGATGAGGTGGGTGAGAGGATGGGGAGAGTGGGGGATGCTCTCAGGAGGGTCCCAGGCCTTGGAAAAGGTAAGGATGGAGAACCACGAGCAAAACTGATCCCAGCTCTGCCCTGTCAGAGGCTGTGGCCCCCCAGGGGTGTCCTGGAGGTTCTTCCATCCCTCCATGGCCCTTCCCAGCTGAGGAGGGAATAACCTTGGGAGCTGCTGGTCAGCAGTGGGCAACCCTTGGCTTTTGGGACTGCTTGGCCCAGTGGTGCCAGGGCACATCTGCCCCGTGCCACGGAGCATTCCAGGAGCTCTGGGTGATGGAATGGCCCAGGGACGGGGAAGGGTGGGAGCAGAGGGAAAGGTTCTTTCCCAGCTCAGCTGCTGGTGTCAGTTCCATCAGAAGGGAGCTGCTGGACACAGGCACTGTCAGCACTGACATCAGCTCTGCCCGGTTCTGTTTGCACTGCAGGCTTCTGTGGGATGGGAAGGGAGGAGGAGCCGCTCCTGAGTGGGGCTGCAGAGAGCCCTGCACACCCCTGGGATGTGCTGCTGCTCGGGAGGCGAGCCAGGAGAGAAATTAACTGCCAGGGGCAGGGCTAGACAGGATTTTAGCAGAATTCCTCCCTGTGAGGGTGGGCAGGCCCTGGCACAGGGTGCCCAGAGAAGCTGTGGCTGCCCCTGGGAGTGCCCAAGGCCAGGTTGGAGCAGCCTGGGACAGTGGAAGGTGTCCCTGCCATGGCACTGGATGGGCTTTCAGGTCCATTCCAACCCATCGAGCATTGTGTGGTTCTGAATCTGCTCGGAGCACCAGGTGGCACTCTCCGACTTCCCAGCGAGCCGAGCTGAGCCGGGCTAACCCGGCTGGGAGACGCAGACACCGCTGGCTCCGGCTCCGGACCAGGGGACAGCAGGGACAGCAGGATGGGACAGAGAGGGACTGGCTCTGCCCGGGTCAAAGGAGTTTTGCAGAGATTTTTTGGGTGGGTGGATTCACCTCCTGCACCCTCAGCAAATCCCAGAACGGCAAAAACCCCACCCGGCAAACCCCTGTTGTTGGTCAGGAGACAGGACACCTTTCCCGTGGTGACACCTGTGTCCCCACGCCTGGTTGTCACCCTGTGCTGGCTCTGGGCTCTGCAGGAACGAAGGAAATCGCTTTTTCCGCCCTCCCGGGCTGTCCCTGCCTGCAGGAGGAGCGTGCTGCTGGCTGAGGGCAGCCAGGCTCGGGAATTCCCCACGGAAATGGAGATTTTCCAAGGCCAGCCGCTAATCCTGCCCAAAGCCCCCCTCAGGCTGAAATTTAGAGGCATTCTCAAGTCCGGCAGTGACCCGTGAGGTGCTTTGGAGGAGAGGATCTGCTGTGCAACCCCTCGCAGAACATTCCCAGATCCCAGAGCATTCCCAGCCCTCAGAGCATTCCCAGCCCTCAGAGCAATCCCAGCCCTCAGACCTTCCCAGCCCTCAGAACATTCCCAGATCCCAGAACATTCCCAGCCCTCAGAGCACTTCCAGCCCTCAGAGCATTCCTGGCCCTCAGACATTCCCAACCCTCAGGCATTCTCAGACCCCAGAACATTCCCAGCCCTCAGACATTCCCAGATCCCAGAGCATTCCCAGATCCCAGAGAATTCCCAGACCCCAGAGCATTCCCAGCCCTCAGACATTCCCAACCCTCAGATATTCCCAGCCCTGAGAACAATCCCAGCCCTCAGACATTCCCAACCCTCAGATATTCCCAGCCCTGAGAACATTCCCAGGCCTCAGACATTCCCAGGCCTCAGAGCACTCCCGGCCCTCAGAGCACTCCCAGCCCCTCAGACATTCCCAGACCCCAGAACATTCCCAGATCCCAGAGCATTCCCAGCCCTGAGAACATTCCCAGCCCTCAGACATTCCCAGCTCGGTCACGGGCCGCAGGAGCTGCTGGCAGCACGGCTCGGGCTAATCTGGGAATTGTATGCCAGGAAGGGCACACCCAGCCGGGACAAAGGCCGCGCTCCTCGCTCCAGCGCTCCCGGGCTTCCCCCCGAGCGCCCCGGGGCTGCTCGGCTTTGGAGCCGGCCCGGCCTCGCCTGCTCCCTCCCCGCACCTGCCCGGGGGTTGGGCACCTGCTCCAGGTGTGGGGACAGAGTTTGGTGACGCCGTGAGCTGCTGGATGCTTTCCCAGACACCTCCCATGTGTTCCTGCCCATGCCTGGGGAACGTCACAGAATGGGGATGTAGTGCCCAAACTGCCCTGGCCAGCCTGGAACTGGGCTGTGAGAGAGATGGACATCCTGAAACTGGGGCTGGGAGAGAGATGGACATCCTGAAATCGGGGCTAGGAGAAAGATGCCCACCCTGAAATCGGGGCTGTGAGAGAAATGCACATCCTGGTCATCCTGAAATTGGGGCTGTGAGACAGATGGACACCCTGAAACTGGGGCTGTGAGAGAGATGGACATCCTGAAATCGGGGCTGTGAGATGGATGTCCTGAAACTGGGGCTGTGAGAGAGATGCACATCCTGGTCAGCCTGAAATTGGGGCTGAGAGAGAGATGCACACCCCAAAATCAGGGCTGTGAGAGAAATGCTCACCCTGGACAGCCTGAAACCCAGCTGTGAGAGAGATGCCCACCCTAGCCAGGCTGAAATTGGGGCTGTGAGAGACACACCTGCCCTGGTCACCCCCAGGGTGTTCAGTCTGGACCCTGACAGTGGCAAATCCAAGCAGCCATCGTTGTTTTTCTGCTGGTGGGGTTTAGCAGAGCTGTCCTGGCAGCAGCCCCTTCCCGTGATGCCTTCCCAGGTACCAAAACTTTCCGTCCTTGACACATCCTGAGGAGCCTTGAGCTCCAAATAGACTCCAGGCTGTGCAAAACCGCCCGAGATTTCCCGAGGCTGTAGAAAATGTGGGGGTTATTATTAGAGCTCAGCCTCTGCCAGGGCAAGTGTCAAACACCACGGAGGTGTCGGGAGGAAGGGTTTGACCTGGCTGAGTCACTGCAGGGCAGCTCCTGGCGGGGTTCTGGGCACCTCTGAGGGAAGCAGCTGGTGTCATCTGCTGACAGGAGCCTGGCAGGGACAGCCAGGCCTTTCCTCAGTGTCACCATGCTCTTTGTCCCCATGGGAAGCAGAGATGCCTCGGCTGGGCTGTGCTGGGGAGCTCAGATATTATAAATCAGATATTATTTGATATTATAAAATAATTTATAGAAAAAAATTACTTGAATATATGAATTACAAGCCCTATGAGGAATGTTTGAAGGAGCTGGGGGTGTTTAGCCTGGAGAAGAGGAGGCTCAGAGGGGACCTTATTGCTCTCTACACCTTCCTGAAGGGAGGTTGTACACAGGTGGGGTCGGTCTCTTCCGAGCACTGACAGAACCAGAGGACACAGGCTCCAGCTACGTCAGGGAAGGTACAGGCTGGATAATAGAAAAAAAATATAAATTACTGGAATGCTCTTCCCAGGGAGGTGGTAGAATCACCATCCCTGGATGGGTTTAAAACAAGACTGGCCATGACACTGGGTGCTATGGTCTGGTGGAGGTGTGAGGGCACAGGTTGGACTCGATGATCTTAGAGGTCTCCTCCAACCTCATCATTCTGTGATTCTGTGAAGATATTATGAAAGAATATATTTGGCCCTCTGAGGGGCTCTCTGATGGCCATATATATGTTGGCTGTCTGAGGTCACTTGTCACCCTGGCGCAGCTGCAGTGACGCTGCCACATCCTGCTGGCAGTATTTTAAGGCGGTTGTTTACAAACAGCGCCATGCTGCGAGGGCAGGGGGAGCCTCTGCCAGCCTCCAGTGCTGATGGAGAACCAGGATCCAGCTCTGGAGAGCTCTCCCAGCTGGTGGGATGGCTCCATCCCCTTTCCATCGCCCTGCTCCTCGCCGCAGCCTTGCCCTGAGCCATTCAGGCTCGTCCTGCTGCACCTCCACAAAGGCCTCCTCCATGCAGGGTTCTGCAGCAACACGGAGGGAAAGGAAGGCCTGGAATAATGTCCAGGCTGAGATTCACGGGGCTCATGAAGCTGCTGTAAAGTTGCATTACAAATGTGAGCCACTCGGATATTCCAGTGATCCGAGCCAGCAGAGGAGAATATTTTAAATGAAATATTCATGGGGATCCTCAGCCTTCAAAAGTGATAGAGCTCTGCAGCCTTCTGTGGACTCACACTAATTTATTTTTTATTGTGACCCATTTGTAGGATGATGGGGCCGGGAGGCTCCAGGCGGCCGCCTCCAGCTTCAGATCCCAATTTTGATTTTTTTTCAGGTGCTCTAAAAGCACAGAACAGCTCCACGATCTGTGCCCCAAATTCCAAACCGCTAAGGATGTAGCCTGGTATTTCTGACACACCAAACCTGGGCTCTGACACAGGCAGCAGTTCCTCCCTGCCCTGGCAGCTCAGATAGGCCACAGGGTCCCCTCTGTGCCACTGGCACTGCCCTGAGCCCACAGGGTCCCCTCTGTGCCACTGGCACTGCCCTGGGCTCACAGGGTCCCCTCTGTGCCACTGGCACTGCCCTGGGGACACAGGGTCCCCTCTGTGGCACTGGCACTGCCCTGGCTGAGGAAGGGACCAGCATCAAACCAACAAAGGGCACTCACAGCCCCGGAGCAGATGGGAGAAATATTTGCCAAACAAAGGCTCTATTTTCAAGGAAATCCTCTGACTTTCTGCCTCGAAGACAGAAATGATTCAAGCTCTGGCGCAGGCAGCCGTGGGTAGGAAATTCTCCTGTCATGGGCTCTGCCGTGGCTGCAGTGAGAGCTGGGGCTGGTTTTCCAGGCAGATATCGTTCCTGCTTTACATTTGGGAATGACTTGAACCCCTCTGCAGACTCCAGATGCACCTATTTCATCCCTGGAAGTGTTCCAGGGGAGGTTGGACAGGGCTTGGAGCAAGCTGGACTGGTGCAAAGTGTCCTGGCCCATGGCAGAGGATGGAAATGGGGGATCTTTAAGGTCTGTCCAACCTGTCCTGGAATATTTCCAGGGATGGGCCATCCCCAGCTGCTTCATCCACACAGCCAGCCCTGCTCAGCACAGCAAACAGCTTTGGGGTCTGCTGGTGGGATGTGAAATACGCCGTGATGTCTCCTATAATTCTTAAAGCCTCCCAAAACAAAGCACTTGTGTTCCCTTTTTTCTTCCCCAGCTGTAAATTCTGCCCAGCTCTGGCTCTTCCCCCTCCACCCGTGCCTGTCCTGGTTTATGGCACCGCCACAGGATTGATTTACATGCGGACTCCCTGAAGAGTGGCTCCCGCCCCGCGCTGTCCCTCGGTCCCTTGTCCCGGCTGCGGTGACTCAGCCCAACGTGACTAACTCTTCCCTCTCCGCCGAACTGGGATCGCGCCTTTGTTCAGCGCCCTGCTCCGCGCTCTGGGAGCTGCCGGAGAACCGCCCTGGCACAGCCTGACTCATCCCCAGGAGGTGATGGAGGTGATGTCCGGCTGCTCCAGCGCTGCTTCCCTTGGAGCGGGGCTGGAGCGCGGCTGGAGCGGGGCTGGAGCGGGGCAGCCCCTCCTGCGCTCCCCCCATCGCACCCCGCATCCCCGGCGTGGGAACGGGGTGGCGCCGGTGCCTTAAAATCAGATGCCAGGCTGGATATTGCCCATCCTCCCGGGCTGCTTCCTCCCCAGCGGGGTTTGGATACGCTGGGAGGGTTTATCCACCTTGCTGGGGTTTGCACCCAGCCTGTCCTCACCCTCCAGCATGATGGGGTGTGCTTGGGAGTCAGGATTTCCCTCACCTGGGTTTGGGGGTGAGGATTTCCCTCATGTCAGTTTGGAAGTCAGGATTCCCTGGCTATGGGAGTGAGGATTTTTCTCACGTGAGTTTGGGAGTGAAGATTTCTCTCTCCTGGGTTTGGGAGTGAAGATTTCCCTCACTTGAGTTTGGGAGTCAGGATTCCCGGGTTTGGGAGTGAGGATTTCCCTCACCTGGGAGGGACAGCCACCCCCTCCCCTGAGGGTGGATACCTGTCTGATGAGCCTTTGTTACCCCACACCCAGTCCCCAGTTTGAGGTGATGGAATATGTGCGCAGAAGGAATAATATGGAAGGAATTCCCACCTCTGAGGGTGGGCAGGCCCTGGCACAGGGTGCCCAGAGCAGCTGTGGCTGCCCCTGGATCCCTGGCAGTGCCCAAGGCCAGGCTGGATGGGGCTTGGAGCAGCCTGGGACGGTGGAAGGTGTCCTTGCCATGGCAGGGGTGGGGTGGGATGGGATCTAAGATCCTCCCAACCCATCCATGATTCTATCCCAGCAGGGTGTGCAGGGTGCCCAGGGCACTCCTGCCATGCTGGGATGGGCACAGGGTCCCTTCCAGCTTTGCCCTGGGTATCTCAGTGCCATCCAAGCAGGAACAGCCATGTTCCAAGCTGGCACCCATTTCCTGGCACTGTCACCTGGAGGTGACAACCCTGCAGGCTGTGTGCAGCCAGGGGAGCAGCCTCTGCCTGTCCCCCCACCCTTTGGGGACATGCCCAGTGTGACAGGCGTGGTGGCCTGGCTAACAGGGAGGCACAGGCCATGGGCCACTGGCTTCCCAGCCCGTCACTCAGCAGGAAGGAAGGCAAGGCTGTGGTTTGCTCAGCAAGGGCTGTAATTAGGCTGATTGGCACTAACTTGCCTCAAAACTCCCGGGAGGAGGGGAGAAACCACAGCTCAGCCATTTTATGTGGGATTTTACTGGGAGCAATGGAGCCAGCACAGGGCTGGCTCTGTCCCCTCTCTCTGTGACATTCTCGTGAGCCCTTTCAGAGCAGACCCACCCCCAAGATGAGCTTCACTGTTGTACCCCCTGCCTCCAACCTGCCTGGCACGGCATCCCCAAAGCCCAGCCCGGGCTGGGATGGAGCTGAGCGTGCCCCGGGGCTGGCAGGGCACCGTGGGCTGCGTGCCCAGAGCACATTTCCTGCCAGGCTCTGATAAGAAGTGCCTTCATTCACGGCTGTGTGCTGACCACAGGCCACATGAGAGGCTCAGCGTGGCCCACTTGGGAGCAGAGGAAGCACAGCGTGGCCTGGCAACCCCTCTTTGAGGAGCTGCTGGGAGGAGAGGCTGTGCCTGGCTGTGGTGGAGCCCTTTGGGGTTCTGCAGGGGCTGGGCACGCTGTGGGGTCTGCTGGAGCTGCTTGGGAAATCTGCCCATTTGTCACACAATCCCAGACTGGTTTGGGGTGGGAAGGACCTCCAAGCTCACCCCATTCCACCTCCTGCCACTGACACCTTCCACTCTTCCAGGCTGCTCCAAGCCCTGATGGGACCAGTCTGGTCTGATGTGCAGGAGAAGGCCTTGGGTGAATAAAGGAGGCTTTTCCTGGAATATAAATTGTGTAGGGTTGAGCCAGTGAGGCTGGCAGTGCTGCTCCCACATGGGCACAGCTGTAATGGGCACAAACGCAGCGGATTTGGGGCACAGCTGAGGAGGATTTTGAAGGTGGCTGCACACAGGTGACACCTGAGATGCAGGGCAGGGGTGGCTGGTGAGCCAGGAGGGCAGGGCAATGCAAAACCTCTTGGGCAGCTGATGGAAGGGATGGGAAATGATGAAGAGGGCTCTTCCCTCTGCCAGCCTGACCCGGGCTGAGGGTACAGCTGGCAGCCCCAGCCCCTGCTCCACCCCCCAATTAACCCGTGTTTCCTCATTAGGGGAGTTACAAGCCTGTGCAAACACTTCCATTTGCTTTCGATAAAGCCGAGGGAGGAGAAAACCCTGCCCGTGAGGTGTGGCCGGACCCCGCAGGCTCCTCCCAGGGGTCTGCGGCTCCCCGGGGCCACCTGCCAAGGCCGAGCATCCTTCCCTGCCGAGGTGTCACCCGCTGGCTGTCCCCAACCCCGCTGCTCCCCCACAGCCGCGGCGTTTGTCCCAAACTTGGCCCGGTGTCGCCAACAGCAACTGCTAATTGTTCTCTGTACTATATTTAATTCCCCACTATTATTTTTTCCCCTTTTAATCATAAAAAGCCTAAATTTCCCTCGGGGAAGGTTATTGGCTCGAGTGTGGAAATATACCTGTGCCTTGCATGGCGCTGGGCCACCGGGGCTTTGGCTGTATTTTTAAATCCAAGTACAAAGTGTCTTCCACACCAGAACCGTTTAACCCTTCCCAGGAGGGAGAGTGGGAAGAAAGGAGTGTTTGTGGGGGGATTCTTCCCTTTTTCTCAGCTCCTGCTTGGAGCAGGATGGGTTGTGTGGACAGCAAGGTGGGCAAGGAGAGGAGTGGGGTTTGAGGAATTTACCCCATATTCCTGGCACTGAGGAATTTGGCTGTATTTTTAAATCCAAGTACAAAGTGTCTTCCACACCAGCACCGTTTAACCCTTCCCAGGAGGGAGAGTGGGAGGAAAGGAGTTTGTGGGGGGTGTTCTTCCCTTTTTCTCAGCTCCTGCTTGGAGCAGGATGGGTTTGGATGCTTGGACAGCAAGGTGGGCAAGGAGAAGAGTGGAGTTTGAGGAATTTACCCCATATTCCTCTGGCAATTCCTCTGCTTTTCCCTCTCCCAGACCCATGAGGTGGCCCCGAGCATCTCCTCCTTCCCTGCCCCCGCTGTGGGTGTGTGGGGGGGCTGGGGTGCTCCGAGGTAACCCGGAGCCTCTCCACCATTGAGGATGTGGGCCAAAGTCATCCATTCTGAGAGCTATTTCAGGGGAGCGCGGCTGCTCCCCCGGGAGCCCCGGCACAGCCGCCGCCGGAGCCGGCCGGGCACAGGTGGGACGGGCAGGAGGGAGCTGCTCCCGCCTCCTCCCTGCATGAAATCACCCGAGGGGGCTCAGCCCTTCCCCCGCAGACCTTGGGGCGCCTTTCAAGCGGCTGCTGCAGGGTTTGGTTTTGCGGCTCAGAGCAGATTTGGGGTCTCGCTCTCATCCCTGTGGATGTTCTGTGCCAAAGGAGGGATTTTGTTCAGTGCTCTGCACTCTGAAATCCTCACTCAGAAGGAGAAATGGGATTGAAACAACCCTTTTTTCTGGCCTGCGGTCAGTCCTGGTTTCATCCATGCCAGTCCCGATGCTGCTTCTCTGGGGTGGGAGGACGGGGCAGCAGCTGAAAGGCTCCACACAGGCTTTGTGCTGCCTCTGGGTGCTCCTGACCCCGCTGCTGCCCCCAGAGTCACCAGACGAGGGGACAAATTCCCCTCCTGGCCCGAGAACCCCCCTCCTCTGCCTGACCCTCAGCAGAGCCCTCTCACTGCCTGCTCTGCTCGGCACAAGGGACCGAGTGTCTCCCTCCCTCCTCCTCAAACAAAGGCAGCCACAGTTATTTTTCTCCTTCTTCTTCTTCCAAGTGGTTTCACCCTTGAGTTGCCGGCCTTGATTTGGGGTTCCTGAGGGGACCAGAAGCCAGAGGGGGCCCTGGCAGGGTGCTGGCAAGCTGGCTGGGCACCAGCACCCATCTGCCCCCCCTGGCTGCTCCATCCCCTCCCAGGGCATCTGGACAAAGCTGAGCTCCAAGAGGGATCCTGTGGAGCTTTGGGGGTGAGGATCCAACCCTGGGAGATCTGTTCTGGGAATCCATCCCCATCCCAGTGCAGGGAACGCTCCCTGCCAGCGTGGGAAGGGTGGGCAGGTAAGGGGAGCTCTGCCAAGGGAGCACCCCGCGGGCAGGGCGGGGGCCTGGGGCAGGGAGGGGACCCTGCAGCTCCTTCAGAGGAGCAATTTCAGCATGAGAAAGGAATGTGGCTCCCAGCCCTGCCAGGGATGGGATGGGATGGAGGCTGTGCTCAGGAATAGGGATGATTTCTGCTGGCCTGACTCACTGGCAGCCTCTTTGCAGCCGCTTCCTCTCCGGGAGGCAGAAACTCCCAGTTTTTATTTATCACACGGCTTAAAGTAGGGGTGAAGGAAGGAAATGTTCTTATTTTTAACTCCTCTGTCTCCCCGGGGCCTGGGCCAGTGCTGGCATGGCGAGGTGGCCACCAGGAGCATCCCTGTGGCCAGGGCTCCCCCTCACCTGAGCACTGCAGGCTCTTGGCAGCTCCCCACGGGCTCTGAGCCTGCACGGAGTGTCCCTGCAGGCTGGGACCATCGAGGGACCCTGTGAAGGGTGGGGACACTCAGGGTGGGCAGGGGGATGGCTCAGTGTGGGCACAGCCACGCTGAGGGCAGCTGAGATCCAATGAGCCCCAGGGAAAATTCACTTCTCCTTCCTTGAAGCCACCTGCTTGTGCTGCTGCTCATGTGGGGACAAACCTTGATGACCTCCTGGGGGTCCCTCTTTGTGCCCCCCACAAGGACAGAGCTGTCACCAACCCCGGGGTGCTGGGGGTCCCTCTTTGTGCCCCCCACTGTGTCCCAGAGCTGAAGGGTGAGGAGGGTTTCATCCATCCCAGCTCTATCCAGGGAGGATTTGGGGATTTGTGTCACCATTCCCAGGGTTTCAGAGTGGGCAGGGTGACACCCCTGGAATATTTTGGGTTCCTCAGCTGAGCTGGGACATTCAGTGCCTGGCTGGGCACTGTCACCTCCCCAATGGTGCCATGGCTGGGATGGAGGCTCTGTCCCACGGTTCCCAGCTGTCCTGGGTGGCAGAAACCAGGCCAGGTGTCTGTTTGTGTAGTGCCACGGGGGTTTTTGCACTTCCAGAGGGTTTTCCTTGCCCAGCCATGCCAGGTGAGACCGGTGGCACTGGTGTGGCACAGCCACAGTGCCCCTCAGCTGAGGCACCACTCGTGTCTGTGCTCAGAGCAGCTGATCCAGGTGTGAAGTTTGGGACTTTGGTTCCTCAGGGCTTTCCTTGAGCTCCTGTTGTGAAACCTTCATTTGCTTCTAAAAGCAGAGAGTTTTTGTTGGGTTTTTTTTCTCTCATGATCTTCTCTTTTCCCCCTCTGTTGCCCTGAGATAAAGGATTCTAAATTTGTCCTGTGCTGAAAACGCAGCTAATCCTGATGGACCTGAATTCGCATCTCCCCCCCGAGGAATTGCACTAATTTTTTTCCCTTTGTTCTGCCAGGGGACCTGTCCGTTTCCTAGTGGAAAGAAGAAGAAAAAAAAAAATCACTATTTAGGGCAAGGTTTATATTCCCGAAACCTGTGTTTGTTTGCAAGAAAGGAGGACAGGAGGGAAATAAATGAGAAAAGCATCATGCTGCTTTTTTTTTTTTTTTACCCTCTCCCGATATTGCTTTTACAGCAGGCAAGTTTTAATTAAAGGGAAGAACTGGGTCGCTTGTGCTGTCCAGAAGATGCTCTGAGGACGTGGTCCTTCCCCACCAGTGTGAATTTGGGAGCCCAGAGCAGCTGGCCCAGCCTGGAGGTGTTGGGAAGGCTCCTTAAAGGACTTCAGGGACAGGGTGGGCTCTGGAGGAGGGCGTGGGGGTCTCTCCTTCCTGCCCACATCTCCTGGCGGTGATGGAGAGGTTGGATGTGGCCTTTTGGGTGCTGGGGGAGCCACTCTCAGGGCCGGGATGTCACCGCGGCGGGGGACGCAGGGGGCGGGCAGGGTCTGGCAGCGCTGGTGAGAGGCAAAGCAGGTGCGAGCTGGCCCTGCGGGGAGCGCCAGGAGCCACCTGGGCTTCAGGAAGCCGCAAGTGGCAGAAAAATCCACAGAGAGCCGCCTCGGCCTCACCTGGGGCTGTCCCTGCTGCGGGACCGGGACGGGGACCGGGACAGGGACCGGGGCAGGGACAGAGACAGGGACGGGGACAGGGACCTGCGGCTCCCGCGGTGCCACCTGAGGAGGGGCTGCACCCAGGGGGCTGCACGGGAGGGGCCGGGGCCGGGGAAGGAGCGGGGGCAGGGCCCGCTCGCTGTCGCCGCTGGCTGCGGACGGTGCCCGGGGGCTCCCCGCGACCCCCGAGCGCCCGGGGCCGTTCCAAGCGGGACAGAGACCCCCGGGCTGGGGACTCCGTGCTGGCTCTGAGCGGCCCGAGGTGGGTTCGTGCCGGGGCTCGGGGGTCGCGGGGCCGAACCGGGGCTGCCCGCGGGCACCGGGGCGCGCAGCCACCGCCCCCCCCCCGACGGGAGGCGGGTGCGGGGGTGGGGCCTCCGGTGCCCCCCCTCCCCGTCCCGGACGGCCCCGGGTCCCCTCCCCGCACGCTGCTGCCGGCGGGACTTCCTGATCCCGCCGCATTGGCCGCAGGTAGCGCAGCTGTGCGGGACGGGGCACGGACAGACGGACAGAGCCCATGCGGACCCTTGGCTGAGCTTCATCCCCCGCCCCCCTCCTCCTCCTCCTCGTCTTCCTCCTCCCTCCCTGCCCGGCTCCCTTCCTGCCCGGCACATGTAAAACTTGTGCGTGGGGCTCCGCTCCCGTCCCGCTCCCGGTGCTGCTGGCGGCAGGAGCCGGGCTGGGATCGTCCCCCGGCGGAGCAGAGACCCCTCCGCACCCCCGGAGCGGGGACCCCCCCCGGCTCCGCTGGCCCATG
Organism: Serinus canaria; assembly: GCF_022539315.1. Classification (NCBI taxonomy): domain Eukaryota; kingdom Metazoa; phylum Chordata; class Aves; order Passeriformes; family Fringillidae; genus Serinus; species Serinus canaria. The sequence goes on from NC_066339.1 coordinate 4,611,471, forward strand.
CTGGATTTCGGCCCGGGAAGGTGACTGCAGGAGGAAGCGGCGCCGCGCCGGGTCAGGGTAACCATGAATGAGATGTCGAGTTTCCTGCACATCGGGGACATCGTCTCCCTGTACGCCGAGGGCTCCGTCAATGGCTTCATCAGCACCTTGGGGTGAGCGAGGGGCTCCCGGGGCCGCCCCGCGGTGATTCCGGGCTGGACGGGACGGGACGGGCGAGCAAAGCCGGTGGAGCGCGGTGGGAAAAGGAGCCGGGAAGCTCCGGGCGCTCAGCAAGGACGGGGACAGGAGCCGGTCAGGGGGACAGGCTGTCCCCGGGCTTGCCCCCGGCTCCGGCTGCTGGCAGGGGCAGGATGTGACCCTGGAGGGACCCTCAGCCCCCCCTTCCCCTGGCCAGAAACGGCTTCCCCCCGTTCAAGGGCTGCGGGGCTGAGATGGGTTTGAGCAGCGCGGGGTCGGTGGGGTGAGGACGGGGACATGTGGGGGTGACAGCTGGGCCAGCAGGGGCCCCTCCTGGGCACGGGGTCATTGTGTGCTCCCAGCCCTGCCCAGTGTGGCCGGAGGCTGCCGGCTCTGGACAGGCAGTGGCGGCTCCCGCTGTCCCCCTCAGTGTCGCACACAGCCGGTGGCCAGCGGGAATCGCTGTCGGGGCACCAAGCCGGGCTGCCCGTGGGGTGGGGGACAGGGCAGTGCCAGCTCCGGGCTGAGGCAGCTCGCTGGACGTGGCAGGACGGGCCGGGGGATCTCTGCCCAACTTGGGAACCTGTCCCGTGTCAATCCTGCGGGCGGCTGGAGCCCCCCTTGGCACAGCCAGGCCGGCGATGCCCCTCCGCTCCCAGCGGGAATGTTTGCCCGGCGGCACCGGGACAGGGTGGGTGACAGGGAGGGCTCCGACAGGGCCGCCCCGGGGCACGGCTGGGTTTTTCCTTGCCCTGACTCAGGAGCCCAAAGCCTGCCCGCAGCCCCGGGCAGGGGGCATGTGGGGCCGTGCCAGCTCCTGCCCCACGCTGCTGCATGTAGGAGAGGCTGAGCTCAGGCAGGAATGCTGACTTGGATGGGATTCCTGGGGCAGGAGCTGCCCGGCTCTATAATCTGCACTGAATGCACTTGCTCCCACATGCCTGAGCTGCACATACCTGCGCCCACACGCGTTCCCTCAGCCACCACTGGGCACGTGTGGCACTGGGCTGCTGCCCACCGAGGCTCCCTCCACCTGGCTGCCCAGAAATGAGGTGCAGAAGTGCCCAGACTCCCCGTGTGTGCAGCCACAGTGCTGGGCAGCAGGTCCTGCAGGTGCAGCCTGTCTGTGCCAGCCCTTCCTGCATCCCCACGGGGGCTTTTGGAGAGCTCTCCAGGCAGGGGATGCTGAGCACTCCTCCAGCCCCTTGGAAATGGGGTCTGCAGGAGGCTCTGCAGGGACCAGCGCTGGTTGTTGTCCCCAAACACGTCCGAGTGGCTCAATTAGATATGTGTGCGTTTTTCAGAGCTCTGATCCCTTTGCAGCTCTGGCCCTCATATTCCTCTTTTTGCCAGGTGTTTCCCCAGACTTCCTCAGAAGCAGCTGCAGAGCAGGGCTTGCCTGGGGAGCCTCTTCTCCCTGGCCCAGCACATCCTCTTGGGCAGCCCCACTTCCCCAGGCTTCTCCTTCCTGCAGGTTCTTTCCCCCCTCTCTCCTCAAATCGTTTTCCTTGGTGTCCTGCGACATGGGAGACCCAACCGCACCTTAAATCACTCCTGCGATAAGGGACCAGGTGACTCACAGAGCGTCTCCTCCTGCCACAGGGACCTTCCTTAGCTCATTTGCAAGGCAAACAGCTCTGCCAGCCCACGCGGCCGCCCTGCGGAAGCTTTCCTGACATCCTTCCTTGTGGAGGGGCTGGCTCTGGGCTGTGGGATCGCCTGGGGTCTGCAGCGGGATCCTCTCTTCAGGGGGTGACACGGAGTGTCCCCAAGTGTTGATCACCAGTGTCACATTAAGGGTGGTTGCTGTGACATCCCTGTGGAGCCTCCGGGGGTCTCCGGGGTGTGGGGGGAGCCCTGCATCCCCCACCTGAGGCTCCTCTGCTCCTCAAATCTCTCAGTCGGGCACGAACCCTCCCTTTCACCCCCTCTTTGCTTATGAGCAGGAAAAACATCCCGGGCTGGGCGTGGAGCTCAGGCTGGGCTCGGGGGGGCTGCCAAGGTACCCAAACCCACCCAAATGTTGGGGTCAGCCCAAAGCAGAGCCCTGGGAAGGCAGAACAGGGCTCAGGGCTGCTCACAGTGACCCTGGTGGGGCTGAGGCATGGGATGGGCAGATTGGAGTGGCCAGAAGAGGTTTTGGGGATGTTGTTTTGTGCTGCCCCATCCCTGCCAGGCTCCTAGAACCCTTCAGGGGCTCAGAACAGGTGCTGGCAGAGGGGAAGGCTCGGTGACAAACCCAGCTGGGGGTTGGGAGGCTGTTTCAGGTGAAATCACACCTGTGCCTGTGGTTGCAGGTGGATTTCGGGGTGGAGCAGCTCGGGGAGATGCAGTTGGTTAAAGGGTAACTCCAGCTCCGCCGGGTCAGGATGATCCCGTCCCTGCCGGGGGGGAGGAGGACGAGAAGGAACCCGAGCCCTCCTGGCACCGGGACAGCACCAAAAAGCTGCATTTTTGTGGCTGTCCCTCTCACTTTACTCTCTTCTCCCTGGGGCAGTGCCCACCCTGCGGGTGCCAGAGTGGCTGACCCGGCTCCACGGCCAACAACGAGCTCTCATCACCCTCCTCTTCCTCACCTCAGGGTTTGCTGGGCTTTCTATTGGGGTTCTCCTGGCTCTCTTGGGGTTTCCCTTCTCACAGAGCTCCCTGGCGTGCCCAAACCCTCCTTGGCATCATCTGTGCCACATCTGGGGAAGGTTTCTGCCCAGCCCAGCGGGTTCCAGCTGGGGGCCGACCCCGAGGAGGGCTCGGGAGGGTCCGACTGCCCCGGATTTTGGACGAACTCCTTCTCCCCTGACCTCGGGGAAGGCTCTGCCTCGCACGAGGCCAAACGCGCTGGCCCCGGGCCAGGGAATCGCTTTGTGCTCGGGGTTTGGAAGCACCAGGAAGCCCCGCTGGAAGCCCGGGGCTAAGTAAGAGCCGGCCAGATGCTCGCCCCGCGCCTTGAGGGGCTCATCAGCCCTGGATCCCTCCCCTCCTGCTCCTGGAGGGGTGGAATTTGGAATGGCAAAATGACCTTGCATGGGCGCATCCCGCCTCCTGCCTCGCTCAGGATCCTCCTCCCGGTGCTTGGACACCGTTTCCCCATTGAAAGGTGCCCTGGCACATCCCCGCTGCTCTTTGGGGAGCTTCCCTGGCCCATCCCACGGCGGGAATGCCGGTTCTTAGCGGGAGCGTGTCCCGGCCCCAGCAGCCTCCCAGGTGACTCATGTCCACTCTGTCAGAATCTTTTTTTTTTTTTTTTTTTTATTTTACAGCAAATTTTTAGCTGAGGAATGTTCAGCCAGAGTATCAGTTTAATAAAAGAACACTTCACGTTCCTGCCGAGCGTGTAATCCTGGGATTAAAGATGCTGGAAGTGCCTTGAGATCGTTAACTAATTAAGACTTCCAGGCTGGCAGGTCTCTGTCTCTAATCCTGCCCGGTGGAGCAGGGGGAGCAGGACCAGTGGAGGGAGAGCCTCCCCTGCTCTTTTCTTCAGTGCTGAAAATAAACCTGGCAGGTCAGACACTTCCTCAGGGACCCCCAGCAATAAGAGTGGAGGATTTGGGGGTTTAAAGTGCCCAGGTGAATCGAGCCTTTCTGCTTCCATGGGAGCTGGGGATGTGCTGAGGGTCAGGGCTTCACTCCCTGAGCCCCTCCCGTGGGTTGGTGTCCTCAGCCCTCCGTGCTTTTTGCTCCCAGGCACATCCCAAGGGTTTGTTCTGCCCTGGCCCCCCTCAAAAGAACAGAACAGAAACCAAAAGTGCCCCCGAGTGACACCAGGGCTGGGCTGAGGCTTTGCATGTCCCCTGTGGTGCTGCAGCTGCTCTGGTTTTTCCTCTTTCCCTGCCTTCCCAAGGCTCTGCAAGAATCTGGGAATGTCCCTGGCTACTTCCCTGCTGTCCCAACCCAAGGAAAAGGTGTTTGGACAGCCTCAAACCCCCTGGTTTGCAAAGCCCAGGCAGCCCTGACTGCCCACAGCTCCTGGGTTTGGGGTTTTTCCAACCTTCCAGGTCTTTGCTGACGGTTTTGAAGCTTCTGCTGCCACCAGACAAATTGCTTTTCTCTCTTTCTGTGAGATGTGAGGCACAGAAAGCAGCACAGGGGTGTCAGAGCCTGGTGCCAGCCCACGCCTCCTCACAAGGACACGGCAGCTCGGGGTCCCCGGGGTCCCCATCCATCAGCACCGAGGCCAAATTCCTCTCTGCCGAGCCAGAGGAATTCTCCCCTCCTCCAGAGAGCGGCTGGGCTGAGGGAAAGAGGCTGGAGCTGCGGGTGGGATGGATCTGCTCGGGTTTTTAGCCCTTTGCAGAGCCATCTCCAGCCATTTTCGGGTTCTTTGGGGCACACCGAGAGTCCCTTGGGAGCGGTGGGGACAGCACAGGCTCTGCTTTGCCTTTGCCTCGCCGCTCCAGGCTGTCCCTGCCCGCCTGTCCCAGGGACAGAGCTGTGGATTGTCCCTCCAGGGGAGCACTGCTGGCCATTCTCATCCTCCCGTGGATGGGGACAGGCTTCCCTCTCCCTCTCCCGGGCAGGAGCAGAGTTTCTCCTGCTGCTGCAGCTTCCCGTGGCTGGGGAAAGCGGGCGAGCAGGTACAGCCTGTCCTGCTGGAGCTCCCAGTTCCCTCCCAGCTCAGGGAGCCCCTCGGGCCATGCTCCCCCCTCTGATCCCCCTGCCTGCCGGGCTCTGCTCTGCTCTTCTCCCTAACTCTAAAAAGCAACGTGCCACCCACCCCAAAATCAGCCCCCAGTACCCAAGGCCAAGCCTGTCCCACCCACCCCAAAATCAGCCCCCAGCACCCAAGGCCAAGCCTGAGGGATTTTGCTCAACACTGGGAAAACAGAGGTGGGCAGGGAGGAGACACAGAGCCTTGATCTGATGGGCAGAGCCTGCAGCTCTGATCAGATAATAATTAATAACTGGGTTTGGGGGGCCCTGCCACCTCTGTGCACAGCTCTGCACCCTCTGTGTCCCCGTGGGAAGAGTTCCCAGCCAGACAGGGAGAGCTGGTGGATGGAGCTGAACTCCTCCTGTTTTTGCAGGATGAAGGGTGCAATAACAGAGCTCTGTGTGCAGGGGGGAGAGCTGGGCAGGGCAGGGTCCCCTCTGGCACAGGTCACCCTGCAAAGGGCCTGCAGTGACTGCCATGAGCCCTCCCTGGTCCCTCACTGCTGTCCCAGCCCCGTGTGCCCGAGGCAGGGCATGGAAAACACCCAGGGAAGCAGAGGGAACCCAGGCAAGGGAGGTTTGCCTCCTGAGGAATATTTATGGGTGGGAAACAGGAGGTGCAGCTGTGGATTTGTCACTCTGGGCCACAACAACCACTCTGCACCCTCAGCCCTGCTGTTCCTGACCCTGCTCCTGCTTTTTGTCCCCTCAGGCTGGTGGACGATCGCTGCGTGGTGGAGCCGGCAGCTGGAGACCTGGACAACCCCCCCAAGAAGTTCCGAGGTGAGGCTGGGGCAGCTCCAGCTCTGGGAGCAGCACTAGGGCCAGTCCTGGGCCTGAGCATCCACCTGGGATGGGATGGGATCCATGGGGTGGGGGCACAGCTCTGCCCTGTGTACCACCCACCTGGGAGGTGCAGGTGTGCTGCTGACTGCCCCAAGTGCTCAGGGTGCTCCACACTCAGGGAAGAGCCCTATCCCAGCAGGATTTGAGTGCCTGGATCACACAGCCAGGGAGCAGAGAGCTGGGAAATCTCCCCAAACCTGTGACTGGGGTGTTGGATTTGGGTTGGTTTAGGGCAGCTGCTCCTTTCGTCCCCCTTGTTGTCATTTTATGTCTTCTTTTAAGTAAGATTTTTAAAATATTGATTCCCCACTCTGCCTTGTGCCTCCACCTCTTTCTCAGAGTGGCTTTAACAGCACCCATCCCTTGACCACAATCCTTTCCCCCCAACACCCCAAAACATCTCAAGACATCAATTCTTCCACTCTCTCAGGAGCCCACCAAGCAGCGATCTGCCTCTCCACGGGCTTCACTACCATTAATTTATTCATTTACCTAATTAACAACCCACCCAGCACCTCCATCCCCAGATTCCCCCCCGGGCTGGATGCTCAGCAGCCGCCCCGTCCCCCCTGCCTGGCCGTGCACGTGGCTCCAATCTCTTTTCCAGGCGCAGGTTTTTGGGCTCAGCCCTGCTCTCTGCGCTCCCTATCAGGATATCCAGCTGTTTGTTTTAATGGCCGGAAAGGTAGAGCTCTCCCTGCTCGATAGCCATCGCCTGCAGCGAGGTGGAAACAACGGCCTGGGGCTGCTCCCTGGCCCCGAGGCTGCTGCAGGGCATTTTCGAGCTCTGTCGCCGTCCCCACATCCTGTGGCCGGACCCTGCCCTATCCTGAAGCTCACACGGGTCGTGCCGGGGCTTCCCGCTGGGAAAACAGGAGCCTCCCGCCGAGCTCAGCTCCAAAAGGTCCTTTGGAAATGCCAGAACCCACCTGGGAGCTGCTCCTGCCCGGCGCTGCCTCCGAGGGACGCTCCACACCTCGCAGTTATTTGCTTTTCATTCCTTGCTTTTCATTCCTTGTGGGTTTCTCCCCCTGCCGAGGCTCTTCCCAGCCCAGCTCAGGCACGGCAGGAAAAGCTCCCACCCTCCCAGGCAAGGGGACAGCAGGACCCTCAGCTGTGCCACTGCTGTCCCTGGCTCCCCAAGGGATTCACCTGCAGATTTTGCCCTCCAAAGCCTCTCTGGGTGGAAAGTTTTGCCCCCAGCCCTCTCTGGGCTGAAGTTGTGTCCCCAAAGCCACTCTGGGTTGAAATTTTGCCCCCAGAGCCTCTCTGGATGGAAGTTTTGCCCTCAAAGCCACTCTGGATGGGAGGTTTTGCCCCCAGTTCTCTCTGGATGGAAGTTTTGCCCCCAAAGCCACTCTAGGTAGGAGGTTTTGCCCCCCAGGCCTCTCTGGATGGAATTTTGCCCCCAAAGCCACTCTGGCTCCTGGCAGGTCAGCCCCACATCCCTCTCTGAGCTGCCCACTCTCAGCTGGTGCAGGAGCTTCCTTCTCCTCCCCTCTTTTCCCCCCCCAGCCCATTTTCAGAAATCTGGCCATGCTTTAGCCCAGGTACCCAAACCTCCTGCTCCCAGCACAAGCTGTGCTGGAGATTTTCCACACACACAACCCCCACCGTGCCTCAGTTTCTCTCCTTGCAAAGCCAAGCTCAGAGCTGAGCCATGCTCAGAGCCAGGCCTTGGATTCACAGCCATTTCAGAGTCACTGGGCTGGGGTTTTTTACCTCCCCTTGGCTTCTCCTTCCCACCAGCACCTTTCACAGCAGCTCCCATTAATTACCCATTAATTACCCATTAACGAGCCCCGTGCAGGTGCTCAGGGGGGGCTCACGGCCGCTGCCCCGGCCCTGGGGGCTGCTCTGGCTGCTTGGCACGGGGCTGGCAAAGGAGAAGTGAAACCTGGCCCTGCCCCAGCCGGTGAGAGCCGCGCTCGGCGCTGCCCCAGCGGCACTCCCAGGTAAATAAACACGGGCTCGGGCCCGCCGCCAGCCAGGGAAGGGACTTTGTTTTTGTTGTTTTTTGAATTTTCTTTTTTGTGTCTGAACTTTCTGGGCTGCTATTTCAGGCATAATTAGGGCGATTCAGGCTGCAGAGCCCTTCCTGCCCTTCCAGCTCGGGAAGGGGGTTGGGAGATGTGAGGGCTGCCTTGTCTCCAGACATCTGCTCTCCTGCTTCAGTTCCCAAAGCCTGGCCCTGGGTGTCTGCACTTCCCACCCACCATCCTGGGGGAAAACAGGCGAATCAGGGCAATCTGCAGTGCAGGGAGGGTTTGGAGGAGCTGGGATGCATCTTGTGCATCCTTCAGGAGCTTGAAATAGAGCTGCTGACAGCGAGGTTTCGGGAGCGGGCACTCGCAGCATCCAGTGCTGGTGATCCAGGTCACGGAGGGATGGGTGTGTGTGTCCCCATGGCACGGCCACCACAGGCTCCTTCCACAGCTTCTGCAGGCTCAGGGTGTCCCGTGGGTGACAAGGAACGTGGAGGTGGCTGGTGGAGTCCCAGCCTCCCTCCCAGATCCCTTGCACCGGGATCCTCTCCTCCTTTGGTGCAGCTGGGCTCCATCAGAGCTCCTTCTCCCCCCTGAAGTTTTCCTTCCCGACCAGCACAGCCATTTCCGATGGGAACACTTCTAATCACGAGTCCAAGCAGTGCAGTAATTCCTGGACTCATTATTTATCCTGATTTAAAGCCAACCCAGCAGCCAGCACACGGTGCCATGACCTCCACCAGTCCTCCCTCACTGATGGGGGGACCATCGTCCATCCCAGGAGTGTCCCTGCCCCTCAGTGACATTGGCCCTGCTGGGGACACCCTGGTGGCTGCTGCAGCCTCATCAGGCTCTGCTCTGTTCCCAGATTGCCTCTTCAAAGTGTGTCCCATGAACCGCTACTCTGCCCAGAAGCAGTACTGGAAGGCCAAGCAAACCAAGCAGGACAAGGACAAGATCGCCGACGTGGTGCTGCTGCAGAAGCTCCAGGTGAGCAGGAGCGAGGAGCCCAGAGCTGGCACTGCCCACCAGCTGGCTGGCTGATGGCATCCAGACCTCTGGTGATGCTGGTTTGGGACGAGAAGGGATTTCCAGCTGTGTTTTTCCCCTTGTCCCCTGCCCAGCCATGGCTGTGTCACCCTCCTGATGCTTCTTCCTGTGGCAGAGGAGCTCTGTGAGCACAGCCCTGCCCCCCTGGGGCACCTCAGGGCACCCTTCAGCACCCCAGGACAATCCTCAACACCCCAGAGCACCCTTCAGCACCCCAGGACAATCCTCAACACCCCAGAGCACCCTTCAGCACCCCAGGACAATCCTCAACACCCCAGAGCACACTTCAGCATTTCAGGGCACCCCAGAGCACCTTTCAGCACCCTGGGACACCCCTCAACCCCTTGGGACACCCATGCAGGAGGGAGCCCTGCTTCCAGGACATGCTCCAAAGGGCTGGGGAAGGGAAAGGCTCCCGTTGGCTTCCCCCAGCTTTGGCCAGGGCCCACATCAAACATTGCACAACGGCCTCAGGCAGCTGGCGAGGCCCCGCCGATGATTCATAAAACCGAGGCTGGAGAGAGATTTCACTAAATCATCTCATCGGGCCTCCAGCCCAGCCCCAGCCCCGCCATCCCCGGCTCTGCCTCGGCCAGGGGGGGCTGAGCAGTGCCAGGACAGGGTGTTCTGCCTGGAGGTGCCAGGGCAGGGTCAGTGCCTGCTCCGTGCCCAGCCCTGCGTGGTCACTGGCACACAGAATTCCCATTTTCCTGCTCCCTTTAGCCAGGCTTGTAACGTCACAGATGTCCTGGCCACGAGTGGTCCCAGAGGCTCATTTCTGAGCCTGATTGATTGCACCTTGGTTAGGGCTTGTCCTAAAGAGGTTCTGCCATTTCCTGGCTCCTTTCTGCTGCTCCTGGTGTTTCCCTTCGTGGCCGGAGCTCAGCCCAGCCCTGCCGAGCTCTGCAGGCCCTGGGCTGCAGCCTGGCCCTCGTCAGGGAGGTGAGGAACAGGCTGAGAACATCCCCCAGCCCATGGAGATGATTTCTTGAGGCAGGAGCAGCCAGGTCTGGAGTGGAGGAGCCCTGCCTGCCATGCCCGTGGTTGCCTTTCTGAGCTCGTGCCCCTCTCTGCTGTGTTTCAGTGGATTTAAACTCTGTTTTCTTCACCCAAAACAGCTCAGACAGGCTGGGGGGGCTTTCCAGCCCCTCTGCTGATGTTCTCCAGTCCTCCCCAGTCCCCTGTGGGCATCCCTGACTGGGCTTGGGGACAGACCCTCCCCATCCAAGGGACAGTATGGGAACATCAGCCCTGGGAACTCGAGTGCCTGGGGCAGCCAGCTGCCACTGCCAGCCCCCCCGGCTGCTGGCTCAGATCTGGAGGGAGATTTAGGATATCTGAGGTGCTGGATCTCCCATCAGAGCTGTGCTGCTCCCTGGGGTTGTTGATAAACTCCCAGAGCAGCATTGGTGTGGGATTTCTTGGGGTGGGTTTGTTCTGATGGCAGCAGCCACCATTGCAGGGCAGTGAGGGTGACCCCAGGTGGCACCCAGAGCTCTGTGGGCATGGAGGGTGACCCCAAGTGGCACCCAGAGCTCTGTGGGGACAGGTACCAGGCACATTCAGGTCCTTGAGCAGTCAGGACCTGCAGCCCCATCCTCCCTCCCAGTACCAAGCCATGATTCCAGATGTTTCCCAACTCCTCTGCCCTCAGGTGAAAGGGGTGAGAGAAGGATGGCAAAGGGCAGAGGCTCTCCCAGCTCCATTCCTGGCTGTTTCCCATCTTCCCATCTCAGTTTGGGGATCCCTGGGCTGGAGCTGCCCGGGCTGTGCCCAGCCTGGCGCCGGGGCTGTCGGCGCTCCCTCGCCATTCCCAGATTTGCTGTGGGGGCAAATTCCTGCCTCTCTCCTCACGTGTCAACATCCCGTCACTGCTCTGAGTGCCAGAGCCAGAGTGGAAAATCTCTGTGGTTTTGGAGAGGGGCTGCTGAGCCTTCTTCACTCCTGGGGACACCTCCTGCAGCAGCAGGTCCAGGCCTGCTCCATCTCTGGGCACGGCACCGCTGGCACTCTGCCCTTGGCTGCTTGGATTTGGTGCTGCCAAAAGCCCCCAGTGCCCACATCCCCTGTTCTGGGTGCTGCCAAGAGCCCCCAGTGCCCACATCCCCTGTTCTGGGTGCTGCCAAGAGCCCCCAGTGCCCACATCCCCTGTTCTGGGTGTTTGACCCCCAAGCCCAGCCTGAGCCCAGCACTCTTGCTCGGTATTACCCCAAAACCTGCTGTCCTGGGGGAATTTTGGTGCCATTTTCATCCCTGTCCTAGTTTTTAAAGTCCTCCATGGAAAGCCCTCATGGCCTTCCCAGGGCTGGTCAAGGCCACACCTCGGCCCTGGGCTGAGCTCTTGGATGGGCCTGGGCTGTAATTCCTGGTTGAATTGATCCCTGCTGTGGCCCTGGGGACCACCCTGATCCCAGCCCATCCCAAAGCCAAGGCTGGGAGTGACCCTGCTGGGATTTGCTCCTGGGGAGGGAGGAGGGTGCTGCTCCACCCTGAGCTCTTCTCCTTTTGGAGCAGCACGCGGCCCAGATGGAGCAGAAGCAGAACGAGACGGAGAACAAGAAGGTGCACGGGGACGTGGTGAAGTACGGGAGCGTCATCCAGGTATGGGGGCAACAGGGATCCAGCAGGGATCAAACGTGGATCCAGCAGGGATCAAACGTGGATCCAGCACGGATCCAGCAGGGATCAAACGTGGATCCAGCACGGATCCAGCTGGGATCAAACGTGGATCCAGCTGGGATCAAACGTGGATCCAGCTGGGATCAAACGTGGATCCAGCACGGATCAAACATGGATCCAGCTCAGGTCCATCACGGATCCATCACAGATCCATCATGGATCCAGCACAGACCCAGCACATCTGGGAAGGGCCTGGTGGTTCCTGGGGGCTGCACTTCTCATCTCCCTCACCCTTGGCTTCTCCAGCTGCTGCACATGAAGAGCAACAAGTACCTGACGGTGAACAAGCGGCTGCCGGCGCTGCTGGAGAAAAACGCCATGCGGGTGACCCTGGATGCCACCGGCAACGAGGGCTCCTGGCTCTTCATCCAGCCCTTCTGGAAGCTCAGGAGCAACGGGGATAACGTGAGCATGGAGCCCAGCAGTCCCTGAAGGAGTGTGCAGAGAGCTCCATGCCCACACCCAGGTCTCATCCTCGCTGCCCTTTTCCCATTTTGCTCCCCAGGTAGTCGTGGGAGACAAAGTCATCCTGAACCCCGTGAACGCCGGGCAGCCGCTGCACGCCAGCAACTACGAGCTGGCTGACAATGCTGGCTGCAAGGAGGTACAGGAGGGGCTGGTTTTTTCCTTCTTTTTCCTTTTTTTTCCTTTGGCCTGGGGTCGTGACCGCGCTCTCTTGCTCTGTAGGTGAACTCGGTCAATTGTAACACCAGCTGGAAAATCAACCTGTTCATGCAGTTCTGTGACCACATGGAGGAAGTGCTGAAGGGGGTAAGGAAGGAGTTTGGCTGCGTGGACCCGACAGGCTCTGGGGGACAGGACGTGTGAGCAGCCACCTGGCGCTGTGACAAGGGCACAAAAGAGCTGCTGCCTTCAGGGCTGTAATTCCTGCTTGAATTCATCACCTGGAGAACAGCACAGTGAGGTGGAGCGGGATATTTTAGGATCTGCTGGCAGCAGGGAGCTGAGGGCACAAATTACCGACCTCAGAGTGTTGAATTGACTTTTGGGGACAACCCCACGCAGTGCCAGCAGTGGCCTCTTGTGCAGGGACAATTCCAACTGCTCAGCCGTGCAGCAGGGTAGTTGTTGCCTGGGAAAGGAACTTTCCCTGCTGAGCTATTGTTCAGGGGCTGAGGTCCTCCAGGAAGCAGCTGGATGGATGTGGATTGTTGGGATCTTGCAGCCCTTCATCCCCAGGCACTGTGCTTATCCCAGCTTCCCACATCCTCCTTCCCGGGGTGTTAATGCCTTAAACAGATCCATGAGCAGAGCCTCTGCCTGCTCCAGGGCTGGAAAGTGATGGATTCACATCCATTTATCCCCTGGGGGTGGGAGCAGAGGGTCACTGCATGGATAAGGGGAGTGATGGCAATGCAGGGTGCCTGTGCCCTGTCCCCTGGGCTCAAAGGAGCATTTGAGCTGCCTGGGGCAGGTTTTAGCAGAGCTCCAGGAGGTTGGGTGGGAAGAGGTGACAGGACAGTCCCCCTGGTCCCCAGGGTTCCACAGTCCTGCTATGCAGCTGGGAGCTGTGTCCAGGAGGAATCCTGTCCTCTTTGCAGCATGAGGGGTCACAAGAGGAGATGGCATTGCAGGAGAGTCATGGAGAAATTTCTCCACTGACTGAGTGGTTAAACATGGGAACAGGCTCCCCAGGACAGTCACATCCCTGGGAGTGTTCCAAAATGAGCAATCACTTCAGGATACGGTTTGGTGGGCATGGTGGAGAAAGATTGGATTTAATCATCTTGGAGGTCTTTTCCAACCTGAACTACTGCAGGATTCTTTGACCCTGACCCTGACCCCTGTGTCCTGGTGCAGGGGGACGTGGTGAGGCTGTTCCACGCTGAGCAGGAGAAGTTCCTCACCTGTGACGAGTACAAGGGCAAGCTGCACGTCTTCCTGCGCACCACCCTGCGCCAGTCTGCCACCTCAGCCACCAGCTCCAACGCCCTGTGGGAGGTGGAGGTGAGCAGGGAGGGTATGGAGGGGGTGTTTGGAGCTGTTCCAGCCCCTTCTGTGCTGTGGCTGAGCTCTCCCCTGCCTCTCCCAGGTGGTTCACCACGACCCGTGCCGAGGGGGAGCCGGGCACTGGAATGGCTTGTACCGCTTCAAGCACCTGGCCACGGGCAACTACCTGGCAGCAGAGGTAAGGGGGGGCAGAGGGGTGCAGGAAGGTGCCCTGGGGCTGTGGCACCCCTTGCAAGGGCAGTGCCCACCTCAGGCAGGGAGTGATGCCCAGCATTTCCTCTGGTCCTCTCCAGTTTGCTCTGGGAGCCCCTGTGACTCCTCCTTGCTGGCAGGAGATGTTGACACCTGACCACCATCATCATTTACCTGGTTTAGGACCAAAGTTCCCCCCCTGAAATCCCCCACTGAAGGGGTTCACTTGCTCAGATGGCTGGGTTTGGCTCCTTTTCTGGCCCAGGGGGACAGGAGGGGGTGGCTGGGGCGTTTCTGTGCTCACCCCATGCCAAGGGACTGACTGGCACAGCCCAGTGCATCAGAAGCGGGACGTGACTCATCCTGCTGTCCTCACCTGGCAGAGGGTGGGGGCAAAATCTGGGTCTGGAAGCACCATCTGCCAGGTTTTTCTGCTCCCTTTAAGGCCAGCTCAAGGCCTCCTGATTGAGGCACGAAGGAATTGTTGCACTTGGATACTGGGGTGTGTCTGGCACTGCCAGCACTGAGGGGCTGTGCTCTGCTGCCAGGGCAGCAGGGACATACTGGGGATGCTCCCCAGCTCCCAGGATCCTTCCATCACTGCTGGATGGAAACCAGCAAACACTGGGGCTCTGAAATGGGTGCTTTAAACCCAAAGACACTCTCTTAACACTTGAAGACAAAAGAAGATCTCAGACTGAGCCCATCCTGGGCTGGTGCTGCTCACTGAGAGCTCAGCCTGGAGCCTCCAGGGAGTTCTTGCTGCCACACAGAGCCCAGGTTGGCTCCCCTGGGCTCCCCCATCCTCCTCCCGGGGCTGGGACATCGTGCACTGGGCACAGGTCATATCCTCCAGCCCCACTCGGGCAGGTTTCCCTCTCTGCTGTGTTCAGGGAAGGCAGGAGCAGGGATCCCACACCATCCCCAGGGGTTTGGAGGGACCGAGCAGGAGGACTGACAGCTGCTTTTCATCTCCCTCTTTAACTTTTCAGGAAAACCCAAGTTATAAAGGAGACGTGGCTGAGCCCAAAGCAGCGCCCACGGTGAGCAGAACCGCTGCTGCCGCTGCCCCAACCACGCCAGCTCTCAGCCAGGGCCTGAAAACAGGGAAATGCCCCAAAACAGAGCCCTCTGAGGGGACTATGGCCGAGTTTGTCCCACGGTGCCAGCCCAGCATCCCCTGCCCTTCACTTAGAGCAGTGTCCCCGCTGTGAGAGGGCCCTGCCAAAACCTCTCAGAGGGGTCCCAGTGCATGTCGGCTCCCCGGGCCACAGGGAAATGCTTGGTGGATGAGAGAGCTGGATGTTCAGGGGGTTTTCTGTGCTGTTGGTGAGGTTTGGATCTGGGTGGCCTCATAGCTCAGGTGCATCCATGCTGCTTGTGCTCCACTCATGTGAGGCTCAGCCCCAGCAAAGCTTCTGCTGCATCCCCCCGATGCCCTGGGCACAGGGGACCCCCGAGCCGGGCTCAGAGACCCCCTCCCCACCATGCAGGGGGGCAGCAGCCGTGCCAGCCGCAGGAACACCGGGGAGAAGATCAAGTACAGGCTGGTGGCCGTGCCCCACGGCAACGACATCGCCTCCCTCTTCGAGCTGGACCCCACCACGCTGCAGAAGACGGATTCCTTCGTCCCACGGTAGGGCAGCGGGGTGGGGGTCAGGGGGGAGGCTGAGTGCTGGGGAAAGGCAGTGCTGGCGTGTCCCCGTGGCAGGACACTCTGTGGAGGTCACTCAGCAGGACTTTGTGCTGTTGGCAGGAACTCCTACGTGAGGCTGCGCCACCTCTGCACCAACACCTGGATCCAGAGCACCAACGTGCCCATCGACATCGATGAGGAGAGGCCCATCCGCCTCATGGTACGGCCCTGCTCCCTCCTCCCTCCCTGGGCTTAATCCCTGCTCCCCGAGAGCTCTTAGGGTGCTCCTTTCCTCACATAACCCAGGGACTCAAACACCCTGGATGATCCAAAGGGGTGGGTGGACACCAGCCTGGAGCCCACCCCAGCCCCTCTGATGGGGACAAACTGGATCATTGATGTCAACATGGGTGGTGGCAGATGGTGGGGACATGCCTGGCATGGCCCTGTCTGTGTGATGCTCCTTCTCTGTTGCTTCCCAGCTGGGCACGTGCCCCACCAAAGAGGACAAAGAAGCTTTTGCCATTGTCTCCGTGCCCGTGTCTGAGATCCGGGACCTGGACTTTGCCAATGACGCCAGCTCCATGCTGGCCAACGTGGTGGAGAAGATGAACGAGGGTTTCCTCAGCCAGAACGACCGGAGGTAAAAGGCCCCTGGGAGATGGGGCAGTGCTGGGCTCCTCCAAGGGCTCCCCAGCAGGACAGGCCCCCTGCCTGGTGCTGGTGCCAGTGCTGCCCTTGCTTCCATGCCCACAACCCAAATCCACGCCTGCCTCTCCCAGAAGCCTGGCGAGGAAACCAGATAACGGCACAGCCCCGCTCTGGCCCCTCCTAGAAAAATATCCTAGAAAAATATCCTAGAAAAATATCTGAGGGGCTGGGAGATGGCCCCATGATAGGGGCAGCTGCCTTAGTCACTGTATTATTTTTAGGTGGGTGGGTTCTTGGTGCTTCCTGAGCAAACACAGATCCCTGTGGGACAGAGCGAGCGGCTTCCGCCCTGCCAGCCTGGCCCACGGGGGTGACCACAGGGGCAGAGGCGTTAAATGCAGAATCCCTGGTGTAAGCCACAAGCAAAGCCCCCCTGACATTCACCCTGGCATGTATAGGAACCATAGGGGCTGCAGATCCAGCCATTGACTTCCATCAGGGAGTGCAGGATCAGCCAGCAGCTCCCCTGGCAGTTTCTGAGGCTCTTCGGTTCCCATAACCCACCAGCATCACTGCAGGGACCTGAGTCTGGGCAGGTGAGCAGCCCCCAGCCCACTCACCCCGTGTCCCTTCACAGGTTTGTGATCCAGCTGCTGGAGGACTTGGTGTTTTTTGTCAGTGATGTCCCCAACAATGGCCAGAACGTGCTGGACATCGTGGTGACCAAGCCCAACAGGGAGCGGCAGAAGCTGATGCGGGAGCAGAACATCCTGAAGCAGGTGGGTGGCCCTGGGGCCCTGCATCCCAGCAAGGCTGGGACATGTCCTGTGGACATGTCCTGTCCTGCTCAGGGCCACTCTGGGGGCCAGAGGGATGGAAAACACCACAGGGAAGGGTCTGGCCTTCAGCTCATGCCAATGGTGTCCAGCCACGCACGGGGGGCTGGTGTGGAGCAGGACACAGCCCTGATCTCTGCTTTTGGGCAGATCTTTGGGATCCTGAAGGCCCCTTTCAAGGACAAGGGCGGGGAAGGGCCCCTGGTGAGGCTGGAAGAGCTGTCGGACCAGAAGAACGCTCCCTACCAATACATGTTCCGCCTGTGCTACCGCGTGCTCCGGCACTCCCAGGAGGATTACCGCAAGAACCAGGTGCCAGGAGGGGACTCCCCATCCCTGTGGATCCTCAGGGGGGACAGGGGGACATCACTCACAGCCCCTCTGTGCCCGCTGCAGGAGCACATTGCCAAGCAGTTCGGGATGATGCAGTCCCAGATCGGCTACGACATCCTGGCCGAGGACACCATCACGGCCCTGCTGCACAACAACCGCAAGCTGCTGGAGAAGCACATCACCAAGACCGAGGTGGAGACCTTCGTCAGCCTGGTGCGCAAGAACCGCGAGCCACGGTGCGTGGGGGGCTCTGCGGGGCGAGAGGGGAAGGGGAGCCGTGGGGAGCCCCCCTCTCATGGCAGAGCTGCCTCTCCCGGCAGGTTTTTGGATTATCTCTCGGATCTCTGCGTGTCCAACCACATCGCCATCCCCGTCACGCAGGAGCTGATCTGCAAGTGCGTGCTGGACTCGAAGAACAGCGACATCCTCATCAAAACCGAGTGAGTGGCTGAGGGAGAGGTTTTCCACATCAGGGGTGTGTTGTGGGGTGGTTGTCAGGCACACACCAAGGCCTCTCACTCTCTCACTCTCAGCTGGAGAGAGGAGAGAAAATGTATCGAAGGGTTCATTGGTTGGGATAAGGACCAGGAGAAATCACTCATCAAATACAATCACGGGCAAAACAGGCTCTAGTCAGGGATATGAATTAAGTTTATTCTTAACTAAATCAGAGCAGGATAATGAGAAGGTAAATAGAACCCTTACACCTCCTCCCCACCCTACAAGAAACCCACCGCAGGATGGGCCTGGTCCCACTGAAGCTCCATCACCTCTTGAGGTGCAGCCTCTCCATCCATGGGAGCATCTCCAGATTTTCCCTTTCCTGTCCCAGGCTGAGGCCAGTGAAGGAGATGTCCCAGACCCACGAGTACCTGAGCATTGAGTACTCAGAGGAGGAGGTCTGGCTCACCTGGACGGACAAGAACAACGACCACCACGAGAAAAGCATCCGGCAGCTGGCACAGGAGGCCCGGGCTGGCAATGCCCATGATGAGAACGTCCTCAGCTACTACAGGTGATGCTCCTGTGGCATCTCCTCTCCAGCTGGGGCTGTGAGGGTTGCACGGCCTCACTCCCTCTCCCCCTCACCCCTGGGCAGGTACCAGCTGAAGCTCTTTGCTCGCATGTGCCTGGACCGCCAGTACCTGGCCATCAAGGAGATCTCCCAGCAGCTGGGGGTGGACCTGATCTTCCTGTGCATGGCAGATGAGATGCTGCCCTTCGACCTGCGCGCCTCCTTCTGCCACCTCATGCTGCACGTGCACGTGGACAGGGACCCCCAGGAGCTGGTGATGCCCGTGAAGTTCGCACGGCTCTGGACAGAGATCCCCACAGCCATCACCATCAAAGAGTGAGACACACCAGGGCTCGGGATGGCTCTGAGGGACAGGGCAGGGCAGGGGGTGGCAGATGCCATAGCAGGGGAGTGTTTGGGGAGTGACCTGGATGGGTTTGAGCCCTCAGAAGAAAGTGGGTTCCATCTGTCACAGCATCACTGCTGGTCATGGTGGCTCAGGAGCCCCTGGACAGTGCTGCTGCCAGCTGGGTGCGAGGACACCCGCTGTCCCCAGCTCACCCTGATTTGTCCCCTTGCAGCTACGACTCCAACCTCAACACCTCACGTGATGACAAGAAGAACAAGTTTGCCAGCACCATGGAGTTTGTGGAGGACTATCTCAACAACGTGGTGAGCGAGGCTGTGCCCTTCGCCAACGAGGAGAAGAACAAGCTCACCTTCGAGGTGCGGCACCTTGCAGGGTGTGACATGGTCTGGCTGTCCCTGTCCCCACCATGGATTCTCCTGCTCAGACCCGAGCAGGGCGAGGTCTGGAGCTGCCTTGTCCTTCCCCAGGTCGTCAGCCTTGCCCACAACCTCATCTACTTCGGCTTCTACAGCTTCAGCGAGCTGCTGCGCCTGACACGGACCCTGCTGGGCATCATTGACTGCGTCCAGAACCCTCAGCTGATGATGCAGGCCGTCTACAATGATGAGGTGACAGGTGAGTCTCTGTCCATGGCCAGGGAGGTGTTTTCCATGGTCTGCCCAGTGTTTTCCATGGTTTGCCCAGTGCTTTCCAGTTTTGGTGGCCAGAAAACCGGACACTGACTTGCTGATGTGGCTGGGTGTGCAGCAGGACATGGGGTGGTGAGCCCTTGGCTATGCCAAAAGAAATATTTGGTGCCTTCTGCTCATTCTCTGATTAAGTCTAGAGCATTTTCCATGGTCCTCTGCCATCTCCCTCTCCACCCACGCTAACTGTGGCTGCCTCTGCAGGGAAGAACGTGCGGAGGTCGATCCAGGGCGTGGGGCAGATGATGTCCACCATGGTGCTGAGCAGGAAACAGTCCATCTTCAGCCCCCCCAGCCTCAGCACTGGCTCTGCCCCGGAGCAAGTGGACAGAGGGAGGAGCATTGAGAACGAGAACATTGTGGTGATGGAGACCAAGCTGAAGATCCTGGAGATCTTGCAGGTTGGAGGCAAAGGAGTGGTGGGACCTGTGGGGTGGGGGTGTGTAATGTGATTTTCTCAAGGAGGGGCACAGTTGGTATGAAGAGGGCACTCAGTCACTTCTGGTTTCTCCTTCCCTGCTGCTTCCAGTTCATCCTGAACGTGCGGCTGGACTACAGGATCTCCTACCTGCTCTCTGTCTTCAAGAAGGAGTTTGTGGAGGTTTACCCCATGCAGGACAGCGCAGCTGATGGGACAGCTCCAGCCTTTGACTCCACAAGTAACTCTCCCACTTTGCTCCTGGTACACCCCCAGCTCAGCAGACCCCAGGGGCTGGGAGGACGCAGGTGGCAGAGGTGACATCTCCAGCAGGGGTGACATCTCCAGCAGCTGCTTCTGGCAGGGGGCAGGGAGGGATGGAGTCTGTGTTTTGTTGGGAACAGGGTGATAGGGAGCTGGGTTGGTTTCTGTGGGTTCCTGCCAAGACACAGGGCTGGCATTGTCCACCCTTGTCACTCCCTTCCTCTCCCTGCAGCTGCAGCCATGAACCTGGACCGGATCGGGGAGCACGCCGAGGCCATGTTTGGTGTGGGGTGAGTCCCTGCCCCCCAGAGCTCCCCTGGCCACAGGGCCCTTCCCCTTCTGTCCATCCCAGCCAGGCTGGGAGCTGCAGGTGATGAGCAGGATGAGGCTCTAAGGGCTCTAAAGCTGTCCCCATCAGCCCCTGAGCTCTGTGTTCATGCCCAGCTTTTCCATCCCGCCCCAGGAAATCGAGCAGCATGTTGGAGGTGGATGATGAGGGAGGGAGGATGTTCCTGAGGGTGCTGATCCACCTGACCATGCACGACTACCCCCCACTCATCTCCGGCTCCCTGCAGCTCCTCTTCAAGCACTTCAGCCAGAGGCAGGAGGTCCTGCACACCTTCAAACAGGTGACCTGAGGGGACCTGGAGATCCCACGCCTGGCTGTGGGTGGGGGACGTGGCGTGGATCTTGGCCATTTCCTTGGGAAGGAGATCTGGGAGTGGGATTTGGGCTCCAAACTGGAAACCCCTGGGAATGTCGCTGCAGGTTCAGCTCCTGATCTCAGCCCAGGATGTGGAGAACTACAAGGTGATCAAGTCAGAGCTGGACAAACTCCGCACGATGGTGGAGAAATCAGAGCTCTGGGTGGACAAGAAGGGCAGCACCAAAGGGGACAGCACAGGGGACGGGAACAAGAAGGAGAAGAAGGAGGTGAGAGCCCTGAGCAAGACCCTGGGATCCAGGGTGGGGAAGGAGTGGGAGGCAAGGGGGCAGCTCACCTTAATCCAACACCTGATGCCTCTGGATGGGCTTGATGGGGAGGCTCCAGAGGGTCCTGTGGAGTGTGGCTGGAGGGGCACAGTGTGACCCCAGTGCTGTTGTGCCCCCTGCAGCACGGTGCCGACGAGGAGGTCATTGCTCCAGGAGAGAAGAGCAGTGAGAACTACCAGATAGTGAAGGGGGTGAGTGAGACCAAACCCTTGTGCACCAGCAGGAAGGAAAGGGGCAAAATGCTGGGGGGGATTTCCAAGTTCTGCTGTGCTTCAGTAGAAACAAGTCCAAGCCTGGCTTGCTCCTGCCAGCTCAGCACGGGGAAAAGCTGTCACATCCTTGCACTGGGGGGACTGGAGGGGACTGGGTGGGTGACAGCTGTGAGGGCTCTGCGTGGTGCTGAGGGGGGGCTGAAATTTGTGAGCAAAGCAGGGAACACCCAGGATTATGGAGGGAACACGTGGAATGCAAACCAGCCCCAGTGCTGGTGGCCATCCTGAGTGGCTCCAGGCTCAGCCCCTGCCCACCATGGTCCCTCTGTCCCCAGATCCTGGAGAGGCTCAACAAGATGTGTGGGGTGGGGGAGCAGGTGCGCAAGAAGCAGCAGCGCCTGCTGAAGAACATGGATGCCCACAAGGTGATGCTGGACCTGCTGCAGATCCCCTATGAGAAGGTGGGTGGACAGAAACCAACTGGTCCTAAGTGCCCAGGGCAAAAGGGGCACACGGGGACACCCCTGAGTGGCCTCCTGCCACTCCCATCCCTCTCAGCTCCACGTGTTTCTCCTCTGTCCCATCCGCAGGGGGATGCCAAGATGATGGAGATCCTCAAGTTCACCCACCAGTTCCTGCAGAAGTTTTGTGCTGGCAACCAGGAGAACCAGGCCCTGCTGCACAAACACCTCAACCTGTTCCTGACCCCAGGGGTAAGGAGAAGACATGGAAGGGCAGCAGCACAGGGAGGAGGGAATTCTGCACCACTCCTGGGGCTGAGAGCACGGGATGGAAAAACCAGGAGGAGACAGCAGGCAGGGCAGGAGTTGGGGACAGTTCCTGCAGCCCCCTGACCTCACTCTGCCCCTCGTCCCCAGCTGCTGGAGGCAGAGACGATGCAGCACATCTTCCTCAACAACTACCAGCTGTGCTCGGAGATCAACGAGACGGTGCCGCAGCACTTCATCCACTGCGTGGCCACCCACGGCCGCCACGTCCAGTACCTCGACTTCCTGCACACCATCATCAAGGCCGAGGGCAAGTACGTCAAGAAGTGCCAGGACATGATCATGACTGAGGTGAGGACCTCTCCTGCGGGGCAGGAGTTGGGGGGAAGCAGGACAAAGCTCTTGGAACCTGCACGGTTGGCTTCTTCCTTCAGAAGAGCCTTCCAGCCATGCTGGATCTTCCCTGGAACCAGCCAGCCCCAGTGCTGGTGGACAGCTTGAGTGGCCATCAACCATCTCCAGGGGCTCAATGCGAGGTCCAAGAGTCATTTTGGGAGTCCCACAATTTTTGAGTGCACTGCAAATGCCTGGTTTTCCCTGTAAACACAAATCCCTGTCCCCCTTCCTGGCCACTCCTGCTCATCCCCCACTGCAGAGGGGACACCATTGGCCTTGGAGGCTTCTGACCTTCCTATTTCAGAGTGGTGAGCACTGAGCACTGACCCTTCCCTGCAGCTCACCAACGCCGGGGACGACGTGGTGGTTTTCTACAACGACAAGGCTTCGCTGGCCACCCTGCTGGAGATGATGACAGCAGCCAGGGATGGGGTGGAGGAGAACAGCCCCCTGATGTACCACATCTCCCTGGTGGACCTGCTGGCTGCCTGTGCCGAGGGCAAGAACGTCTACACCGAGATCAAGTGCACGTCCCTGCTGCCCCTGGAGGACGTGGTGCGGGTGGTGACACACGAGGACTGCATCACAGAGGTACGGGGTGGCAGCCAGGAGGACACTGGGGCTCTGCACTGATTGTCCCCTGATGGTGTCCCTGCCCCTTTCCCCCTCCCTGACAGGTGAAGATGGCCTATGTGAATTTTGTCAACCACTGCTATGTGGACACGGAGGTGGAGATGAAGGAGATCTACACCAGCAACCACATCTGGACCCTCTTTGAGAACTTCACCCTGGACATGGCCCAGGTGTGTGGGGAGGGTTGGGTGGGAAGGACACAGCAGTGCTGGCTTGGATGAGGACAGGTTGGTGTCACCAAGGCTCCCTTGAAGCCTCCTGCAGGGCATGGATCCACGTGTGGGACCTCATACAGCTGCCACACTTGGGGAGTGGTCAGGGCTGTCTGCTCTGACCACAGGAGCTGTGTCACCGGCCACGTCCCTCAGCTCAGTGTGGTCCCAGCAGCCTCTGGGCAGACATGAGCTGGCCCTGGTGCCATCAGTGCCCTTCCTGTCCTGACAGATGTGCAAGAAGAGGGAGAAGCGCCTGCCAGATGCCACCCTGGAGAAGTACGTGCTGACAGTGGTGCTGGACACCATCAACGCCTTCTTCAGCTCGCCCTTCTCAGAGAACAGCACCTCACTGCAGGTGACAAGGGTGGGCAGGGTGGCAGGGGGAGGCTCAGCCAGACCCCCAAAACACGGTTTGGATGCGTGTGCTGACACTCCTTTCTCCTCCAGACCCACCAGACCATCGTGGTGCAGCTCCTCCAGTCCACCATGAGGCTGCTGGAGTGTCCGTGGCTGCAGCAGCAGCACAAGAGCTCGGTGGAGTCCTGCATCCGCACGTTGGCCATGGTTGGTAAGGAGCCACTGCTGTGCCCAGGGGACAGGGACACCCTGGGCTGTCTCTGCCCAGCAGCAAGCAGGACACCTGTCCCTCCTGTGGGGGTGGCAGGACACCACGGTGAGGGGCTGCCAGCTGGGGCATTCAGCTCCAGGATGGGCTTTTTTAGGGCTTCATCTCAGCATTCCCAGGTTAATGTGAGGATAACCAGAGCCTGGGCTTGGCTGGGAGCTCCCTGGTGTGTCCCTGCCTGGACACAAAGCCAACACTGACAGTGGTTTTCCCTGGCCAGGACTTTGCCCTCGGTGTGCAGCTGCCTGACTCAGGCTGAGGGCTGTTAGCACTGAGTCACCGTGGAAAGGATTGCTGGTGGCTGAGCTCTGGGTGGGGATTTCCCTTTGGAATTCCAGGCAGGGTGCTTGCAGCCTCCCCACGCTGGGCTTTCCCAACCAAAAACTGGGGCTGGGGCCAGTTTCCACCCTGTGTGGGGCTGTGGGTGTTGGGATGTGTGGGAACACTCCAGCCCTTACTGCCCTGGAGGAGTTCACTGGTGTATTTACCCCAAATCTCTGCTGCAAATGAGTTGAACACTGGTGAAAGGATGCCCAGACGGGGTGGTGGGACCCAGCTGGGTGGTGGCTGTGCCAACCCATCCCTGTGTCCTGCAGCCAAGAGCCGCTCCATCGCTCTGCCCATGGACCTGGACGCCCATGTGAGCTCCCTGCTCAACAGCAGCTCCACCAGCACGGTGCAGAGGAACACCTCGAGCTACAAGGCAGCCACACGCACCTTCCCCCGCGTCTCCACCACCCCCAACCAGTGGGACTACAAGAACATCATCGAGAAGCTGCAGGTACGGGGCAGGGCGTGGCTGGGCTCAGGTGGCAGGAGGGTGCTGGCATGGCAGGGTCCCTGTCCCTTGTGTCCCCTGGCTCTGAAGGGGATGCTGTGGCTTGCAGGACATCATCAACGCCCTGGAGGATCGCCTGAAGCCGCTGGTGGAGGCGGAGCTGTCGGTGCTGGTGGATGTCCTGCACCGGCCAGAGCTGCTCTTCATGGAGGGGACGGAGGCGTTCCAGCGCTGCGAGAGCGGGGGGTTCCTGTCCAAGTGAGGCTGGGTTGGGTCTGCCCTGGGCGAGCTGGGGGTGCTGGGAAGGGTTTGGGACCCTCACCATGGGTGGGCTGTGCATCCCTGTGTGCCTGCAGCTGGAGGGGTGATGGGTTGGTTCCCCCTGGGATGCCCGGGTCGCTCCCAGCTGTGTGACAATGGCTTTGCTGTGCCAGGCTGGTGCAGCACACCAAGGACCTCATGGAGACAGAGGAGAAGCTCTGCATCAAGGTGCTGAGGACGCTGCAGCAGATGCTGGTGAAGAGGAACAAGTATGGAGAGAGGGTGAGCAGCATGATCTGTGTCCATCCAGCCCCACTCCCAAGCTGGCAGAGCCCACCCTGGACACCAGGGGTGCTCAGCCTGTTCTGCCCTGGCCCCAGCCTTGGCATAGGGACACTGGTGACATTTGTTTGCCTTGGCAGGGCAACCTGCTGCGGAAAATGCTCATGAACAATTACCTTCAGAACAAGAGGTCCAGCTCCAAGGGGGAGATGGGGGATGCTGCTGGGGGAGGTGAGTGCCCCTCTCCTTCCCCTTCCCCTCAAGCTCCCAGCTCCCAAACAGAGATGGGACCAGGTCTGTGGCTGGTTGCCATGTCCCAGCTCCATGGGAGCAGAGGATTTGGGGAGGTGAAGGGATGGCACTGAGAGTGGTGGAGCCGTGCTGGCTGTGCTGCCACAGCATCACATCCCTCCTGTCCTCTGACACAGGCCAGGACCAGGACTGGTCAGCCATCGCTGCTGTCCAGTGCCGGCTGGACCGTGAGGGGGCCACCAAGCTGGTGGCTGACCTCATCATGAACACCAAGAACGAGAAGATCTTCCAGGAGAGCATCCTGCTGGCCATCCGCCTGCTGGATGGAGGCAACACCGAGATCCAGGTGCTGAGGGGGATCAGGCAGCCAGGGGTTGATGTGGGCAGGGGGAGGGTCCAGTGTTCAGCCCCGGGCACTGGGTTTGGCCTAAACACCTCTTATTTGTGCTGAAATCTGATGATTTGGGTTTCCCAGCTCCATGGCTGGATGAAAGGCTGGAGGCTGTGGGAGGGGCAGGTGGTTCCAAGTTGTTTCTGGAGTTCTGCTGATGCCCTCTGCCGGGAATTCCTAAAATGGCTCAGGGCTGCAGTGCTTGTGGGGGACCTCCAGGCTTATCCCAAACCCTCTGTCACAGGGAAGCTGAAAAATGGTGTGTGCAAAACCCAGTGGGGCTCCAGCAAAAATCGGGTTATCCTGGGCAATGCCTGCAGTGCTGAGGCTGCTGCCCAGAGGGACGGGCAGGGACACTTTGGACCCCGTGGTGGGGACCTGAACGAGTGTCCTTTCACCAGAAATCCTTCTACAACCTCATGACGAGTGACAAGAAGTCCGAGAAGTTCTTCAAGGTCCTGCACGACCGGATGAAGAAGGCGCAGCAGGAGACCAAGTCCACAGTGTCGGTGAACATGAGTGACATCGGGAACAAACCCCGCGAGGACAAGGACGAGCCAGACCCTGGCACCAAAGGTATGGGGCTGTGTCCCCTTGTCCCCTCAGGAAGGCCAGCACTGGCTTGGTGACAGCCTGAGCTGAGGAGGGGACAATTCCTATGGTGGTGTTCACAGGGGTCTCGGGATGAGGGAAGAGATGAGAATGTTGGCTCTAAGTTTTAGAAGGTTTGATTTATTATTTTGTGATATGTATTATATTAAAACTACACTAAAAGAATAGAAGAAAGGATTTCATCAGAAGGCTGGCTAAGAATAGAAAAAGAATGATAAAATCTTGTGACTGACCAAGACAGTCTGAGACAGCTGGACTGTGATTGGCCATTAATTAGAAACAACCAGATGAGACCAGTCACAGATCCACCTGCTGCATTCCACAGCAGCAGATAATCATTGTTTACATTTTGTTCCTGAGGCTTCTCAGGAGAAAAAAAATCCTAAGGAAAGGATTTTTCATCAAACATGTCTGTGACACATTCCCCCCAGGACGAGGAGACACTTTCCTGCTGCCCGGCACCCCCACGCGGTACCCGATGGCCGTGGGGTTCCGCAAGGGCCACGAGCCCGGGGAGCAGGGCCAGAACAACGAGATGGGGGTGACAGTGCTGATCATGGAGCCCATCCTGCGCTTCCTGCAGCTGCTCTGTGAGAACCACAACCGGGACCTGCAGGTCGGTGCTGGGGTCCTGGGGTCCTGGGGGTCAGCTCTGGGCTTGGGCTGGGGGAAGGTTGGAAACAACACCACGTGGACACGCTGCTGTTCTCAAGGGAAAAGGGGCAGTTTATTTTCTGATTCTGGCATTTATAGATTCCCAAAAGTGACCCTGGGTTGGAGGGTGACAGTGCCACCTCTCCAATTTGTCCAGTTTGACATTGGACAAACCAACAGTCCATCAAATTTTTCCTCCTCTATAAAAGATGCAAAACAATAAGTTATTTACAGAAAGTGGGTGAGAAAGTTTGTTACAAGGATGTAAACATCAGAAGGCTTAAAGAATCTCAAAAAAACAGGGTGACAGTTGGGATCTGTCCCATTTTGGCCTCAAAATTCTTTGGCACCCAGCAGCTCTGTGCCTCAATTTCCCCATGTGCAGTGCTCCATCCAGCTTGGGGTTGTGGGAGGAGTTCATGGCAGGAGTGGCTGTGGGACTGAGGTCTGTAGGTTACAGGGGCAGTCCCAGCCCAAATGTCCCTCAAAGTGCAGCTGGAGGGGTGTGAGGAGAGAGGGATTGGGACCCCATTGCTGGGCTCTGCTCCACAGAACTTCCTGCGGTGCCAGAACAACAAAACCAACTACAACCTGGTGTGTGAGACACTGCAGTTCCTGGACATCATGTGTGGCAGCACCACGGGCGGGCTGGGGCTGCTCGGCCTCTACATCAACGAGTACAACGTGGCTCTCATCACCCAGACCCTGGAGACCCTGACCGAGTACTGCCAGGGGCCCTGCCACGAGAACCAGGTCTGGGCTCCTTCCCCAAACCTCACCACAGACCAGGGGGCAATGAGGGAGAGCAGGGACAGGTTCTGGGTTCAGAGTGTGAGCAGGAGCAGAACGTGGGCAGCAGAGGTCACAGGGCTCCTGCACAGCTCACCAGCTGCTGCTTGGCCCCCAGATGGGGTGATGCAGATGGGGGGAAAAATTCAGTGTGTGAACGGGTCCTTTGCAGGGAGAGGGGAGGTTTGGGGGCCCAGGGCTGCAGGCAGAGCAGTGCTTCAGACCAGGGCTGTGCTGGAGGGTGGAGCTGGGAGGACTGGCAGGATCTGTGGGATAACACACTCCCCAACTCCCCCAGAGCTGCATCGTGACCCACGAGTCCAATGGGATCGACATCATCACAGCCCTGATCCTGAATGACATCAGCCCCCTCTGCAAGTACCGGATGGACCTGGTCCTGCAGCTGAAGGTGCACAGAGGCCTGGGCTGGGGTGCTGGGGACGTGTTTGTGTGTCACTGCATGTGTCACTGCGTGTGTCACTGCATGTGTCACTGCGTGTGTCACTGCGTGTGTCACTGCAAGGACTCACTGGCAGGGTCACAGGGTGTACTGTGGGGTGAGGTTGTCACTGTAGAGGGGACCCTGCCTGTGTCAGACCCTTGGGCAGGGTTGGGGCATCTCCACCACCATCAGATGCCCCTGGAACAAGAGAGTTGGCGGGGGCACAGGATAATTCTGCCCACCCCAAAGCCCTGGGCAGTGGCAGGGCACAGCTCCCCTCACCAAGGGCTTCTCCTGACCAGGACAATGCCTCCAAGCTCCTCCTGGCCCTCATGGAGAGCAGGCATGACAGCGAAAATGCCGAGAGGATCCTCATCAGCCTCCGTCCCCAGGAACTGGTGAGGGCACTGGGAATGTCCCACTGAGCCCCCAGCCCCCAGCTGCCCATCCTCTACCCTGGGTCCTGCTGCAGTTCCTGCCTCCCCTGCCCCACTGCTGTTCTCCTGCCCAAATCCTGGCTGGAGGAGGCAGCAGGGAGTGGGGAGGAGCTCAGTGCCCCCGTGCTGCCTTGCAGGTGGATGTGATCAAGAAGGCCTACCTGCAGGAGGAGGAGTGTGAGAACGCCGAGGTTTCCCCCCGGGAAGTTGGACACAACATTTATATCCTGGCTCTGCAGGTAGGGAGCTGTAAAAGCATCCTGCCAGGCTGTGCTCACAGGTTGCACTTTTCCCTCTCTAATTATGCACATTTCCCTCCATAATTTTTGCACATTTCCTCCAGGCAGATTGGCCTCCCTGGGGAGCCAAATGTGCCTTTGGCTGTGGGGAGCAGCCATGGCTTGCTGGCCATCCTGTGCCCCGTGTCCCCCTCCCGTGTGTGCTGGTGGCTGCCTGCCATCCTGTGCTCACTGTCACCACCCCTGTCCCCCTCCCAGCTCTCCCGACACAACAAGTCTCTGCAGCAGCTCCTGAAGCCAGTGAAGCGAATCCAGGAGGAGGAGGAGGAGGGAATCTCATCCATGGTATGGAGAGGCACAGCCCCCACAATCCACCCTGATCCCAGGCTGTAAAAAGCCCTTGCAGAGCCCACCTGGGCTTTGTTCAGGATTTGTTGGATTTTGGTGTTCCCCAGGGGATTAAAGAGGGAGAGACACCTAAATGCCCTTTTAGCCAGAGGTAGAAGCCCAAAGGTGCGTGTGCCCTGCTGTGGGGTGACAGGGTGACACAGGCTGGTGGCCCTGGGTGGGGGATCCTGCCCTTACCCACTCCCCCCTTCCCTTCAGAAAGGAGGGGCTGAGTCCTTTGCTACCATTCCTTGCCCAGGTACCTCAGATCCCGACAAGATTCAGCAGGAATGTGATTTCCCCGGGGGTTTTGTGAGCACTGGTTTGTAATTTGTGGATTAGCAGCACTTGGATGTAATTATTGCAGGGAATCGATTGTCTGTCACCGCGGGGAGCACTCGCACCCCTCACGGAAGCTTTAATTCATTTGCCTTTCCCTGAAAACCTCATCAGCTGTGAGAGATGTTGAGGCATGGTTGTGGGAACAGTCAGATCCAGCTTCTGGCTGGATCCTCATCCTCTCCCTTTCCCTCTCCCCATCCAGCTCAGCCTTAACAACAAGCAGCTGTCGCAGATGCTGAAGTCCACGGCCCCGGTGCAGGAGGAGGAGGAGGATCCGCTGGCTTATTACGAGAAGCACACGTCCCAGATTGAGGCAAGACCTCCTGGCTGTTGGCTTTCCAGCCTGCCCCTGGCCCATGAATCCCACCTGGCTCCAGATGCCTCCTGTCTGATTATTTTGCAGCAGGAGCTGCCCCCTCTTCCCACGGCCATGCTGGCAGGAGTATTAGCTCCAGGAACTGAGGGATGAGCAGCCCCCTGGACCCTGCCCTTCTCTCCCAGCAGCAGTGGGATGTAGCTGATCCAGAGCCTCATCCTTGGCATGGATCCCCCATTCCCACACTCCCACTTACCCCAGCCAGGGCTGCCTCTGCTAGAGGAACTTTGGAAGCTTTTAAATGAGGGGCTGACAATATTTGGGCCCTGTGGAGTGGGAGGGATGTGGGGGAAGGCACAGCTGGATGTGGGAAGGAGGAAAAAACCACAGCAGGGCAGGATCTGAGGGCTCTGCATCCTGCAGATCGTGCGGCTGGATCGGAGCATGGAGCAGATCATCTTCCCTGTGCCTGGGATCTGTGAGTTCCTCACCAAGGAGACCAAGTACAGGCTCTTCACCACCACGGAGCAGGACGAGCAGGGCAGCAAAGTCAGCGACTTCTTCGACCAGTCCTCCTTCCTGCACAACGAGATGGAGTGGCAGAAGAAGCTGCGCAGTAAGAGCAAGGCAGAGCCTCCCTCCCCTGGGCTGCCCCGCTGGGAATCTGGGGACATTCCTGCAGGGAAAGGGCTGCACACCTGGGAATGGCAGGGCTGGGCTGCTCGAGCTCTGCAGGGCACCTCACACCTGG
The DNA here is from genome assembly GCF_022539315.1 of Serinus canaria. NCBI lineage: Eukaryota > Metazoa > Chordata > Aves > Passeriformes > Fringillidae > Serinus > Serinus canaria. The sequence continues at coordinate 4,641,965 of NC_066339.1, forward strand.
CACAGTGCAGGGAGGGAAGGTTAAAATCCCAGCCATGGGCTCCTCTGTGCTCCCAGGGCAGTTTCTCCACAGCCTGAGGGGCACCTTGCTCACATTCCCTGGGATTCCAGCTGAGGTGTTTTCCCTGGAAAGCCCTTTCAGTTGCCTTCTCCTAAGCCAGAGTCTTGTAGCTGCACATGGGAAATAAAACCTGTTTCTCTGCCCTCTGCAGACCTGCTCAGGGGCTTCCAGGGTGGAAATCCTGGCTGTAAATCCCAGGAACCGAGTAGAGGGTCACACTACAGATACTGGGATGCAGCTGAGGAGTAGTGTAGGAGCTGTGAGGGAGGACAAAGCCAACCTGATTCCAGAGTGTCAGAGCAGATTTCCAGAGGGCTGGGAGACCAAGGAATGTGAGCAGAGCCACTTGGAAGGTGCACTCTTCTTTGAATGGTCTGAAGAAGGTGGAAGGCTGGGTTGGTCTGGGGGGCAGCAGCTGCAGAGCCCACAGGGGCTCCAGGAGGTCACAGAGGGTCTGGGATGGCACAGGGGCTCCAGGAGGGCACAGGGGCTCCAGGAGGACCCGGTTGGCACGAGGCTGGCTGAGGTTTGTGTGTTGCCTCCTCTCCCCCCAGGCATGCCGCTGATGTACTGGTTCTCCCGCAGAATGACGCTCTGGGGAAGCATTTCCTTCAACCTGGCCGTCTTCATCAACATCATCATTGCTTTCTTCTACCCCTATGTGGAAGCCACTTCCATGGGTAAGTGCCCAGCACCTGCTGCTCCAAGGGAGGAAGGAGCAGGTCCTTGGGCTGGATAAAGGCAGATCCTTGGGCTCCTACAACCCCAGCTCCTTTCTGCTGGATAAAGGATTCATCAGGATTTCAGTTTCCAGCCCTCCTACCCCTTCCTTCTCAGGGAAACCTCTCTTCTCCTGGGCTGCCTTCCCCTGTTTGTACAATGTGGGGAGCAGTGATGGGATACATTCCTGGGGTCAGGCAAAGCCTCCATCACCTACAGTGGTTCTGAGCTCTTGGATAAGAGACGTTAGAAAATGTATCAGCAAAAACCATCTGAACCAACACAAACCCTGCAGTGCAGCATCATCATTTCTGATAAAGAGCTCATTAGTGTGGCTGGACAGCCTGGCAGCAGCAGCATCCCTGCTTTAGCATCCCTGTGTTCCTCTTGCCAGGAGTGCTGGATTCCCCACTGATCTCCCTGCTCTTCTGGATCCTGATCTGCTTCTCCATCATGGCCCTGTTCACCAAGCGCTACGGGGTGAGGCCGCTGCTGGTGGCCCTGATCCTGCGCTCCATCTACTACCTGGGCATCGGGCTCACCCTCAACATCCTGGGCGCTCTCAATGTGAGTTCTCCACCTGCTGGGGGATCAGGAAGCTGTCCCGCCTTCCCAGAGCACAGCAAACCCCACTCCCTCCCGTTTCTGGCTGTCCCCAGCTGACCAACAAGATCGTGTTCGTGGTGAGCTTCGTGGGCAACCGAGGCACCTTCATCCGTGGCTACAAGGCCATGATCATGGATGTGGAATTCCTCTACCACGTCGGCTACATCGTGACCAGCGTCCTGGGGCTCTTCGTGCACGAGCTCTTCTACAGCATCCTGGTATGATAAATTCACGTGCCTGGGGGCACAGGCAGCCTGGCTGCTGCTTGAGGAGCTGGAAGGTTCCTGTGACACCTCCCAGGGGCTGATTGATAGCAGAGAGAACAATTCCCTGTGCTCTAATCTTTGCATGGGCTGAGCTTTCTGCCTCCTGACAGAATCTATTGCTGTCTCTCTCCTGGTCCTGGGCTGTATCTCTCCTTCTAATCTGCTGTGTGCTTTATCTGGGTCAGCTGGGAGGCAACGTGAGCTGGTGAGGGCAGAGCCAGGGTACATGTGGCCTATTCTTGGCTCTCCTGCTGTGAATAAGTCACTCCATTCTTCTCTGCTTCCCTTCAGTAAGCTGGGAAACTTAAAGGCTTTGTGAGAAAAGTTAGTCAAGGTCTGCTGAGCGATCCAAGATCTCAGGATAAAAGGGGATATAGATAGGCCAGGCATTATCAAGAGAAGCACCCTGCAGCATTTCTTTGCTCCTGGGTCCTTTCAGCTGTTTGACTTGATCTACCGTGAGGAGACCTTGTTTAATGTCATCAAAAGCGTGACACGGAACGGGCGCTCCATCCTGCTGACAGCCCTGCTGGCCCTCATCCTCGTCTACCTCTTCTCCATCGTGGGCTTCCTCTTCCTGAAGGATGACTTCATCCTCGAGGTGGACCGGCTGCCGGACAGCAAAGCCAAAGGTCGGGCGGTGCTGGGGGTCGTGGGACACTGTGGGACCCTCCACACACATCTCAGGGTGTGCTGGGTGGGGTTTTACACTGGGGAGCACTGGTTTGGGGGTCACAGAGAGGGACAGCTTTGTGCTTGTGCTGCACAGAGCAGGTTTGGGGTTGGTGGCAGAGGAGGGGGCACAGAGGGTCAGCTCTGAGTGGTCTCAACTCTGAGAAAAAGCTTCAGGGCCTAGAAAAAGTAGGAGAATATGAGGCAAGCTTTTCCCAGGAAGGTTGGCATCTTCCTGGGAGCCCATGGCAGGGGTTTGCTGGGGAGAGGTGCTGCTCTCACAGAGCTGGGGTCTCTTCCTTGCAGATGATCCCTTGGGGATGCAAAAGAACGTGGAGACCTTCATGGAGTCGTGCAGCAGTGACAAAATCAGCTGCTCTGCTGCACCCACTGCCTTGGAAGGTAAGAGAGCTCTGTGGAAATGCCAGCTCTGTGTGGCAGCGTGGATTTGCCAGCCAGCTGAGGAAAATCCCAGCTTTTCCAAGGCAGAAACTCAATCTGCTTCCTGGGACGTATTGGGCAAGAGGCCTGTGAATTTTGCACTGACCCTGGCATAAAAAATGTTGGGGTGGATTGATTTAATCAGAAAGGAGGTGGGAGCTGCAGGAGCGTTTGGCTGCTGGAGGAGCTCCTGGCTGGGACATCACAGCAGCAGCAGCTGCTCCTGTGTCACTGCCACTGCAGCTGGAACCATGCCACAGCCAGGGTCTGGTGCTCTGCCTGTGTTTTGAGTCCTTGCCCTGCTCTCCTCCCCAGAAGCTGACCCAGAGCAGTGGGAACGTGCCTGTGACACGCTGCTCATGTGCATCGTCACCGTCCTCAACCACGGCCTGCGCAACGGCGGCGGCGTGGGGGACATCCTGAGGAAACCCTCCAAGGATGTGAGTGGGGACAGCACCTGGGACTTCCTTCTTCTGCCAAACCCTGCTGCAATCGCTGCTGGCCCCTCTCCCTGGGAGCTGCAGCACATCCAGCTCCATCTCTCACGTTCTCCTCCTCCCCTGGTGCCTCAGCCACAGCTGTGTCACAGGGCTGGCTGGAGCAGAGCTGTGCAAGGCACCCAATGCTCCCTCTCATCCCTTACAGGAGTCCCTGTTCCCTGCTCGAGTTGTCTACGACCTCCTCTTCTTCTTCATTGTCATTATCATTGTCCTCAACCTCATCTTTGGGGTCATTATTGACACCTTCGCTGATCTGAGGAGTGAGAAACAGAAGAAGGAAGAGATCCTGAAGACCACTTGTTTTATTTGTGGTGAGCACTGGGAATACAGGAATTGCCCCAAAGCTCTTCCTCCCCTCCCAGCTTGGGGGAAGGAAAAGAATTTCAGCTGGATTCTGGTTTTTTTTTTTATCATTGCAAAACTTGAATCTGTTCATTGAGGGGTCACTGCACTGGGAGGGGTTTGGACAAGAGCACAGCTGGAGGGAAATTCTCGAGTTGTTCCTCACCCTGCTAATGAGGTGTTAAACTAAAACCACATTGTGGGATTCTTGTTGCTGTGCATCTCACTGCTGAGACCTTCCCTTGGCCAGTGGGGGAAAACAGCAGCATATCACTGGGGAAATATAATAGAGAAAGAGCTCTGGAATCCTTGCAGGCAGAAGTAGGCATAAAAAAAACCCAAAGAAAACCCCTGTAAAATTCTCTGCTTTTTCCTCTAAAGATCCTCTGGGTTTATTTTAATGAGCAGAGGCAGAACCAGCAGGACATGGGAAGAAATTGTTCCCTGTGAGGGTGGGCAGGCCCTGGCACAGGGTGCCCAGAGAAGCTGTGGCTGCCTCATCTCTGGAAGTGTCCAAGGCCAGGTCGGACAGGTCTTGGAGCAGCCTGGGATAGTGGAAGAGGGTGGAAGATCCCTTCCAACCCAAACCATTCCATGATTCTCTGATTCTGTGATTTTAAACAGAAGCCTCCTGAACCCCCAGCTGGGTTGCTGCCCCCTGGTTTGGATGTTTATGTGCTAAATGCCAATTGTTAAAAGCACTTAAATGTCACCTTTGGGAGGGGAGACACTGGGCTGAATTTCCTTCCACGTGTTTGCTGCTCACTCACCTCCTCCTCTCCCCATCTCCTCCCTGTCCTTCTCCACCCTTCTCTGCCTTTCCCAGGGCTTGAAAGGGACAAGTTTGACAACAAGACCGTGTCCTTTGAGGAGCACATCAAATACGAGCACAACATGTGGAACTACCTGTACTTCATCGTGCTGGTGCGGGTGAAGAACAAGACTGACTACACCGGCCCCGAGAGCTACGTGGCACAGATGATCAAGGTACAGGTGCCCTCAGGGCAGCTCCTTGGCCATCCCAACCTGCCTGCCCTGGGAACAAGGGGCTGGCCAAGGAAAAACAGCTCTGGGAAGTCCTTCTGGAAAATATTGGCTAACGGTGCAGTGCCTGAGTGTGTTCTTTGCTGGTTTTTTCCACGTGGTCTGTTTGAGGGTTTGTCCTGTGAGTTGAAGGGTTGAACCAAGCAGGGAGTGGGGTTTCAATGGGGTTTCAAGGCAAAGGGTGGAAAGGAAAGCAAGGAAAGAAAAACTTCTGCACGTGAGCTCATGAACCAACCTAGAAATGGACCATGCATGGAAAAATGGCAGATTTTTGCAAAGCGAGTTTCTTTAATCCCTAAGCACAGGGAGGCTGCCTGTTAAACCTTGTCTTCCCTTCTCCTCTCTGACCCCTCACCCCAACTCCCCTTGTCCATGGTCACGTTCCCAGAACAAGAACCTGGACTGGTTCCCCCGGATGCGAGCCATGTCTCTGGTCAGCAATGAAGGGGAAGGGGAGCAGAACGAGATCCGCAATCTGCAGGACAAACTCAACACCACCATGAAGCTCGTGTCCCACCTCACCTCCCAGCTGAATGAGCTGAAGGAACAGGTATGGGAAAAGGGAAATCCCCTGTAGGAACCCTCTGTCCTTCCCAAAATAGCCACTGAGGGCAGGGGATGGGAGAAAGGACCTGCCCAAGGCAGCACAAAGACAAGCACAGGGCTCCTGCAGCTCTTTTTTGGGGGAATTGGGGACACTTGGGACACGTGGGTTTGGGAAGTGCCTCACCAGCTCAGAGTTTGCTGGCAGAGGCTCAAAGCAGCACAGTCAGACACTTGGGAAGCACATCCAAGAGCAGGAGGGCCTGGAATTGCCTCAGCGTGTCCTTGTTGGAATTGCAGATGACGGAGCAGCGGAAGCGCAGGCAGAGGATGGGGTTTGTGGATGTCCAGAACACCATGAACCACTGAGACACACTCCAGGGACTGCACCCGTGCCAGCTGAGGAGGCTGCTCCTCCCTGGGCTCCAGGCATGGATTGTCACTGCCTGGGGACAATGGACCACATGGAAAGGGCTTCCCAGGCAGCATCTCCCTTAGAGCTTGTAAGCAATCCCCGGAGCAGGGACTGGCCGGAGTCCACCCCACACCTGGGCCCAGGTGTTTTTCTAACACCCTCGTAGGAAGATAAACCATACAGGACTTTCATTCCTCATTGCAATAACTCTTTTATTTTGCAACTGTGGAGGGTTGTATCTTTATCTCCATGTGCTCCAGCCCCTCAGCTGTGGGGTAAGTAGCTCTAGGGCCGCACTATTTAACTTATTCCGAGTGCCACTTGTCCCTGTGGATATTTGCCAAGCAGCCCTCGTTATCTGCTGTGCCTGCTCCACGCTGACCCCTCTCCATTTGCAGAATTCTCTCCATCCTGTGGCGCAGTAAAGAGCAGCTGAACTCAAGGAGGTGGATTTAATTTAATTAACTTGCCAGATGAGGAGCTGAACTTGTCCTAGTGGGAACTAAAAGTCTTTTGCCTTCTGTGGACCAAGGATCTTTGGGCAGCAGTAGTGGGAGCCTGCAGGTTTACAGGAGTTCACTGTGAAGGGGTGTCCTGTGTTTTAGTTTCATCTCTGGTGTCATGTTTTACCTTTTTTTTTTTGTTGTTGCTGTTGTTGTTTTGTTGTTTTTTTTTTTTAGTTGTTATCATTGTTACTTAAGAACTGAAGTGTAAATTGCCTTAACTAAATTAAATACAGAATCATGTTATAATAAAAACTTCAATGTGGTAAAGAAAGTCCCCTCCCTGTGCCCTCTGTGTGATGGGGCTGTCAAGCAGAGCCCAAAGCAGGGCTGGCACCCAAGGTGCTCCCCAGCCTGCTGCTCCCAGCTCCAGGTGTTGCACATCCCCTGCCAAACGCTGCCATGAAGAGCCACCAGCAGCACCAGCCTTGGTTCCTGGAGCTCTGGACCAGAGCCTGCTGCACTTTCAAATTCTTTCAGTGCCTGCCAGGAAATCACTGCTGAAACCCATAAAAAGGAGCAGCTGTTGGTGCTGTGGAGCCCTGGCACAGCTCTGCTCCAGACACTCATCCTTCCCAAGCCAGCCCCAGCTCCAAGCCCAAGAACAGACACTGATGAAAGCAGTAAAGCTCTAAAAAGGAATAAAAAAAGCCCATAATGGTGAAGTTGCAGAACACTTGAAATGTGTTTATGGCTCCATCTAGCAGCATGTCATTTAATCCTGCCTTCACCCTCAGCTCTGCACTAACCCACCCATTCCTCTCCTCAGGCTGGGGGGAATCTGCACAGAGCTGGCTCCTCCAGCAGCAGCAGCTCTGCAGCAGCTGATTAAAATCTCAATTAAACTCGTGCAGTGCTCCACTGTCACCATGGCAAAGTCAGCCTCCGTCCTCTCTGTCTTCTCGGAAGGAAAATAAATGTGGTGATTAAAGTTCTCCCTCCCTGCACTGCCCTGGTCCCTGGGCTAACACACAAACACAAGCACAGAGAGGTTTTTCACATCCTCTGTTCTCTTCACAAGAACATTTAAAGCTGCACCTCCTCCCTCTGGGCAGCTCCTGCTTGTTCCATTTTTTGAGATACAAAGGGCCAGGTTTGACACCACAAAGTTCCCTTCCCTACATTGCTCCAGCATGGATGTGTTAAGCTCTGCCCCAGATTCTCAGCAGAAAAAAAGGAGGCACTAAATATGAAGAATGTAAAGGGTAGGGCTGAACAAAAATGCTGTTGCTAAGAGGAATAAGTGGTTTTATTCATCATGGCAACACACAGAGCTTCAGGGATATGTACAGTGGAGAAGCTGAGAGCTGAACCCTCACTTCAAGTCCTCCTCAGGTTTCTTGGCAGAGAACTTTTCCCGCAGTCTTTTCCACGTCCCTTTTTTCCTGTCTTCCATCTGTTTCAGAATGTCTGCAAAAGGAGAAGGGAGACAGAGATGGGGCCAGAAGAAGATAAGCAGGCAAGCAGAGAAATGAAACCATCTTAAAACAGCTCTGCCTTCCATCTAATTTCCTTTCCTGACTTCTTTTAATGAATTTTCATTCCAGGCCTGAGGCGAGGTTGGTTTCCCTTCCAATCAATGCAGGGAGTCTCTTATCACCAACAACTGATACTCAGTTTCCACACACTGCAATCAAAGTTAGGAACTGGAGCAGAACAAAGCTGCTCTGGCTCCCAGCTCTGCCCTTCTGAAGGGATGTGGTGAGAGCATTTCTGCGTGGGGCACCTGCTCCTTCCCAGGGTCTGACACAGAAGGAAAATGAAGGGAACTGGGAGATGGTGAAAGAGAAGCTGAGCTCAGTGCTGGGCTCACATACCAAATGTGTTCCTTCCACACAGATCCTGCTGTCTGACCCCACAGAGCCTTTGCAAACCCTCTGTGGTTCCTGATACTGCAAAACCCAACTGATTCTTCACCCCAAAATACTGAATTATTCCTGAACTTACTCCTCATCGAACATCTACAGAGTTGCAGGCAGCCCCTTGGTACCCTCCAGTTCCAGGGGCTGAGGAGGGATGCTGGGGAGCACTCCAAAAACCAGAATGTCCCTTTCCCCTGCCCTCTCAGACCAAGCCCAGCAGCAGTACCTGTGGCCAGGATCGTCCTGCAATCCTCCACTGTCACCCCGGTGAAGGTGGTCTCTTTCAGGCGTGGGTACTTCCCAGGAGAGCAGCAAAAGGAGGGAGAGAGACAAAGAATTCACTTGTGGTGCATGAAAAAGGTGCAAATGTCACCAGCTGGCACAGTCTGAGAGTGTTTTCAGCTGGGATTCTGTTCATCCATACCAAGAACCAGGCCTGCCCTGTTCACCCAGCAGCTGCCCTGGGTGACCACGGCTGCATCCCCCCCTCAGCATTCCCAGGAATCCTGCAGCAGGTGGTGCCTCCCCCCAAAGAGAGGGGCAGAGGCCAGTGCCTCAGCTCTCACCTTGTTTTTGTAGAAGTTGGTGTGGATCCTGACCAAGCTCTCGTACATTTGGTCACAGGCCTCGGGGTCAGGGATCTGCAGGGGACACAAGTGTCACACAGGTCTGGTTTTACACCTCCTCAGCAAAAACCCTCCTTGTTCCAAGGGACAATGGCCATGAAGGAGCAGCTCAGAATTCCCAGTGCACTGCTGGATACTGACCATCTGCTGTCCTGCTCCAGGTTTTTCCCCTCCATCTCCCACCAGCTTGGCCTGCAGGAATAACAACACCTGGGATTTCCAGAATGGATCTGAAACCCTGCACCAACAGGATCTGACAGTGAATGCACGGCCCCAGAGAACGTTGCTGGCTGGTGATGTGAAATGAGGCCACTTCTGTCACCTGCCTCATTGTAAGGAATCACCCAGGACAAGGTGCCAGGACTCCCTGTAGGGGGCTAAAAATTGATTAGGGGGCCTGTAATTGATTAGGGAAATCAGCACAAATGACAAGGAACAGCTTGAAGGGTAACTGGATTTCTATTTCAGCTGGAGGATCCATCTCACCCGGGTGTCTCTGCCTGGCACAGCCCCTGCTCAGCTGCTTTCCCAGCCTACAATGTTTTCCCTGTTGGTTTTTTATTGTGGTACAATGAGCCCAGCTCACCCCAGAACTCAGTGTTGGTCCATGAATGGTTAAAACAGGTCAAGAGTAAAAATAACACCAAGAGAAAGGTGTCAGGAAGAAGTAGGAAGAGTAAGGAAAAGGTCTCTGCAGGAGAGAGGATACAGGGACAGCCACATCCCCCTGCAGGTGATCCCCAAGGCTCCAGCAGATCCAGCCATTAAAAGGGTGGCACAAACAGCATCCCTCCCCTGGAAATCCAGCAAAGCTCATTCCATTAGATGGCTAAAGAAGTCCTGTGCCTCTAGCTCCCCTCTTAGAAGCTCCTTCTGCCTGCTGCATTCAGCCTCTCCACACACAAATTGCCACCACTGCTGCAGGCATCAATTCAGATTTCCAGGATCAGTGGCAGCTTTGGGATCTTGGAGCCAACTGGTGCAACACATTAAGCTGTCCTGAGCATATGGAAAAGCAATAAAACCCTTCCCAAAATGCCTGCTGCAGACTATTCTGGTCACCAGTACAGGATTAGGAGCCTCTAATGGCCCCTTGAGGTCTGAAGTGCATCTCTGGAACAATGTTTTTATGCTAAGAAAGGGCACATTTGCATTCTGCAGCAACACCTCCGTGCCTGGGAAGGTCTGCAGCCAAGTCAGGCAGCAGATTCCCTAATTTATTTCAGCAGCAAAGCCCAAACTCCAACAGAATTACAGCTGGAGGTGGAATTCAATTGTACAACCGCTGCATTCCATCAGTGTCAGGCAGTGCTGCAGCATCCCATCATCCCACCCTCGAGGTAAGGACATCACAGGAATTAACTGGATTCCACTGCCATACCCACAGGAACGGGGTTCTCCAAAGAACATGGTGTAAAGGGTGCAAGAACTGGGTACAAACCAGTTATCCTGAGGATGAAACAGCTGTCCTGGGTACAAACCAGGAGTGCTGAGTATAAACCATTTGTCCAGAGCACCAACCAGGCGTCCTGGGTACAAACTGTCCTGGGCATAACCCACTTATCCTGGGTACAAACCATGTGGTCCCGGGTACAAACCCGGTGTCCTGGCTACCAGTCATTTGTCCCAGGTACAGCCCAGGTGTCCCGGGCACAGTTTGCCCCGTGGAGGCACAAACCCGTGGCCGGTATTCCAAAGCCTTCCCGGGATGTGTGTTCCAAAGGCTGCCGAGCCCGGCCCGGGAGCAGCAGGACTCCATCACCCCTGGAGTTCCCGCTCCCTCTCAGCTCAAGATGTCCTAATATTCCATGAAGCCCCGAGCACAGCCTCCTACAGCCCAGCGAGCCCCGGGGCAGAGCCGCGTGGGAGCCCCGAACCCCGCGCTCCGCCCCGGCCCCTCAGAGCCCCCTCAGAGCCCCCGCCGGGCCGCTCCCCGCGCCCTCCCAGGCCGGCACCGCGGGGGTGCCGCCCTCCCGCCCCTCACCGGCGTGTTCTCGCCCTCGCGGAAGGCCTGTGCCACCTTCTGCCGCAGGAAGGAGCCCAGATCCCGCTGCTGCTTGGTCTCCTCCACCGGCCATTCCTCGCAGAGCCGCAGGAAGCGCCGGTACCGGCTGGCGGCCATGGCGCCGGGTCACGTGCGCCGGGTCACGTGGCGCCGCCGCCTGGTCACGTGCGGGCGCGGCAGGGCGGGAATGCCTGAGGGGAAGATCCTGACGGCGGCGGTCGGGTCCCGAAGGGAGCTCGGTGCCCGCCTTGTCGGCAGCCCAGAGCGCTGAGAACCGCACTTCCAGCCGTGGGGGCTCCAACACCGCCCCGCGCTGCCTCTTCCAAAGCCTGACCGCCCTTTCCGTGAGGAAATTCCAACCTGAACGTCCCCTGGCTCAGCTTGAGGGCGTTTTCTCTTGTCATGTCCCTAGGGAGCAGGGGACGATCCCCTCTGGTTGTCCCCTCCTGTCAGGGAGTTGTGCAGAGCCAGCAGGTCCCCCTTGATCCCCCTTTTCTCCAGGCTGAGCCCCTTTCCCGGCTCCCTCAGCCCCTCCTGGGGCTCCAGACCCTTCCCAGCTCCCTCAGCCTCTCCTCACAGGATTTACGATGGTTTTAGTTGAAGGAACCTTAAATTCCATCTCATCCCACCCCCTGCCATGGCAGGGACACCTTCCACAACCCCAGGTTGCTCCAAGCCCCATCCAGCCTGGCCTTGGACACTGCCAGAGATGGGGCAGCCACGCTGTGCAGGTGGATGAGGGGTGAAAAGGAAGATTTTTCTAATTATTCAGCCAACAAGTTGTTTTCTGTGCAGCAATGAAGAGTGAGGGGCTGCCCAGCGAGGCGCTCTGGCCGTGGTGTCACAGCCAGACTCTTCTCATCCATCCCCTGTCCTGCTGTGCACCCTGAGAATGCTCAGGTGGCTCTGTACAAACTCATCCCCAAAGCCACAAAGTCTTATCACAGACTTCTGCTGTGAGCCAGGACAATCTGTGGTTCAACCCCTATTGAAACTGAGTGTTTGTGGCTTTTTTTTTACAGTTTGTGGTCAAGCAATAACCCAACACTGTGAGCAAGAGTCTTCCCAGGTGGACTCTGGGCCAAGCAAAACACACAGCTGGGCCAGATGTCCTAAATTTTCCAACTATAAATTGCAGCAGCTCCCCAGCTTTCTGCTGTAAATCCTAGTGAAGCGTCTCCCTTGGGATCTGGTGTTTAAACCCATGGCAATAACAGCTCTCTTAAAAAATGACGGGCTTAAACAAAGGATAAATGTACCTCAAGGATGCTGCAGGAGGGAAAAAAGAGATGGACAACGGTGGGAGCTACTTCCACAATTTTATTTATATCCCCTCTCCCCAGTAGTGGAGTTCTGTAGCTCTATTCCTTGTGCAAGGACTTCTCCTTCAGATTTCCCACACCATGCAGGAAGGAATTGTGTTTGTTCCATCATGATAATAAAATCTGTCCACAAAAGCTGTAAACATTATTTTTAGAGTCTTTTGTTACTGTCTCCTTCAAACTCACACACACACACATACACACACACACACACACACAGAATTTGTATCAAAGAATTTCTGGGTGACCTTTGACATCCAGTCCCTGACTCAATCTCACAGTTTTTTTTCTTTTTTTCTTGCTTTTTTTTAAGCAAAAATCCCTTGATGTAAAAGTTTTTTGTGGCTGATACGTGACAGAGTCATTGCATTCCCACACTTCCAGCCCCAGTGGAGCCTCTTTCCTATAAAATCTGTGGGAAATTCCCTGTTGTAACCCCGCAGGGATGTCAAAGCTTGGTGAGGTGCAGCTCTTGGTCTGAACACGTGCACAGAGAATCCCAACCAGGGGCACTGGGAATGTTGGAGGGTGTTTTTCCCCTGACCTGAGCAGGAGCAGGAAGGGAAGCTCCAAATGGAAGCTCCATCTGTTCATTCCTGCCTCAAACCCCCTCCTCCCGCTCGGCTGTGGGGTGAGCATCTCCTGCTTTATCATTAAGACTCTTCCCAAGTAATGCTTGCTTTGGCTCACAAATAAATCAAGGACAGCAGTAAAACCAGAAAGGAAAATAAATCTTCTGATGGATGGCAGAGAGAGCAGATTCTTCCAGCTCTCTGCTTTCCACGCTTCAGTTCAGTGACGGCACACGGAAAATTTTCAGCACTTCCCGACTGAGCCGTGCTCGTTCCGTGCCACATCCAGCGGCCGCAGGGTCCCACACAGCCGACCCCAGGAGGGGTTTTCAGGGCTATCAGTCATTAGGAAATCCAGGCCGTTTCACAGAAATTCTCACTTCCCTTCCAACAGGCTCTGAAGGATTTTGATGAGGTTCTCCAAGCCAAAAATGTAGCCGTGGTCCGGCCCATCGTACGGGGTGGGGTTGGGGTTGCTCTTGGAGCCTTTGAAGGTGGTGTGGGCAAAGTCTATCATCCTCACATCCACCCTGGAGGGGTTCGTGCCGTGAGTTTTTGGGAAGGGGAGGTGCTGATCCACACTCTCCTTGTGCTCCTGCCCGTCATAAATGATGAGGAGGGAGCTGGAGTAGAACCTGTAGGAGCTTTGCTTCCTGATCACTGCCAGCAGGGCCTTGAGCCGCAGGATGATGGGCTCCAGCAGGTCGGTCCTCAGCTGGTTCCCGTTGCACAGGAACTGCCGCAGGGTCTGCTGGAATCCCTCCGGAGAGAGCTTCCTCCCGTAGTATTTATCTTTGCACAGGAAATGGCCAGTGTCTGCCTGGTAAACCTGGAGGGGAACAGAGGAATAATCCATAAAATCATCCTGAGTTGTGAGGGATTCACAAATGATGCTTTAGAGATAAAGATTTTAGCCTTTATATTTTTCAAATCCTGTGCTGCATTAGTGCCTAACTCTAAACTTCATATAACTGCTTTGGTAGTTAACACTTGACACTGACACACTTTGGTCAAACAAAACAATTCCTCTGGGCCTGGAACCCAAGGACACCCTACAGCCTCAGGCCCTGAAAAGTATAAACAAAAGTAAATTGGGGAGGAGCAAACTGGGGGTATCTGACTTCATTACCCGAAGCTGTAATTGGAGAATTAACCCCTGATATGCAAATAAACCAAACTTATATCTGTCTGAAAAATTCGTGACCATCTTCCATCTTGGGTGTAGCCTCTGGGAGGCTTTTGACTGTCCAAGGTGTATCTATTAATTTTAATAAATACCTGCTGTATTCTCTTAACTCTGTCTAGCCTCTGTTCTAGGTAGCCACTCCAAGGATCAATATGACCACTGAAATTCAACTCTGCCCATATGAAGATGCCAGAGATCAGAAAAGGACATGGGTTTTGACTTTATATATTTGCTGTATATTCTCCTCTCATTATCCTTCAGGCAGGGTTTTGAAACCTGCTTGAGAATAGTGAGTGAGGGCAACGTGTGGTTTGGGTTTCCAGGAGGAAGGATGAGGATTTCCAGCAGGAGAGATTTAGTTCAAAATGAACCCCTGGCTCTCACAGCTCAGTGAAAGCACAGGTGGGGCAGTGTGGTGCTTTTGGAGTTTTTTTTGTGTAGCAGCCAGGAGCTGTGCAGGAATTTGTGTGTAAAGCAGCTTCTTAGATGGGGTGAAGGGTTCCAGCTGCTCACATTGGTGGCAGTGGCACAGAGAAAGGGTCACTCTAAATGTGCCATATTTGACACCCTCTCTGAGAGGACACAGAGCTGAGTGGCTGTGGGAATCCTTAAAATCAGAGTTTCTTCCTAATATCTTGCTAGATACACTTTTCTGTAGCTTAGGGAGTTCTATCCAAGTGTTAATACACAGACCATTGTTCTATTTGTCCTTACTTTCTCCTTCTTATATAACTTTTCTGCTGACAAATCTTAAGGCTATTGCTTAGCTCTAAGAGCAGTTCTGCTGTTTCTGAGGCCTGCCTTTTGCAGCTTTCCCAAAACCCTCTGGTTTTAAGGATTCCCACAAGTGGCCCCTTCTTGAGGGGGAAAAGAGAAAAAAACTCCTTCAATTAACACCAACCAAGAACCCCTGGAGATTCCAGCTTGGTTCCAAGTGAGGAACCAAGGGGGGAACCAGCACTCTGAGGGGATGGAGGTTTACCTGCATCCCACAGATGCGCACGCCCAGCGAGGCCGAGGTGCTCTGCTCACACTTCTTGATGTGCCGGGCTTTCTTCTCCTCCGAGGCGTCATCCCCGTGCTGCCGAGTGCCCATCTTCAGGTCCAGGATGCAGGGGTAGCTGTACTTGGACACCACGTTTTCCAGCAGGAGAAACTCTGAGTGTGACTTAAGGGAAACCCAACACTTTTAAATTCTAATTGAAAGAGGCCTTAAATCAAAGCAACTGCTGACACTCTCCAGAACAGCTCACAACTGTAATGAGACTTTCTCAGCCAATTTCTCTGACGTGTCATTGCTATGGGCCTCTCGCTGCCAATTCCAGTTAATTTACTGTACTACAGCCCTACCAATTAAAGCCCCAACAGCTCCATTCTCCAGTGACACCGTAGCCCTGGGCTGTCACTCTGACACCTTCCCTAGGTGCTGAGCTCGCTCAGGTGGGTGGGGGAAGTTGTTAAACTCTATTACTCACATGACTGGTGGGTAATGAAGTGTAATAGGAAAATAAAAGGCGAGACAGCTGCTAATTTCTGTATAGTTGTGTTTTTAAATGTATGCCAAGGGGATCTTTGACTTCTGCTGAAAACTCTTTATGGGAAATGGGTTTTTTTTTTCTTTTTCTTTCTTTTTTTTTTAAAGATAACAGAGAATATTCCTTATTTTCCCAGAGTTTGTGCAGAGGAGGGGATGCATTCCCCTGCAATAAGCCCTACACTGATTCCCAGCTGTTATCTGTAGCCAGGACTGTGCTGGAGGGGACAGAGGAGAAAGGATACGATGAAGTTTGTTCTCGTTGTGCTTGGAGGACATGCGGTTCAGGTGCTGCCGGTGACAGTGCAGTCCCCAGGGGTTGTAGCTCTTCCTTTCTGCCTGCTTCCCATTTGCATCCTCCAAAAAGAAATCTGTGTGGTACTGAAGGTCTGTCCTCAAAAGCATCTTCCCAGGGCAGCTAGACAAAGCACACAAAGGGACACATCAGGTTTATAAGCTCCAGAAGAAAATATTCTCTTCCCTATTTTTTTTTCCTGTAGAGCCTCAAACTTGATAAGGTGGATTTTCAGGGACTCTCAAAGGAACCGTATTGATCATATCCAACCTGCAGAGATCCTTTGTTACTCCATAACAGTAATTTTCAGAAAGCCAGCTATTGCTGCCTGCCAATACTTTTTTTCATTATAATTTAAAGTGTGCTGGCTCCCTTGAAAAGCCATTCACAGCCCCAGCTGCCAGGGATCTCTATTTATCCACCTAATGGGCACAGCACAGGCAAATGGTCCAACAGTGGGAATGATTCCCAATTTGGAAGGGCTGGCTCCAAGGAGGGGAGGGAGGGAAAGAGGGATGAGAAGATCTGTTCTCCTTGGGGGGTAACTCCTTGGTCTTGCACTCCCATCCAAGGGCAGCAGGGATATTCCACCTCCAGTCCCAGGTGGCCCAGGGCTGCTCTGAACCAGTTTGGGATGAAGGATGTCCCACAGAAAACCTCTGTGAGGCAGAGGTGCTGGGAGCACTGGGTGCCTTCCTGGGAGAGCTCTGCCCTGGGATGGGATGGGATGGACTGAAGCCTCTCTTTTACCAGCAAAGGGACCTTCCATGCTGAGTGACTGTTCTCCCATGGCCTCTCCTCTCCTGGAGCCTGCTGTGCTCCAAGGAATGGCGTTTAGAGCAGAATTTGAGGCAGATATTTGAGCATCAACAACCCAGATCCACCTCACTCTCTCCCCACACCAGGGAAGAGCAGAACCACACACACAGGGCTTGGCTCTGCTGTTCTTCACCTTGGCTGGCTCCTATTGCCCTAAACCCACAGCTGGACCACCAAACCCATCCCAAACCATCCCAACCCCCCCATAGTGGCAGATGCCAGCCAGGAGGCCTGCAGGGAGTGACAGACCCTCACCTGTCTTTGAAGGTCTTGGTGACCTGGGTGTGGCTCCACTTGCACTTGTGCCACAAGGTGACAGCGGGGTCACCTCCGGCACTGTCCAGGCGGCCGCAGGTCTCCGGCTGGCCCAGGCCAGGGCTCGCAATCAGAGTCAGGTTGCCCAGGCTGTCCTTCTTGAGGTGCACAGACACAATGCCTGGACAGAGGGGAAAACAAACGAGACAGAGATGAGCCCATGGGGTATCACAGAGGCCTGGCCAGCACCTCGTGTTTTGGTGGCCTTTCACTGATCCCACTCTGATTTCAAGCCCAATAAAGCATCATTAGGCTGAGACCCTGGATAATACGCTCAGGATTTTCAAGTGTTCCCCCTCTCAAGGCTCAGTTTGAAATCTGCCTCCTCTGAACCCCACATTCCTTTGTCCCCACCCCTCCAAGCTCTGCTGTGCCCCAGGTGACTCAGAAAAGCCCCCCAGTCCAGATCAGGAGCTCCCAGCTTATTTATCACAAGGGATTTAAGTGCTTTTTAAAGACAGCACAAGGCTGGAAACACTTTTCCTTGGCAGGAAGCAAAGGGAGGGTTGGGGACAAGGCCTTTTCCAAGGACACCCAGCATGCCAACTGCTTCTTTTCATTGGAGAGCCCCAGGAGCAGGGCAAGGCCATGGGCTGGCAGTGCTGCCCACACATTGCCATGGTCGTGTCCTTCCCCCAGCACCAAGGACCAACACCCAGACATCCCACGGGGAGCTCGAGTGTCACACGTCCTGTGTTCGTGCCCTACATGGACCAGGACTGTGACCGAGGGTTATTTTTTTCCACCCTGAGTGCTTAAAACACCATTCTGCATTTGAACATTGCAATTTTCCCTGACTCTGACAGGAATCACAGGGCTCAAATGCCAGCCAGTCCAGCACGGATTTAGTCCAACACGAGCCCATCCCTGGCACGGGGCCGGCTGTCTGCGCGTCTCAAGTGACAGCGCAGGAATGGCCACGGATCGCGCCGCCGCCGGCTCTGACCTTTCTGGGAAAGGCTGATAAGGCCAGCCCGCTCCTGCAGCTCTGCCACGGCTCCCTGAGCCTCCCCACGCTCCGGGGGCGTCCTTAGAGCACAGCCTTAAGCTGCACCGTGGGAAGTTTAGGTTAAATATTTTTAAAAAGTAATAATTCTTCACTGAAAGAGTGATTGGGCACTGCAGTCGTCTGCCCAGGGGGGTGGTGGAGTCACCGTGCCTGGATGTGGCACTCAATGCTGTGGTTAAGTTAGGTCATTGGTGATCTCAAAGCCTGGTTCATTCTGTGATTTGGGGCTCAGGGAGCTGCCAGCTCCCAGAGAAGACAAGGACCAGGGACAGGGCAGTGGGACCAGCAAAAGCAGCACTGGAAAGAGCCCAGCTGGGGTCAGGGGAGCTGGGCTGGATCCAGCTGTGCCCAGGGCATCCTCACCAGGTCTGCTGGGCATGTGGGGAGATGATCTCAGCAGCTTAACAAACAGTTCTGCTCTCCCAAGCAAGGGTGCCAAATCAAATAAAGGTGCAAAGCCCCTTCTCTCCATTCCAAGTGATTCCAGTGAACAAACACTGAGCAGAGGCTTTGCCTCCTGTGCCTGCCGGGCTCTGCTGCCTCAGGGGTTTCCCCACCTCAACTGTCCCTGCAGCCACCCCCACTGGACTGGGGTGCCCTTCCCTCCCTGGGCCCTGCACCCCAAAACCTCGGGTTTGGATGCTTTTCCCTCCCCACTGCCATTCCTGGTCCCTTCTGCTGTGCAATCAGCACTGTTGTGAACAGGCTGGGTTAACTGGGCTGACTTTACACAGAAATGGGGGGGAAATCTACCCAGACTGCTCTGCCAAGGGAGCTGAGGGGCTGCAAACCTTCATTAGGTGAAAAAGGAATATTTTTAGCCCTCCCAGCCCTCTGTGGTGAGCTCAGGGAGTTCCATCTTGCTCAGGCTCCAACATTACCTTTTCCCTGAGCCCTATTCTTAAAAAAATCCATATTTCTGAGAGCAAACAAATCTCCTCTCAGCCTGGATGACTGCCTCACATTTTCAGGGGATGTAGGCATGGAAAAAAAAAAAAAAAAGCCAGCGTGTCTTTCCCTAAATCAAAGCCTTTTTCATTTTAAAAAGTCACGGGGAGGCAACCAGAGCCCTCGATTGCAAACACCATAACCTTAAAAACTGTCCCAGTTCCTGCCTGCAGTCAGCAGGGCTGTGCTCATTTGCATAGTGCTGACGGGCTGGCCCCAAAAAACTTATATATAGCGTGAAAGTAAGAGTTGTTAAGTATCAGCCATTAATATGAAAATTAATGGGGAGATTTTCAAAGGCGAGAACCGAGCGTTAAATTGGAAGGGAATGTGATCCTCTCCCTCCTCCCATCTGGAAATTCAGTCCTCAAAAAACCTACAGCTCAGGCTGGAAAGTTCTTTTTGTCTGCTGGGGGGATTCCACGGGGGTTTGCAGGTGTCCTGCCATCACCTGAGCGTGGCAGACAACCCCCAGAGCTCCTACTTTGCTGCAGCGGGCAAACATCTCTGCAAAGCCTTTGGGTGCCTGTGTGTGCTGGCCTTTGGTGTCACTGACACCCAGTGCCCCTCCTGTTGGCACCAACCAGGAGCCAGAGGGTATTTCTGGGTGCTGTCACCATGCTGGTGGCATTCAGAGGCTCTCAGGAGGTTTCACTCTGTAACTCTGCCCTCGTGGGTTTATTTTTGTGTTTACAAGCGCATTCATCTACGACCGAGGGCGCTGGGAACCTGAGCAGAACAGGGCTGGAAAACAAGCCCAGCATCCCCCTGTGAGCTCAACTGGGACAAGGCAGAGCCTTCAAAGGGGGTAAAAGTCCATTCCAAGTTCACCAAAGTGCCTGATGTGGGTAAGATGAGCAGGAAAAGCCATGGGCTCGGGGTGAAGCTTGAATGATATTTGATCCCCATTGTGGAGAATGTCATCATTACACAGAATGTCACCATTGCATAGAATGTGACCATTACATAATGGTCCCAGGGCCGTTCCCACAGCCCAGAAATAGAGATGAGGTACATGGATATGTGTGGATGGGGGATGGAGCCACCAGGATCATCCTCCTCATCATCCTCACAGGAAAGCGTTCCACCTCTTTAATTGCCTGGCAGCAGGGCTGGGACAGCCAGGAGAGGAATAAACCTCTGAGCCCAATGCCAGATTGGAGAATTGCTTTTTAATTACTCCTCATCATAAAATTCCCTGGGATTTGAAATAGGAGAAGACAAAAAGGTTTGAATAACCAGGGCACCCCTGGACTGGTTAAACTGGGACTGTTAAACAGCTTCATCTGTGAGGGCCCAGTGCTGCAGCACCAAACCCCAGCTCCTGCCAGAGGAAACCGCTCAGGGGAAACTTTTCTCCCTTAAGCATCTTTTTAATATTGTCCCATAAATCTGCAGAGGCCCCTGACTTTCTGGGAAAGGGAGAGATAGGGCTGGAAGCACACTGGAGCCGTGGCTGACTGAGCTCTTTGCTGTAACGCCGAAGGACCAAGAGATATTTTAAGTTTTTACGTGACAACCGAGCTTCTCGCCTCCCCCAAAAGCCAGGGTCAGGAGCTTTATGAGCAGCACAAGTCTGGCAGTAAAAGCAGAAAATACTGAAGGAATAAGAAAGAGAAGGGAGGGAGGATGTCTTAAAAAATGCTGGTGCTGCTCTCCCAGTGCTGCTTTCCAGGGGCTGAGAGATTCAGCTGGGAAAGGGGTCAGGGATGGGGCAGCAAGCAGAGGGACAGGCAGGACAATCCTCTGTGCCTGGAAAGGCTTCACCTGCAGCAGCTGGGGGTGCTTTTTAGGCAGGTGAGAGCTCTGTACTCCCCTTACCTTTGTACTGAGGTGTGAACTGCCTCATGGCCAGGGGCAGGGACTCGTAGAAGCTCAGCTCCTGCGACACCAAGGGCTTGCAGATGGTGTGCTCGTCGTAGGTCAGCATGCTGGTGTGGCCTCCCACCTGGTGCACAAAGGGCTGCAGAAGCACAGCAGCTCTGGGTTCAGCAGGGCCCAGCGGGCTCTGACCCACCATGGTGCCAGGCACAGCCCAGGGGGCTGCAGACCCCTCAGCAGCAGCAGCAGACGGAGCTGGGAAACACAGGCTGGCACGGGCAGGGCTGGGCCACTTTTCACCCACTCTGGTGTTTCCCCCACGCTGGGTTTTCCTCCACGCTGGCCTTTCACTAATGGAATCTGCAAAACAGAGGGGATGAAGGAATTAGAGGAGAGGGTCACCCAGCAGCTGGGTGGGATGAGATTTGTCAGTGGCCAGGGGCTGGCAGGGAGCCCCAGCCTGACACAGAGAGACCAGAGAAGCTCCAGTTTTGATCTGCTGGAGACAGGAGATGGTGATCAGAAGAGCTGTAAATTAAAGCAGTGACCTCATCAAGGCAGGAGGATCAGGGATTAACACTGCATTGATGCTGTGGAACACCCCCAGTTTGTCCCACAGGCCATGCTAGGGTGGTGCCAGGCCTTCCCTTGGACATTCCCTGCAGGAAGTCAAGTCCCCAGGCACTCCCTTGCTCTCCAACACTGCACGAGGGATGAGGAACAATTTCTGCAGCTTCCAAAGAAACCTGAGTTTGGGACATTCCCTGTCATGGAACACCTGAGCAGCAGCAGCGTTTCCTTCCCAGGCTGGCACACACCCAGGGGGATGTGGATGTGTCACAGCAGCACCCACAGGGCTCACACCCAGCTTTCCACCCTGCCCCCAGCAATGGATCCCTGCCTGATTCCAGAAATTCCTCCTTGATTCTGACAGCAACAAGTCTCAGCTCTAAAGCAGCAGTGTAGGAAAGCCACGGAGCACATCCATGGTGCATCCCCAGCAGCAGCAGCCACCAACCCCTGCTCCTTCTCCATTCCTCACATGAACAGCTCTTGGACATCAGGAATTGAATCCCACAGGCACCAAGGATGACAAAAAAGAGATGATATTGGTGCTGGCTTCACACCAGAGATGGACACTCCACATTCCAGACTCACAGGGATGGGAAAAAATTATTAAAATCATTTGAGGATGGGTCCATGGCAGCACAGGCCCTTTCTCCTGATTGCTCCAGCTTCAGCACAACCTGGGGAGCTTTGCACCCCATTTTTGCCAACAGAACCCCAGTGCAGGGGACAAGGATGCCTTTGCAAGATCCAGCTCTGCCAGGAAAGCCTCCAGGATGTGCTGCCAGGTGAGCAGCTCCACCCCTGCCAGCCCCACGGGACAGATGTGACCCGGGCAGCGCTGTCACCCCTCACTGTGCAGCAGCCAGGGAGCAGCAGAGGGCTGGTGGCACCTCCTGGAGCTTCCCCTGGTGGGCAGAGCTCTGCGGGAAGGGCTTTCCCTGCAGCCAGCACTGACCCAGAGCTGGATCATTCCCCACCCTGCAGGAAGGATCCAGAGCTCAGCAGTTGGATCCCTCTGGAGCATTCTGTGATGTTCAAGTCTCTCCTGGGATTAACCCCCAAGGGAGAAGCACCTGGAGCAGTGGGATGGAGAGAGCTGAAGGCAGGGAAGAGCTACTCCCACCTCCGAACGCTCCTTTATCTCCCCCTGGGTGGGGTTTTTCCCCTCCCATTATCCCTCCCATTATCCCTCCTTGGAGAGCAATTCCTGCTCTACAATTACCTTTCCCGGAGGAACAAAACCAGCCCCCCCGAGCCGAGCGCTTTCCAGCCGGGAAGAAATCGGCTCCTCAGAGCTTTCCTGGCCGTTAATAAAAACATTTTGTTAAGTTGTAGCAATTTTTAAAGAGGATTTTCTGCCTCGGGAGCCGCAGGTTTGTTGTGGTTTGTTTTGTGTGGCTTTGCCCCCTCCCTTCCTCCCATCCTTAAAAAGGAGAAAAGCCAAAAGCAAGCGGATTTGTCATAACACCTCTTTGGAGCAGGAAACAACATGACTTAAATCCTTTCTTGCTTCTGAGACAGTCCAAGGCTCAGACTCAGCTGCCACAACCCCCTGACAGCTCTGGCAACCTCAGCATTGGGAAGGGAGTTGGGGAAAAAACATCCACAATTTGATAAAGCTCCCAAATGTTTTCTCCCAAGCAAAACTCGGAGCAGGATTTGCAGTAGGAGAAGGATGTTCTTTTCTGGGAGTTTCTGCTGGGAAGCTGCTCATCCATTCGGAGCAGATAAATGTTCCTGTGAACACTGAGCTCCCCTGAAACAAGACACTGGAAATAAATCACTTCCACTGGCTCAAGGTATCACAAATGCCAGGAGATATTTACGTCACTAAAAATACACAGAATTGCAGATAAATCCAGACCCTCCAAGAAAAACCAGAATCCATCAGTGATTTTCCCTCAGCTGAAGGAAAAGCAGCTCAGGTGCTGCAGGTGGAGGTGAGCCAGGAAATATCAGGGAAGGAGGATATGGAGAACATTGCTCTGCATAGAAGAGAAATATTCCATTCTCCAGGAAAGGGATGGGGCTTTGGAGAAACCATGGAAGGTGTCCCTGCTCCTGGCAGGGCTGGAACTGGATGAGCTCTGCTCCAGTGCTGGGGACAGCGCTGCTCCCCTGGCACTGTCACCTCCCACCCTGCTCCCAGGCAGGGCCAAATGTCAAAGGAGTCTCAGTGAAACAGGTTGCTTATCCCAACTCCAAACCGAGCCAAAAGGAACTGGGCAGGTTCAATTCTCTAATCATTGAGTGGCACCTACCCCATCCCATCCCATCCCGTCCCGTCCCGTCCCGTCCCGTCCCGTCCCAAGCAGGACTTGTGTGGCCCCAGGGGAATTCACAGCCAGGCCGAGCTGGGTCCTTGTGGCAGAAACAGCCAGGAATAGTAAAATGCAAAATCCCTCTAAAAACAAGAGCTCTGTGCACAGGCCTGTGCTCTCAGTGTCACCTCTCATGGCCACCTCCCTGCTCCTGGAGCATCCCAGAGCTCCAGAGTCGGCTTCCAAGCCCTGCACTGCAGATTCTTTGCTTCATTTAAAGGCAAGAAAAGCAGACTGAGATCTGTGTGTGCACAACTCCCAGTGCTGGAGCTCACCTGGAGCCCCAACCAGCCCTGCAGAGCCCCAGAGCTGGGACCCGGTGCCACCACAGGACCCAGTGCCACCAAAGACACAATGCCACCAAAGACACGATGCCACCACAAGATCCAATGCCACCACAGGATCCAGTGCCACCACAAGATCCAATGCCACCACAGGATCCAGTGCCACCACGCTCTGCAGAAAAGGGCACAGGTTCCCTCACCTCCCTGCCCACTCTCTGCCTTCCACAGCACCTCCCTCCCCTCCTCCAGCCCAACACTTTCCAGCCATTCCACGAGGACCATGGAGAACCGAGAGCCACCAGCTCCACAGTCACTGCAGAGATTCCCACCAGCCCCAAGTGCCGCCTGTCCCTGCTGCTCCCATCCCTTCCCACCAGCCAGAGCCTTCCTGCCAACATCCCAGGCACCTCCCAAGCCGTGCCCATCCTGCCCCATCCCTCCTGCCCGGGGATCCAGCCCGGAGCTCACCTGGGGCTGCAGGTGTCCGCTGGGGGCTGCCTGGGCCGGGCTTCTCGCTGCTTCTCGCTGCAGCTCCAGAGGGAGGAATGAGGGAACGTTTGGGCATGGCCCGACTGCGTCGGCGCTGGCAGGAGCCCGGAATGTCCAGCTGACATTCCAGGGGGCTGTGCTAGGGAGGGACAGCCTGGCTGGGACAGGGGAACAGCCGCGTGCGAGGGCTCGGAACAGAACGAGAGGAGCCGGCCGTGCGCTCTGCTGCCTTGGGAAATCGGCTCTCCAGGAAAACAACTGGGAGTTGTTTTTGTCCATCTGTTTTCCACGGAACTCCCCCCCCCTCAGCTCGGGTTTGTCACCTCCCTGCAGAGTGGGCTGACACTGGGAGAGGGATGGAGCTTCCCAGAGCTCCCAAACCACCAGGAAGAACAGCCCAGGGAGATGCGGGAGGAGAGGGACACGGGGTGACAGGGCTGGGGGACACCAAATCCCTTCTGTGGCAAAGGAAGGGTTTGGGCAAAAGGGGGGGAAGGCTGGGGCTTGCCCAAAGCTGGGCAGGAGGTGAGTGGATCCAGAGCTCCAGCCCTGCCAAAAGGAAAAGAGACACGTCAGAGCTGGGAGCAGGGATGGGAATGGAAAAGTCCCAGGGAGCTTCCTGCCAGGGCCACACTGTCCCCTGCAGCCATCCTCAAGGACAGCCTGTCCCCCCAGGCCTTACTGTCCTGTACAGAGAGTGCCAGGGGCTCCTGCCAGCCCCTGCACCCCAAAGAAACGGGATCCAGGTGTTTTTTAGGGAATCACAAGGAACACCCAGCCTGGGCAGCACCCAGGACCAGGAGGGGACAGTGCCCGCTCTCACCCCCAGACCCCAGCAGGAACTTGGGGACTTCAGCACAGCCATGTCCAGGCCTGGGGCCCCCAGGGATGCCATGGGGGAAATGCTGGGAAGGAAAACCTCACAGATCAGGATTGGTGGGAGTGGAAATTCTCACTAAGTGGAGGGGAGAACCCAGCTCAGGACGAGCAGAGGGATGAACTGATGGTGAGGGCAGAGGCTGAGATGAAAGACAAGGATGAAAGAAAGACCCAGTTTCCCAAGGCCTGGTTTCCCAGCTCCCCTGATCTTTCCAGGAGGACTGGCCCAGTGCCCTGACTCCGTGCCCATCAATAAGGTGCAGCATCAGCTGTCGTGTCAGCAGCAGGAAAAACATCCCGTGGGAAGGGCTTTAAATGGAAGCAGGAAAGGAAAAGATGAAGAGCTGGGCTCATTTCAGAGCCCTCCTTGGGCCAGGTTTGCCTCCCTGACAGGGAGGGGATGCAGCAGCTCCAGTGGGTGAGTTATTTATAGAAATGTGCTTCATTATAGAAATTTACTTTGCAACAAAGTGGGGAAGGGCCCTCAGCAGCTCTGCTTGGCAGTAGGGGCTGGGAGGGGAGCAGGGCAGGGGAGAAGAACCTGCTTTTCCCAGGAAAACTGCCAGAATTCCCAGTCCAGTCTGGCATGGAATGGGGCTGCTCCAGCCTGGAGGGAAGAGATGGAACAGGGGACACTGTGGGGGTGACAGTGACAGCCACCATCAGACAGCAACAGCCCCTGGCACATGGAATGGCTCCAAACAGCATTTCCCAACCTGGAACAGATTCCAGCTCTAACTTAGCAACCTCACCTGGGTGAAAGCATCCCACCAGGAATGTGGGGTCTGAGGAGAACCAGCCTTGCACTGATTCCCTCCCTTTTGTTCCCAAAACTGAGCAACAACTGCATGCAGAGAGGAGCCACCCCCTTCCTGTGCCACTGGAAATCCCCTTTGTCACCCAGAGCCACCAAACGTGAGTCACCCCTGTCCACAGAAGTGACACAGAGCAGAACCACTCCTGCCACACCCCAGAGCTTGGGAGAAGCTGCAACTCGACCTGATCCAAGCAAAAGCACTTGGGACAGTTTGTGATGTCTCAGCACAAATAAAAGTAGTAAATTATTGGTAATAAATTTATTTTTGATATTGATTTTTTACAGAGCTAAATGGAACATAGAAACAGCACCAAGCCATTGAAGTTTGTTCTACAAAACCAGGTTTAATACAAAAGGATGACAGCAATGCCTGACTCTGCACTTCTGGACGGTTAAAAAAGCTCACCCAAACCCCACCAAGAGTTTAAAAAGGTTTAAGAACCGAGGCACCGGTGTTTGAGAGAATTTCTCTGGCAGCAATGATGATCTTGATACATATGGGAAGAATCAAGGTTGCCTTTATTCCCAATTTATTGCAGTGTAAGGGGCTGCTCCTTGCCTAGAAGAGCTGTGGAGCCTCCTGCCCAAACACCCACACCCAAAAATTTGGGGTAAGAGCCACCTCCATGCAGGACATTCCCCATTTAATGGGAAAGATCTCCTGGTTTTGCTCCTGGAGAGCTCTGCTCCACCCACGTGGGGAGAGGTGCAGACTCTGCCAGGTGAGCAGGCACAAGGAACACACCTGGAGTGGCATCACCTGCCCAGGGCTGTGCCCTCAGCCAGCCCAGAGCCCGGGACAGGAGCAATCTGAGCATCCAGCCCCGGGATGTCCTCGAGGAGAGCAACATCCAGGGGCTGCAGGGCTCAAATCACTGCTGGCTTCACTCTGCAACTCCTCCTGCCCGAGGCCAGCAAAGGATTTGGGTCCTGCAGCCTCAGGAGCTGCTGCAGAGCCCTGGGAAGAGCAGAGCAGCAGCTCCTCTGCTGAGCCTGAACTGCCACACACTGGTGCCATTTCCTGGGAAACAAACATTCCTTCACTGGACAGAAAGAGAAGCTGAAGTAACCAAGTGATTACAGACACGAGATACGATGCAGCAGGGCTGGGACAGAGCCAGGCTGCTCCTGGGACCCACAGGGGGCTGCAGGAACAGCCACAGTGCCAGAGCTGGCACCTCCCTGCTCTGACACAAACACAGACACTGCAGCTGCCCAGCTCAAACATGAGCACTGAGCCCTCAGAGCGCTCCCAAAGCTGCTCTGGAACAGCCACGGAGCAGTCCTGGGCTGCAGCCACAGGAAAACGCCTTTAGAAGCTTTCTATATCCTTTATTTTCCACCCAAATTCCCACCCCACCCCCACCCCAAAAAATAAAAAAGCACACAGACTGCAGACTTAAAAGTGTAGCAGGGTCACAAACTCTCCTCCACCACCCCCAGCCCAGCCCAAACCACCAAGGCACGTCAGGCTCCCCCCTCTCTCTAGGCCCACCTTCACCCAATTCCCCCTCTCCCCATTTTGGATGGATGAAGCCAACACAAAACATTTTCCTTGCTGGGAAGCAGCGAGTGCTTCCTCACTGTCTTTGCACTGATAAAAACAAACGCAAACAAAGAGACGCCTGCAACTGCCACCCTAATGTTTCCATGGGAAATGTTCTCTTTCAGCACATTCCCTGATGGACTCTGCCACCAGTTGGCCTTTGCAGAATTGAGGTCAAATTTTGCACCCCCAGGCTCTGGCAGAGCCCCCCAGCCCTCGAAGGGGGTGTGCAGTTATTCTTTGTAGGTTGTTGTTTGCTTGCCTGGGAGCCAGGTCTCTGTGGAAGGCTCACTTTGGTGCAATCCCAGCTTCCCACCAGCTCAAGCCCATCTTCTTTCCAAGCCAGTATTGCCCTGAACGTGTGTGTTTGGAGAGTTTCAGCAGTGAGAGCAAACAGAGCCGTGCAACCCCCAAGCCCGGGCCAGGCCCTGCTCCTCCCACCACCAGCGAGGGCCCTGAGGCCTGCACAGGGTCCATGTCCCACCCTGCTGCTCCTCCTGCTGCCCTCAGTGCTCCGAGTCCGACAGGTACGAGGGCTGAGTCCATCTCCACACCAGCATGTCCTCCCCTGCCACCCTGTGTGACTCTGTCTGGATCCGGGACTCGTTGGAGGCCAGGAAATCCACGGCTCTCTCCCACACCCGCTTCATCTTTTTTCTGCAAGGAACAGCAAGAAAATAAATGAGAATCCAGAGCTGGTTGTGCTTCCATGCCTGCAGCAACTGGGCCTGTGGATTTGGCTGCCTGCTGCTCCCTGTGCAGGCAGAAAAGGGCATCAAACAAAGCCTGGTTTAGAGATTTCAGACCAGGGCATGGCCACACAAATCCTGCCTGGGGGGAAGATGAGAGGCTCTGTCAGTGCCCTGAATTTCTGCCTCAATTTGTGCTGCAAAGGGACTTGATGAGCAAATCACCCTCCCCTGTCCTGCACACAGAGATCTCAGCCAGGGCACACCCTGATGTTCACCCCAGCTTTGGACCCAGCTGTCCTGAGCATCTCACACCCAGGGATGCTCAAACAGCTGCAGGCATCCTTTGCAGGAAAAGGAACAATTTCTGCTACAGAGGGAGGATGTTTAACACTTCACCAGAGGACAAAGCAGCTCCACTTAACCAAAACAAGAATAATAACTGCAGAAATGGAGCAAAGCACGAGGATTCAGCTCTGCAGCCCCACCACCCACAAAGCCATAACCTCAACCACAATTCCTGTCTGAGAAAACCCCAAACCCAATCATCTCACTCCAGATGCAAAACTGGCCCCCTTCCAGGCACACAATCACTGCAGAGGAGCCCCAATACCCTGTTCAGCTCATGGGAATTGCTCTGGAGAGCCAGGTAGGATGGCTGGGAAAGGGGACAGCACCAAACACCCAGCAGATGAAGCAGAGGACACCTGAAGCTCCAGGTCCAAGCAAACCAAACCCAGGTACTGCTGGACAGAACAAGGACAATACACCTGTGGCACTGCACAAGTGACAAGACACCTGTGGCACTGCACCAAGTACCAGCCCTGGGGCTGGCACACTGATCTGCACCAGGGACAGGCACGGCCTGAGCTCTGCCCAAGCCTTTCCCAACCCAAAGGCTCCAGCCTTGTCCTGCAGAGCAGCTGCAGGGATTGATTCTGGAGCTGTGCTGAATGCCATCCTGCTGCTTCCAGCCCTCCTGAGTGCCCAGAGCAGCTCACCTGCTCTGAGGAGGGATCAGGCTGTCCCGCACGTGGAAGATGCCGACGTAGGGGTAACGCTCCAAATTCCGCTCCCATTCCTTGTAGTGGTCCTGGACAACAGCTGCAGGACAGGAGGACACAGCAGTGAGGGCTCAACCCTGCAGGAGCAGAGCAGGGCTCCCTGTGCTCCCACAGCTCCTACCTATGATCTTCTTCACCATCTCGTACATGGCCTGTTCCTCCTCCTCCATCTTGCGCCAGCGATAGCGGAGGTAGAGCAGGATGCCCCAAAGGGTTATCAGACCTAGGAGAATAAAACCAAAGGGGATTCAGGAACTGGCAGCTGTGTGCCTGCTGGATGCAGTTTTAATTCTCACACTGTGACCCAGGCCTGCTTGAAACTGAATGCCAGTGATTCCTTTTGTTCCCCAGAGCAGCTGCACCCCAAAAGCCACTTGGTGCTGCCCTCCCTGCAGCACAGGAGCACCTGTGGATGTGGGATGAGGCGGTGGCAAAGCCTCAGCATGGAGCTGCCCTCAGGAAAGAAACCTCAGCACAACCACAGGGCCCCAGTTTGCAAATCCCAGAGGAGGCTTTGCCAGAGGCCTCCCCTACAAGGATCACTCTGGAAGACTGTCAGGTTTCACTGCTCCATGGAGAGCTGCTGGATAGGGAAATAAAAGCCTGGGGCTCCAGTGGCAGCCCAAAATGCAGGAGATGTGTATGGAAGGTTTAGCACTTACAGTGCCCCCAGTAGGACTTCAGTGTCTGCAATAAACAGAACTGTCCCTTGTCATCCCCTCCCTGTCAGGTTGGATTAGAAACTCCTGCAGTCACACAGCTCTCGTTATCACCTCGCTGGGTAAAACCCCTGTCTCAGCTGAGGCGTGACAGACTATTCCAATAAAACCTCCAACCCTGAAATGCTACAAGTCATTATTAAAGAGGCTGGAGGACTTGGGAGCTTAGAGCAAGAAAAAAAAAAAAAGAAAAACCGACTCCTTAAGGTAAGTTAACACACTTATTCTGCAGCCCATAATAATGGGCACTTGAGGAATACCCAGAGAGCTCATCAGCTGCCTGATTTAAAGCAACTTTTAAGCACTCACAGCACAAGAGGAGGGCTGTGGGTCTCCTGCGCTGCCAGAACAAAGGTTAATTAGACATTAACTCATCAGCAGATTTATTTCACCTCTGTTAGGTGTTTCCTATGGCTGAGCAATGTGTGATCACAGAGCTTCATCCCTGCATCTGAGCCCCAAGAGCCACTTACTCCAGAAGAACAGGAACAGGTTCATGATGGCCGTGACCACGGCCCGGCGGAAGCGGCAGCCCAGCCCCATCTGAGGATGGGCAGATTCCAGGCAGAACACTTCCTCCACGCTGGAAACAGGCTCTGACAGGTCCCTGCCTTTCAACCTGATGGGAAGAGGAAGAAAATCTCATTGAAGAGAGCAAGCTGCAACTGCAGTCTTTAATCAAGGCTGGGAGAACAACCAGACTGTGGGTGCAGCTGCTCGCAGGAAATGCCCCCACACCCAGGCAGAGCCTCCTGCCAGAACATTTGGGGACTGGCTGCTTAGCCAGGGATGGATGTGGCTCCAGGAAGGCAGCAGGGCTGCAGCTCCCACTGGCACACTGAGTATCCCTGCACTGCCTCTCTGACAGCCCCTCTCAGCGTGCAGAAGATTGAACTCGGAATTGGATTCCCACCTCCCAGCACAGAGATGGAAACATTCCCTGAGTCAGAGTCACTGTTCAGCCCCAGCAGTGGGAGCAGGGGGACCCAGGCTGAGAGCAGGAGCAGCTCAAAGAGTGGCAGAGAACCAGCACAGAGCCCTGCAGAGCCCTCAGCTCCCCTCCCTGCAGCCCTGCTGCTCCCAAGCCCAGGCTCACTCCACACTGAGCCATTCCCAGAGCACAAAGGCACCGAGGGGTCCAAGGGACAGCCAGCAGATCCAGGGGAACTGCAACAAAGGGAACTGCAACTGTATTTTTTAAGCTCCTAATTATGAACAGCCCATTAGACAAAGAGGTTTGCTAATTTACAGGTGCTCAGCTCATGAAGTGCAGAGAGCTTGGCTGGTTCTGGGTTCTGCAGGAGCTGCACACACACGGTTCTTCCCCACCCCCTGTCTTATTTACAATCCAAATTCCACGGAAATATTTAAAACATGCAGCAGAATCACCCCGTGCAAAGCTCATTTTCAGTCCTACCTCTCAGACTAGCAACTGAAAAATAATCTCAGGTAGCTAAAAATGCCAGGGACAGGGTTTTGGGGATGCTGCCACGCCAGCTCTGGGGAAGCAGAGCTGTTTGGGGACCAGCCAGCAGAGCTGCTAATTAACAAAACAAAAAGTGGGAGGATATTGTATCCCACAGCTTCTGACTGGAAATGTGCTGGAGTTTAAAAATATAAAATTCGAAAACTCTGCATCCCAGCCCACCTACAAATCCAGCCCTGCCCCTAAGGAAGCCAAGCCCTGTCCTGGGAATCTGCACAGCCCAGGAATCAAAGCAGCAGATGCTGTCTGATCCGTGGATCACAGCAGCAGCTGCAGGAATATTTAAGAGCAAATGGAGCAGTGGGAATTCCAACAAGCTTGCCCACCAACCCCAACACCACAACTGCTGCAATTCCCTTAATCAGAGACACATTTAGCAATGTGCAAATGCAAACAACTGTTAAGGCTTTAGAGTTAGAGCAGACTGGAGGCAGCCCACGCTTCCCAGAGGAAGGTGATGATGGCTGCTGACTCTGGGAAAAGTGACCTCATGGACAAGTTAAGGAAGAGCTGGAGGCACAGGACCATGGGCAGGACACCAGGACCACTCCACAGGAGGCACAAGACAACCACTGATGGCCACAAGCAGCCCTGACCTCCCACCTCCATCTCACCTGCAACACCTCCCTGGACACAGCGTCCCACAGACTCCTGGAGGGAGCCCAGCTCCCACCCTGCTGCAGGGCTGTACTTTTCCTTTGGAAGTTTGCCCAGCAAGCTCAGCCACAGCCAGTCCCAGCCCAGCTGCTGCAGCCCAGCGAGCTCTGGGAGCTGAAGGGCACCACTGACCCTGTCAAATTCCACCCCAGCCAACACCCAGATGCCCAACTTTAACACAGTGGGCTCCTGCCCACCCAATTCCCAAATCCTTAGGGCTGCTGGGTATCAACAGATGCCCAACTTTGACACAGTGGGTTTCTGCTCACCAAATTCCCAAATCCTTGTTGCTGTTCAGGATCCAGTGCAGGGCAGCTTCAAACTTCTGTGAGGAAGTGCCAGTTACATTCTGTGCAAAGGAAGCCATAAGAAGATTAGCCCTCCATTCATTTAAAATACTGACCAACACGATTTCATTACAGCAGTGGGAGAATTCATTCCATAGGGGCTGAACCCAGGTTAATTCTTATCAGGATTCTGCAAACTGGAGGGAGGAGAACTAAGCCTGAAGATCTGCCTGGCCTGAAGTCTTCTGACTGGTGAGATGATGCATGAAGCACTCAGTGAAATAACACCATCCCAGACTGTTAGGGCTAACCACTAAATACAACATAATCTTACTGACAGGTTACCAGGAAAGAAATGGAATGCTGGATCAGAGCAGTCTGTCTCCTGACACTCTGCAGTAGAGAAAAATCCTTCTTCTGCCCAGCCCTCAGTCCAGGGAAATTTCTGGTTCCACAAGACTGATGGCTCCAGTGAAACAACAAACCATTAAGATTTACAGGGGGTGAAATCAGAGATGGAGGAGAAAATGATTTTCAAAAGAACTGCTGAGAACAGGACTGGCCAAAGGGGAAGTGAGAGATATGGGAGAGAATCAAAGCAGGATGAGGAAGCAAAATGGATGGTGAATTGTTTTAGTGTCTATTATTTATTGCTTTATAAGAGACTAAGCACTGGGTGGTAACAATGCTGCTCAGAGCCTACTCACCAGCACGTGATCCTTCACCTCACTAACCCAAATGCATTTGCTTTTTAGGTTCTCAGGGTTTCCACATTCAAAATTACCTGGGAAGAAAAGTCAAATAAAAAAATCCTGCTTGTAAAAAAAAAACTTTGAACAGCTCAGAACCAGGCTCTGAATGCACACCAAGAAATGCTCTCCTTTCCAATCAGCCCCAGCCCTGAGCAAAACGATTCCAGGGTGAGATTTATACTGCAGGCAGATCAGATGACTATTAATAAAATGCTCAGCCACGGAACAGAGGTTGGATAAGGGCAATCAAACCTCTCACTTTGGAGCTGCTGCTGGATAAGGGCAATCAAAGCTGACACTTCAGAGCTGCTGAACACACAATGAGGGGGAAAGTATTGCTCCTGCCCCTTGCAGAGCACAGAACCACAGCTGCCACCAGGTATCAGGTGTGGAGCTAATGATCGGTGTTCAAAATGCCTCCAAGGAGCTGAAACCACAGCTCTGCCTCCAACCCAGGCAGAGAAATGCTGGCAAGGCACTAAATCCTCTAAATCTTCCCTCACCAAGTTGACTAAACAAATGCGCTAAGCAAATCTGGTGGAAATCCGAAGTCAGATTTGAAGAGATTTAGGAATTCTGTGCAGCTTCAGTATCCAAAGGTTTCAGCCTTGAGGTCTGAAATGCAGAAAATGGAACTGAAACCCTTTCACTGATTACCACTGCTGTGAATCTTGCTGAACAAGTCCCTGCTCATACAGTGGATTTCTAGCAGTCTACTCCATCCCAAAATACCAGTGATGGGCTGGATTTACTCCTGGAGTAGGGACTGTGCTGGGTCAGCTCCTCATCTCAGAGAGCCTGTCCCACTCTGTGGTGAGGAAAAGGAGAGGCACTCACACGTCTGCCACCACATTTCAGCAGAAATGACAATTTCTTAGGACACTTCACGTGTAAGAACACATCAGTTTACACTCCTGCCTCTATCCTGAAGACAATTTCAAGCTGTTGGTAAAAAAGAATAACAAACCCAACCAATCCTACCTGAAACTCCCAACACTTCAAGCACAAACAAGGCCCACTCACCCAGGCAGGGTGACAGGAGTGCATCAGCCAAGCACCACTCAGAACAAAAATAAACCCACCTTCCCGTGTTTTCCTATTCCCTGCCTGCCTCAGGAGCCCTCAAAGGGAACTGCCTGTTCCATAAACCCCTC
Source organism: Serinus canaria (assembly GCF_022539315.1). NCBI lineage: Eukaryota > Metazoa > Chordata > Aves > Passeriformes > Fringillidae > Serinus > Serinus canaria. The sequence continues at coordinate 4,676,105 of NC_066339.1, forward strand.
CAGAGTGGGACAGGAGGAGCAGGAGCTGGGAGAGGCAGCTCCTGCAGGCTCAGCAGGGTGGGATATGCTGGCACTCACCTGCCTGCACGGACAGGTAACTGTAGAGCTCGTGCAGCACGGCCATGATCACGTCCTTGTGCTTGGCCTGGCAGAACTGCAGGGCACAGACAGGGACAGGGACACACATCAGCAGAGGCATGGGGACAGTGGGAGTGCAGCTCCCAACGCCAGGCAGAACCACAGCACTGCAGTCTGGCTCAGTCCTGCACCACCAGCTCCAGGCACATCTCCTGAGCAGGGGAATGTTCCAGGCACAAGTGACCCTGAGCATCTTCTGGGTGAGTTTTAAGGTCCCTTCCAGCCCAAACCAGTCTGAGATTCTGGGGTTCTGTGAAGTGCCACCAACCCACAGCCCAGCCTGCAGCACCAGCCTCAGACCCACCACAGATGGATCCATCAGCTCCAGAACTTCCCAGCACACAGAACTCAGAATCCAACATGAAACCTTCTCCCTCCTAACCATGGAATGTTTGGGTTGGAAGGGACCTTTAAAGTTCACCCAGTTCCACCCCTGACACCTTCCCCTATCCCAGGTTGCTCCAAGCCCTGTCCAACCTGGCCTTGGGTACCTCCAGGGATGAGACAGCCACAGCTGCTCTGGGAATTCCATCCCAGCCCCTTCCCACCCTCCCAGGGAAGGATTTATTCCCAACATCCCATCCAAACCAGCACATGGAATCCTGGAATGGTTTGGGTTGGAAAGGATCATCCAATCCCATGGGCAGGGACCTGCCACTATCCCAGGCTGCCACTTTATCCACTATCCAACCTGGCCTTGGGCACCTCCAGGGATGGGGCAGCCCCAGCTTTTCCAAAAATCCATCCTGACAGAGGGAGCAGGGCTGTGCAGGCACTCCACGGTGGAGCTCAGGGAATTAGCTGGATTAAATCTTGCACTGTTAAAGCTGAAAACAGCTTTATTGCAAACCAATACCACTGCTGGTACAACTGTTAAAAAAGGAATTGATTCACGTAATTGGGAATTTAAATTTTTATCTTTCAGAGTCTCATACACACTCCTAACTTCATCTGGCCCATTAATTTCAACTCATCAAGTCCCAATTTTTCTGTAAAACGACAGAACTAATCATTTTACAGTGATACTGTTATGGGTGGAATAGACTACCTGGAATAATCACTGTTCTGTGAGAGCTCACAAGATTGAGAATAAATAAATAAATGCTTACATCATCCGTTCTTTTGTCACAATCCACAGGCAAGAGATTAACTAGGAGAGAGAAGAGGGTGAGTTAGCTGGCTGCAAACAAGAGCTTTGATCAAGAAAATAATTATCTTTTTAAAAGCAGGCTCAACTTAAATCCTGGTTCTGTTATTGTTCATCTCCCCCTGGCAGCACCTGGAGATGGAGAGCCCCTCCAGGAGCTGCTTTGGGAGCAGCCCTGAGGAAAAACACAACAATGATGGAGCTGAGGCATGTGCTCAGCTGGGGAGTGAAAACTGGGGCTGGATGTTTTAACAGCTCCTGTTTGAGAAGCTTCATGCTGATCTTTACACTCCAGTGCTGCCTCTCGCTGCCCACCAGGGTCACCTGAAACATCCCAGCACAGCCAGGGAGGGAAATGAACCCTCTGGAGGGCAGACTGCAGCTCTGGGCTCTGCAGGGCTTGAACAGCTCCTGGCACCTGTGGCACAACTCAAACCTGGGCACCATTCCTGCTGTCACAGCTGGAACAGGACAATCCAGTGACAATGGGCAGCTTTATCCTGGCTTTGGGAATGCAGCAGCCTTCCCAGCCCACACCAAGGGCACAGTGTGCCCAGGCTGAGGATCAGCACCTTCCCAAAACAGCCCCCAGACCCTTCTTTGTTCAGTTCAAAGCCTGAAGTATCCCCACTTCCAACTCTTCCAGCTGGGGAACTCTGCCTTAAAAATGGAAGAGAGAGACAAACTCTGCCACACCTGAAGTGCTGAATTTATCTGCTGCACTTCCCCCTCGGACAGAATAAAGGATGGGAAGGGCTGTGCTGGCAGGAACATCAAAAACACACCCCAGGTACTACACAGACCTCGTGTCACACCATAAAATCCATCCTTGGCCCACCAGGAATGGCACTCCACATAAACCCCATGGTTCTGAGGGACTGAAGGCCAAACTCATTTGGAAAAAGCAAACTTTTGATCTGTTTCCCATGAGTAACAAGGTTTCCCCATAGGAAAGGGGAGATGGGAAAAGGGACAGAAACAGAGATGTCAGGTTATGGCAATGAGAATGATGTGATGGAGATGGAAGCAATAAAGGGAAAGCAGGAAGACAGGTGAGGAATAAAGTTTAAATGAGAATTAAACCAGTGCACGTACAGCTCTCCTCTCTCCCGTCCAGCCAGCCTGACCCAGCCATCTTCACCACGAGGATGCCCAGAAAAATCAGCAGCAGCACCAAGCTGGCGAGGCAGAGGAACTGGGACAGGTAATACTCCAGGCCTTTCCCCTTTCCCTCGGGCTGCTGCCTGGGCGCTGAGCGCAGCAGGGCGGTGCGCGGGGTCACTCCGTGCCCCCCATCGCTGGCTGCCCGCCACGGGAAGCGCCGGATCAGCCCCCCAGCCCTGCTGCCCGCATCCCGCTCTGCCCCCTTCCCAACGCTGGAAGCCAGGTCCTCCTTCCCTCTCCTGAACAGGCTGCTGAACCTCCCGGGGGCTGCCGAGGAGCCCCACTGGGTGCTGGGGGTCACCTCGCTCTCCCGTCTCCACCAGCTGTTGGAGGAGAGCCCCCTCCTCTCCCCCGCCGTGTCCCAGGCAGCCCGGGAGCTCTGCGCCCCAATGTCCCCTCCCGATGTCCCCCAATGGCTCCTGGATTTCTCCTCGCTGGGAAGGGGTTTGGAGCCTGCCGAGGAGCCCCAGTAGGGTGTGGAGCTCAGCCCTCCAACCCCATCCAGCCCCGAGCCCGTCCGGCTGCTGAGCCCCCCGCTCCTCTCTGCCGAGGGGCTCCACTGGGATGTGGAGTTTGAGCCCCGGAACCTGTCCAGGGTGGGTCTCAGGCCACTGCTGAGCCCCCCACTCCTCTCTGAGGCGCCCCACTGCAGTGAGGAGCCCCGAAACCCATCCAGGGTGGCCCCCAGCCCCTGGCTGAGCCCCCGGCCGTGCTCTGTGACATCTCTGGATGTCTCCCAGTGGGATGCAGAGCTCAGCGCCCCGGCCCTGTCCGCCCCAAGGCCCCCGAGTCCCCCGCTCCTCTCTATGGACGTGTCCCACTGCGAGGGGGAACTGAAGCCCCCGTGCCCGGACAGGGATGCCCCCAGCCCACCGCCACCTCTCTCCACTGTCGTCCCCCACTGCTCCGAAGGGCTCAGCCTCCCGAGGCTGTCCCGGGAGGGGCCGCCCTCAACCCTGATGCCTCCAGCCCGGCCCGGCGGGGACCCCCGGGGGTCCCCCCAGGACTGCCCGGCGCTCTCCCCCGACGTCCCCCAGCGGGACGCGGGCGGCCGTCCCACTTCCTCCTCCTCTTCCTCCTCCTCGTCCTCCTCCTCACTCTCACGGGCGGCCGCGCCAGTGAAGCCGGAGCGCTGCCGCGAGGGCGAGGCCTGCGGCGGCCCTGCGGAGGAGCGGCCCGGGCTGGGCGGCGCGGTGCGGCCGCTGCGCCGGGCGGCCGCCACCTCGGCCCGTAGGCAGCCCAGCTTCTTGATGTAGACCTTGCGGGTGGTGGCGGTGATGGGCCCCGGGCGATAGCCGAGAGCCAGCAGCTCCTTGCGGAGCTCCGCGTCCGTCAGCTCCGCCATGGCCGCGCCAGGCCCCGCCGGAAGCGCCCCGCAGGCGGGAAGCGACACCGCCATCTTGGGAGGGGCTCCGCGCGCCCCTGGCGCCGCCATGTTGGGAAGGGCACGGGGCGTGTGGGGAAAGGGCGCGGGGGCGGGCGCCATGTTGAGAAGGTCAAGGAGGTGCGGGCTCCGTGTCCTGAGGGAGCGGCATGGAGCGGGAGATGCTGCTCCCTCAGGATTGGGAAAAAGCCGGAGAAATGGGGAAAGCAAAAGGCGAAACTGCCTCATCTGCGCGATGAGCCGGTGTCGATGATAAATTGTCCCCCATCGCTGTGCAGGGCAGCTCCCGCCCCACTCACCCTGATGTTCTGACATTTTTAGGGCCATTCTTCCAAAAATGTCCCTTTCCCAGCCACCTGCCACCCCCACACGCGTTTCCATCATCACTGCCCAGTTGCTGAGCTCTGCCAGAATCTCAGGCAGGACCAGGATCCAAATCCATGAAATATTTCCTGGGAAGGGGGGGTCCCTCCACGCCCCACACCTAAAACAGCAAATCCAAGTGTTGACTTGTAAATTTATTTTGGCACAGCTGTGATGAACAGTAATTGCTTTTTCCTGCTGCCGCCGCTAAAGAAAGCGATGAAAGCGGCTGAAATACGGTGGCGTCATGTCGGAATTTAATTAAAGGTAATGGAGCAGCGGTGCTGAAGGTGCTGAGGGCTGGCTGCGTGCCACGGCAGGTGATGGATGTGTGACACTGGGGTGGGGGACACGCCGTGGTCCCTCAGGAATGGCACCTGTGGGGAGAAGGAGCACGAAGCTGAAAGAGCTGAGCTGTGCCTTCCTGACATGAATCACAGAATCCCAGAGTCAGTGAGGCTGGAAAATCCTTCCAACACCATCGAGTCCAAGCTGTGAGAAATCCTAACCTGAGTGCCATGTCCAGATTTCCTCGGACATCCCAAGGCTGGGGACTCCAAACCTCCCTGAGCGGCCCTTGCAAAGCTAACGACCCTTTCCATGGAGAAATTCCTCCTGATGTCCAACCTGACCCTCCCCTGGCACAGTATGAGGATATATCTTCTTGTCCTGTCACTAATCCTTCTTTCAGGAACCCTCTTCCTTAGCAGGTCCCCAAAGCTCACCTCACTCTTCCCAATTTATCCAAGAAAGCAGCAACAAGATGCTGAGATTTGTTTGTCAGGTTGGCAACAGCAAATACATCCTCAGCAGAGGCCAGGGAGCCCATTAAAAGAGCAAACTCAGCTGTGCTGGGAAGTGTGAACGCGCTAAGCTGAGCTTCCTCAGTGCTCCACTGCCAGCTCATGATGTGGAGAGGGGTCTAATGTAAATAAAAAATTCCAATTTGCTCCTATCACACAGATCCTGTGAGCTCACAGCTCTCACTTTGCCTGGGCATGCAGCTGCGCGCTGGCTGAGCTGGTGCAAACCTGGGAATTAAATAACTCACCTTTTTCTGGAGAAAACAGCAACAAAAGCCCAAACCCATCCTGTCAACTTGTGATTCTGCCCATCATGGGAATTACCCCAGGCCCAGCAGCCTCATTGCACAATCTTTGGAGGGGAAGACACGGGATTGCTGTTGGACAGCTGGAGGATGGGGGAAAAGCTGTGATTCCTCCTCAGAAGGAGGCTGGCAGCACCAAAGCTCAGCAGGATCAGGTGCCTATTCTTGTGGAGAGAAATCCAGGACCCCTTTCCCTTCCTCCCCATGGTAGAATCCCTGCCTTCCCTGGAAGGCATTTGGCCCCCACAGGGAAGGCAGCAGGAACAGACGTGTCAGACCCTATATCCCCATGGGCCATCTTCGTTCCCATCCCCTGCCCACAGTGCCAATGCTGAATTTGACAGTGGATTTTCTATTTTTGCAGCCCCTCCATCATCCTCATAGCTCTGGGAGCACCAAACGGTGCCGAGGCTGCAGATGGGCTCGGCAAAAAGCGTTTCTTGGCTGGAAACAGACGGAGCTGGCTGTGGGAAGCTGGGACAGCACGGAGGGACAGCCTCCACCTTCCCTGCGAGCCCAGAAGCTGCCTCAGAGCTGCTGGCAGCGGCTCCCATGCCAGAGGAGCAGACACACCGCGCCGACTGCTCCGGTTCTGGCAGCCCGGGGACAGGGCTGGTGTGAGCAGAGCCCTGGGAATGGATCCGTGCTGGAGCAGGGAATGGCTGCACCCCAAACCCCGCAGCTGAACCTTTCACCGCTGACTGATGGGCTGCTGCGCCCCCACACACCTCTTTATCCGTGCCTTTTGGGTGCCAGCCCTGCACATGGCACCCAGGGAAGTGTCAGGGCTTTCTTGGGAGCTGACTGTGCCCGTTTGTCACCCTGTCACTCACAGCCACAGCACAGGTGTGACCCAAGAGCCCTCTGCCTGTCTGTCCTGGGCCTGCTCAGTTCCTTAGGAAGTCAGGGGTGACTCCTTTCCCTTCCCTCCTCTTTCCCCCAACTATTGGGCTGCTCATCCTACCATGAAATTCTTGTTTGGTTTCTGGAGCAGCAGATTCTTCCTGCCTGTCTGCAGGTGTGACCTGGGTGCTGCTGGCTGCCAAAGCACCTTCCAGGGCAGGGGAAATGGAGATCTGTCCTGAAACCTGCAGAACACTTCCTTCCTACTTGGAGCCACTTCCTTCCTACTTGGAACCTGCAGAACACTTCCTTCCTACTGGAGGGGGCTGGTTGGGGTCCCTACATCTCCTTCCAGTGGAAATGTTTCTGCTTCTCCTGCTCAGGCCCCTGAGGGTGGAAGGAATTTACTCCCAAAAGCTGAAGGTGTACTTTGGTGCCTGTTTGGACACCACAGTTGGTGCTGCAGGACAGGACAGGGGTTCCTGTGGTCTCTGTCACAACCAGCCATCACATCCTGAGCTCATTTATAACTGAGACAAATAGGATGAGCCACTGGCAGAATCCATGGCCAGGGTCAAAGCTGGCCCTTGCTGATGCAGCTTGTCCAAGGGTAAGAGCGGAGTCCTGCTGGTGGATCTCCCTCTGGAATTTTCCACAGCGTCAGCCCCACCATCACCCCAGTGGGAAATGGTCCAGGAAGCAAATCCAAGAGGCTCATGTTCACTTTCTTTCTTTCCATCACTGGAAAACTTTCCTTCCTGCATGGCACAGGGGAGGTGCTAGCCTGGAAAACGACAGGAGTGAAGGAGCTGGGAAAAGGGCACACTGGGGGACAGCTCTGACCCACAGTGGAGCTTATGGAGGGGGTTTGGGGGCAGTTCACCCTTCAAGGGGGAATTCTCCTTTGTTTTCATGTGGCAAAATCAAACCTGGAGTAAAGGTTTGGGTGTCTCCGAAGTAACAAGACAAGAGGTGCCCTCTGAAGTGAACAAGACTCTGACTTTGCTGCACACTGGTGTAACTGTGGCACAGCTTCTCCTGTGATTGCCGTGCCAGCTCTTCCATGGATATCACCCCTCTGCAGATGGAGCTCCTGCAGCCCAGACTGCTCTCACTCCCAGCCTAATGGAATGTGTTATTTCCCATCTCCCTCCCACTCAGAGTCATTACAGAGCTTCCACAGCTCACACTGCCTCAGCATTACTGGGAGCTTCCTGGAGCTGATCAGTCCCTGGACAAGGAGCGTGCCTTTGGATCAAACATTAGAGCTGTAATCCACTGCACGCTGCCTGTTCCATTACCCATTGGGAGCTTTCTCCTCTCCCCAGGGCTGCTTACAGCAGAGTGCTCCGAGGGGTGTTGTTCCAGCACAAACAGAGCTCTTGGAATGAGCTCAGTGAGAACAGAACTCCTGTTAGGTTGGGAGGATAAAATTGGATTGGAATTGGATATATTCACGTACATACCATTGATCTCATCCATCCGTACTTTACATATGTTGGATTTCCTGCTGCCAGCAGAGAGGAGTAGCTCTCAGACAAGCCAAAGGTATGGAAATGGAGAGCAGGATGTTCAAGTGGAATTAGGATTTCACCTTGGGGTGTGTTTGAGAGGCAGGAGAAAGGGCAGAGTGCAGTTCCCTCACACTGTGCCTGGCACAGCTGCTCCTCTCTATGCTGGTGGATTTACAGCACCAGGCTGGCAGGAGGGGTTTGGGCACAGGGAGGGGCTGCCCATCAGGGCTCCTGCATTCTCCAGCAGTGTGGGAATGTTCCAGACCACTCTCCTGGAGCAGGGAACTGAGCTAGTGACACTCAGGTCTCCCCCTTGTGTCACCAGTTTGGCCAGGAGCTCTGGTAAAGGTTTGCCTCGATTTCCCCTCATTGCTAAAAGGGAGGGATAAGACTTAATATTCCTCAAAGATTGATTCCTCAGGCTCTGACCACACTTTCACAGAATCCAAGAATCCTTGAGGTCATAAAATCCCTCTGGGATCATCGAGTCCAACCTGTGCCCACTCTGAGTACTCAGTGCCACCTCCAGGTGACACCTCCAGGGACGGGCAATCCAAGCCCCCCCTGGGCAGCCCCTTCCAGCCTTTTCCATGAGGAAATTCCTGCTGATGTCCAACCTGAGCCTCCCCAGCCCAGCCTGAGGCCGTTCCCTCTCCTCCTGTCCCCGTTCCCTGGGATAAGATCCCAAATCCCCCCCGGCTGTCCCCTCCTGGCAGGGAGTTGTGCAGAGCCAGAAATTCCCCCTCAGCCTCCTTTGCTCCAGGCTCAGCCCCTTCCCAGCTCCCTCAGCTCCTCACAGGACTCTGTGGGAAAACACAGGAAAACAGGGATGTTCTCAAAAACCCGGAGCCTTTTCTCTCTCTTCTTTCCCACATTGGGCACTCCCCATCTGTTTGAGAGGCTTGCAGGACAGAAGACACAAATCCTCCTTTTAATTATGCTGCACATTTATTATCTCACCTCAGATTTTGTTAATCTCTCTCACAAAATTCGTTTACATAAGTGGAGTCTTTCAGCTTGAGCAGCTCCAGCGCTTTCTCTTCTGATCCTGCAGATATCAGTCAGCTAAATAGAAAAGAGAGAAAAGCACAAGTGTCCTTAAAGCTCTGGAAAGACTGAATGAATGCCAGATTTATGTGTTGTTTCCTCCTCCTCAGCTCCCCAGCTGAAAGCTTAGAGGCAAACTGGGATGAGCACAGACAGAGCAGAGCAATCCCACAGGGAGAGCTGGTCCCCTTTTCTGGGCTTAAACATCCCAGAAAAGGCAAAGGCTCAGGGACAGCCCCATCCCACCATCCCTCAACCTGCAGGCAGGAAGGGCTGCACAACAGCCTGCCCCTGGATATTTGCTGCTGCAATTCCCACACACGAGTTCCCAAAGGAAAGGAGGATTTGCAGCAAATTGCAGTGTAATTAAGTGTCAGTGTTAAGCCCCCGTGCAGGCAGCGAGGTGTTCCAAGCTGGCTGCACATGCTGAGCTGCCTCACAGGTACAGTTGCTGTTATAAGCTCTGCTGGAAATTGTTCCCTGGAGACTTTTTGGGAGGAGGAGCAGGGAAGTGGCAAACAGAGCTGCTGGGAAGGGTTGTGCTGCTGCTTCCAGTCAATATCAGCTCTGGGCAGCACCTTTGGAGGGAATAACCTTCCCAGAAGGGTGCACACGGGAGTGGTTGGGATCTGAGGGCTCCACAAAGTGAGCAAACACGACACAAAAACCCTTCTGGGGAATATAAATATCTCTGTGCTGATGAGCTGGTGAGAAGAAGGAAAGGCAGAATTCCCAAGGCAGAAATCAACCCTCTGACAGTACCATCTGGGGTGTCCTGTAACAGCTCTGCCAGCAGTTTCTCCAGGACATCTTGGTATTTTTCCAGCTGCCTTAGGGTGAGCCAAGCTCTGACAGGAAGGGCCTGCTGTGGAGGAAACCAGAGAAGTCAGAACAAAAAGGTGAGGGGAGCAGAGGGAGGGAGGTTGGGGTGCTTTGACCCCACTTGGATCGAGTTAGTGGAGGGTTTAGGATTTGGAGGGAAGAAGAGGAGCCTCATATGGGGAAAATCAACATTTTGAAGGCAACACACTCTTGAGTTGTTCAGAGAGCTGTTGCATAACCCGTGGGCTGGCTCATAAATCCAGATAAAGGCACCTCCTGGCAGCAGGGATGCAAAGAAAATAATTTCTGAACCTTCTAATCCTCCACTGTGTGGCACATCGACCCTTGCAGCCTGAGCCTGCAGAGCTCCTGCCCTAGCAACAGCTGAGGACGAGCTGTGGTCCTGCTCCAGCCTGCTGGACTGGGAGCCAGCTGTGCCTGAAGCAAAGAGCTCTGTTCTGGTGCTGGCCAGCTGAGGGGATGTGCTGGGGATTGCACACTTTGAACTGGGCATTTTGCTGTTTCAATCCTGTTACCAAGAGCTGCTACATCACGAGTGCAGGAGGAGTTGCACATTAAGCTGTGCCTTGGCCAAATTCCAGCCTGGCTGGTCCTGCTGTCTGTCCCACTGGGTCTGTCCCGGTTTGGGGGGAGCTGCACCCTCCTTCTGCTGGCAGAGAATGGCCGAGCTCCCTGCAGGAGTGGCTGCCCACACAGGAAAAAGTTCCCTGTGCTCAAGTGGCAAAGCACAATTTTCAGACTTGCCTTTGAGGGCTTAGCCTGGCACTTCAATCCCTAAAATTGCCCATTTTCTGCTCTGTGTACAGATTTGGAGCCCAAGTTTTTAAATAAGGCCTCTCCAGTGCAGAGAACTGTGGGGTCAGAGGTGACTCTGAGCAGGAGCTGAAGCAGAACCAGGAGCTCCTGCCTTGCACCTGGCTGGGCTTCATTGCCTGGCAGAGACCTCGAGCTGTTCTCATCTTCCTCAGGGAGAAGCTGTTGGGTCCCAGGGGTGACCTGGCTGCTGAAGGACCAAGATAATTTGGGGTGGAGCTAAAACTTCTCTCTGATGTAAGCGGGCAGGCTGGCAGAGGACATCTCTTGGACTCCTTGTCTCCTGCATGTCCTCGTGGGCTTCTCAAAGTCAAATGGCTCCACATACCTGGAGGGTCTTGGCTGCATTGACATCCACAGCAGATTGCTCAGAGAAACCTTCCTCCTCCAGCTGCTGCAGCGAGCTCAGGGATTTCTTCTGCCCTGCCTTGTTCCTCTCCTTTTCCTGCAGTTTTGGGGCAGAGAGCAGAGGGGACAATTGGTGATGCTGGGAGCAGCAGCAAACCCACTCTGTGCTGTCCCAAGAGCCAGGAATCCACAGTGCCGGGCACAGAACCAGTGGGATGGTGGAAGGGCCCATCAGCTGTGGCCTGAGTGGCCTTTGGGGACTGAAATCCAGCAGTGCTGGGGGCGAGGTCAGGTTACGGGGCAGGATGTGAAGGTCTGCAGTAAACAGGAGCCACGTGTGGTGGGGGAGCCCTGTCAGCAGGACATGGGAGCTGACAGCACTGGGACCTTTCCATGGGAGCAGACAGCACTGAGACCTTCCCCAGCTGTCCCACAGAACCCGACCTGGGTCTGTTTTGGAGCACTGCAAGGAAATTGAGCCCAGCCCTACACGTGCAGTGCCCTGCACGTGCAGAGGTCACTTTTTTCCAGCCTTTCTGAAGGTCTGTAATGTCAGCCCGTCCCCATTTATTTAGTTGCCTTCAGGACCCTCTGGAAAAAGCCAGAGGTGCTTTGGAATATGACAAGACACAGTAGGACACATCAAACATGGCTCAGTGTCCAGCATGTGAGGAACAGGGACAGCCTTTGGGGGACAGATTTCCCCTTTGCTCATCCAGAAACCCCCAGTCCCTGGCAGACACGGAGCTACAAGGGCTGTGGGGCACAAACACAGCCCATGTGGGTCCCCATCCTCCCCAAGGACTTGGAAGAATGCCTGTGCTCCCCACAAAAATCAATTGTTATCCAGGGGGAGGTGTTGGGATTGGGATTTCTGCCGGTATCCAGGGGCTCGGCAGTGCGGGGGAAGCTGGCTGGGGCTGTGTTTCAGAAGCTGCCGTCTCCGAGCCTGCCTGACACCTTTCAACGGTATTTGTTTCACTTCAAAAGGAAAAACGTTCTCTCGGCACGTCCCAGAGGTGACAACCAGCCGGGGGATGGTTAATTATTTGTTACAACAAAAGAGCCATCACCGAGCTGATGGGAGGCTGCAGCTGCTCTGGAAGAATTCCAGCACCGAGGGAAGGGAAAGGACCCGCAGGGTCTGCAGGTGACACCCCCACAGGTGTGGCTGACCTTTGGTAGGGGGTCCAGGCTCTTCCTTTCTATCTCACAACTTAAAAATCCCCCTGCCTCCCCCCAAAGCCATGGATTTTGGGAGGAGGATATCACAGTGTCTCCTGTTGATGGCGTGCGCTGCAGTTTGGGGAATGAGGGCAGGAGAAACCTCTCCTGGTTTATTCATTCCAGAGGGGTTACCTGCATTTTCTGGAAGTCACTCTGGGTGAAAAAGGGCATGAAGCCTTGGGTCTGCTCAGCCAGCACGGACAGCAGGGACACCAGCAGCAAACTGGCCACCACCTTCCTCGAAACCATGCTGAGAGCCTGGACAACACAGGAAAGGAGACACCAGGGCAGGAGTGGAGAGGGAAGTGTGACAAGAAACACCTTTGGCTCTGCACCAGAAGCAGCCCAGCTCAGCCCGAGCCCACCTGAGGGATGTTTACTCTCCCAGTCGCTCCTGAGCTGAGAATAGAAGTGCCTTGACTGAGAATAGAAGTGCCTTGACTGACAATTCTCTTCTCAAAGCTGTTTGTGTAAACAGGTTTGTTCTTGAGCAACATCTCCAGGGATTTCAAGCCCAGCCCTTCAGGACTGCTCCAGCCTCCCTGAGTTCTGGAGCCTCAGCCCTGCAGCTGTGTTGTTTTAAGACCTGAACACATCCAGAGCAAACCCATCAATCCCAGCACCAGCATGGCAGACAGAGATGCTGCAAAGAAAAATCCTTCAAACAGCTGTTTTATTAATTTTTATTTTGATTTCCTCACCACTGGAAACCTTCCTGGGTGGACTGGATTTCTCTGAGTCCAAGGGAAATGGGAAAGGCATTTTCCAGCCCAGCTCTGTCTGAGCCTGGAATAAAGGGCTTTAAAAACCACCTCAGAAGTGATCTAACTGACTTCACGTCAGGAAAGGACTTATGTAAACATTGAATGTTCTCTTTAAATATTAAAATATTCTCTCTGGACAGATTTAATGAAGTCTGGTCCTACAGCTTAACTTCTCCACCTGATTGGAGCCTGATCCTTAATTAGTTTCAGCAACCTCTTGGTCTGGACATTATTGAGAAGACATTGTTAAGTTAGATTTGACTCCTGAATTAGATTTCCCATAAATATCAGCTGGCATTGAACCAAAGGCCAGTGGAAGTTAATAAATCTTCCCTTTCCATAGCACCTGTCAGTCACATCCTCTCCTTTCCCTGGGCACTGCACCAGTGCCATCTCCCCCTGCCCACCCAGACTGGGCCACCAGAGCCACCTCCTGCCCTGGGACATCCCAGGGTGTCCCAGCCCTGTTTCCTGCAGGGATCCAGGCAGGAATTCTCCAGCTCTGCCCTTGCAATGCAACCTCAGCAGCATCAATCTTTGGTGCTTTTTCATTTGTTCTATCACTGCAGTAAATATATAAATAAATAAAATACTGCTGAATACAAAGAAAATACACCCAGTCACTTCCTTCATCTCTTCTTGGCTAATCCCTTTGGGAATTGATTCTCTCCCTCTTCTCCCAGAAAAACACCCACACAGACCTCTCCACTCAGAAACAGCCCTGCTGAGAGCCCTCCCTTGCTTGGCAAGCAGGACCTGTATTCCAGCCCCGAGATCTCCAGCTCAGCACCTCTCCAGGCAGAGAGCACTTGGTGGATTTGCTTCCCAGCTCCAAAGGGAAAAGAAAAAAGCATGAGGATCCCGAGTTCAGCATCAGCACTGTGAGCACACAGGGCTGGGACAGCTCTGCTCACCCCCCAAACCCAGTCAAGTGCCAGCGTGGGGGCAGGAGGGGTGGGCAGCTGGCACAGTGACAGGACAGGACCTTCACTACTGAGCTGTCTCCTAAAAAATCCAGCCCTTCCTGGCTCTAGGACCTGTCTGAGGGTCATTTTCTCCCTGCTCAGAGCAGCTCCCCAGGCTCAGAGGGCACCGGGGCTCCCCACAGCTCTGTGGCAGTGCCCAGTGCCCACAGGAGGCAGGAGCTGCTGGCAATTGGTGCTCCCAAGATGGGGATGAAGGAAAAGCACCTTCCCTCTTGTTTCAGCATCAATTTTGTTCCTTCCTCCCCCTCCTCTGAGCCACCTCTGCTGTGGCCAAGAGGAGCCAAGTCCTACCTGGGAGTGCAGCCACGGGGCACTGGAAGTTGGAGCTCTTCTCCCTCCTGTCCCACCTGGATGCTCCTGCTGGTTCTCCTTCCTTTATAAACCCATCCAGGCACTGCAGGCACTCGCCTGTGACCCTGTCCAGCTGCCTGGCCTGCATGGAAACGCCTTTCCCAGGCAGGGAATGTTATCTGCACTGGAGTTTTCTGAGTTTCTCGTTTCCAGGCAGATCCCCTCTGCTCCCTGCCCAGGTTCTTCAGCTGTTCCTGGTGCCTCAGTTCCTCCATCTCTAATTTAGAGATTAATTTCTGTCTCCTGGCTTGTGTTTCTAGACACTGAGAGTGCAGGAGAAGCTTTTTAGGATGTGAATGCCCCAGCACTGCAATGACACCTGTGTCAATTATATTTCTACTGTAATTTCAAATCACAATAATATCAAAATTACCACTTTGAGTCTTCAAGTGGCTCCTTCTCCCATCCTCACCGAACCTGGCACACTGATCCCCCTCGGGAACACAAATCCTGCACTGTCATCCCTCTCCAGACAAACGAGGTGCTGAGAGAGGGAGGGAATTGGGCAAGAACTCATCCACGCTCTCCCAGGACCATCAGCCAGGAGCTGATGCCAGAGGGTTTGGGATCAGGCCAGGCACATCCTGGTGCTGCTCCTGAGGGAGTCTGGGAGCAGCCAGGCGAGGAGCAGGAGGGAAAAACGAGCTGGGAAGCCATGAAATCCTCCTGCATCCATGGGCTCCATGGGCTGGGAGAGCAGGGAGCAGGGAGCAGCAGCATTCCTGCCTGCCTGGGGAGGGATATTGGGAACAGCCATTGCCCAGCCCCAGGAATGCCATTTGTCACCTGGGAATGCCATTTGTCCCCTGGCCCCATTGCAGCCAGTCAATAGGACACGGGCACACCAGGTGTCACCAGGGACCTGCTGCTGTCACAGCTGTCAATAACGCTCGATTTGGGACAGAGCCCTCCTGAAAAACCTCATGTCCAGCACTCAGGTGCTTCCTGGATCCCTGGGCATCCTCCCCAGCTTATCACCCCCTCTGGGCAGTGGAGAGCTCCCAGAGACTCCAGCACAGCTTTGCTCCCTGGAAACCTCCCTGGGAATGTGGCTGGGGGTGATGGAAAGGATGTCACCCACCCATTGTGGGGTGACCCCTCCCTTCCCTAAACAATTTGCACAAACCCCATCTGATTCCCATTTTAATTGACTTTTCCAGTCCTTTTCTTCACATGGTTATGATGGATGCAGTTGACGAGTCAGCAGATGGTGCTGGGAAGTGACAAATGAGTTACCAAGAAAGGTCACTTTTCCAAAGCACTGAACTTCCCCGTGTCTTGTCCCACTGTCCCTCCAAGACGCGTCTGGCTGGCAGCTTTCCATCCATCTGGGATGGAGCCTTCTGCCTGGGGAAGGACAACCTTCCAAATCAAACAGAGGGATGAAAATTAATCATATCTGTATTAGCTGCATGCAGCCTGCCAGCTTCACCTCTTAATTATGCAAGAGTGCTCCGACAGGAAGGAATGGTGGAGCTGAAAATAAAGGATCTGACTCCAGGTCTGGAAGTGCCAGGGCAGGTGGGAGCAACAGGCACCTCCTGGCTCTGGCTTGGCCCAGCCCATAAATGCAGCTTTTGGCACATCCTGGCTGCAAAACAAGGATAAATGAAAATAAAAAATCCCAGCTGGAGGTCTCCCTGCCAGTGCTGTAATTCCACAATTCCATCCTGCTGCATCCCTGGCACAGTTTGCAACCTGCAGGCCCTGAAACTCCCCTTTGGGCTGCGGTGCCAAGTGGCAGCAGAGGTTAGAGGCTCAACAGAAACATGATGTGCAGGATGGGTTTGAGTGCAGTGCTGCTTGTTCTGAAAGTGAAACGTTTGGCAGAACTGGGAGTCTTTTTCCCAGGAAACTGGCAGTGGAGTGCAGCCCATTGGGCCTGGCAGCAATGGCAGTGCCAGGGAACAGGGGCAGAATGAGCTGCCCGTGCCAGCAGCACACCCAAGCCTCTCTGGAAACCAGCTCTGAGGTGATCTGTGCACCCCAAAACTGGGGAGATTCTGCCTGTTGCCTCAGTTTTACATGAAAGAATAAAAGAGAGGGAAAATGGTTTTTTGGACAGAGCCTGGGTGGATTTGGCTTCTCTACAAGGGCTGGAGGGGACAGGCACTGACCAAAACATCCTATCCCATTACAATCCTCCTTCACTGGGATTTAAAAAAAAAATGTTTTTTAAAATCCCTTTCTCTAATAAAATAAATGTCTGGTCTTATAAAAACTTTCAAATAAGGAAAGAAATAAACAGGAGAGAAATGTTTCATTGCCTGGTTTCTCTACATTTTTGGTCACTCCTTTGCCACCCTCTCCCCGATGTGAAAGGAGTGAAGAGAGAAGGGAGAGGAGGTGAGAAAACACCATGGATGCAGCTCAGCTGTTCCCATTTTGGTTTTCAAATCTGAGCCACCAGGTTTTCACTTGTGGGCTCAGGAATATTTTTAGGAATGGTACAAAATGCAGCCTCACACTCAGAGAGGGGATGTGACTGGTTTGTCCCGTGGGGCTGGGTGGTGTCCCTGGGCACCCCACTGTCCTTTTGGGGTGCTGTGACCCCAGGCAGGTGATGGGAGAGCCCAGCCAAGCCCTGGGATGAGCTCAGAGGCAGGGAAATCACTCAGATTTCAGCCAAAGAGATCCCTGCCCTGCTCACAGGGGATATTTATTCACTTTGGTGAGGAGGAATTCAGCTTTTCCACACTCCAGACACCCTCTGACCTTTCATTGCCTCATTCCCTCCTTCCCCTGCCCTGTTCCCATGTCCAACACCAGTGGATCAGGTTGAGCCCTGCAAGCACCACCACCAAGGCACCAGAAGAAACCCCAGGTGGTTTTTGTGGGGGCTTTTGAGGGAAAAAGGGCAGGGAAAACAACTGGGGGGGAGAACAGGAGGGAGAGAAAGAAGAGGAGGGAAAGAAGGGCAGGAAAAACAATTGGCAGGGGGAGAAAGAGGGGGGGAAAGAGAGAAAGAAGGGCAGGGAAAACAGTTGGGGGGAGAATAAAAGGAGGGAAAGAAAGAAGAGGGGTGACAGAAGGGGTCCAGCATCACTGTGCTCAGCAGTGCCAGCTGCCAGCAGATTTCCCAAGACTGGATGATGCCAGATTCCCAGGATTTATTGGTGCTCTCTCTGGAGTCTCCCTGTTCATCCCAACACCTCTCAGCAATCAGTGGCCATTTATCTGCCACAGAGGAGAAGGGTTCTGGCTCTCAAGGCACCAATTCATCCTGGGAGGAACAAGGAGGCAGAGCTGGATGGCTTGGGGTGAAAAAGAGACTCATGTGGCAGGTCAGTGAGCTCCCGGGTGAGGAATCCCAGGAGAGGCTGGGAGAGGAACAGCAGCACATCCATCCCAGCTGGGATGTGGGAAAAACAGAATGGAAAATTGTGACAGCAGCAGAAAGATCTGCAGAGCCTCGGGGCCTGTGCAGCCAGGCCTGATCCCAGCACAGGGCTCACTTTTGATAAAATGCCCGTTTAATCCGTGGATATTTTGCTTAGGTGTGGAATAGCAGCCTCAGCGAAAGCCTCTCAACCACAAAGGCTTTAGAGGGCTAAACAGTAAAGATTTGGAATTAAGGAGAATAAATATTAATGAAAGGGGTGGGAAAATGCATCATTTCTCCAGACATCCCTGCCTGTGCTCCCCTGCACGGGGCTGTTGGGTTTATTGTGCTCTGGAGCAGGAGCTGCACGTGCTCGGGGGATCGTGCTGGGATGGAGCCACACAGAGCCTGGAGAGAGCCTGGAGAGGGAAAAAGGAGCAGATTGCCCCCAAAAAAGGGCCAATATGGGATTCAAAGTGCAGCAAACCCTGCTCTGCTCTCAGTGGCTGTGGGTCAAGCCCAGAGCGGCACAGCCAGAGCCAGAGCTGTTACATAAAGGGATGGGGAGCAGCCCAGCCTGGGCTGGATGGAGGAAATGAATCCAATTACAGGATGAAGGGCACAGGGAGAGGATGGACACATTTGGTCTGGAGCAAATCCCTAAAAGGCTTTAAAGCAGGGACAGCAAGAATGAATCATGGTGCAGGACACACAGCCACCATGGAGAGGAGTTGGGGCCTTGGAATGGGGCAGGAGGCAGGAACGGGGCTCTGCACCTGGCTGATGGACAACCACTGCCAGGATGTGGTTCTTCTGGGGGCTGGGACACCAGTTTGGCTGTTCCTGGGGGTGCTGGAGCGAGGAGCCAGCCCAGCCAGGCAGCAGGGAACAGCCCTGCTGGAAAGAGGAAACAAGCAGGCAACCCCCAAATTTCCTCCGTGCTGATTCCCATAAGATTATAACCCAGCTGCCCGTGTCACAGCAGGCTCCAGACTTCCACTGAGAAAACTAAGGGCTTGTATTAGAAAGAAAAAAAAAATAAATTGACCCAGTTATGACAGAACGAAGCAGCACGTTCACAGCATCGCTGTGGAAAGCCATGAGCAGCCACAACAAGGCCCTCGGGAGTAACAGGATTCCACTTCAAATGAGATTTACAAATTAAAAATAAAAGAGCTGGATTAGTTCTGTGTGCCTGAACCCCCTTTCATGGCTGCTCAGCCAGCCTCAAGTGGACACTGCAGGGCAGGGGGGGTGCCATGAACATGCATCCCTTGGGAATTTGGGAAAATCCTTTCCTTTGCCTCTCAGACATTGCAGTCAAGCACCTGCCCCATGTCAGGCAAAGGAGGAGAGCTGGACACTGATCCCTGGTAACTCCCACTGGTAACTCCTGTCCAACTCCTCAGGGAGCCCAAAAACCAGACCAAAATCCTGACTGGTTCCAGTTTGCCAGGCAGGGAGATCAGAGCAGCGTTTTTGCCGTTGCTCTTGGCAAAGCAAGACTTGCTCCGGGTGCAGCCTCAGGAGCGCTCCTGGAGCTGCTGGAGCTGCCAGGATCTGCCAGGATCTGCTGGGATCTGTCAGAACTGCCAGGATCTGCCGGGATCTGATGGAGCCACCAGGATCTGCCGGGATCTGCCGGCTGCTCCTCGCTACAGAGCCGGGGGGAATGTCTTGCACACCTGCCCACTCTGCCACAGCCCCGGGTTGTCACCGAGGGAGAAGTGTTGACAGCACCACAAGGAGCAGAGCAGGTTCGCAGCTGAGCCGGGATTGCTCAGCTCCTTGGCAGGGAAATGACAGGGCCCAAGGAGTGCCTGTCTCTCCAAGGAAATCCTGCAGTGCTTGGAGAGACATTACCTGGATCAGCAGCGGGAGGAAAAGGCTGGGAGCTGCCAGTGCAAATACCAGGACACGAGGCTGGCTGGGGGAGCTCTCCCCACATCCCAGCTGCTTTATGGCTTGGGGGAGAGCCTGAGCAGGATGGAGATGGAGATCTTACATGAGAAACGGGAGCTGAGGTCCATCCTGCTCAAATTTTGTGCATGAAAGACAAAAGACAGCCTGCTGTACACTCTTATTTTTTGGGACAAAAGCAAGGTCACGTCCCTGTTCACACCCAGCCCCTGCCTGGGGTGGGTGCCCAGGGCATGGCCACAGAGCCACAGAGCCACCAGCCATGGCCAGGTAATCCCTGCTGGGGGAGGGCCGGCCCAGAGAAGCCAATTGTAAATACATCAGTGTCCTCCTTCTCCCTGCCACACGTTTAAATCTATTTGATCCACTCTAATGGATTGATCTACAAGTTTGTGCACACACATCCTGCTTTGGACGGGCGGCTGGCAGCGCCTCGCCCATCACGGCCTGTCAGCTCCACTCAGCCTCACCTCGAGCGCAGAGCGAATCCAATTACAGGATAAAGGGTTTTCTTCCCCTCCATATGGTCTCTATAACGCTGTGGCTTTATCTTGCCTTAACCCCTTTCCTGGCGAGGGAGCTCACAAGCCCAACCTAAGCGGCTCAGCGCTGTGGCCCTGGGTGGCTGCTATGTGATACGGGAAATGGGGTCTTCCCAGGGCACCCAGAGGCACATTCCTCCCTTTTTTCCTGCCCACCGGGGAGGAATGATTCCCCATAGGAGGGAGATTCAGGGCAGCAC
This sequence comes from Serinus canaria, assembly GCF_022539315.1. Taxonomy (NCBI): domain Eukaryota; kingdom Metazoa; phylum Chordata; class Aves; order Passeriformes; family Fringillidae; genus Serinus; species Serinus canaria. The sequence goes on from NC_066339.1 coordinate 4,696,129, forward strand.
TGGTTATAAAACCAGCCAGAAGCACAGGAGTGAGCCCAGCCGTGCAGTCAGAGCTGTGCTCACAGCCGGGGTTCACGGGGCTGTGCGTCAGCTCAGCACCAGGAGCTCAGCACAGATGTTCCCTTCATGACTGATTTGTTGTGCTCTTGCATTTCCCTCCACCTTGCTCTGCCAGGTGTTCTCTGGGTGCCCTGGGCAAGTGGCTCCTGTGGCAGGGCTGGGGATGGGCACCACGAAGGGCTCCAGGAGCCCTCCTCCCCTGTGTGAGCTCTGCCTGGGGCTGATCCCTGTGAACCAGGCGTGTCGGCTCTGTGCAAGCCGGTTATTTGATCATAATTATCATCCCTTGCTTTACACAGCACATGAAAGCCCAGAGCAGCTCAGGGCCCCGTCACGCCGCGCGCCAACAAACAATGAGCGAGAGACAATCCCAGCTCAAAGCAGGAAAACCTGCAAGGGGCAGGAAAAGCCTTTTCTTGAGGACAAACACAGAGCAGCAAAGCTCTCCTCCCGCATTAGGCAGGGCCTGGAATTTGCTGCTGCTGTAGGGTCAGCACAGAAAACAACCGGGAGCTCTCCTGGAGAGAGAGCAGCTCATAAACTTTCCCTGCTAAGAGACAGCAAATTAAAGCCTTCTCTGTGACAGGGCTGCAGCAGGAGCTGAGGTTGCATTCAGGACACGTCCTGGAGGGACCAGGCACTCTCAGCGGTGTCATTTCCCTGCTCTGAGTTTACTCGAGGCCTTGGCCATTGCTCCGGCTGTGCTGACCTGCCCAGAGCTCTAAATCCACCAGCCTTGGGGCAGTGACCCCAGGGGACACATCCATGAGGATGGCTGGGAGGGGACAGCCCTTCTGAAAAGCACAGGTGGATCAGGCTTACCTGCTCCACAGGCAGCTCCCAAAAAAGGGGAAGGGCCAGGTTGGTTGAAACCCTGTCAGCCCAGTTGTCCCTTTGAAAGGTGCCATGAATCCAAATCTCCTCCACACTCAGCTGCCAGGGTGAGTGGAGAGGATCTGCTGAGCCAGGAAAGAGCCCTCTCCCAAAAAGTGCAGCTGAGTATTCCCCCAGCACCCAGACTCGGTGTCCCTCTTCCCCCCACAGCTTCCTTTGCACCACTCTTGACTTTAGAAGAGGGCAGGACACCCCAAAGTGGGGCCAGGAAGGGATGGGAGGTGACAATTAACTTTCCCACGAGGTCCCCGTGTCCAGATGCAAAACCTTGGAGAAGCACCAGAACTCTGGGGTGCTGCTGGCACTGGCAGTGAGGCCCAAGTGTTTTTGAAGTGAAATCTTGGAGCTGAAGATTTGCTTTCTCTCTTGAAGGTGGGCCTTGGAGCTGGAGGGAGTTGCTTTCTCCCATGGGAGCTGGGATGTGCATACTGGAATTGAGATGGGTGCATACTGGAATTGAGATGGGTGCATACTGGAATTGAGATGGGTCCATACTGGAATTGAGATGGGTGCTGGTTTTGTGGATTAGAATTTCTGGGATCTCCTTTGATGTTCAACTCATTCTGCAACAATGTGCCAAATTTTTGTACATCTGGAGCCTGACTATGGCCAGGAGAGGCAGGAAATTCCTCCAAGAAAAGCCCTGTGAGAAGCAGGGCCATGGGACTCCTCCACTTTCCCCTCATCCCCTCAAGGAAGACCTGGACCAGGAATTTGATGTGACAATTCCAAGAGGAATCTATCCCTTGGGGACCCCTCATGCTGGGGCACCTGAAGCTGGCCTGACCCACTTCCCTGCACCACGTCCTACTTCTGCACCCCCTGGGTCAGGAATTAGGGCAGCATCCATCCCAACATCCCCTTAGCCTTCCGCTCCAGCCTCCAGCTCGGAGACGCCCCGGGCGTGCAGGAGACCTCATTCATCCCACGGGACAATGGTGACTTTTTCCATGGGCTGTGCCTTGAGGAGGAGGAGGCCCAGCTTACCTCCTTATCCGATCAGCTCCCTTAACGCCCCACATCCCCAGGATTAATGGAAGAGCTTCCCTAAGGCGCCTTAGGCAGGTCCCCTGGAGAAGGAACCCCCATGACCCAGAAGGAAGAAGTGGGGAAGAAGAACTTGGATGAGATGGAGCACTGGAGCATTCCCAGCTGGCCCTGCTGGGAATGGTTTCCCAGGCTCGAGTGTGCTGGGATGGGGATCCCACACTCCGTGCTGGGAGCCTGGGAAAAGCTCCCTTCCATCCCTCTGGCTCTCCCAGGCTGTGCTGGTCTCTCCACACTCTCTGCAGGGAGTTCAGGACATCTTTGCTCTCCTTTGCCCTGTGGCACAACCAGGGGTGTGATCAGGGTCACACAGCCAAGAGCTCTGCCCCAAAATGCTACATTTACCAAAAACCTACCAACTGCATTACCTTTGGGGTGGGAAGTGGCTGCCCCTCCTACCTTTGCCCAGCTCCAGGCCCTTGGCTGTGTCAGCAGAGCCTGGATTTGGGATGCAGACCCACACTGAGCCAGGCACCTGAAACAGAGCCCAGCCAACAGCTCAGACCCACAAAGCTCGGTTCAGTCTTCCCCCAGTGACCTCCCCAAGGTCAGTGGGGCAGAGCTGGCCACTCCCCAGTCCCTAGGTGGTCCCACAGGGTCCTTCAGCCGCCCAGGGACACCCCAAACCTGTGACACACCGTGAACCCCAGAGCAGCCCATTTTCACATCGGTCACTCCCAAACTCCCCACTGCTCCTCCCACCTTTGCCCCTCTTCCCAAGCGCTCCCCACCCCATCCCTTCCTGCCCCCAACACCTTAAACAACATTAAACACTTAATGGCAATTAATACGCTTTAATGCAGGTTTTGGGGCCAACTGGCTGCTTAGAGGGTGCTTAAACCATCAACCCCTCTCAATCCCGTTGCCCTTGTCATACAAAGTTAGCCGAGCCCCTCGTCAGCCTCCCCCCTCCCTGGAGGAGGCCGGAGGGTATAAAACCACCCCGGGCACGGCACCGCCAGCCCCCGGCGCGGCACAGGGCAGGGCACCACCTCCATCCCCTCAACTCCTGCTGCTCCTCGTAATTCCTTCCTTTTTGGGGTTGGAGGGGAACCCTCTCACTGCGCACTTTCCGCGCTGGGAGGGGGTGGGGCTCCCCTTTTTTTATTAATCAGGGTCAGAACACAATTCATTGCAGAAAACCCCTCCGGCAGAGCAGCTCCCGTCGCCAGGGCAGCATGAACGGGACGGAGGGGATCAATTTTTACGTGCCTATGTCCAACAAGACCGGGGTGGTGCGGAGCCCCTTCGAGTACCCGCAGTACTACCTGGCCGAGCCCTGGAAATACCGCCTCGTGTGCTGCTACATCTTCTTCCTCATCTCCACCGGCTTCCCCATCAACTTCCTCACCCTCCTGGTCACCTTCAAGCACAAGAAGCTTCGGCAGCCTCTCAACTACATCCTGGTCAACCTGGCGGTGGCTGACCTGTGCATGGCCTGCTTTGGTTTCACCGTCACCTTCTACACCGCCTGGAACGGCTACTTTGTGTTTGGCCCCATTGGCTGTGCTGTGGAGGGATTCTTTGCCACGCTGGGAGGTAAGGGATGGGAATGGGGGCTTGGGGCTTCCTTCTCCAGGGCTTTGGGAGTCCGGTTCCATCCCTTCATGGCACTGTTGGGATGTGCAGCGTCGTTCCTCCTCGTGTGGGGCTCGCCCTGCGCTTAAAATGGGGGAGGAAAAGAGATTTTTGTGTGTTTGACCTTGATAGCAAGGAGCCTCCATGGCGTGCTGGCAGGGAAAGGAAGCCTGGGAAGGGATCCTTGTTTGCAGGATCCAGGATCCAGCTTGGGGTCACCTGGCCCTGCTGGTCACTGGGGGTGTCACACCAAGGTGGTTACCAGAGACCTGCCAGGGATGGCCACAGCGTGTTCCCGAATCAATGCCAAGCAGCTTGGACCAAGAACAGGCTTGGACTTGATCACCTTAGAGGTCTTTTCCCAACCTGCACTATTCCATGATTATTCATTTACCCAAAGGCTTCCCTTTTGGGGAAATGGAGGGTTCAGAAGGGGAAGAGAAATCCCTCAGGAAGGGAACCCCACAGAAGAGCTAGAGGTGTGGAGAGATGAGAGGGCTCAGAGCTTATCCAGGGGCAAAAGGAAGGTGAGGAGGATCCAGGGTGGTTCCCAGACCCCTCAAGGATGGCTCAGCTCTGTCCTAGCTGCACCAGATTTGTGTGCCCTTGGGATTTTCCTTGAGGCATTTCTCAGGGACACACACGAGTGCTGCCAACACTTTGCCCTGCAGAAAAACAGGGAGAATTCACTCGGCAGCCAGAGCCCACGCAGCCAGCCCTGCCCACGCCACACCTCGTGATGGATCTGACAGCCACCAGTCCTTGTTGGAGGGACCCAGAGCCACCACAGGGACTTTGCTTTCCTTCCCTAAACGGTGCCATCTCCCACAATGATGCTGCTCTGGAAATAAACATTTTAAAAACGGATATTCTGCCAAAGGCTCAGCTGAACATCCTTATCCAAGCCAAGGAGCAAGGAAGGGCTTGGTTTGGGGATCTGAAGATCCCAAATCTGCTCCATCCCTGCTCTGTGAGCCTTAGGCAGCGTTATTTTGTCTTTCCGATGTTTGTACCTCTCAGAGGAGGAGGAGGAGGAGGAGGAGGCTCCTGTTCCCAGGGAAGGAAGTTGGCTGGGAAGCAGCGGGCTGTGTGAGCAGCAGGTCCCCAGCGAATCCCAGCACAGGGTGTCGTTATCAGCAGCTTATCACAGCTGGGGGCATTAGCAGGCTTACAGCACCGACTAAACGCTCCCAAATCCCCTGAAGTTTAATTATCCCTCATAAATACATGGGCACGTTTCCCACCCACACAGTCCCCCCCTCCCTGCACCTCCCCTGATCCAGCGCCAGCAGAAGGCTCGTGAAATGCACAATTTAAAGGAATCAACAGGTTTGGAGGCATCTGGCAGCATTGCCAGGAATTGTGCTTCCCCACGCCCAGGTGGGATTCACTCCCTTGAGTCTTAATTTCTTAAAACCCCTCCGCCCCCAGCATCCCCTCAGCTCCCAGAGCTTCTGCACGTTGCGGGTGGAGGATTCCCGGTTTCCTAGCAGGATGCTGCTTATCCCACGCTGATCCCCAGCTCCCCCTGCTCTCCTCTGGAAGCACCAAGGGAAGGTGGAGCCCAGAGGGGCTCTGACCACTCCGTGGGCTCTCCCTCTCCTCAGGCCAGGTTGCCCTGTGGTCCCTGGTTGTCCTGGCCATCGAGCGCTACATTGTCATCTGCAAGCCCATGGGCAACTTCCGCTTCTCTGCCAGCCACGCCATGATGGGCATCGCTTTCACCTGGGTCATGGCCATCTCCTGCGCCGCTCCGCCGCTCTTCGGCTGGTCCAGGTGAGCCCCAGGATCCCCAGCAGCTCCCGGATCCCTCCATCCCTGCAGGGAGAGCAGGTGGCTCCCAGCAGGGAAGTGCTTGGCCTTGGAGGAGGGAAATGACTGTCCCATTCCCATGGGAGGGAGTGTCACAGCAAGCTGACACTGCATGCACCCAAACCACCTGTACCACCCTCCCAGCATCCCCCATCCTCAGGGAATTGCATCCCTGTTGCCCCCAGTGAGGGTCCCGGAGCAGATTCCGACCTTTCTCCCTGCCAGGTACATCCCGGAGGGGATGCAGTGCTCCTGCGGGCCCGACTACTACACCCACAACCCCGACTTCCACAACGAGTCCTACGTGCTCTACATGTTCGTCATCCACTTCATCATCCCCGTCGTCATCATCTTCTTCTCCTACGGGCGCCTCGTCTGCAAAGTCCGCGAGGTAACGGCCGGAGGGGGCTGAGGGCCATTGGGGGTGGCTCGAGCGGGACTGGGGGACGTGGGTTGGGGGTGCAGAGCTGCCCCTCAGCACCCTCTGTGTGCACAGGCAGCTGCCCAGCAGCAGGAATCGGCCACGACCCAGAAGGCGGAGAAGGAGGTGACGCGGATGGTGATCCTCATGGTGCTGGGCTTCATGCTGGCCTGGACGCCCTACGCCGTGGTGGCGTTCTGGATCTTCACCAACAAGGGCGCCGACTTCACGGCCACGCTGATGGCAGTGCCTGCCTTCTTCTCCAAGAGCTCCTCCCTCTACAACCCCATCATCTACGTGCTCATGAACAAACAGGTGAGACGCCCCGGGGGCTGGGCAGCACGTCCGGGGGCTCCACGGGCACCTTGCTCCTTCCCAGAAGGATCTCGGTCCATCCAGGGACTCCTGGTCCTGTAGCACTTCCCTAGTGGCCCCCAGTGCCACCATTGTCATTTCTCTCCCCTCCCCAGTTCCGTAACTGCATGATCACCACAATCTGCTGCGGCAAGAACCCCTTTGGGGATGAAGAAACCTCCTCCACCGTATCCCAGAGCAAGACCGAGGTCTCCTCCGTCTCCTCCAGCCAAGTATCACCTGCATAGAGCATGGACAGTGTGAACTGGGGTGACCTGCTGAGCTCAGGGACCCACACAGACGCCCCACAGCCATTCCCTCGTGCCCCGGCCCCCTCCCCTGCAGGGGAATTTAGCTGTGCCCATCCTGCCGTAGCCGTGCAGACCCCACCCCACACATCCACGTGGCACTCTGAGCTCTGCCACTCCGAGCCCGGGGAGCCCAGGGCTGTGGCCCAGCTCCCAGGAGCACGTCACCTCTGGGGGACTGTCCCTACCTGTCCCCATCGAGTTCAAACAGCAGCAGATGATGGGGACCCCAAACCTTTTCCTGCCTGAATCCCACTCCCCGCCAGCATCGCCCTTCCCTGGGCTCCAGGGAGCGTCACAGGAGCACCCAGGCCTCATTTGCAAAAATCTAAATATCCTGGCAAAGCCCCAGGAGCAGGACCCCGTGGCTGGGGTGGCCCCACCTGCCCCTCACCAGGGCCTGAGCCCAGGGCTCTCTGGAGCCACGCTCCCGCTGGGATTCCCACCAGGAATCGATTCCTGCAGCCTCTATAAATCAATAGAACAAACGCAGCTACGAGCGGGCTCTGCCTCCAGCCCAGCTCCCTCTATCCCCAAGACAACACTGTAGATACATTTTTTTGTCTTGGAACCTGTAAATATTTGCTCATGTCCTTTGAAATCTCTATCCCTCTCAGCCCTTTCCTTTCCCCACTCTGAAGCAGAGAAATTCCCCTTCCACCTCTGCTCTGGCTGGACAGGCACGGCCAACTTTGGAGGGTGGGGCCGGGACCCGAGCGCTTTCCTGTACATATTTTATAAATAAATAATCTCATGTCAGCACAAGGACCAAGGAGTAGGGGTTTAAAAAAATCAGAAATAAACAGAAGCAGCACAGAGAAAAACACAGATGCTCACTCCTTGTCCTTTCTCTTGGGCTGTGGGGACAAGATGCTGGTGGCCAGCTGGGGGAACACGATGCTGCTCTTGGAGACACAAGCGTGCAGCTGTCCCAAAAGCCATGAGAAGGGGGATCTGTGGGTGACACCATCCCCACAAGGTGACAGCCCCATTAGCTGGAGCACCAAAGGTGTTGAGAGGCAAAAAGAGACACACAGGGCGCAGCCCTCGCTGCCCAGCCAGGGGTTTTTGTACTTTAATATTTAAGATTTCCCCATGTAGCCTTAAATAAAGCTTCAGCTGAGAGCTTCTTGCAGAGTTCAAGTTCTCCTTCCTGTGGGGCCCTTCCAGGCAGCGCTGTGACAGAATTGGCAGAATCAGGGAAAAATTGTTCCCTGTGTCAGTGAATTCATTCAGGAGCGGCTGGAGAGCGATCCTGGGGCCAGAACCTCGCCCTCCTCCCCTCCCTGCTCAGCTCTCACCTCCCCTCTCTGGTGTTTTTCCTCCTTTTTGGGTCCAAGGCCACCAAAAGCAGTGGGAAGTCCCAGGCTCACCCCTGGCATGGGAAGGCAGGGGTAGGAAGCATTTTTGCCCCAAAACACCAGGCTGGGAGGGGAAAGGTGCAGCCCCAGCCCCGCTCTCCAGGCACCCTCCTGTCTCTGCAACCACCCAAATTCGGGGCTCCTGGCCAGGATTGCCCTGGAGCAGCTCCCACACCCCTCCTGCTGTGCTGGATGATTCATGGCCACTCTGCCCATCCCAGGAGTCTTTTTTCCTTCCCTACAAAGCCCCAAACCGAGCCCATATCCAAGCTCAGAACCGATTTCTTCAAACCCTGGGGGCAGGGGAGGAGCAGCCACCAGACAACCAAAAACCCCAACCCTCACCCAGCCCAACAGACCCAGCCCTTCCCTGGCAGGAAACATCTCAATCAAAGGTTCCTCTTGAACAATCACCCAGGAGTTCTTTCCTTCCACTTTTCCATAAACACATGGATTTATCCAGGCACTGCGTTTGCATCCAGCAGGGACCATCCTGGCATCACCCACTCAGAGCAGGCACCAGCAGCTGCTCCAGTGCTGCTGGCCTGGCACTGCTGCCACCTAAATTCAGATGCAAAGTGAGGAAAGCAGCCAGGCTCATCCAGGGAACAGAGACAGCTGGAATCTCGGGCCCAAAGGGCATTTCAGTGTCTGACTCCCATCCTTCTGCAGCTGGGACTGTTCCTCCTCATCCCAGCACTGCTGTCAGCTGGTTTAGGAAAACTGCAGTAATTGGCTCAATTCATTTTAAATCAGTTCTCATTTGTGCAAGCAGCACTCAGGGAAAAGCAGCTCGGAGTTTATAACATCCTGATTAGGAGCATCCACAGGGATGAGGGGGAAATCTCTCAGTGAGGTGTTCCTGGTCTTTGCCCCACAGCCCTGGGCACAGACAGAACCCAAAAGAAGGGACAAACCATCCTGCCCAGGGCTGATCTCTCCAGGCTGGAATGGCACTGCCTGGATTTCTCCCAGGACATTTTTATCCCATCAGTGCAGAAGGAGCAGCTCCGTGCCAGAGGGTCTGGCTCTGCTCATTTGTCTCTGCCAAAGGAAAAACATCTCCTTGTCCAGCCACTCCAGCAGCTCTGGGAACAAGATTAAAACCCTCAGACACTCCTCCCTTCCCTCTGTGCCACCACACACAGGGCTGGGGAGGCAGATCCCTCTCTGGGGTGCCCAGACCCTGCTACCAGGGGGGAAAGCTGCTCCTTAAGGGAAAAACTGCTGGAATTAGAGCTTGGGAGAAGCCAGGATTGCCCAGGGGGACCTTGCACAGCCCCAGCAGCCCAGGGAGACCCAGGCTGTGTTTACCTCCCACCCAGGAGGGTTCAGGAGTCCCCACATTTGTGTCACTTCCCAGCAGGGCCACGTTTGTGTCACATCCCCAGCCCGAATCCATCACTGCTGCCTGTGTCACGTTAGCAGCAATAAAAGGATTCAAACAGCAATTCCTTACTTTTATGAACAAATGGCCCTGGCTGGATGATTCAGGCAGCATTCAATTCCCAGCCAGAAAGTGTCAGCAAAATCCCAGCCTCTCACATGTAGGTGGATAACTGCAAATGAAAGGAGGGAATTATTAACACTTAATACTCGCTGGGTTTGCACTCCCCAGTGCTCCTCTCCAGGAGATGCCAAATGCTCCAGTGCTCCAGCAGCTGGGAGGGCCCTGCCAAGGGGGCTGCAGGGGTTGGGGTGATGGCTTTGGGCACTGGGATTGACCTCACCCCACTGCCAGGGCGCTGCTCCAGCCCAGCCCAACTAGAACCCCTGGTCTCCTGCAGCCTGGCCCTTCCACAGCCCTTTTCTCCTCCAATCCATCCTCTCCAGAAATCCTTTTATCCTTCAGACTTTCCCTTCCAGAGCCCCTTTCTCCTCCATCCCATCTCACCCCATCCCATCCCATCCTATTCCATCCCATCCCACCCCAAGCCCTTTTTCTCTTCCAGCCTGTCCTTTCCAGAACCCCTTTTTTCCTCCATCCTATCCTCTCCAGAATCCCTTTGCTCCTCCAGCCTGACCCCTCCAGAGCCCCTTTCTCCCCTCCATCCCATCCTCTCCAGAATCCCTTTTCTCCTCCAGCCCATCCCATCCTGAACCCCCTTTTTCCCTCCAGCCCATCCCCTCCAGAGCCCTTTTCTCCTCCCCACACCCCCTCTCCCACCCCCCCTCCCCACCCAGGGAGCCTCAGGGACCCCAAGCCCTTGGTGGCACAAATCCCCCAGCTCCAGAGGGATCCAGGGAGGCTCCCCCAGCTCCTGGGGCTGCTCCTGGCCGTGCAGGACTGTGCTCCACACTCTCCATTTCTCCTTCACCCAGCCTGCCCGTATTTTTCTTGTTCATCAGACTGACAAATGGGCAGAAAACAGACTCCTGGTGATTTCCTGCACAGGCTGCCCACTCCTCCTCTCCCCTTGGCGATGACTGAGAGCTGAAAAAGCAGGAATAGCATATAAATTTCCTCCCTGCTTTAATAAATACCTCTATTACCTTGTGCTTTCCCCCGGCTCGCTGTGCAGCTCCTGCTGCCTGCCAGGCAGACGTGATAAACCAAAATTCACATTTCTGTGGGGAATCAGCAGCAGGGCTCAGGCAGGCTGGCAGCAGCATGGGAGGGGTGAGCTTCCCACCTCGGGGGTCTGGCTGCAGCTTCACATCATCCCTCGGGGAGATAAATTAATTCATGTGTTACCAAAAGGGAGCTGGGCTTTGTCTGGTCCCTCTGTGGACTCCCTGTCCTGCTCCCAGGGGAAGGAGGGGTCCCACCATTCCCAGGGCTTGTCCCAGACTCATCTGTGCTCCTCGGGGTGAGCATGGGGTTTCCAGAAGGGTGGGAATAAAGACAAAGCCTGCTAAAATCTCAGCCAGAGGGTGCAGGGGGAGCAGAAGGGTTTGGTGGTGGAGGAAAAGCTGTCACAGCTGGGGTCTGGCCTGGATTCCTCCTCTCTGGGCCTCATCCAAATCCTTGCCAGGGGCTCTCGGGACACCCAGGACAGGATGTGTCACTGTCCCTTGGCCAGGAGACTCCTGAGCAGTGCAGGACCAGCCCGAGCATCCCAGGGGGATGCAGAGACCTCGCCCCATCCCCAGCCCACACCCTCTGAAGGACAACAGGCAAAAGGCACCGGCTGCCAGCAGCCCCTGGAGCACCACTGTCCCCTCTGCCACCCCCAGCACAGCCTGATCCAAGCGGGCAGTGCCACTGTCCCCATCCCCGGGGCACAGCGCCGCAGCCTCGGCTCCTCCTTCCCCCAGAGCCGGATTGATGGCGGTGTTTGCAAAGCCGGGGGAAAAAAACACCTTCAAAAGGAGCATTAGGAGGTGGCAGCCACCCAATTTCCCCCTCAGCCAGCGATTGCTGTGTCTCATCCCCTTCCCGGAGTCTATTTAACTCCTGCATTTAACAAGCTCCTGAACAAGGAGCAGCAGCAAGTGGCAGCGCCCGTTCCCTCCCTGCGAGGGGCACTGGGGGCCCAGCCCGGGAATGGGAAATTCCTCCAAAGTCTCTTTGATTTATGGCTCTCGTTAATTCTCCAGGAGGGCCCCGAGCTGCCCCGAGCACACCGAACCTGCGAGGGATGAATAATTCACCAGCTGGTTAAATATTCTTTAAGGGCTGGAGAACATCGGTGGGAGCGGGGATTTCGGAGGGGGAGGGACAGAAAACTCCAAATTGAGCCCAAAAAGTGGGAGGGGGTGGCCTGGAGCAGGCAAAGGAAGGACAGGGATGTCCCAGGAGGGAAGGACAGGGATGTCCCAGGAGGGAAGGACAGGGATGTCCCAGGAGGGAAGGACAGGGATGTCCCAGGAGGGAAGGACAGGGATGTCCCAGGAGGGAAGGACAGGGATGTCCCAGGAGGGAGGGACAGGGATGTCCCAGGAGGGAAGGACAGAGATGTCCCAGGAGGGAAGGACAGGGATGTCCCAGGAGGGAAGGACAGGGATGTTCCAGGAGGGAGGGACAGGGATGTCCCAGGAGGGAGGGACAGGGATGTCCCAGGAGGGAAGGACAGGGATGTCCCAGGAGGGAAGGACAGGGATGTCCCAGGAGGGAGGGACAGGGATGTCCCAGGAGGGAAGGACCTGCTCATCCCAGGAGGGAAGGACCAGGACATGCCAGCCCTGCTGCAGTGGGATCAGCACAGCCAGGGGGTTTTGGAGGAATATCCCATCCAGATGTGCCCTGCCAGCTGTTCTGTACAGATGTGCAGGGCTGCCTGCCCCTCCAAAGGGGAGGATGACCCCGGCAGCAGGGAGGGGAGGGAGGAAGGTGCCTTCCTTCGAGCCCAGGCTGCTCTCACAGGATGCTGGTGCTGCCCCACCCCAGCCCTGCCTGCTGCCCTGTCCCAAGCTGCAGGGACACCAAGTTTTGGCAGCAGAACCTCGATGAAATCTGGTGCCAAGGGGATTTTCCTTCCCTCCTCCTCCCCAGGGATCAGTGTGCCATTCCCAGCGAGGAATCCCCGGGCTGATGCTGGAGGGAGACCACGGGGCAGAGGTTGGAGAGGAGAGTTCAGGTGCTCCTGCTGGGAGCCCCCAGCCCCTTCCAGCCTGGGCTCGGGAGGTTTTGGGCTCCCCAGAGCCCCCCCCGGCCCCGCAGCCCCGCGGATCCGGCGGAGGTAGAGGGCAGCAGAGCCTGCTCCTTGCGGCAGCCGGGATGTGACAGGTCCTGGCTGCTGGAACCGTGGGAGGAATAAATGGAATAAAGCTGCTCCAGGGCAGAGGAACAGCCAGGCTGCTGGGGCAGCGTCAGGCACGGGGAACGAGCTGCACATCCCAGCGGGAATGGGGGATGGAACTCCAGTGCTGGAGGCAGGATGGGTCCTGCAGGCTCTGGGACACCCCTCCCCAGTGGGGCTGGGGACAGCAGGGCCACAGGTCAGGTTCCCAGGTGTCCCAAGCCATGGCCACGTGTCCTGCTGGTGCCACAATCCTGGACAGTCTCCAGACACTGGAATTTGCTCTGACACAGACACAGGATTTCCATGGGGTGACACCAACGCTGGCAATGTCACCCCTCATCATTCCAAGAAGTCTGGAGGGCTGTGGGGATAAATCAATATAAAAACCATGTTTGTAACCTCCACATCCCATTCCCAACAGCTCTGGGGCTTTAGCTGGGATCTCAGGAAGGAGGAGCTCAGGCCAGGTGCCCCCATCCTTTTTTCTCTCCTTTGTTCATCCCCACTCCTTGTCCCAGTCCCCCACACCCCGCAGTGATGGAGGCTGGGGTGAAACAGGAGCTGGAGCTGGGATGGATCCCGGCTGTCCAGCCCCAAAAAGGAGGCAGGGAAGATCAAATAACCTGTCCTGAAACACAGGAAGAGGAGCTGGGACTGCAGCAGGAGGGACCCCAGGCCCAGGGATTGAGCCCCCTCCTCACTGAGGGCTATGCTGGGGAGGGCCTGGTGGATTTAGGGCTGGATTGGAGCCCGTTGCACTCCCCAGGGTTTAGCAGAATCCATACCCAAGTGCCAGAGAAAAGAGAGACCCCTGAGGCCGAGCTGGGACAAAACTCCTGAGCTTTACTGAGCTTGGCTTCTTTAAAGGAACAAAAAAAGGAGGTTTTTTTCCTAATTCCCACCCCAAGAACCTGCAGAGAAGTGAGGGAGGGGTCTCATTCTGCCCCTGCCCTGAGCTCTGGGGCATCCTGGAGCTCCTGAATCCTGCAGGTCCCGAGCAGGGGCAGTGGGGGCTGGATAGATCCATGCCATGGGCACAGGGAGGGACCAAGGGACCAAGGGCCACATGGCCAGAGCAGGACTGTGATGCTCTTTCCTTTTTCTTCTTTTGAGGACAGCAGCCACCACCTCCTTTTCCCTTTTTTTTCCCTGGTTTTCCTCCTTTTCCTGGTTCCTCCTCCCCCTCCGGGGCTGCTGCCTCCCGCCTGCGGTGCAGATGGCCCAGCATATGGGCAGCCTCCCCTCGTGCTCGCACCTTGTAAGCAGATTCTGTCAGGTTTAAAGAGGAAAAGCTTAATTAAGCAGTTGTGTGTGTACAATTATGTCCTTAATTATCTCTGCGTTTGGCTCCTTTGTTGTTCCCTGTTTGGGAGAAGTTTGGGAACAACCGCAGGCGTCCTGCAGGAGCTTTTTCCTTCCCTGCTTTCTCTTTTCTCTCTCCTCCTGCCCCATTTCAGGGATTTTCTGGCTGAAGGGAGCTGCAGGACGAGCCCCCCCGGCCCCTGGGATTCACGAACCCCAGCTGGGTTCCCAAAGCAGAGCAGTTGCCAGCGGCTCTGCCCACACAAAGTGCAACTTCAGCTGCTCAAAAGCTGCTCCAGCCCAATTTATCACCTCCCACATTTGTGCTCCAGTGACCCAGCCCTGCCCCAGCACCCTCGGGAATGAACAGACCCCGTGAGAGCATCAGCAGAGAGATGCTTCATTGCTCCCATACCCCAGCAATGCCAGCCAAGGGCCCCCTGCCCAATTAATTCCTCTAATTACCCCACCCCCCCCATTTCCCAGCCTGGGCAGCAAACCTGACCCATCTCAGGGTGATCCCGGGGTGCCCTGGTCCCCTCCTCACTGCCAGTCGGGGTCTGGAGCCACCTGCAGAGATCAGGGACAAGAGGTGGCACAAACAACTGGCTAATTTGTGGTGGTGCTTTTATTTTATGCTCAGAGCACTAAACAGCCATAAACATCCCGAGCTGGATGGTGGAGCTGGGGGTGGTTTTATTGTCTGTAAGTCCTTGAAGTTTTGCCATGAACCTTTTATTAAAAATAACCCCAAACTCTCGTTTCTCTAATTGAGTTTATTTCAGAGCCCACACGCTTGCATTTGTACCCAGGTATGTTTATATCACCACCAGTTAATTTTTATTTACCTTCTAGAGGAACTCATCTCCCTCCTTAATTCCCAGGCCTGAGTTTGCTTTCAAATCAGAATTGGACCCAACAACCAGCCGTGAATTTAAGGTGCCATTAAATCCTCTGAGCTTCCAAACCAAAGCACAGCAGTGACCTCCCCCTCCTTTTCCAGGCATCCCAGCAGGGAAAATGAATCTTCATCCAGCTGAGAGGTGCCAAGTGCCGGGAATGAGCCCGGGGAGAGCAACAGGAGTGATGGAGGCTGCAAAGGGGGGAGACTGGAGGGGGAGGAGGAGAGGAACAATCCATGCCCTGGGTCGGGCCAGCAGGAGGGGCTGGGCACTGCTTGGGCTTCCCTGGTCCCCAATTTCCACAAAAATCTGCCCGTTCAGAGGGGCAGCAGGGAGCTCCCTCCTCTCCGGTGGTGTGTCCGTCTGTCTGTCTGTCTGTCCAGCCCTGAGCTGGCCCCGGGGCAGAGCACAACTTGTCCAAGTGGGGCTGGGGCAGCTCCTCCCTCAATTCCCCTCTCCACTCCTCAGTTCCCCTCCCTGCTCCCAAATTCCTCTCTCTGCACCCCAATTCTCTTCTCCTCTCCCCAATTACCCATTCTGCTCCCCAATTCCCCTCCCTGCTCCCCAATTTTCTGCCCTGCTCCCCAATTCCTCTCTCCTCTCCCCAATTCCCCTCTTCGCTCCCCAGTTCCTCTCTCCACTCCCCAATTCCCTGCCCTGCTCCCCAGTTCCCTGCCCTGCTCCCCAGTTTTCCACTCCCCAGTTCCCCTCTCTGCCCCCCCAGTTCCCTGCTCCGGCGCGGGGCAGCTGAGGACAGGACAGGGGCGGCTGGCAGGCGGTAATTAACACCCGGCACTAATTAACACCCGGGAGCAGGGCTCTGATGCCTTTCATCCCTCTGCCACAGCAGGGGGCTGCGGGAAGGCACCAGAGCCCGGGGCCTTTGGAGGTGTCTCAGCCCAGCCTGGGGCGGATTTGGGGCGCAGCGAGGAGAGGATTTGGCAGCATCGACAGCCAAGTCCCCGCTGCTCCTGCCCAGCCCCAACATCCCCATCAAGGCAGTTTGGGATGGAAGCCAGGACAGGGAAATCCCTTGAGCCCAAAGCCCATCCCCGAGGGTGCTGAGGAGGCAGGTTCGGGGATCCCAGCCCTCTCTCTCTCTCTCTCTGTTATTCCCACTTCCCGCAGAAATTATCCCTGTCCAGCAGGAATTTTACACCCAGCAGGAATTTTACACCCTGCAGGAATTCCACCAGGCAGCCCAAAGCAAACACAATATTTTCAAGTCCTTCCCAGCTTAACCATCCCCAGCGCTATTAATAACACTTGTAAGGAGTTGTTCTTGAATAGATATGATTTTTATCTTGACAGCGTCTCCCTAAATCATTTTTATCCCCACGAAGTTTGCGAGGAGCAGATTTTCTGAGGGCCATTTATCTCGGCAAACATCCCCACCCCTGTTTATTGCTCCCTCCCTCTTCAGTCACGGTTTGGGCTGTTCCCCACCCTCAGCCTCAGCTCCCAAACCCCTCCGTCCCTCCCTCCTGGTGTGTTTTACTCAAATCCTGCAATCTCTGTGCCTGAGGAGCTGTTGGGAGGTGGGACGGGGCTGTGAGCTCGCTGCCCTGTCCTCCCTCCCCCCTCGCCTTCAGCCGCAATTCCGCTTGGTCAAAAGGCTCAGAACTGCCCAGAATTATCCCAATTTTCAGCTTTTCCCGGCAGAAAAGCGGCCGCAGCCCCCTCGTTGTGGCAGAGGGACAAAGGCACGGGGAAAGCTCGAGGCAGGGGTGGCAGCGGGGCCATCCCGGCTGTCACATCCATCACTGGCTGGGGAATAAAGACTTTTTATAAAGAGGAGAACTGCGGGAAAGGAGCAGATTCTCCCATCCAGCTTGGGAAACACCGATTCTGCTGGCAGATGGCCCGGGCTGCTCCTCCTGGGGGGATGAACCCATCCCGGGGCGGCTGAGCTCACCCCAAAGGGGCTGAATTTACCCCGAAAGGGCTGAGCTCACCCCAAACATGCTGAACTCACTGTGGGAATGCTGAACTCATCCCAAAGGGGCTGAACTCATCTCAAAGGGGCTGAACTCACTCTGGGAATGCTGAACTCACCCCAAACATGTTGAACTCACCCCAAAGGAGCTGAATTTACCCCAAAGATGCTGAATTTACCCCAGAGGTGCTGAACTCGCCCCAAAGGTGTTTGTGGATTAATTTTCCCAACACAGGAACCCCTCAGGAGGTGAATTCAGCCATCTGAGCTCAGCTCCCGGCCCGTGGAGGGGCAGAGGGATGAGCCGGGCTCTGCCCACCTGCCCCACTGGACTGGGAATTTGGGAATTTGGGCTCTTGCTGGAGGAGGTTTCTCCTCCCCAGGTGTGGGCAGGAGGCTCCTCCCGGCTGTCAGCAGCGCTGCGGGGCTGGCAGTGGGTAATTAAACCTTTTATTCCGTGCCTGGAGGCGCGAAGGCATCGGGGGCTCTTATCAAAGCAGGAACCCAGCGCAGAGGGGAGGGACAGATGCCAAAGCTGCCTGCGAGAAAGTTTGGGCTTCATCCTCCTCTCCCAGCTCTTTGAACCCGCCCTGTGAACAGCGAATCCACATCCAGAGCCCTGCAGGGCTCAGCTGGGCAGGGCTGGACCCTCCTGTCCCTCCCCTCCATTCCCAGCTCGGAGATCCCACGGCCCCAAGCGATCAAGGAATGAGGAATCGAGGATGAGGAATTTCCCTCCCTCTCCCCAAACGCCGCCCTGGGCATGAGATGTGACCCTGGGGCTCCTCCACCAGCTGTGCTGTGACACCTGGGGACACTCACAGTGGGCAGGAGGGGACACCAAACACCCCAGAGTGCTGCAGAGGTGCAGCCCTGCCCCACGCACAGCTCTGTGCAGGGACAGGGGACAGGTCCCACCAGGACCCTCCCCGTGCCCCCAGCAGCAGGCAGAGCTCACCCCCCGTGTTCTGGGGGGCAGCAGCAGCACAGAGGGGCTGTGACAACAGCTCCAAGGTGGAGAGAATTTCCCAGCTCTGGGATACAAGAAGCAGAACATCATTTGTCATCTTTAAAGATGCGCAGAGTCGGCGAGAGAATGAATTCTTCTTCATAACCCAGTTCCCAGGATATTTTTACTGTGCATCATAAATTATAATACCTTTTTATTTTTGCTTTACGGCCTGTCCCCCGCCAATTCTGGTGATCTACACCCTCACCCCCCCCAGTGCTTTAGGAACAATCCCTGCCTGGCTCTCTCCTCCTCCCATCAGCTCCACAGCCTCTCTCCTTCCACCAGCAGCTTTTCCCCCTCGTCCACCCCCGGGAGTCACCGGGAGGGGACAGTGACACCTCTGAGCCTCAGGCAGGGGTAGCCACAGCCCTGGCAGCTGCAGGGAGGGCACCTGCAGCTCAGGAGCAGCCCAGCAGCTCTCTGAGGCCTCCCTGGGTGGGTGAGCCAGCCCTGAGCACCCCCTGCCCCTCCCACCTGGGCACAGCCCAGCCCCAGGTGCTCCTGAGGTGGGGACAGGGCTGAGCTTGGCACCTCCATCAGCACCCAGGGCTGCCTCTGAGCACGGCCAGCTCGGGGGTCCCAAACTGAGATGGGGCACAGGGAGGGCACAGAAAACAGCTCTGTGCAGCCCCCAGGGCGTTTCCAAGCAGGAGGAGGCAGAGCAGGGCCGTGGTGCCTGAGAATGTGGGGACACATCAGCCCTGGGGCCACCAGGAGCCCTGCGGGGAGAGCGGGCTGGGAGCAGGGCAGCAGTGACAAATGAGTTTAATTCCTGGGCAGACACGGGTGGGAGGGGGTGATTAATGACCCCAGCACCTCATCCCGGCCTCAGGAGCTCAGGGAGATGTTTTGGCAGAGGGTGGAGGTGGCAGGCTGGGAACTGAGAGCAGGCAGGAGGTGACAGCCACTCCCAAAGTCCCTGTCCCCCTGCCCACAGTGTCCCTGTGACCATCTCCGGGTCTGGCTCCTCCCAGAGGTTCAGGGGTGGGATTAAAATCCTTCCATCTTTTCTCCTGTCCTCTTCTCTCCCTCTTATCCCATCAAACACAGAGCCTGGTGCTCCAGGGGGCTCCTTCCCCAGGCTGCAGTGCCAGCCCTGGCCCCTGGCCCTTCCCTGCCTGCAGGAGCACGGTGGAACTGGTTAAACTGGGAGCTGGGCCAGCCACTGGGAGGATCTGCCTTCCCAGAGGCAGAGATGCCACAAGGAGCAGCAGTGTCTGTGTCAGCTGGGACACACCTGGACACGTGTGTCACTTCCAACAGAGCCCAGGGAAGGACAGGGACACACCTGGAGACCCCAGGGGAGCACAGGGACACACCTGGAGTGCCCAGGAGCGCACAGGGACACACCTGGAGTGCCCAGGAGCACAGGGACACACCTGGAGTGCCCAGGAGCACACAGGGACACACCTGGAGTGCCCAGGGGAGGACAGGGACACACATGGAGTCCACAGGGTGGCACAGGGACACACCTGGAGTGCCCAGGGGAGGACAGGGACACACCTGGAGTGCCCAGGGGAGCACAGGGACACACCTGGAGTGTCTAGGGAGGACAGGGACACACCTGGAGACCCCAGGGGAGCACAGGGACACACCTGGAGTGCCCAGGGGAGCACAGGGACACACCTGGAGTGCCTAGGGAGGACAGGGACACACCTGGAGTGCCCAGGGGAGCACAGGAACACACCTGGAGTGCCCAGGAGCGCACAGGGACACACCTGGAGTCCCCAGAGGAGCACAGGGACACATCTGGAGTGCCCAGGGTGGCACAGGGACACACCTGGAGTGCCCAGGGTGGCACAGGGACACACCTGGTGTCCCCACAGATCTCCGAGCAGCCTCCCCACCCAGCCCAGCCTCCCCTCATTAATATCCACGGCTGAATTATTTATTCCAAGCAGATGTGAGAGTTTAAAGAGTGCTACGAGGATCTCCTCAGCTAATCAATTGATTTCTAACTGCTTGATGAGTTTATTACTGGCAGAATTTGGGTTTCAGCTGCCGTTTGGAATTATCCCTGGTTCATCACCGTGTGCTGCTGGGATCCCTGTGCTGGGCCCTTGGGGACCACG
Source organism: Serinus canaria (assembly GCF_022539315.1). Taxonomy (NCBI): domain Eukaryota; kingdom Metazoa; phylum Chordata; class Aves; order Passeriformes; family Fringillidae; genus Serinus; species Serinus canaria. The sequence continues at coordinate 4,715,873 of NC_066339.1, forward strand.
AGAGAGCCAAAAATCTGCTGGTTCCTGGCCAGGGACTGGCTTTGCTTATTCCTTCCTTTCCACACTGTGAAAAATGGGTATTTCATGATTGGCTTTTGGCAAAAATTCCAAGGAATATTCCATGTGTTGTGTTGGAAAGTGATGCTGGGTTAATTCTCTGAAGGAGTGTGGTAAATGTAGTTTGAGTTTATAACAAAATGTTAAAGTAGAAACTATTCTATGTAAGATACTTTTTTAAAGAAAGGACTCACAGTGAGAGTGCAGCCACAGGACACCTGAGTCTTTCAGAGAAAGAGAATTCATTGCTCCATTATCAGAAGAAACAAACTTTTTCCCACCTTGCTCAGCCCTGTCAGGATCCAGAGGAAGGAGCTGGCACTGCCCAGACAGAATCCTGTGTTGGAATGGAATTGATGCACCATGGATGAGGTGTAGGAACAACAGGCTGTTGTTTTTAAGGGTTAATCCTCTCCTAACGTGGGGCCTTTTTCAGACTTGTGCTGCCCAGAAAAGTACCTGGACACCCATAATTCTTTGTTCCTATTGTCTCATATTGTCCTTATCCAAATTGTCCAAATCATTATTACTCTAATTATAATACTATTTTAATGACCATTTTATTACTGTTAAACTTTAAAAATTAAAAAAACAAGTGATTGGCGTTTTTCACACACACCTTGCATAAAATCCATAAAATCTGAGCTGGAGCTCCCCAAAAATGAGCTGGGCTGGGAGAGTTGGGGAATGTCCTGGGGAAGGTGAGGAGGGGGATGCTGGGGACAGGTAAAGCGGGGTTGGCACTCGGGAGGCACCCCCAGACCCAGAGAACGGCAGAAAAACCTCCCACCTTTACTCACCTGTCCACCCCGGCCCTGGGGGCACACCCAGGTGGCTGCAGGAGATTAATGACCTTGGCAAAATGTAATTACAGCCCGGGCCCGCGCCGTTAATGAGCGCGTATTCTCCCTGTCAATGCGCCCTAATTGAAAATGAGTGGGCGACTCGCCTGGCAGCGGAGCTGGCTGCGAAGGCTCGTTGCTGTATTAATTGTAGTAATTAGCAGTCACTTTAGGCTGGAGCCGGCTATAAATAGGGGGTCCGCTCGTTTAGCGGAGAGCGTGATTTAAAATGCAAATAAAATCGGGGTAAATCGCTGCTCTGCTCTCCCCCAGCACCCCCAAAGATGCGGGGGTGCTCTGCGGAGTTTGGCTCCCCAAGGGAAGTGATCCCCGTGTTTGCCAGCTCGGGATGGTGGCAGCAGCCCGGGGACAGCCTGGCACGGAGGGTTGGTGCTGCCAGGGTGATGGGCAGCGCCCAAATCATCCCCATCCCACCCCCAGGGCTTGGAATGTGCTGGGAAAACCCCAAAATGGGCTGATGGTGATGGGCAGCCCCCAAATCAGCCCCATCCCACACTCAAGGCTTGGAATGTGCTGGAAAAAAACCCAAAATAGGGTGATAATGATGGGCAGCCCCCAGATCAGCCCTATCCCATACCCAGGGCTTGGAATGTGCTGGGAAAACCCCAAAATAAGGTGATGGTGATGGGCAGTCCCCAGATCATCCCCATCCCACACTCTGGGATTGGAATTTGCTGGGAAAATCCCCAAATCCACACGGAGCAGAGCAGATCAGGAAGCCAAGTGCTCCATCTGTGTCCTGGAGCAGTGGGGATGCTGCAGGGACTTTTCTTTTAGGGGAAAACCCACCCAAGGATTGTGAGGATCCAGGAGAAGGGAAGGAAGGCCCAGCCAGGGCAGGACCCACGGCCCCAGGCACGCTCTGGAGCTCTCAGACCCTTCCTGACACGCTCCATTTATTTGATTATCACCCAAGGAAGGACAAGTGAGAGAGGAAGGAGGAGGAATGATCTCTTATTAATGCAGAGCTGCTAAATTGCAGCCTGAACAAGCAGGGACAAAGTAAGGCCTAAAATAAAATCCTGGCTCTGAAAGATCCCCAAAGCAGAGCCATGAAAAATTCAAACACAAACACAAGAAATGCCTTTTAACTGCTGGGCAGGCCTTGATTTAACAGGGACCATCCAACCCCCTGCCTGCTGCTGGGCTCGGCAGGTGTGGGGAGCTCCTGAGCGAGGAACAAGGATTTTAGGGAATTAAAAAGCAGATAAAAGAGAGTGGGGGAGGAATGACCAGCTCCTTGGTCAGGTTGGTGAGGAGTTCCTGCTGATTATGGCTGCAGCTTGGAGCACATTCCCCCTGTGGCACAGGGGACACTGGGATCAGGCCAGGCCAGGACGTGTCCCCTGGCCACAGGAGATGCCACCACGTCACTCTTGGGTTTTGTGTTGCTGAAATGGCCCCCAAGGTACTAAAAAGTCTTTTTCCCCAGCCCCACCACCAAAGAAGTCGAGATTCCTCAGCCCTGCTTCCCAAGGGTGTTTATTTTCCCTTTTCCAGCACATTCTGTCTCTGCCCTGCTGGGCTCTGTCCAGCAGGTCGGGCTGGGGCACAGCCCTGCCCTGGGGCTGCTGGTGGCTTTTTACACCAAGAACTGCCTGGGCTTTATTTACAGGGATTAACCAATGCCTGTCACCTGTGTCAGACAGTCTGACTGTGCTCTGAACCAACCCAGAGGTGTCTCCATCACAGCAGAACATGGAGGAGAAGGAGAAGGGAAGGAGAAGGAGAAGGAGAAGGAGAAGGAGAAGGAGAAGGAAAGATGAAGACGAAGGAGAAGGAGAAGGAGAAGGAGAAGCGAAGGAGAAGGAGGAAGAAGAAGAAGAAGGAAGAAGAAGAAAAAGAGAAGAGGAAGAAGAAGAAGAAGAAGAAGAGGAAAGAAGAAGAAGAAGAAGAAGAGGAAGAAGAAGAAGAAGAGGAAGAAGAAGAAGAAGAAGAAGAAGAAGAGAAGAAGAAGAAGAAGAAGAAGCAGAGGAAGAAGAAGAAGAGGAAGAAGAGGAAGAAGAGAGAAGAAGAAGAAGAAGGAGGAAGAAGAAGAGGAAGAAGAAGAAGAAGCGGAAGAAGAAGAGGAAGAAGAAGAAGAAGTCGAAGAAAAGAGAAGAAGGAGAAGGAGGAGGAAATAACACACACAGATTTCTCCATCTTGCCTCCTTGAACCCCCATTCTAAAAACCCCAAAATTCCGCTTTTTCACGCTGTGACAAATTAACTATTATTGTACTCACACCCTTGTGGTCTGTAACTCCTCACACAGAGTTGGGAATTGTTTCCGTGGCTAAACTCAAAGGCTCAGGTGGTTTTGACTCTGTGCCAAGGACTCTGAGCCCCCTCTGAGCAGGGTCTGGAGTCCTCCAGGGCAGCCAGAGGGATGTGCTGGGTTCTGACATCCCAGGATCCAGCTCTGGGCTCCAGCACCTCCTCCCCTGCCAGGGCCTGGCAATGCTCTGAGCACAAACCCTCAGGCACTCAGAGCCTCCCCAGCCCCAGGCTCCCAAAAAGACCTTCAGAGTGAGCAGCACTGTCAACAAATGTATTTAAATTACAGGGAAAAAAAAATAAAAATAGCCCAAACCCAAACCTGATGTGCTTTTAAATTAGAAAATAAATTAATTGCACAGGAGACAGAGGAGAGAATTATTAAAATCTACATAGCCCTCCATGTTTTCCTCCCAAAATGAGGAGGTTGGGGTAAATCTGCTCCAAGTGACACTTGTGTTAATGGTCCTGCCCTGATTTACACCAGGGGGGGATTGGCTCCCTCCCTGCACATCTGTCCTGCGAGAACCAATAAATACAACTCAAACAAAAAATATTCATCCACCATTTATTCTGCTTAATTATTTAAACTTCAGATTCTGGAAATAATAAAGGAGTAATAAAGAAGAGATTTACCATCCAGCACAATTGCTGGGAGCACTCTGGGTAATTTCCTCCTTCACATTTTAATCTCTCCCTCTCTTTCTCTTCCTTTTTGCCTCGCCAGAATGAATCAATTTATTAAAGTTGTTGCCAGGCTGCTTTGCTGTGATGTGCTGGTGGTGATGAGGAGGAGTGGGCTGCTCTGTGCCCCCCAGGTGTCCCCCCTGCAGAAGGGGACCTGGGGCCACCCTGGGATCTCTCTCTGCAGTGCTGAAGGAATCAGCTCAAGCTCCACGTCCCGATTTTGGCACCAGCTCCAAGGAGCTCAAAAGAGCAGCAAGGCCGTCCCTGGGGACAGGCACCAGCTGTAAGAGGGAACAAAAACTGTTTGAGGAGATTAGAAACTGCAGATAAGAGCACAGACCCCTTCCCACAGAGCTCCATCCTCAAATCTGCAGCACTGGAGGCTGAGCAAACAAAAAACCCCCATTCCCACCCCTTCCCCCCAATCTCCCTGCAAAGTGGCCTTTCCTCTTCCCAGAGCCACTGGAATAAATTAAAATTTGAAAATATGGGGGAAATTATTCGCCGTGGAGATTTGGAGAGACAGCAATTAATTAATAAAAATAAGTACTGCTAATACTGGGTTTTCACACAGCCCTTTAAACTGCAAATTCCTCTCAAAGCATGCACTATTAATTAAATCATTTGCATCCACTGTGACCCTCAGATACAATTATTTATCCTGATAAATAATTTTTTATTTATCCTGACAAATATATATATATATTTTTTTTTTAATGCTGATAAATAATTGGTGGGGAGACGTAGGGCTGGCAGCAAGGCCTGGCCTGAGCCTGCCTCCTGCCCAGCCCTGTCTGCCTCAATCAGCCTCAGCCCCTGGCCCCCCCCAGCTGATTTCCAGCCTCTCTGAGCACAAAGAACAATTCTCCAGCCCACATCCTTGCAGAAAAGGGCTGTGTTTTTGGAGGAGCCAAGGCCTGGGGCTGTCTGGGGGCTGTGGCAGGGTCAAGCTCAGGGCCAGATGGATGCCTGGGCTCTGTCCTTGCCCATGCCACCAGGGACCCCATCCTGCAGCTGCCATCCCCAGCCCTGCAGGGTTTTCTGGGGGAGAGGAGAGCTCTGTCCTGGCTGGCTGCTGGACAGATGGACAGGACTGGGTGGGTCTGACACCCCCCGGGCTCCAGACAGACCCAGGGCAAGGATGAGGCTCTGAACTGCCTGAAAAAGCCAGGGCTGAGCCGGAGCTGGAGGAAACTGAAGCAGGAATTCCCTGCAGGAGCCAGTGCCAGCATGCCAGGGGAATCCATCCACAAACACCAGAGGCTGGTGTCCAAAGAGGAGCCAGAGGAGCTCTGTGACTTCACTCACACAAAGGGAGAGGCCACGGGGCCCTTCTCGTGGGGTCTCTCGGATTTTTAGGGGACACAGCCTCCTTTTCAGCCTCATTTCCCTTCTCTTTCCCCATGGGCTGAGGCACCTGAGAGCTACAGACTTCCCAAAGCCCTCAGATCCCCTTCTAATACATATCCCCCCCTTTTTTTCCTTTTTCCTCGTCCATCCATGGAATTCCCGTGGAATTCATGGTTCTTCCCATTGCTTCTTTCATCCCTTTTATCCAGTTTTATTTCTCAGCAGACCCACAGGTTGTTTGTAAAGACAAATCCCTCATTCCTTTCATTGTGAGCCCCCAGTGGGAGCATCCTCACCTTTCCCTGTGGAAAACTGACCCTTCCTGGAGCCCATCCCTGCAGAGAGGGGAATTCACCCTGGGAGAGGGAAATTCATCCCAGGAGAGGGGAATTCACCCCCATGGAAAGGGGAATTCACCCCCATGGAAAGGGGAATTCACCCTGGGAGAGGGGAATTCATCCCCATGGAAATGGGAATTCATCCCAGGAGAGGGGAATTCACCCCATGGAAAGGGGAATTCACCCCCATGAAAAGGGGAATTCATCCCAGGAGAGACATCACAATATGTGAAAAACACCAATCACTTGTTTTTAAAATTTTTAAAGTTTAATTATAATTAAATGGTTATAAAAATAATAATGTAATTGGAGTAATAATGATTTGGACAAATTGGATTAGGACAATATGAGGCAATAAAAACAAAGAGTTATGGACAGTCCAGGTACCTTTTCTGGGCAAAATAAGCCCAAAAATGACCCACATTAACAGAGGATTAACCCTTAAAAGCAACAGCCTTTTGCACGTTCCACCCAGCAATATTGGGATTTTATTCCAATAATCACCTGCTCTGGAAATTAAAACCCAGCTCCAGCAGGGGCTGCTTTCCCTCAGCTCCTGCCCTGCCACAGTCCAGTTGGGGTTTGACACTCTGCACCCGGGGTCAAGGGACGGCCAAAAAGCCAAACAGAACCCAAAAAGAGAAAAGGAAAAGCACAGCAGCCCTGCACCAGAGCCATGGATCCTGTCAGGAGCAGGGAAAAGGCACCCAGCAGAATCACAGAGCGAGAAGCTGCGAAGCAGCAAGAGGTGACAAGTAATTATAGAGCAGGGAAATGCAGAGGGAACTCATTTGGATGAGCAGCGACTGATTAACGGGCCCAGCATTTATTTTCTTTATTTATGGCCTGGCATCACAGGAAATTGATACAGAGCAGCCCATCTACAACATGGCTGGTGACATGTTCAGCAAATGAAGAGGCTGGGAGGAAATCAAACTGAATTATCCCCGCTGTTACTCAACCCCCCCTGGTCCCTCAGAGGGAGGAGCAGGGGTGGCACAGCCCCGTGTGGCACCTGGGTGTCCCCAGGGCAAGGCAGCAGGAGGGGACAGCCAGGCCACGTCCTCGTGGCCATCCCCTGCTGGCTGGTGGCCCTGCAGCTCTGCTGTCACCACATCAGCCCGGGTGATTTGGGGGGGACAGGGGGGTCATTTCCAGCCCTCTGTCTCCTGCCCATTTCACCTTTTGAGAGGTGTCCCTCAGCTGCAGCTTCCTGGCATCAGCTGTCCCCAAAGTGCCACGCTGAAGGGAATCATTATTTTCCCATTTCCTGAGATCTCCTCGCTAAATTTGTTCCTATAGGAATAGAGAAAGGAAAATTAAAAAAATAAATAAATAAATAAAATAAAGGCAGCTCTGCCTTGCTGCTCCTCCCCAGGATGGTGGGGAATTGGGATTTTTGGGACATTGGGGCCCAAGGCAGAGGAGCAGGGATGATTCCTCCTTGCAGCATTGCCCATCACCCCCATCCCTGTGACTCTGCACAGCCTGCCCTGGGATCTGCTGCTTCCCCAGCTCCTCCAGGAACTCCTGGCTGTTGCCTTCAGCCACCAGCTGGCTCAAGTTGCTGGAAGATGATTAAGGCTAGCAGGGACTGGAAAAGTCCCCAGTGGTTATCCTCTCCAGCAAGCCCGTTCCCCCAGGAGAGCATTTAATTGCCTTTTGAAGGATCCCACAGCCTCTGCTGGAGCTTTCCTGACCACCCAACCATCCTGGCATTTATTCATCCACGGGGCCTGGCTTGAACTTTGTTTTCCTTTCACTTCCTATTACTGTTCCCCTAATCCTCTCCTCCAGCCCTTTGCCATCCTTCATCCTCATCTCCCGCCCTGTCCTTCCCTGCTGCGCCTTTCAAACATCCCTGCCCTGATCCTCAGCACAGGAAATGTCACTGGGAGACACAGCAGGGCTGAGACGGACCTGAAACCAAACCCTGCCTGCAAACAGCCCCCAGGATGGCCAGGGAGAGCCCAGGATGGCCAGGGAGAGCCCAGGATGGCCAGGGAGAGATTGGCATGGTCAGGGAGAGCCCAGAATGGACAGGGAGAGGCCAGGATGGCCAGAGAGAGCCCAGAACAGCCAGGGAGAGCCCAGGATGGACAGGGAGAGCCCAGGATGGTCAGGGAGAGCCCAGGATGGTCAGGGAGAGGCCAGGATGGACAGGGAGAGGCCAGGATGGCCAGGGACAGCCCAGGATGGTCAGGGAGAGCCCAGAACAGCCAGGGAGAGCCCAGGATGGACAGGGAGAGCCCAGGATGGTCAGGGAGAGCCCAGGATGGTCAGGGAGAGGCCAGGATGGACAGGGAGAGCCCAGCATGGCCAGGAAAAACCCAGCATGGCCAGGGACAGACTGGCATGGTCAGGGAGAGCCCAGGATGGTCGGGGAGATCCCAGCATGGCCAAGGAGAGCCTGGCATCAATAGGGAGAGGCCAGGATGGCCAGGGAGAGATTGGAACAGCCAGGGAGAGCCTGGCACAGCCAGGGAGAGGCCAGGATGGCCAGGGAGAGCCTGGCAGGACCCACACAAACCTCTCCTTGGCCTCCATCAGGGCAGGGACAGACCCCTCAGCCTGGGCTGGGGGCAATCACCTTCTGGCTCTCACCTCCTCCACTTCCCAGGATTTGCAGGAATGGGGTGGGGAGAGGAGGCAGGTGCTGGTGTCCCACCACGGACAGGATCCTGTGCTGGGTGCTGAACAAAGCATGGGAGAGACCACAACTGCCTCATGTTCAGCACTTTAGAGAAACACCCATTTGCTGAGGGCATCTAAAAATCAGTGTGTGACAAACCCTAAGGACCCCATGAAGCCCCCGCACCCCTGAGCAGCTCTGGAGGAAGTTTTGCCGAGCAAATCATGCAGGAGCTGCCCAGGAGGTCACAGCCTCCATCCTCCAGCCCGGTCCTTCCACTCCAGCACCATTTAATCACCATTTGGAGTTCAGCATCCAGCATAACTGCCTCACCATCAGTCAGGCATTGTGCCAGCCTCCTGAAGCATCACTTCATCCATCATTGTCTCCCAAGCTGTCTCTCCTGCCTCCAGGGCATCATTCCTGCCCCTCCCAAAAAGCCACCAAGCCACAGAGCAGGCTCTGAGCCAGCCCCGGAGCTGCAGCTCCTGAGGAATGAGCCGGACTCGCTGTTCCCTGCTCGGGTCCCGTCTGCTGCTTGCAGAGCTGATGGATTTATTTTCATTACATTTCATCCAGGGGTGTTGTCCTCCTCCCACCTTCCCTCCAGCCCGGCTGCTGGAGCAGCAGGGCTGGGGAAAGGAGCCACCTTCCAGCTGATTTCTCATCCAGCAGAGCCAGCTCCGTGTTCCTGTCCCATTTAATTAGCACAGGGAGAGAACTGGGCTGTGCAGCCACAGAGCTGCTGCCTCCACAGGAACCAGGCTGGGCAGAGGCTCCCCCAGCTCATTCCCCCTCTCCTGGCACCCAAACCCCCCCTGTGCCACCCGAGCCAGCGTGCCCAGGTGGAGCAGAGCTGCTCCAAAGTGGATTTGCTGGGAGTGATGAATGGTGCAGCTCTCCCCACCTGCCACAGCCACTCCCAGGTGGCAGCAGCTGAGTCACCAGTGAAATATGTCCCCATCGTCCCCACTTCCCTGCACCTGGTGGGAAACAATCGCTAAATCACCTCCCTCCTGCTGTCAGTCACCCGGCCAGGCCGCAGGGACACGGAGGGGAGAGCTCTGAAGCAGTTTATCTAGGATAAAAACCATCAAAAACAGGGATAACAACATTTAAGAGCCAGAGAAACTCTGAGATCGACTCGGCTCTCAGTGCCAGGCTTGGGCTCAGCTCGGAGAAATTCATTTTGGGTTTGGTGGAGCTGGCAGAGATGCAGGGAGGAGCAGTGGGAGCATCTCGGGGTCTGCTGCTCAGCAGGGCAGGATTTAGGGACCCAGTGTGAGCAGCCCTGGGCTGGGCCTGCAGCACTTTCACTGCTCAGCACTGAGATGTGGAAAGGGGGGAAAGTTTTAGGGCCAGACAGAGCAAAACTTTTGTGTAATCAGGGCTGAATTATGCGGTAGGAACTGCAGGGGAAATATCCTTGAAGGCTGAATTTCCCCTGGTGAGGAACCACTCGGTGTTTGGAGCACACTAATTACCCCCCAGACAGGGATGAGCTGCAATTGGAGGGGTTTAGCACTCACACTTGGCAGTGATGTCATTGAGAGGCAATAAATTAATAAATCCCAGGGTAAGAGGAAGGCAGCAGATTCCCCCCAGGAGCAAGGAAGGGAACAGGACAGCATTCCTCAGGAGGAGGGGGTTGGGAGGGGATCACACAGATCCAGAGGGAGCCCTGGGACAGCTTTTCCCCAGCCTGAGCTGTGAAGAGATGCCAGGGACCCATCCTGGTGCCCCCCGGAGCCAGCAGAGCTGGCAAAGCAAAGCCCAGACCTGGTGCTCCCCCCTCAGGGGTTCCTTTTATCCTCGGAGTGTTCAGGAGGATGCAGGATCAATTGCAGGAAGCCTCTCCTGCTCAGCCCTGTTTGGGGTCAGGCCACGGCTTGGGGAAGAACAAAAGCCTGAATTTCTCACCCTGAGCTCCACACACACCTCGGAGCTGTTTCTGCATTGACTTCCAGAGCCTTTGAATCCACATTTCCCACGCTGAGACCAGGCTGGAGCTGAGCAATAACAGGGATGCCATAAACTCCATCTCTCCCAGTAGTGAAATCCAGTAGTTCAATACATTCTTAATATTCAATTACTATTTATGTAACATGCAGCAAAGGATTATCCCATTAAACCGAAATTAAGTGCTTCGTTCATTAATTAACACAACTTATTTCAAGTGCTGCCAACATTTATCCCTGGAAACGTATTGTTTAAAAGCAAAACTCACAAAGGAAGGGGAAGGAAGTTATTTGCTTGCTGCTTTTATGTGTTCTCAGAGATGAGTTATGGAGCCTGTGAAGGATCCATGCAGAACACAGGAGGGGAATCTCCCAGGGAGCAGCGGAGGAGAAATCCTGGCTGGAAAAGCTTTGTGTCCCCCTGGGTTTCTGTGAGCTCCCTCCAGGGCCACTCTTTAGGGTGGAAAAGTGGAATTTGGTCCCCAAAGTGGCCCATCTCTCAGGGAGGGGAACTAAACATGAGGTACAGGAGCTGTAAATTCATTTTTAAGCCGGTGGGTCTCTTGTCTCTGGAAGGAACTCTGCAGGACTGATATTTTTGGAGTCATCTTTCACTCCAGATGGTGTCTTTGGAAATCAAACGGCCCTGCTGGCTCTGCAGGAGCTGGAGAACCCTGGGACCTTTCCCCATTCCTTGATTGTCCTGCAGAATCCTCCCTGCCAGCCCCACGATCCCAAAATCTCCACTTCCACCAGATGGGAACTCTGAGCAGCGACTTCCAACCAGCTCAGGTCCCACTCTGAGACCCTCCTGCTCCATCCCCAGCTCCAACCTCCAGGCTCCATCTCTCTTTGGGAGCACCAAGGAACAGTTTTCCCCTCCTTTCCTTCCTGACTTCCAGCTGCCATTATTAGCTCTGTTTCCATCCCAGCAGCAGCTTTCCATGGGCTCCTGGGGAGGTCACAAAATTCCAGATCCATTAAATCACCTCAGAAAAAAAAACCAAAACAAAACAAAACCCTGCAGAAAATCTTCCTGACTGTTATTTTCTAGATTGAAGAAAGGAAAAAAGAACTAAAAAGAAGAATTTACAGGTAATTTCCTTGTCAGGAGTTCCTGTCTGTAAATACAATCGAGATAAGAGTGACAAGGCAAATAGCTCCTTTTCTCTCCTGAATGAATTATTCAATCCGCCACTGATCCCCTCTAACTGCTCCAGGATTGCCTTCTGCTTCCCTGATTTATTTTACTTTATTTAGTTCTGTAGAGAAGCGCCGCCAATAATGGAAAGGAATTCAGGCAATTTCAGGATTCAACAAATCCCTCCCGCAGCCCCGGCAGCTCAGCCCGACCCCGGCTCCCTCCCACTCTCCTCTGATCCAGGATTTCTTCTTCCTCAGGAGCAACCCCTGGATAATCCAGATTACCTCCCCTTGGAATGGAGCTGAACTTTGGGACAGTTTGCAGAGATCCTACAGGAATAGGAGTGTCCCATAAATCTCCCCATTCCCAAAGGATGGAGGAAACCCCATCCAGCCCCCGGGAATGGGATAACCCTGCTGAGCTCTGCGTGGGAGATCAGAGCTGTCCCCGCGGGTGGATCCTCCTGGTCTTGTCCCTTAATTGCTCCTCCTTGGAGAGACCACAGCCCTCCCTGGAGAGTGGGAATTCACCTCTCCTCACACCCCCGGGGAATTTTTTTTTTAGGACAGCCCCAAAATCCCTACAAGACATCAATAAAGAGCAGCACCGCAGCCGGCGTGGAAAGCGAGGAAATGAAATTACAGCTGGAAAAACGCTGCTCTGCAGCCCCACCAAAGCCAATAAAAATATGACTGGAGAACAGAACTGTTTCGGAGCCGCCAAATAATATCCAGGGGATGATTCAATTACAGGGGATTAGCGCCAGGCTGGCTGCAGAGCCCAAAGTTCCTCTGCGAGGTTGGGAAGAGAGGGGCAGGTGACGACTTCATAAACCCCCAACCTGCAGTGTGGGGGCTCCAAAGAACGGAGAGGAGGAGCAGCAAAGCAGAAAGCAGACAAATAAACCCCTCATTCGACTCACGAAACAAATCATGGGGATTTCTGTTCTTTTTCCCCGGAGCAGGTTTCAGCCAGGGCAGCGTTTCTTTAGGTTATCGATTAGCAATTAGAGAGGTGTTTTAGCTGCTTCTCTGCTGTGTCCCTTCCTCCCTCCAGAATTTCAATTCCACAAGAGCTTTTTCCACCCAGCAGTGGGGGCCAGGAAAGCAGCACTGCCTGACCCCCTGCCCTCAGCCTTGCCAAAAAGCCTCGGGGAGGAGTGGGGAAGGCGTCACTCGGAGAAAGAAAAATAGGCTGGAAGAGAGAAGAAAGAATCTCGGTTCGGTCCAGCAGGAAGCTTCCCCCTGTGGCTTTTGGGAAGGGAAGGATGCTCTCCAGCAGCTCTCTCCCTGAGGAGAGGGGTTGGGATCACAGGTCCAGGGTATGGGGACCTGCTGGTGCCTCTGTTACTGCCACCCACGGGGGGTGGCCCCACAAAATGCCACCACAACGTCCAACAGCTGTCACCAGCACAGCGTGAGGGGGGGCTCTGTGGGGAGAAGGCAAAGCTGGATGGGGCTTGGAATGCCCTGGGGGATGTCCCTGCCCATGGCAGGATGGGCTTTAAGGTCCTTTCCAACCCAAACCAGCAGAGGATTCAGTGATTCCAGCAGTGGCCACAATCCCCAGCACATTCCAGCCCGGAATCGATGGAGGAAAACCGCCGGAGTCTCCGAGGAAAGAGAGGCCAGACCCTTTCTTCAACAGCAATTTTCAAACCTTTTTATTTGGTTCCTTGTAAAAAGGGGGAAAATAAAAGGAGGAGAAATAACAAACTGATTTCAGATAATTTGCTGGGGCTCCGGGTGCATTGTAAATGTGTGCTCCAGCCAAGCGGCAATTTGATGGATTTCACAGCCCGCTTTTGTGCCGCCGCTCGCCGAGCAACGTCCTCCCCTGAAATTGTGGCTGCCTTCATGTTCTCTTTAGCACAAGGCATAATTGCCCCCTGCAATTTGTTGCCTGGAAAGGTTACCAGGAAAGAAAGGAAAGGGAGAGAAGGACAACTTTGTTGGCGGGGGAACAAGGGAGAAGGGGAGAGGCAAAGCTGGCGCATTTGAAATGGGATTTATTCCATGGCAGGAAGGCACAGGAGCTTCCCAGACCCTGGTGGGCATGGAGCTCCCACAGGGGTGGGATCCCAGCAGCCAGGAGTGCACATCCCTGCTCCTGTTAGGAGAATCAATCCACAAACACCAGAGGTCTATGTCCAAAAAGGAGACAGAGGAGTCCTTTTTACTTTGCTCCAATAAATGGAGAGGCCATGGGGCATTCCTCTGGGATCTCTCACATTTTCAGAGGACACAGCCTCCTTTTTATCCCAATTTCCAGCCGCATTTCCCTTCTCTCTTTCCCCATTTCTGAGGAACTTGAGAGGCACAGACTTCCCAAAACGCCTGATCCCAGAGACTCCCCTCTAATAGACAACCCTCCCTTTTCATTTTTAATTCTTATGGAATTTAGGGTTTTTTTTCCCCTCATTGTTTCTTTCATCTCTCAGTGTCTAATTTCATTTATCAACAAACCTGAACTTTATTTGTGAAAGCAAATATCTTTTTCCATTCACCAACAGTGGAATCCTCCCCACTGTTTCTTTTCTCTCCCAGTGCTGGTTTTACCTACCAGCAGCCCCACGGCTCGTTTGTACAGACAAATCCCCCATTCCTCTCAATCCCAAAGGGGCTGAAATGCCAGGAGGAGAAAGGGCCACAGCAGAGGAAGCAGAGGGGAAGGGAAGGAGGAAATCCTGGTGGAAAGGCTGGGCAGGGTGGGGAGGGGGCTGCAGGCAGCAGCAGCAGCAGCCAGTGTTTATTAATTTTCTGCTTGGCTGCTCTCGGTGCCACAGCTCCGAGATCATGGAGCAGCTCCACACTCTATTAAATAATTCAATCTGCGAAGAATCCAAGTGTGTAAGCGAACACTCTTATGCGTCTTAAAATTTAATTGTGGAGCTAAACAAGATGAAGTGCAAGGAAGACATAAAAGATATGAAAATAGATGCTGCAGCTTTTGTTTCTCAGGCTGCTCCAGCCCTGCCCAGGAAGCTCTCCCCATTTTTCACACGCTGCCTCTAAAGAGTCTGAGCCTCCTTCATCTGCTCCCCCTCCCCTTTGCTATTTACAGCTGTGTTTGCAAGCAGCAGGCCTGCAAATCACTTAATATCCATTAGAGCAGCTCCATTCACCCCGCTGGCTCCTGCTCTGGCAGCAGTTCCCTTATAAATCCTCCTGTTCCAGGGTTTAGGGAATCAGCTGGGAGCACTTGCTCCGGCCGCCCCTGTGCCCTCTGCAGCTCACAGCCTCCCCCTGGCCAGGCTGGAGACCCCTGCAGACCCTCTCCTCCCTTTCTGGAGCCTCTCCATGCTGAGACTCCATAAATCAGCCCTGCTGGAGGGTGAGTCTCAGCTACCTGCAGGCCAGGTGAGAGCCAGGCCCTTCCTGCACAGGCTGGGTGGAGGGATGGGAGCATCCCATGCCCTGTGCCACTGCCCAGAAAGGCTGGAAAGCCTCAGAGAAGGGATGAGGGTCTGAGGTTTGTTTGGAAAGAGGGGTGAAATTGTCTGTGGGGACTGGGGGGTGAAGGAGAACCCATCACTCACAGAGGATCAAAACCTGAGGCCCCAAACCCCAGCAGGAACCCTCTAGCTCATCCCCGAGCCAGCCTCACATCCAAGGTGCCAGGCTCACATCCAAGGTGCCAACAGACTGAGAACAGCCCTGGAGGTTCAAAGCCCAGCTGTGAGCATTAGAGATTTGCTCAGAACATCTGCAAGTGCACAGAACACCTGCTCCTGCCCCAAAACCCCACACTGGGCCTGGGGCTGGTGCCACCAGCTGCTCCAGCTCTGCTCCCACCTGCTGCCAGAGCAGATCCCTGGGGCTGGATCCCAGGGAATGGCTCAGTTCTCAGCCACTGAGCTGCAAACAGCCCAGGAGGGGGGTTTGGGGTGGGAGCACAGGGCTGAGTGTCCCCTCTGTGGCACAGCCCTGCCCAGAGCTGCAGCGGGGCTGTGCAAACCATCCCTGCAAAAGCCACTCACACAGAGCTGCTGCATTTCCCTCTCCGTGCTGGAAGATCAATCACAGCCCTGGCTCGTGGCAGGAGCAGCCAGCTCAGCCCCTGCTGCACCCAAATCTGTGGAATTCCAGCTTTGTTATTGCACCCAGGCTTGCAGGTGTATTCATGTAATTTCTTCTTGCAAAGGGCAACAAGTGACACCTCGGGCTGCTTTGTCTTCATTTGCTCTGCTGCTGAGATTTTGGGTTGTTCCAGGGGCTGGTGGGATGGGAACAGCCACAAAACCCTGCAAAGCTCCACAGCTTGAACCTCATCAGCTCCCCAAAAGACAGGGTGGGGGGTTGCTGGGTGGGGGATGGGGAGCTGGGACAGCAAATCAATACCAATAATCAATAAAATACACCAGCTCTGCTGGAGAACCCAGCAGGCCGAGGCACACTGGGACAGGGGACCAACAGCACCAATTCCACATGGATGTCCCCACTCCAAAAAAACGGACGGGGGCTCACCCAGACCCCCACACTCCTCCCTTCCACCCCCCCACGTCAGATCTGCTCCACCACTGACAGTGATGGACAGGGGGCAGAGCAACAGGTGAATTAAACAGACACAGCCACTGCCAGGAGTGGTGCTAAATGTCAGAAAAGATCAACCCTGGCACTCACAGCGTGGCTCTGCTCCCGCCCAGAGAGGTGATGGAGTGGAAAAGCCGCCTGCAGAGAGGGGAGGGCAGCTCTGGAGGGTGCTGAGCACGGCTCTGAGCCTGCCAGGAGCCTTCAGCTTGGATCCATCAGCTTCAAGGTCTGAGCCCAGCCACAGAGCCGGGGTCATGTCCTCCCCCTGGACAGGAGGGACCTGCACAGGCACCTCTCAGCTCTGCTTTTGCAGGTGCTGTGTGTCCTCCCTTCCCTGCCATGTGAGCATCGGGCTGGAAGCAGTTCAGGACAGCAATGCAGGTGTGAGACCTAACCCTGATCCTAACCCTGATCCTAACCCTAATCCTAACCCTGATCCTAACCCTAATCTTTAACCCTGATCCTAACCCTGATCCTAACCCTAATCCTAACCCTGATCCTAACCCTAATCCTTAACCCTGATCCTAACCCTGATCCTAAAACTGATCCTTAACCCTGATCCTAACCCTGATCCTAACCCCGATCCTAACCCTAATCCTTAACCCTGATCCTAACCCTAATCCTTAACCCTGATCCTAACCCTGATCCTAACCCTGATCCTAACCCCGATCCTAACCCTAATCCTTAACCCTGATCCTAACCCTGATCCTAACCCTAATCCTTAACCCTGATCGTAACCCTAATCCTAACCCTAATCTTTAACCCTGATCCTAACCCTAATCCTTAACCCTGATCCTAACCCTGATCCTAACCCTGATCCTAACTCTAATCCTAACCCAGTGGCTGTTCCAGATGCAATCCAAGACATCCCAGTCCAACCAGCCTCCCAGGACCCACCTGCCTTGCACAGTGCCAGGTAAAAACTTCCTGCTCTCCACAAGGGAAGTGCCTCTTCCCATCTCCCTCACCTTCCCCACATGGCACATTCCTCCAGGATGACCCCAGAGAAAATAATATCTGTATTCCAAGGACACCAGCCCTAAAATAATGTTATTTTTCAGTAGTGCCACTTTAAATCTCGAGCAGTTGAAAAACCAATTTGCACTTAGAAACATCCAATTTGTTTGCAGGTGTTTTCCTCTGAAGTGGCACCAGCTAATGGGGGCTGGCAGGGGAGCCCCAGACAGGTGCCACGTTCTGGGGCACCAGCTCAGCCAGTGTGGGACATTCCAGGAGAGTCCTGGGGCTGGAGCACTGGGAAATCCATTTGTCACATGAAACGAGCAGGGACAGAGAGGGGCTGAGCTGAGCATCCTCCAGCACGTGGTGGTGTGGAAGGGAGACCCAGGTCCTGTGGACATGCAGGACAGAGGGGATGTGGGGACAGAGAAGGACACAGGGAATGGAGTGGCATGAGTGACAAGTTTGGCTCTTTGCCCACCTGAGAGTCAGGGGGTGAGAAAGAGAGCAAAGGGGCCAGGAGTCCTGTCCTGCTGCAGGAAAGCTGCTGCCAGCTGCTGCCGTGGCACGGAGCTGCCAAGGCTTGGTCTGCCCACAAGATTTCCTCTTCCCAGCCAGAAGAGAGAGTGACTAACCCCAAACCTGAGCCATTCATCACCTTAATCGATGTCCCCGACACGCGGCGCCCCCGTCCCTCACCCTGCAGCCGGTGCCTGGAGGTGTGAGGCTATTGATCCCCGGATGCCCGTGTGATTGGAGTCCACAATCCACTGCCTGCCCAGCCCAGCCGAGCCCAAACCTCTCAAATCATGTTGACACCTTTAGGAGGTGCCGGACGCTTCATCCTCCCCGGTCCAATATGTAATTATGTCCTTGTCACCGTGATGTAGGGGCTTGGCAGGGCAATAAAACCCCAGGGGCCCCGCGGCCGCTGCCAATCCCGGGCTGGAGTGAGACTGCAGGAAATAGAGCTCAATAAAGGCGTGTGTGCATCACAGCTGAAAGTTTGTCTGGGAAAACAGGTGGGGGAGATGTCAGGGCCTGCTGTCACCGCGGGCTTGGAGCGTTCTTCGCCTCCTCGCCTTCCTGCTGCCGGCCGGGGAAGGGAGGGAGCAGGTGAGGGCTGGAAATGTAGGATCTAACCCTGCTCCTTTCATTTCTCTGCTTCAGACACCACCAGTCTGATCACAGCAGACCCTCCAGGGACAGCCAAACCCTCCCTCTGCTTGTGGCATGCTGGAAGCTGCTGGCAAACCGGCACTTCTCTCTCTCCCCTGAGGCTCCAGGCCAGCCCAGGCACGGGTGGGCACAGCACGGGGCCTCTCCTGCTGTCACAGCCTGCCAGGCTGGAAGGACATCAGTGGCTTTTAGCATGGCACAGCCAGCTCCTCACCAGCCTCACGCTGGGCTGCAGCAGCAGCCATGGCAAATCCCTCTCTGATTCCCAAATCCCTTCCAAGCCCTGGAAGGATGCTCGGGAAGTTTCCACCAGTCCTGCTGGGAGAGGGGTGCTGGGAGGCAGCAGAGCTGCTCCCCAAAGAGCACAAACAGTTCCCAGCAGCTCGATTCCTCCCCTCAGGGCTCGGCAAGCATAATTTTTCTTCCCTAATCTATCTTTTGCTTGATGAGCTGTCGATGGCAGGAGGATTTAATCTCCCATACCCTCACTCTCTCCCGAATGCACTAAGGTGAAGGCACTTCATTACAGAACCACTCAGCTGTCTGTTCCTATCGATCACACCTTGGCATGGGTGACCTTGGATCGATGAGCTGCCGATTATTTAGTGCCTGTTTGCCCACACCAAATGCCAGCAGGGCCAGCACCAGCACCTGCACCCAGCTCTAGACAGGAGCCTGGCACCGTTCAGGGTCTCACAGCAAGAGCAGGGACACACAACCAACTCAGACACCAGGATTTGCCATCTGGGGACAATTTGTCTCTTCTTCAAGTGGATTCAGGCCTTGGGTGTGATGTTTCCCATGTCCTGCTCCCAGAGTCCATCCTGGGCAGGATCGTTCTGCTGCAGGGCAGTCCCACTCCCTGAGCAATCCCCCATCACAGCTCTGCCTTCAGGAACCCAAGATTCCCATCAGGAAAAGGGCAGCGAGAGCCAGGACAGACAGTGATGAGAGAGGCCAGCCCAGGGGGTGACAGAGTCCCTCACTTCTCTCCCAGACCCAAACCTCCCCCTTCAGCTCTCTGGTGATTCATCCGCCTCCACCACGTCCCCTCCAACCAGTCACTGCCTTACTTTTTAATCAAATCCTTTGCTTGCCTTCCCTTCAGGAGCCAGAGCCATTTTTCTATTACACCCTGATTGATCAGGCCCTCGCCAGGCGCTGTCCTGGTGCTTCATTTCCCATTTCCCATCCCCACCCAGCGGGCTGTGGGCTGAGCCCCTCGCTGGGCACCACAAACACATCCATAAATGCACACAACTCAGGAGAGAAGCCAGGGGGAAACTTGATCCTGCTCTTGATTTGCTGCCCCCAGCTCCACACCCCACAACAAAGGGAGGGAGAAGCTGGTGTTAACCCTGGAACACGGGGGCAGAGGAGGAGGAGGACACGGAGGTGAGTCTGCCCCGCTGCTCAGCGCCGGGAGAAAGAGACTCCATCCTCGTGCTGTGCAAAAGAAAAAGCAGGGGGAGAGTCTCCAGGGCTGCTCGTTGCTCATGCTAATGAGTTGTTTTCCACTGTAAGGAACCAGGAGAACAAGCCCAGACTCTGCTAAACAAGGACTGTGGCTAAGCCAGGTCAGTGATCAGCCACCCCCCGAAGAGAGCGCTGACAAGGTGGTAAAAACACGGAATTAAACCTCTTTTCCCTCCTCCCTGCTCATTGCTTGGCAAATTGACAGACTCCAAAGGCTCCCTGGTGCCTTGTGTGGCCCTGGGATCACCGTGGGCTGGGAAGTGGCTTTAGGAGGGCGAGCTGTGCCTGTGCTCCACGGGACACAGCCAGGACAGGAGCCTGCCTGCCTGAGCACCGCAAAACCCGCACACAGGTGAAGGGAGAGGCTGGACAAGCCCATCCTCAGTGTCACCGAGTCTCATTCCGAGGCCAGGGACAGCTGGCTCAGCCCATCCCGCCCTTCCCCAGCTGCTGGCAGATCCCTGCTGGCACGGAGCTGCCTTATCTGCGCTGGCACAGCAGCACGGGGCTGCCCTGCCATCAGCCACCGGCGGATTACAGGGGTTTATCAGTTTATTAGGGGACAAAAGGCCCCCGGCAGAAGGGTTCTGAGACAGTGCAAGCAGCTGATAAGAGCCCTCCCAGCTCCTCAGACACCTCAGCCGCGTCTGGCACATCATGGACACCGGGACCCTGGTGCAGAACGGGCGCTTTGGGCACTGAGGGCACTCAGGGAGGTCCAGCTGCCCTGCCCAGGTGAGCGGGGATGCGGGAGAGGCTCCCTGGGAGCACCTCCTGCCCGAGCTCTGGGTGCCACTCTGAGGTACAAACCCCTCAGGGTCCCCTGGGGTGTGGCAGGGGCAAAAAAAGAGCAAAAACCGCTCTGGATGAAGCACCAAGACAACATCTGGGGGAGCACCAGTGGAAAATCCCCAGGAGGTTTTTATTTTCCTTCTAAAGTTTCACCTGACTCTATCACTTCTCCTCCTCCTTTCCTTCTTATTTTCTTTTTTGGTTTCTCCTCCTATTCCTTTTAATTAACAGTGTAATGGAACTCAATTCATTCGCAATCTATTCTGGCAAGAAACAACCCTCCCCGGACTCCAAATGACCTGACTAATAGGGTTAGAGGCTGTAAAAAAAGTGCAAGGAGAAATTTTTAGCTTCCTCATCCTAATTATCTCCTCTGAGCACCACGACAGCGCTGTGACACAGCGGCACCGAGGCTGCCAGGGGGACACGCTCTGCCTGGGCACGCTCCCTGCATTTCAAAGCTTCAATAAAAAAGCTGATTTTTCCCTCAGCCTCCCATAACACACAGCCCAGGGCGAGCAGTGGGAACTGGGGAGGGATGAGGAGCAAGGGGCTGGCCAACTGGGCGAGCTGGTGTTTGAGGGTGAGAGGGGAAGGTGGATAAATAGGCTGCCAGTTAATGCTATTTAGAGACAGACAGACACAGCAGGTAAATAATGATAATGATCTTCTAACGAGCTCGCATCTGCACAGCACCTTGCCTCCGACTGAATCCCGAAATGCTTTACAAAATTCAAATGATCCCAGCACGGTCCTGCAGCCCTTTCCTGGTTTGTTGCCAGCGCTGAAGGGGGTGCTCAGCTGTGCCCAGCTCTGGGCCAGAACACTCTCGGGACAATCCCACACAGCACTCCAGGACCTGTTTGGAAAAGCCCTTCCTGGTGGCATCCTCGGATTTTTCCCAGCTGGGTCCCTCCCAGCTCTGGGAACATCATTAAGGAGCTCTTAAACTGATTCTTTTGGGATGTGATCTAAAAATGAAAGTTTTGATCCAGCCCTCGGTTTCCTCACGAGCTCGGAGCAGAAGCTTTCAACAAACCTGGTTTGGGGCAACCTCCAAATCCTGACACACCTCCAGGTTAATCACCACAGTAACCCAGAGCTGTTAGGAGTTCTCTGCAGGCTGGAATGGGTGTGATTCCCCAAGCTGCGGGGGGATCTCACCTCCAAACCCTTTGGTGAGTACTCAGGGCTCAGTTCCAGTCCAGCCCTGCTCTAATTTCCAACTCTATTTGTTCTATTGAGTGGTTATCAAGTTAAAAATGCAAGGACTATGGATTTCTTTCCAGCTTAAACATCTGAAAACAAATGTGCTAATGAGCAATCTGACCACTATAAAAATGATTACTGACAGCACTTCAAGGACCCGACTTTACTGCCTTCAGAAGCACCAAGAGCAGCAGGACGCAGTCCCAGGGCCATCCATGCAGCCTTGGCCAGAGGGAATCTCCACATGAATGCTTTGGGGAGAATAAAACAGTCAGGGAGGAAGAAAGGAAAGCCAGGAATCAAATCATCCCTTGCCAAAGCTGCTCCAAGCCTCCTGCAAGTGATTCGTGCTTAAGAGGCCGGAGGATGAGATTTGCAGATGCTCTGAATCTCTTCCACCAACGCTCCGGGTGAGAAGGGACCCTCCTGCTGCAGCTGGGGCTTTTCCTTCACCTGGGGCTTTTCCTGGTGGACATTTCCAGGTCCAGCCTCGCCGAGGGCTTTTTCCTGCGGGACATTTCCCCCTACACCCACCGAAGGGAGAGAGGAAAGGAGGGAAAGAGAGAAATTACCGGGCTTCAGCTTCGAGGTATTGAACAAAACCGTGCCCTTCCTCCGGGCCTGGTGAGTGATGGTGCAGTCCGAGCTGCCCATCTGTTAGGATGTAATCCTCACTGAAGGAACAAAGAGGGGCATGAAAAGCCAAACCCTGCTCCATTTAAACACAGATTGGAGATTTATGGGCGTTTCACCGGCCCCTTGTTCCTCTGGTGATTGCCCATTCCGGGCTCTCTTTGTTTTCACAAACAACCACCCATTCTCTCCGCTTCAGAGGCAGCAAAAGGGACAGGTGCCAAAGACAAAGTTATTTAAAGTGTCGTTCTAGCATCCCCTGGAACGGGCAGGAGGGACAGAGCCAGCCTGAGGCCGGGATGCCAGCACAGATGGGATCCTCTCCCATGCCCTGGCACTGCCACTCCTGTGCTGGCATGAGTGGGGCTGGCTCCGGGCACGGGGAAGGGCTGCCATGGGGGATCCCATCCCATGGATCCCATCCCATTCAATCCTTTCCCCCCTGGGGCTGCTGGGGAATGCAAAGATTCCTCAGGGGACACTCTGGCCTCACCCCGGGGTCCCAGGCAGTGCCCAGGGCCCTGCCAGGAGCAGGTCAGGGAAGGGAGAGGCTGAGAGGGATGCAGGAGGGTGGCACCAGTGACTCAGCCACCCCCAACCCAGCCGTGCCACCACAGCACTGCTCATGAACTTCTTCTGGGTAAGACTGAATGAGGCCAGGGAAATGGGCTCATTCCCCATCATTCCCCCTCCAGGAGGAGGAGGAAGAGCAGGTCAGCTTAAGCTCAGCTCCAAGGCTGAGCAGGACTCTGGCAGCTGGGCCAGAACAGGCAGCTGGAGGCAGAGACACAGCTCAGGGTCACATCCTGGCTTTGTCACCGATCTGCTGTCCCTCAGCTTTGCCCTCATCCTGTCCCTCCTTGTCCCTCCAGACTGGAGCATCTTTCACACCTGCTGAGAGCTCACAGCCTCCCGAGCACGGACAGCTCCAGTCTGAGGGAGTCCCCTCCCTCAGTGGAATTTGGTAACACAAATAAAAAGGAGAATAAAGAGCAGGGACGTTCCCTTGGGTGGTTTCCTCCCCATCCCCAGAGCCAGCAGCCTCGGGCAGAGCTCAGAGTGTTGCTGCAGGTCTGCCCTGTGCAGGCAGCCTGGAGCTGACAGAATTCCCAATCCCAGGGAGGCAGCAGCACACGTCAGCCCAGCCTGAGTCCGAGGGCTCGCCAGGATACAGAGAACACACTCCTGCCTTCAGATGAATTGAAAGTTAACCACAAACTGCTGAAAGCACGTCAGGGGATGAAAGAGGCTCTGCTGCTGACTAATTGGAGCTCAGGAGCAGCCCAGCTTTGGGTGGTTTTGCCAGAGCTGCCATGGGCATTCTTGCCCTGGCAGTGCCAAGCCAGGTTTGCTTTAAGCCCTGGTGCATTTGCAAGTCTGGCTGCTCCAGCCCTGCCCTCCTGCTGGGAGCTGAGAGCCCGGGGCTGATCCTGCAGCCACCTGGCGGGTCCCTGCTGTTATCGGCACTTGATGATATAGCCGAATTAATAATCAAAATAAAGGCTTTTGTTTCAGGACCAAGACAACCAAAGGGACAGCGTCGAGCCCTTGTCCCTTGTCCCCTGTCCCTTGTCCCCTCTCCTTGTCCCTGTCCCCTGTCCCTGCCCCCTGTCCCTGTTCCTGTCCCTTGTCCCTTGTCCCCTCTCCTTGTCCCTGTCCCCTGTCCCTGGCCCCTGTCCCTTTCCCTCTCCCTGTCCCTGTCCCTGTCCCTGTCCCTGTCCCTGTCCCTGTCCCTGTCCCTGCCCCTGTCCCTTTCCCTGTCCCTGTCCCTTTCCCTGTCCCTGTCCCTGTCCCTGCCCCTGTCCCCTGTCCCTGCCCCTGTCCCTTTCCCTCTCCCAGTCCCTGTCCCTGTCCCTGTCCCTGTCCCTGTCCCTGCCCCTGTCCCTTTCCCTGTCCCTGTCCCTGTCCCTGTCCCTGTCCCTGCCCCCTGTCCCTGTCCCTGTCCCCTGTCCCTGTCCCCGCCCGGCTCGGGGCTCCCATCGATCCATGGGGATGAATCAGGCGAGGTCTCGATCACCGTTTTTCTCAAGCTCTGCTCTCAGCTCACGCGAACGCATCCTCCTCCCAGCAGGGCCCTTCAGAGAGCCTTCGCAAGCAATTAACGTCGCCGGGCCCCCGCGGGCAGCGGGGACATTAAAGGGAACGAGCTCCGCAGCCGCACAAGCTCCCGTTAATTTGTTGACACCGCGGATCGGTGTTTTCTCCTCTCTCCCCCTTCCCGGGGAGGTCTCCAGCACAAGGAGCTGAGTTTGTTCCGTCCGCAGAGTTCTGTCCACGCTCCAGTTTTGCCAGACTGGGGCTGGTCGTTGATCCCCAGCTCTGCCCATCACCTCCCGGCCATCCCCAGGGGCAGGCAGGGCAGTCCCCACCGCTGGCACTCAGAAAATCCGGCTGTGCTCCTGGACCCCAGCAGGACACCGGCTCCCACTGTTAGGAAAATGAACCCACAAACACCAGAGGTCTATGTCCAAAAAGGAGGCAGAGGAGTCCTTTGACTTTATTCCAATCAAGGGAGAGGCCATGGGGCATTCCTCTGGGGAATTCCTCTCTCACATTTTTTGAGGCACATTTTTTCCTCTCTCCATGAGGCATTCCTCTCTCACATTTTTGGAGGACTCAGCCTCCTTTTTATCCCAATTTCCCACATTTCCCTTCTCTCTTTCCCAATTTCTGAGGAACTTGAGAGGTTCAGACTTCCCAGAACGCCTGATCCCAGAGATTCCCCTCTAATGCACAACTCTCCCTTTTCATTTTTAATTCTTATGGAATGTAGGGGTTTTTCTTCCCCATTGTTTCTTTTATCTCCCAGTGCTGGTTTTATCTACCAGCAGCCTGTTTGTTAAGACAAATCCACAATTCCTCTCACCGTTTACCCCACAACCTCAACTTCCCTCTTGGCTTCAGGATTCCATACAGAACCAGGCAATTTGTCCAAGCAGCTGATGGGAAGAGTTGAACCTTCAGTCAAACCAGTGCCCCAAAGCCCCAGGCCATCCTTTCCTCTGGTTTGTGCCCTTCCTCCATCCCTGGAGAGGTGACCAGCAGGGAGCTGCTGCCCAGCAGGCACGGGGTGATCCTGCCAGTGCAAACACCAATAATCACAGCATATTTACACCCCACAGCTTGCACTGAACTGAATGAACTCATTGAAGTCAGCAACAACGGGTCAAGCCAACAGTAACTTGTCTCCATCAGACCCACGGCAGGGCCAGGGGAGCTGTGGGAGGGAGAAACCCTTTTATCCTAATTAAAGCACAACCTGGCAGAGCTCAGCTCCCACCTTTCCAACACCTTCCACCAAACTGCTTAATCACAGGCAAACGAGCTGCTGTAATTACAGCAGGAAGGGATTTATCTCGGGAAGCAGAGGTGGAGTAGCACGACCTGCAGAGAAAGGCGGTGTCAGCAAAGAAGCTGCGGGACCTGCAGGGGGATCTCCGAGTCCCTAAATCCCTCCCTGATCCATTCCAGAGCCAGCAAACATCAGTTCCTGTGTGCTCAGACTCCAGGGATCGGCTCTGTGTGCTCTCTGCCACTCCGGGTCCATTTCCCAGTGCCTGGCTGCACGTCCCTCAAAATCCAGAGGAAAAACATTTCCTTCAAGCTCTGGGTTTGGAGTTAAGTGCATGGAAAGCACTCAGAGCAAGGCAAGGAAGGGGCTGGAGGATCCCAGTGCTGCCCATCCAAGGCTGCCCCCAAAGTCCTGCCTGGAAATTGTTGGGGAGCTGCAGATCACTCCTCACTTTCAGAGCACATTTCCACAGCAGCAGCCTGGCCTTGCCCAGCTCCTTCCCCTTCTTTGGCCAGAGATTCTTCCCTGCCCACAGGATTTCCCACCTCTCCTGGCAGGTTTGCCTGAAGGGCTGAGCAGGGTCTTGGCTGCACCCCTGTGCAATCCATGGGCTCGGTGGGGAGCAGCTCCAGCCTTTGGATTAAACAGGCAGGAACATTAATAAAAACCCAAAAAAACAAAGACCAAAACTGCAACAATAGCAACAACAAAAATCAGAAGCCTCTGTTACACCCAGAAGCAGCAGGTTCATGCACTTTTGGAAGCACTTCTGAAAGGCAGATTGGATCAATGCAGAGATGGAAAGCCCAGGCAGCACACAGGCAGCAGTCCCTTGTTTTATTCCACACAGACTCACATTAAAAAAAAAAAAAGAAAAGAAAAAAAAAAAGAATAATCGCTTTACCCAAAAAAATTACAGTCAGAAAAGCAGAGCAGGAACAATGATTTTTTGATTTCCCATATTTTATTTTCCCCACCAGTGACTTCCAGATCAAACGCAGTCACTTTGCAAGCTCCAGCCAGGGCTCTTTGCCCCCCCAGCTCAAGATGAGCTCTTTGACTTCACAGCCCGGCCCCACCAGGAGCCTCCCACCCCAGAGCTGCCATGGCTCCGTGCCCAAACTGGGCCAAAACAGAAACCAAGACCCAACCAGGTCCATTTTCCTGGCCTGGGACAATGCCCCAGGTTGTCGTTCTGGGGGCTCCGGCAGCGACCCCGCACTCGATGCTTTCCCCACCCCCTTCGCCCCCTCCGCGCTCAGAGCTGGCACCAGTGCGGGACTCTGCGCGTTAATTAAAGGTTAATGAACGTGCTCAGAGCACAGACATCAGTGCCCTCTACTGGGACCAGTCAGAAGGGCTGTGGGGGAGCGCCGGGCACCCGGCCTGGGTGATGTGCCCTGGCGGGGGGAGCCCGGAGAGGCGCGGTACCAGCTGGGTGAGTGCTCCTCGCACAGGCTCTTCCATCCTCATCCTCATCCTCATCCTCATCCTCATCCTCATCCTCATCCTCATCCTCATCCTCATCCTCATCCTCATCCTCATCCTCATCCTCATCCTCATCCTCATCCTCATCCCCATCCCCATTCCCATCCCCATCCCCATCCCCATTCCCCTCCCCATCTCTGTTCCCATTCCCTTCCTTGTCCCAGTTACTGTCCCCGTCCCCATCCCTGTCCTCATTCCACCTCATCCCCATCCCTTTCCCCATTCCCCTCCTTGTCCCCATCTCCATCCTGATCCCCATCCCCGTCCCCATTCCCCCTCCTTGTCCCCATCCCTGTCCCTATTCCTGTCCCCATTCCATCCCCATCTCATCCCCATCTCCATCCCTGTTCCCATTCCCTCCCTGTCCCCATCCCTGTCCCCGTCCCCAAGCCCGGCTCTGGCGCCCCGCAGGGCTCCCCCAGCCCCAGCACTCCGTGTCCCAGCCCCCGGGGTGGCAGTGTCCCTCAGGGAGCACCGGCGGCACAGGGAGGAGCTGTCCCCTGTCCCCAAGCCGGGCTCCTCCAGCCCTGGGAGCTGGATCGGCTCTGACAGCGCTCGGGAAAAGCAAATCCCCAGGGAAAGGGAGGGAAGGGGAAGGTGGGCTTTGCAATTTCTAAAACCACTCTCAGTTTGACTGCATTAGCTTTGCCTTAGGCTCCAAAACACGACGAAAGCCAAGCAGAGAGGGGGGGAAAGGGATTGGGGGGAGAGTGGGGATGGCAAAGAAGGAGAAAGCTGTAATTGCAATTGCTGGAATTCACTTTTAATGCTGGCTGCTGAATACAGTAAACACACTCCCAAGTCCAGGGAATAAGCATTGATTTTTTTTTTTTTGCAAGTGTTCCAGTGAAAAGCTTCAAATCAATCCTGTTCTGTCAGACACTTTTTTGCCTCTTGGCCTCCAATTACTCACTGCCCACATCCACCCTTCCCAGATCTCACCTTCAGCAGGCACACCTGGTGCTGAAGGAGCACTGTTTGATCCAGAATCCCACCCTGCTCAGCCAGGGAAGAATTCACAGCCCCAGCAGAGGAAGGGCTTTGCCTGCAAAATCTCTCTTGGGAACAAGGGACAGCCAGAAAGAAGAGGAGAGGAGAGGGGGTGCATAGAGGTGTGGGGATATTTCTTCTTTATCACAGCTCTGTAACATCATGGGTGATGCTTTGAGGGCTCAGGCTGAAGCTCTGGGCTGGACAGGGAAGCCACAAGAACCTTTTGGTTGTTGTACTGATGCAGAAACACCAAGGTGTCATTAAATCCCAGTGGGAGCCTCCTCTCCCACCTGCCTCCCAGCCACCCCTCCAGTTCTCCAGACCTTCCCAAAGTTTCATTTTCCAGCTACAGCAAAGGCAAAAAGCTGGATTTTCATCCCAAGCAGGATTTGCAGGTTGCTGGTGATGTTTGGTCCCTGCCAGGTTTCCCAGAGGCAGGAGCTCAGGGGGATGAGCTCTGTGTGAGATCCCAGGAGTCCCACCAGCTGCTCAGTCCCTGCTGGAAAGCTTCAAAGCAAGGCAAAAATGTCACTGAGGCTGTTTTGTACCCTCTGCAGGGGTTCAGTGTCAGACTGCAGCCCGAGCTTTGATTGTCCCCTGTGACTGAGGAGGGAAGGGAAGTCCTTGCCAGGGTTTTGATGCTTCCCTGGGCTCTACCCCCTGGATGGCAGCATTTCATTCATCTGCTCCATGAGCAGAGGGAGGAATATTGGCCAGAAATCTGGCCTGTGGGACAGACACAGCAGGTCCTGCTGTCACACAGAGAGGGAGCACAGTCTCCTATAAACTCAAGGTTTGCTCAATGATCTTGGAGGTCCTTTTCAACCTTTTTTGTGACAATGAGGCAAAGCTGATTCTTTGTCAAGCCTTAATTTCAGACGAGGCTTAAACAACTTCTCTGCTCCCGTGGCAGAGGGAAGCTCCAGGTGCCCATGCTTGTGACAGAATCTCACACTGTGGAAGCACAGTGGGACAGTGCCAGGGAAATGCCACCCACGAGGGGGACAGAGCTGTCCTGGTCAAACACATCCTGCCAGAGAGCCAGAGCTGACATTTCCTAGGACAAAACTTTCTCCAAAGCAGACACAGATGGAAGCAGACTCTCACATCCCACGGCTCCTGCCACACATTCTCCCTTTTCCTCCCTGTTTTTCCCACATGGATCAAGACCTCCTGGCACAGAGGATTTGCTCTCATTCCCAGCACCCAGCACGAGGAAGACTTACCACCGCAGTGACATGACCTTCAGCTGCTCACAGCCCAGACATTTCCTTCTGACAGCTCCCACATTCACCCTCAAATTATATGTACTGTATATGACTGTTAAGAATAATCACAGTATTTGCAGTGGTGTGTTAGGCACCAAATTATGTATAGGCAAAGCGATTAGAGAGCAGAACAAAGTGGTTGTTCATGCAGCTAATGGACAAAGTACCACTATTTTCCATCAAGACAATTTGCAGCCAGCGCAGCATCTTCTCACTCCCCAGCCAGGAGCAGCTTTGCATGAAATCTTCAAAAACAACTCTTGTTATCACAAGTCTCAACAGCAGAGCTCGGAGGGGGTTGTAACAGCCTTGATAGTCTTTAATTCTTCTCACCCTATTGCCTTTCCCTCCTGTCCCAAGTGCCTCCCTCTGGGAGATGTGGCTGAGCGTTGTTGCAGCCAAGTTGTGTATCCAGCACTTAATGGCATTAAAACTTCTGCTGACTCCCATCTTTAGAGAAAAACCTGCTCTTTAGGTTTGTTTACTAAAAATCAAAATCAATAACCATCTCAGCTCGCTGTCCTACAAGCCTTCAGTCTCAGCCAAACATCCAGAGCCCTGGGGATGCCAGAATATGCTCAAACCATACACAAAATCTGTGTCTTCCACTGTCATCAAAGTCTTTCCATGGGTAAAACGTCCTGGTCCAGGCCCCCCCTGAGGTCCTCCCTCCTCTATTCCATGGGTCTTGTCCAAAAGCCAAGCACCTGCTTTATAAAGCCTGTCCAAGCCTAGAAGGAACTCTCCTGTGCCAGGCCCTTGGAAAGAGATCCAACACAGCAATTACTCCAGGCAGACCAACAGGGAGATTGTTTTATGGCAGATTGTCCCATGGGATAGGAAGGAAACATTAAAACTTCTAGGGAGAAGAGGAATCTCAGGCTGGGGCTGATGTGAACCTCAAGGTTCTCAAGGGTGGAGAAGGTGCAGGAGCTGCAGGGAAGGAAGGGATGAGGCTTTGGGAGCAGGAGAACAGGAATGCTGGTGCCCTTGATAGCTCTGGCTCCAAGGTTGATGGAGCTGCCAGGAGATACAGCATGTTCTCTCCTATTGATCTATCAATGTCTGCTCTCCAGAGGAGGGATTACTCACTTCTGATAACACAGCAAGGTTGCCTCTGATGAAAATCAATGGCTCTGACCAGCCAGCCTTCGTTTAATTACATCACGCTGTAAATCCGGCGGGAGCAGAGCGGGGACATTCTCCACCACCACCTCCTCCTCTGCCTCCTGCTCCTCTCCCCTCTTTTGCACCAGTATCTTCCTGGGATTATCAAGACAAATGGCCTTGATGAGGAGAGTTTGCTGTCTGTTCTGCAGCCAAGGAAAGGACACGGGGATCTCTCCATCACCTTGGCCCACAGCTGGCGAAGCTGGCCAGGAGGAGAAGGACACCAGAGATGTGCAGGCACATTCCTGGCAATTAGCTTTGTGGGAAGGAGGATTGGATTAAGACTGAGTGTGAGATCAGGCAGCTTTTTACAAGCTAAATAAGCAACAAGCAGTTTGAGAGAGATTTCTCCCCCTGTTTACAAGGCCAACCAAGGCCAGGTTAATTAATCTCTCTTTCCAGCTGCCCTTCTCACTAGGGCTTGTTCTTCACTTTGAGCAAAACACCCGAGACAGCTGCTCAGATCTCTCACATTGCAGGGTGATGAAAACAAAGGCACAGATGAAAATTGCTTTAGAGCTTAGCCTCTCACAGAAAACAAACGTGCCCGTGCTGTAATTAGGACTAGGCATGCGAGAAAAGCACCAGATCTTTGACCGGTGCTTAACCAGGGATAGTAAATAAAAATAACAACAATCCCTTCCCACACACACAGAGCACACACAGAGGCACTAAACCAGGCAGGCCTCTTTTCCTGGAGCTCACAAAAGAGGGTGGTTCAGTCTCTTGATCCTGGCACAAAGGCAGATCCCAGGCACAGGCTGTGGCTCTGTGCATGCTAAACCCGCCAGCCAGGCCCTATCAAAACAAGGCATTCAAACACACTCTGCTGCCGCTGGGGAGAGTTTATACCGGCACAGACAGCAGCCAGCAGTGCTTCATGAATGGCTCGGAGCTGTTCAGCCAAGGCTGCAGTACAGAACATCATCTGAAGCTGTGGCACAGCCCCTGTCACCCTCCCAGCCAGCAGCTGGACATGCCAGCACTGCCATTTGGAACTGCCCTGCTGCCTCCTCCTCCCCCTCTTCCTCCTCCCCCAGACATGGTTTGAGGCATTCAGTGGCAGAGATAAATTCCCCCGTGATTATTTTAATGAAAAGGTCCCCACAATGTTTTCTTTCCCTCACCATTAACAGCACAATCAGAGCTGTGAGGCCTCAGCCAGCTCTCCCCCCACAAACACCCTCCATCCTCAGCTCATCCCAGCTCCTTTCCCAGCACTCATGCAGCAACCAGAAGGCAAAGGCACAGCAGGCACCAGCTAAACCCAGGAGCTGTGGGGCTTTAACACAGCTGGCAAACATCTGTGTGTGGGTCTCCTGCCTGGGGAGGGCTGAAACTCCCCAGGTTTATTGGGGTTTGGGTTGATGGGCAGCAAGATCAGTCTGGCTGTCCAGAAATCTCAGTCAGCACCAGGCTTTGCCCTATCCCAGGAAAACATTTCTGATCTCACCAACCCCATGGACAGCAGCCACAAAAGGCCAAAGGAACAGGTCAGAAAGTGCAAGAGCTCTCCTGGCTCAGGTGCCTGGCTGTAGGAGAGCCTGCAGGTCCAGCAGGGCTGGAGCATCCCTCACTAGAGATGTCTCCCTTCCTCCTCTGTCGAGGTCTCCTCTCCAAGCACGTCCTCTCTGCCAGCCTGGCACGGCTCTGCAGCCAGGCTTGGAGGTGCCAAAGCCTTGAGTTACCAGGCTCAGAGCCCTGCCAGAGCCTGGCACGTCCCTGAGAGCTGGGGATGCAGGGAAGGAGCAGTCTCCATGTGTGCTTGCTCTCCTCAGCATCCAGACGTCATCTCCAGCCCACTTGCTAAGGCTGACGCGTTCCAGGGAGCAATCAGACACCCCTAGGAACAGCTCTGCCTCCTCAGCAAGGGTGTCCTGAAGGAATTGCCAGAAATGTGCTTTTCTCTGGGTTTTTCTGAGGGCTCTGCTGGCAAAAGGACAGGCTGCAACTCCAGGGAGAGGGGCTCTGGAGCCAGGCATTTATCCTACAAACACGGGAGCAAAAGGCTGCCTGGTCAGGAGGTGTCAGCAGATTGGGGTTGGAAGGATGGTGGCAGGGATTCTCTGGAGAGAGCTAAGAAAAAAGACAGGGGAGGGAAAAACACCCTTAATTTCTAGATTATCCTATTTCTTAGCCCTTTGCTATCAATTGCTTTGAGATATGGCCGTGGAGACAACTTGCACTCCTGATCCCTGGCTGTGGAACAACTCTAAAGCAGGGAAAGTGCTCCTGGCCCAGTGACCTCAGAGATCAACTCCCCTTTCTCTGCTGTCAACAGAAAGACTGGGCTAAGTTACCCACAGCACATTCCCAAGATTCTTTCCTCAATTGTGGCTCAAATTGGCTAATGCATTAGGAGATTACAGGGTGGAAAGGGCAGGGGAGATGGACGGAATGCAATCACCAGGGCCTCATTTCTCCTGGAAGCTCCATTAATGGACAAGGAGCCTTTTGGCACACAGATAAACCCCAGGCAGAGGGTAGCAGTGAGGAAGACTGAAGGAAAATGCCTGCAGGGATTGATTCTATCCTGTTCCACTGGCACCTTGTCCCAGGCCTTCCCTGCATCAGCATTCACACAGCTCCCTGTGAGGGGACAGCTCCCTGTCACACACAGCAACAGCTGACCACTAATTAATCCCAGTGCCAGCACTGCCCAACCTTTCCCACTCCTCCCACGTTAATTTATTTAATTTATTGCTGTATTATTGCCAGACCCATGAGTTAAACTTCTCTCCAAGCAACTGCAACGGGGAAAGATCTGGAAGTTATCCCAGGGCTGTGTAAGACAGGAAATCATTTCCCACGTCAGGTCCTGGGGCTCGTTTTGATCATGTAAACACACACAAATCAATTGGCTGCAGGATGGATGCCAGAGGTGGGAGACAGGTATTCCAGGGAGCCACAGAGGCTGCTGGAGCCTCTGCTCTGGGAAGAGCATCCCTTCTCCTGGCTGGCTTTGATGGAGGGATGCCAGCTGGCATCAGGGAAGATTTATCCCTTGTCACACAGCTCCTCTGCAGAGCTCAGCAGCAGCGCTGGGAACACTCAGGCCCAGGAGCAAAGTCTCGTTAAGTGGATTCAGCAGACCTGGGCCAGCTCTCAGCTTCAGGAGCCTCTGGCCTGGCCTGGCATGGCCCAGAACGTGGCACAGCTCAGTCTGACTGGATTTAGCTCAGAGCTGCACGCTCACACCCTCTGCCAGGCCGTTCCCTTCCTCGGAGCCCTTCCAGCCGAGCTTGTTAAGGCTCATCACAAGCTGTAAAGCTCCAGCAGTGCCCCCAGCTCGCCACCCAAGCGTTGGGAGATCTCTGCACGACTCCAGCAAATCATTTCATCCCTGTACCTCCTTCCCTCCCAGGAATCCTTCCTCCTCCTCTGTTTCCCAATCCCTGGGATAAAAACCAACCCCAGGTTTAGTGGCTGGCACTGGGGGTCCCCAGCCACGCAGAGGGGCCCAGCCGTCGATGCTTTAGGATTTCAGCTTTTATATTTTTCATGTGTTTGTAATCCTGTGATTCTTTAGTGTGTAACCCTAAACCCCACACAGTGTCAGCTGCTGCTGTCCCATTTTGACAAAACAATTCCTCTCCAGGCCTGGGAATCAACAACACCTCAGTGCCTCAGGGCCTGAGAGATGGGAACAAAACTGAGCTGGGGGAGCAAACTTGGGGTTTAATGAGTGCATTACCTGAAGCTGTAATTGGATTATTAACCCCCAATATGCAAATGGCTCAAGCCTATAAAAGTGTGAAAATCCTGTGACCACCTGTGGTCTATTTATTTTTGGGTGTAGCCCTGTGGGGGTTTTGTCTGCCCTAAATGTACCTGAAAATAATAATAATAATAATAATAATAATAATAATAATAATAATAATAATAATATAATAATAATAATAATAATAATAATAATAATAACAATAACAATAACAATAACAATAACAATAACAATAACAATAACAATAACAATAACAATAACAATAACAATTGTTTGTTGTTTGTTGTTGTTATTTCATTATATAGCATTATATATAATTATTATAAATCTTTGTCAGGGGCTCCTTATCTGCCCAGGGCTCTGTGCGGGCAGGGCAGCAGCTCTCGGATATCTCACAGCCACTCGGGCTCTGTGCTGGCAGCTCTGCGGCACGGGGAGGTTTTTATTCCCAGGAGGAAAGGCAGGTGTGCAGCAGGAGCAGGAGTGGGGTCAGCAGCCTCTGCCCCAGCACAGGAGGATCTGGGGGGGTGACGTGACATCCTCAGCTTCCAGGGAAGTGTGGGACCCACACTGAACCCAAGGCAGCCAAAGGACTCAGATCTAACCCAAGGCAGCCAAAGGACTCAGATCTAACCCAAGGCAGCCAAAGGACTCAGATCTAACCCAAGGCAGCCAAAGGACTCAGATCTAACCCAAGGCAGCCAAAGGACTCAGATCTAACCCAAGGTAGCCAAAGGACTCAGATCTAACCCAAGGCAGCCAAAGGACTCAGATCTAACCCAAGGCAGCCAAAGGACTCAGATCTAACCCAAGGCAGCCAAAGGATTCAGATCTAACCCAAGGCAGCCAAAGGACTCAGATCTAACCCAAGGTAGCCAAAGGGCTCAGATTTAACCCAAGGCAGCCAAAGGACTCAGATCTAACCCAAGGGAGCCAAAGGATTCAGATCTAACCCAAGGGAGCCAAAGGATTCAGATCTAACCCAAGGGAGCCAAAGGATTCAGATCTAACCCAAGGTAGCCAAAGGACTCACATTTAACCCAAGGTAGCCAAAGGACTCAGATCTAACCCAAGGGAGCCAAAGGATTCAGATCTAACCCAAGGGAGCCAAAGGACTCACATTTAACCCAAGGCAGCCAAAGGACTCACATTGAACCCAAGGGAGCCAAAGGATTCAGATCTAACCCAAGGGAGCCAAAGGATTCAGATCTAACCCAAGGTAGCCAAAGGACTCACATTTAACCCAAGGCAGCCAAAGGACTCACATTTAACCCAAGGTAGCCAAAGGACTCAGATCTAACCCAAGGTAGCCAAAGGGCTCAGATTTAACCCAAGGCAGCCAAAGGACTCAGATCTAACCCAAGGGAGCCAAAGGACTCACATTTAACCCAAGGGAGCCAAAGGACTCAGATCTAACCCAAGGGAGCCAAAGGATTCAGATCTAACCCAAGGGAGCCAAAGGACTCAGATCTAACCCAAGGTAGCCAAAGGACTCAGATCTAACCCAAGGCAGCCAAAGGACTCAGATCTAACCCAAGGCAGCCAAAGGGCTCAGATCTAACCCAAGGCAGCCAAAGGGCTCAGATCTAACCCAAGGGAGCCAAAGGACTCAGATCTAACTCAAAGTAGCCAAAGGACTCAGATCTAACCCAAGGTAGCCAAAGGACTCACATTGAACCCAAGGTAGCCAAAGGACTCAGATGGACTCAAAGGACTCTAACCCAGGCAGGCAGCAAAATTCACATTTAGTGCTCTGGGGGGTGAGCTCCAGTCACCAGCTCAACTTGAGCCCGGGGTGCTTGGCTTCCCTCTTTTAGCTCAAACTCAGCTCAAATTTCTCCTTTCTTCCTCTAGCGTGGATCAATCCATGGAAATGAGCTCCAAGACAGGCACATTGTTGGAATATGCTTAGAGATGCAGTGTAAGGAAATCAAGGCATCCTGGAGCCCTAGGCAAGCTCCCTGCAGAGAAAACACCAATGTGGTGTAAAACAGATTTTTCCTTTTATTTTGGACCCCCTTGGGCTGAGGTGAGGGCAGGTGGGCACCGTGCTGGGGGCACTGCCCCACGCTGGCATCACCACCTCGGCCTCAACCTGCAGGTGAGCTGCCCTGCCTTGTCAGCAGAGCGTGCAGAGGGAGTGTTTCTAATTAAAAAAACCTCAGAAAGCAGCTTCAGAAAGAAATGATTTAAAGGAAAAAAAACAATTAGGAAAAAAAAACCCAACCATATCTCAATTGCAAAGTTCCTGCCTGAGCATTTCATTTCCATTTTGCACCACAATAGGAAGAGAGCAAACAATGGCTGAGAGGAAGCAGCTTGATTGTGGGGAGGCAAAGTGCCACCAGGCTCGTTTTTCATCAAATGTGGGTGAACTCGATTAAAAAAAAAATATATATATATAAATATATGTATATAATATATATATTACCAATTGTATTTATTGTAAAATAGATATAAATATAAATTATATGTATGCATGTATGTATAAAATATATAAATATTTTCTCACTTCATTATCTCCCCCCCAAAAAAAACCCCAGACCCTTAAAAAAATTGAAATATAATATATATGCATATAATATATATATTACCAATTATATTCATTATAAAATATATAGAAATATAAATTATGTGTATGTATGTTTGTATGTACAAAATATAGAAATATTTTCTCACTTCATTATCTCTCCCCCCTAAAAAACCCCAGACCCTCAGGACAGCTCATTGCAGCTCCTTCCCAGCCCTGCTGCCCTCACCCACTGCCTCAGACCTGCTCAGGCTTCTTCTCTCCCACCTTCCTCCCCAGACTGGGAGGTTTGGGAAGGAAGGGGACATTCCAGGGCCACCATTCCCGGTGCCACCAAAGCGCCACCACTGTCAGGCTGGAACCAGGGAGTTCATCCCACCCAAAGAGGAGGGAGAAGGAAGAAAATTCCTCCAACATCACTTCCCAGAGGGCCAGGAGGGTCTCCCTTGGCAGCAGAGCACCTGTTCAGGGTGACAGCTCCGGGTGACAGCGATGGAGGGGAGCCACCACGGCGGCTTCCAGCGTTCCCATGGCGACGGGCGCTGGGTACCGCCAGTGAAACACTCCATTCGCTTATTGATTGAGCCGCCGTCAAATTCAATCACAAGTGAAAATGGATTTTTTAATGCCACTATTAGCTGCTTTTGAAAGGCAAATTGAGTTCAGTTATACCGAGTCAGCCATCAAAAAACAATTTGCCGTCAGCCAGACGGGCCGGAGAGGAGCGCGGCCGGGAGCAGCCGCGGATCGGCAGATCCCACACGGGATCCGTGGGGAAATCCGGCTTCTCCTCCTCTAAAACGCCCTGGATGAGGAAGGTGAGGTGCAAGGCTGGGCCCTGAGGGGCTGGCATGGACACGGCTGCTGTCGGATCCATGGCTGGAAAGGAGCAGGGGTTCAAGGAGAAGTTTTAATGGGGTTCATGCCAGAAACCCAAGCAGGGCTTATGGGCACCACAATGGGTGCTGTCCCCAAATTCTGGGGTGCACAAGGGTTGCCAAGAGAGGACACCCGAGCCACGGTGCTGTGGTGATGCCCAGGCAGTGCCACCCCCTCCCTGTGCCACCCCACAGCCACCACAAGCCAACCAAGCTCATTTCCTTCCAGCTGCTGGAAAATAAGATTTTTCCCTCGCTGATTAGGGACGCAGATTCTCATTACTGTCTTAAGTGAGGATCAATATCGCAGCCAAGTCTGAAATCAGCCCTGTCTGGCGAGGTGCTGAGCACACCAGTTTGCCCAGTTTGGGGCTGAGCAGCATCTCTGGGGGGCATTCACAGCATTGCTCCAGGATGGGGATGGAGGAAGGAGGTGGGGCAGGACAGAGCAGTTTTTAACTGAATTTGAAGTTCAGATAAAACTCTGCCAGATGTGGGAGGACTTGCCTGTACACACATATTTATAAATAAAACCCTCTATATGTTAAAAAATCCACATAAAAATAAATACATTTCCCCCCCGCAGAGCTCGGGGATTATAATAGAGCCCTTTAATTAAAAACCCATCATTTTCAGCCCCCCTGAGAACCCTCCAATAAAGAATTAAAAATCCAGCTTCACTTTGGGGTGCCACCCTTCCCAATTCTCCTCTCAATCCCACGAACAAACTCACAGGCTTTATTAAACACTTGCAGGAGCAGTCCTGGAATTTCTACAGCAGCATAATCCAAAGATCTGCTTTCAAAGAGCCTCTGCTTCCCGCAAAGCTCCAGCCTCGGCTAATGAGAGCTTAACCACATGTTTGTGGTGGATGAAATAGTATCATTTTGCAATTATTATCATTCAAACATTATTTATTTAACCCGCAGCCACATTATATTGACTGCAGAATTGCTGTCATTTTTACTTTTGATGGCTCTCTCATTGAGCTGAGTGTGAGGAATTGTGTTCTGTGTTCCCAGTGTGGGGGAGGCTTTCTCTGCTCCCTCAGCCTCTCTCCAGACAGGTCCAACTCTCTGCCCCAGAGCTGGTGGTGGTTGGTACTAGAATTACCCAAAAATAGGCGTTTTCCCTCTTTTCCTCTGCTTCACCTTCCCTCACTGATCATATTTGGGGAATTAATCCATTCTGACCACCAACCTGTGCACCAAAGTGTTCCAGGTAAGGACAGAAGGTGGATTTGGTGTCACCTTGTACCCCCCCAGCAGCTCTGAAATCTCCTTTGTAAGAGCTGGAGAGGGAAGGCAGCAGCTGAGGAGCTCTGTGCATCCCAAAAAGTCCAAATGTGGGGATAACAGACAGCCTTGGGCTCCAAACCCTTCTCCAAGGGAGCAGCAGGATGAGCCCCAGCCAGCATCCCTGGGGTTTGCAGCAAAATAAACACCAAGGGGTGCACGGCTCAAGATCTGAATGTCAGCAGGGTAAAAAAAAAACTCTGGTCTCCCTCTCCCTCCTGGCCCTGGTTCCTCTCTCCCACGTCACTCTCCCGAAGCCTTGCAAGATGCATTCACACAACAGGAAATCCAACATTCCCCTTCGCCTTCTTCTTTCTTCCTCTCCTTTAATTTTCCCCAAATGTAAATGAGGAAGTCATCTCTCCTCCGGTGATGAAACATCTGCCTGGAGAAGCTTGCAGTGCAATGCAACATATTTTGATCACTGCTCCATCTAATTACAGAGAAGAGAAGAGAAAAATCACAAAGCAGGGTTTGGGACTTTTTTTCTTTTTTTTTTCCCCCAAAACACAAGGCATCTGAAAAATAATAGAAAAACAGCAGCCCTGACAATGAGAGCAGAGGCAGCTTTGCCATCAGCCTTGAAAAACAGCACTGGGATACAGAACCTGCTTGGAAGGAGAGGGATCTCAGAGTGAGATAGGGAAAGATTAATTGCTGGTGCCAAGGACACGTGGGAATGGAATTGGAATCTCAGAATCCTCAAAGCCAGAGGCTGCTCCAGCCAGGCCACAGGGATCTGGCTGCACATCCATCCCTTGGGGCTCACCAGCTGCCTCACACCTACTGCAGAGCCCAAGGGAAGGAGGGACACGGGGGAAGAGCCTCAAAGAGCAACTGATGGTCATCAGGACCCACCAAAC
Organism: Serinus canaria; assembly: GCF_022539315.1. Taxonomy (NCBI): domain Eukaryota; kingdom Metazoa; phylum Chordata; class Aves; order Passeriformes; family Fringillidae; genus Serinus; species Serinus canaria. The sequence goes on from NC_066339.1 coordinate 4,755,436, forward strand.
ACTTGATGTTCAGGAGCCAGGATGCAGAGGGAGAAAGGCTGAAGCTCAAAACTCGGATGCAGTGGCTCAGCCAAGACATGAAGAACAATTCTTCTCCAGGAGCAAGCCCAGGTTCTTCCAGGGGAGCTCTGGAGATGCTCAGGCACAGCTTCAACCTGGCAGCAGCAGGGACAGAGCCCTCGCCTTGGCCTCTGCTCCTGAGGTGACAACGGGAGAGGTCTCAAAGGCACAGCAGGCAGCACCACCCACACCCCTCGGCATTCCAGAGGGGCTGATTGCTTCCCTTGTTTATCTCAGAGAAAAATTCACCGTGAAGCACTGGTGGGGCCCAGCCTCCAGCGGCTGGAGGATGTTGTTCACCGCGGGAAACGGAGCGCTCAGGAGCTCCAAATAAAACCCTAATCATAATCGTTGCTCTTTCCCTGTCTTGCTCTTCAAGCTCCAAGGGAGTCCACGGCTAAGCAGCAGCAAACAGCACCTCTAACGAGACCTTGCATGGCAAGGAACCAAGCCCAGCACCAGGGGAGCCTGTTCAGCAGCCTCACTGGAGGAACGCTGACAGGTTGTTTATAGCAGCTTACAGAAAGGCAGGGCAAAACAAACAGGAGGCTACCTGCCTTCCACCCCTCTCCCACCTGGATTTCCAAGGGAAAACTTGATTTCCTTTCTGAGCGTTTCAAGTTTCCAGAAGAGGAAAACAAAACGCTGCCTGTGATGAATGGGGGTTGGCAGCTGGTGGGGACAGGTACGGCACTTCAAGCCGTGGGAAACCGGCCCAAAACGTTCAGGCGCCACAAGGAAACAAAAAAAGCTGATGGGAAGGATGCCCACAGGCAGGCAGGGGGGTCCCAAGCCCCCGTTTTTCTTCACAGAGCTTTGTCAGCAGCGTTCTGCTGGCAAACAGGCCCCCGTCCATCCTGCCTGCTAGCTCTGCTCCAAAACAGCTCCAAGGATTCTCCTCGCCGTTTGTTACCCTGCCTGAGCAGAGAGACACACAAGTGAGCAGCAGGTGCCTGTCTGGAGCCAACAGAGCACAGTGGTTTAATCCAAGTCCATCTGCACGTGGAGAACAGGGGGGAAGAGCTGGAGCTTACAGAGCTCCTCACTAGCACCAGGAAAACAAATGGATCCACTTGGAAATCGTGCCTGCCACAGACACCCCGAGCTGCTCCTGAAAGGTCACATCTCTCCTCATTGTGGGTTTAATCCAACTCTTGGCTGTCAGGGAGAGAGAAAAACACAGGCCTGGGGCTCTCCAAGATGGAATTAGTCCTCAGAATTCTCCCCTGTGGGCACAGGCACGTGTGCTTGGAAGGAGGGCTGTTGTCACCTTGGCGGAGCGCCGTGTGTGTGCTCCCTCCGCGGGTACAGCTGGTGCTGACAAGGTCAGCAGCAAGAGGAAAACTCACCCTGGGCTACCAGAGAGTTGGAAGATTAGTCACCATGCAGAGATCCACGTTTCCTGGGAAATAAACCAGCTGACAAGGGGTGGGGGACAGGAGAGGCGCAGGACGGTGTGGGATTCCGTGCTGGAATTCAGTCCCTGGCTCTGCCCCAAATCCACACAGCCTCTGCCTCCCTCTCTGCGTGTCCTGATCCACCTCCAGCTCCTCTGGGGCACCCGAAGCTCTCTGGGCTTTGCCAAGGGCAAGTTCTTGCAAGCAGAACCAAAATCCCCCCAGGGTCAGAGGGAGAAGTGGCCCTAACCCCAGCCAGGACAGGCAGAGCGGGGCTCCTGCAGCTGTCTCTGCTGTCTCCCAGGACACAGGATCCGGAGATCCCAAACGGATCTGCCGGGCTATTTGGGGCACCGATGTTTGCCTAAGCAAATAGCTCGGAAAGCTCCACAAATAGCAGGAGGGCTGGTTAATTGGGAAGGAGGCAGAGAACCGCAGAGCAGAACACATGCAGGCAGCACCAAAGGCAGGGAAGAGCACGGCCGAGGGGATCTGGCCACCCCAAGGGCGCCTTTGCCCTCCATCCATTGTTGTCTCCGTCCCAGCACCACTGTCAACAACACTTTCTGCATATGCAAATAGGACCATACTCCCGCAATTACACGGCAATCAGAGGCAAATTACATTCTCGCTGTTTACTTTCAGTGTCCTTAATTAATCCGGTTATTAGACGATTAATGAAGCTTGTTTGGTGAAAAACTCATAGCATTTCCAGCGTCAGCTCACGCGTGCAGCCGGCTGGCATCTCCAGCACGTGGGGCTGGGGACAGCGCCTGTCCCCAAGGCCAGCAGAGCAGGGTGACACTGACACCGGCCCCGCAGGGCTCGGGGGGTGCTCAGGGCTTGGCTTTTCCAGCTGTGCCTCCTCTCAGTCCTCTCCAGGATCTCAGTCATGCAGCTCCAGCCGAGCAGCACTTCCCAGCTCCCTGTCTGGAGACACAGCCCCCGCTTCCCTGCTCCTCTCCAAAGGCAGCAGGACCCACATCCGCAGCTCCCAACGCTCTGGAAGCTGCTGGAGAAGGTTCCCAGGTCCGTGCGGCTGCTGGACCCCCCTCATCCCTCTCCTCAGCCGGCTCCCAAGGCACCCTGCCCTCCCCAAAGGTCACCCCAGCTCGTGTTTGGTTAAGCTGCCGATAATGAAGTGGCATGTTCATCTAATGATCAAATTGCTGCACCACGAGCATGAAAGGCTGAGGAGAACTAATTAAGAAGCTCATTTGCATACTCCAGCGTTTCCGGTGCACGTATGGGGTTCCCATAGCAACCGGTACAAAAGCTGGTGATGGTGTGTGGATTTTAGGGGGGTTTAAGTGCTGTTCCTTCCCTTTGTCATCCCCTGCAGATCACAAAGGCTCTGCAATGAAGGGGAGGGACATTTCTGCACACCAAGGGTGGGGGACAGACGAGCTGCGAGCGTGGCAGGGGGCTGAGCCCTCTCCCGGTGCCACCAGCTCAGGTATCCGAGAGGGGAGCAGGGATTTGGGGGCTGAGGACGCACTTGAGCAGAAATCCCTGGCCTGGTACTGCTCTATCCAAAACTTTCCTGAGTCACTTCGGCCTGAGCTCGGTGAGGAGGCGGCAGCTCCCGAGGGAAGTTTTGCAGGGCACTGCACCAAATCCCGCAGCATCCCAGAGCCCTGAGGGGGCACTGCCTGCAGCGAGCTCGGGGTGGCACCTGCAGCTCCCGGGACGTGGGGACGCTGCAGGATGGGACCCTAAATTCTGCGTGCCAGTGAGGGAAGGAGGAAACCAGGACTGGCCAGGTGAGGGTGACAGCTCAAGCCCCAGCAGGTTCCCCGCAGTGCGGCGCAGTCCAGCCCCGGCTCCCTCCATCATGTCACTTTTCCTAAGCACCGAGATTTCTTTTCTGCTTTGTATTTCTGGCAAGAAACCTTTGCATTTAGATAAGGAATAAAGCCTGGAATCAGATCTGAACTCTGCAGCAGAGATCAACATTTTAATGAATTAAATATATTCCAAACTAAATGTAACCTCTTAGCGCTCGCATTTTCGAGTGAGACTAACTTAAAGAAAAAGCCAACAATCCAACTCATTTCAGCTCTCCCCGGCTGTGAACTGGCCACAGGCCAATCAATTATCTCGAATTTATTCGTTATTCAACTTCCCTCCGCCAGCCAATTTCCAGGCTGTGAATTGCAGGTGAGCGGCTCCTGCGGCCGCGGCTGCGCGCTCCTGCCAGCCCAGTTCGCAGGCACTGGTTCCACTGGTTTCACTGGGATGCCCAGCAGCATCGCCTGGCCCGGAGCCACCAGCGAGGCAGGACACTCGGGCTGGCACATTCAGCGTCACCCAGCCCCGGGAGGATGGAGGGACAGCGGCTGTTTGACATCCAGAGCAGCGTTTAGAGATGCAAACAGAGCCCGAGCATCCCCCGAGGGCTGCGCAGCGCTGTCAGGCCTGGGAAGAGATATTTAATTCCTGGCTGTTAATTCGTGGCTGCGCTGGGAGGGCAGAGCGGCTCCGGCAGATGCTGCGGCTGAACGGAGCCCTGAGTGCCCCAGATGTTTGCTGGGCTGGGAAGGGCAGGTTTGGGAGTGGGGAGGGCAGGGATGAGACCTGGGCTGTGCTGCCCCAGGCTCAGCCAACAGAGCTGAGCGTTTGGGGGGCGGGTGATGGAGGAGAACGATGCCAAGGAGCAGCAGCCAGGCAGCAGAGGAAGCCCAGCTGGTCCTGCCTGCAGCCCCCACCACGCTCAGGGCTTGAGGAGCCCCCAGAGCTCTCAGCCCTCCACTTCAAACACCTCACCTCACTCAAAGCAGGAGCTTTTCCTCTGTCCCCAGCCTACCCAGCATCCTGGAACCAGCTCCAAACCCGTCAAGCTGGAAGAAGTCCCCTTGCCCATCCAAAGCTCTCTCCTCCCCTAACATTGTTTTCGTTTCCCCCTCCCCCCCCTCCCGTTTTTTATTCTCAATAAAAACATAATTACAGGCTTTTAAAAAAAGCAAATTATAGTGACATACTTTAATTATCTCCAAGCAATGGAGGACTAAATTACACAGTCAGGGAATCGGAGGTTACCTAAAAATAAAAGCAAGAAGCTTCATTAAATGCTAATTGCAGCTTTCACCACTGAAGTGAGATTTCAACACAGACCACCATTGACTCACTGGGCCCTCCAAGAGAACATTGGGGCTGGGGAGAAACCCTCAGATACACAACTCGTGCCTCCATCGGTGTCTCCAGCCACAGGGATCGCTCCAAAGGCTCCACTGCTGCTGGACCTTCCCCTGCCACAGGGCTGGGTGCTGCCACCTCCCTCCAGGGCACCCAGTGTCCCCTCAGAGGCACTGCCCACCTTCCCAGCAGCACTGAGGGGCTCCTCACAGCTCCTCCAATGCTTTGGAGCAGAGAAACCAGCTCCAGTTTTAGTCAGAGCTGCTCCTGCAGCGTGGATGGGACCACGGCAGCCACCTCTGCTCTGACCCCCAGCCCCACCTTGCTCTGAGCACCACCTGGCTCTGCTGGGGTGAAAATGGGTCCTTGGGGCTCTCCTGGTGGGAGAGGAGCCGAATGGAGCCCTGCCCTCCTGTCCTGTCCTGCCCAAACTAAGCTCTGCTCCAGCCCTGCTCTCCCCATCCCAGATTTCCCCCGGATTTCCACCCCAAGGAGGAACAGGAGATCTCCAAGCCCAGAGGGGGCTGATTTTCTCCAAGACACAGGGAGGGAGGCACGAGGTGCCAGGCAGGCTGGAAAATTCACAGGGAAATTATCTTGTTTTTCCATTTCCCATCGAGTTGGCCTAATTATGCCACCGAAGTCTGTAATTTGCCTCTCACAGAAGAGAGTTAATGACTGGTTCCAGGCTGCTGCTGCTCCAGGCGGGGGCACAGCTCCCACTCCAGCCCCCAGCTGTGCCCTGGGACCCCAAAAATTCCTGCTTGTCCCTGGAGAAGGGAGCTCAGGAGAAGAGCTGGTGACTGGGAGCAGCAGCCAAGGACAACAGAAAGTTCCAGGAGGCAGGAGGATACGGGCAGGGCACGGAGGGAGCTGGCACCAGCCCAGGTTTTTTTTCCTCACCACTCCTCAAAGTCCCAGAAAAAGTGAAAAATCTGCAGGTCAAGCACTCGGGGAACTCAGGCAATTATCGTTGTTTAAATTCAACAGCCCTTCACAGAAATAAGAGGAAAATCAGACAAGTGCTTTGAAAGCTCTGAGGGAGGCGAGGAGGAGAAACGATGGCAACAATTTCCAGATACCTCATTTAAAAAATATATAAAAATACCCAAAATACCCAAAACTAGGAATCTGATATCCAGGAATCAGTATCCACTCTGCTCTTCTCCCCAGAAATATTAAGCCAAGCAGAAAAGCAGAGTCTGGATGCTCACAGGTCCCTGCTGCAGCATCCACAGCAGAGCCTGGCTGGGTCCCCATCCACCTCAATGGCTCACAGGCTGCTCCCTTTTAATTAGCTCCCATCATCAAAGAGGTGCTCAGGATTAAACAGCACATGGAGAAAACCAACCAGCTGTGTTGGGAGGTCACTGGGATGGGTTGGGAGGGACAGGGCCCCTCCAGCAGCTCAGGTTTGGGGTGACAAAAATGGGGCATTTCTGCAGGGCTTGGAACACCCTCACAGGCACGGTGAGGGGAGGCAGGTGGAGGCTGGGATTAAGTCAGAATCAGATTTTCCAGTCATTACCAGGCAGAATTCAGGGTGAGAGCTGCTCGTGACACCAGGAGAGCCAGAAGCTGCAGCAGAGCCTTCATCCCGGGATTCCTCAGAGCCCTCTGAACCAGGCAGGGCCTCACATCCCATCTGACAGTGATGGATGCGCTGGGAGCAGAGCAGTTTCTTCTCCTGAGAAGCTCTTTTGACACGTATGATCTTATCAAAGTTTGGAGCTTTTCATTACGCTGCTTTTCCTCTCCTTTTTTAACTCCTGCCTTCAAGCCAGGCTCCGTCCTCTGTGCATTTCCCTCTGGCACCAATTCCTGGCTGAAGCTCCTGTGGGGCTCAGGTGCCCCCCACACACCCCAGGGGGAGAGCAGAGCTGTGATTAACACACAAGCAGCTCTAGAAATGTGCAAAATACAGGAGTGACATCCCACAGGCTCAGAGAGGGGGGGAAAAAGCAGCACTTTGGGGTTGGGGGAACAGGCACAAAGGGGCAGGCAGCCATCCCAGCACCCCCTCCCAGCTCCAGCATTTATTGGGTTTTTTATGGGAACAAAGCTTGTCCAGGAGCTGGAGGTGCAGGAAGGAAATTGGGAAATCTTCTTGGGAAATCTCCTCCCCTCTGAACCATCCTCACAGCTCAGGAAAACAAGGAGGATTCAGCCCCTTTCCACCCCAAAGCTGCCCCAGTGCCCCGTGCCAGGGACCTGCCAAGCTCCCCCTCCCTGTCCCATCCTCTCTCCCACAATTTGCAGCTGCCTGGAATCTCCAGGGATGCCTGCAGAGGAAGGACAGCAAGCCCTGAGCTCTCCCAGAGGGTTTGGCCAGCCAAAACCTTCCCTGGCACCTCCTGAAACCAAGTCACCAAGAGACAGCAAACGCCGAGTGCAAAACCAGGGTCTTTTATTAGAAATCTCCTCGTATAAAAATCATCATGCTCTACACAGTCATCGAATAATTCATAAACATCCAGGCACTGAACTTTGTTTTTTTTGTGTGTTTTTGTTTTTTGACTGGTCAGTACGTAAAGCAGACATATTTCAATCCATATGGTCATCACATACATTAAGGAACCACCTATAGAAATCAGCACTTTGAACACAGTCTAGGTTTTATTTTATTTTATTTTGCTGTCTGTTTTTTTTTTTCTTTTAAATGTAAATTTTAAGTATTTTTATTTATTTTTCCTTTTTGCAACATATAGAATTTGGTAGGATATGGGGGAAGAGAGTGAAGAGGGACGGAGGAAGACAGGAACGGAAGAAAATGGAAGATTGAAAAAAAAAAAATAAAAAGAGAAAACAGAAGGTTCTGCACGACCACAAACAATCTCACAAATTCCAGAAAAGGGAAAATGTTGGGGCTCTTATTTTTTTTCCTCTTTTTTAATTTTTTTTTTTGCCAAAATACAGGAAAAAAACCAAAACCCAAAGACTTGCTGAAGTCCGTGCCCTCCTGCCCACGCTCCATCCCCCCTCCGTGGGAGCCATGCATCACCACCAAGGGTGCTGGAAGAGTTTCAGTGTTTCTTTATGGATTTTTTTTTGCTGCTGTTGATGGCATTTCCCCCCAGGATTCTGCCCTGGGGCGTGTCCCCTGGCTGCCACCTGCCTGTCCTGTGCTGCTGTCCCTGCCAGGAGCTGGGCTCCTGCTCGCTGCTCCTGGAGCTAAATGGCGTGGTTGCTGTAGCTGACGTAGGTCTGCTTGGTGGCCAGTGCTGGAAGGAGACACAGAGCTCACGTGGGTCATCAGCAGAGGCCACCTTCCCCTCCTGGCTCCTGTCCCACCCCCCCGACCCGGCCATCGTGCCAGGAGGTGCCAGCAGGGATGTGGCAGGGTTTGCTCAGGGATCTGGGCAGTGCTGGCACTTGGGGTCCTTCCCTGAGCCCCACAGCAGCTGTGGGTGCTCCTGAGGGACACTTCACTCCAGAGAGAGCCCCCAGGATGTGCCGTGAGCAGCGGGGATGTGGTCTCAGGCTTCCGTCCCCTCCCCTCAGCCACCTCCTACAGACAGACCCAGAGGTGCTGCACCTTCCCAAAGCTCAGCTTGTCCCAGCCAGCCCTGCCTGGCACAAATCACGGCGTCCCAGGGGGTTTTGGGGTCCCAGCTGTCCCACAGCCCTGGTTCCCACTCCACAGCAGCTGGGAGTGGAGCAGCAGGGCACAAATCAACCACCCTGGCTGTCCCCTCATGCAGAGGGGGCCACAGGGACACAACCCTGCTGCCACCTCCATCTTCCCCAGCCCTCAGACACACCAGGAGAGGAGGCAGCGATGGCTCCAAAGCCACCACACATCCCAGGGTGGCACTGGGGGGCACAGCAAAAGCCAGAGAGCAATGAAGCCCCCTGCTCCCTGCAGCACTGTGCCACAGCAGGACAACGCTCTGCTGATGTCCCCAAGAGGTCCCCAGCTACCACGGGGTCAGCAGGCACAGGGACACCCTCCAGCCAAGAGCACGGGCAGGTGCTGGCACAGATGGCACAGCCTGGGACACCCTGAGGAGCACAAAGGTGTCCCCAGAGGGAGGGGACACCAGCAGCTCGTGGCTGGCAGTGGAACCTTGCTGCAGGTCTCTGGCTGGTGTTCCCAGATAACAATTAGATAGAGCAGAAGGAATTGGAGCTGACAGAGCTATTTGTTAGCCGTGATGTTTTCGTAGCTGATCTGCCCGTATCAAAGCCCTGTGAATTATTTATTCTGTTGTTTATTTAAGGGTACGTGACCCTGCAGTGACAGAGTGAAAAATGTCCCCTCGGTGCTGCGCCGACGTCCCCTGCGCCTCCCGCCCCCAGCGCTGCTGCTGCCCTGCCCATTCCCTCCTGGGCACCACGGGAGCTGCCAGCCCCGCTCAGTGCCAGCTCCCCCAGCCCTTGGCGTCAGGGATGGGCAGATGGAGCTCAGCTCTCCCCTCTCCCGTTCATGACCCTGTGGGAGCCACCTCACCTTGTGTTTCCAGGTTCTCGCAGAGCTCCGACTTGGCCTCTCCGTTGGGGCGGAACCCTCCCTTCTGGGAGAACTTGTTGGACATGGTGGCCGCTGTCACCACGGCCTTGAGGCTCCTCTTGCGCTTGGGGACGTTCTGCTCCGGGTGGAAGAGGATGATGTACACCTTGGGCATGTAGAGCATGCCCAGGGACACCGAGGCACTCAGACTCACCGAGATGGTGAGCGTCGTGGTCTGGATGTACATCTGCAAGACACAAGGGCACCAGCTGAGAGCCACAGAGCCCCTGTGGGATCCAAAAGGGAAAGGAGGAAACGGGGAAACCAGGGAAAGTTGGGGTTAAATGAAAGGAGTGGGGAGGCAGTGCTGCAACGGTGGCAGTGCTGGCTGTTCAAGGTGAGCTTTGATGCTCCAGCAGCCTCAGGGCAGGAGCTGCAAGGCTGGTGCTGGGCACAGCAAGGACACCGGATCCCGGGGCACGCCCCACTGCCCTTCTCCCTTCAACAGGTAATTCCCATTCCCCAGCTGACTCCTGGGCTCTTGTCATGTAAGTCACATATTACACACCGACGCTGCCTTTTTGCAGTCAAAACTAATTTCACGCTCACTGTCCAGGACTAACAGTGACAGATGTTTTGCAAAATGAAAGCCCATTAATCTGACTGTAGAATAATCCATTTTCCTATGGAGAGCAGTTGGCAGGCTCCTCTCCAGCCGGGGCATCTGAAGCAGGTGGCAACTGGAAGCAGAAACCCCCCTCCCTCTGCCCATCCCACCTCTCAGGGAGGCCAGGAGGGCAGGTCCCTGCTCCGTGGGCATCCCTGCTCTGCCAGCATCTGGCTCCTTCCCCTCCAGCATCCCCTTCTCCACCAGGCAGTTCTGAGGCTCTGGTGAGGAGCAGGGAGGGGGCTCTGGGTCTCCAGATGCCTTTGCACACCCCTGTGTGCAGGTCACCCTCAAGAAGGAGCCTTAAAGCAGTTCCTGAACCTCACCTGATCCGATATCCAGGGATTGCCCTGCAGGTGTTTCACAGGTGGGATTTCATGACCTCTGAGGAGCCTGGAGGAGCCAGGGAAGCCTGGGGGCTGCAGCAGCAGCCAGAGCAGGGTCCCCATGTCCCCAGGGGCACACCTGAGGGTTTCTGAAGTGAAAAGGTGATGGAGAGCAGACGCGAGGCAGAGGCTCTGCACAGCTCCCAGGAGTGAGAGCTGGTGGGACACAGCTGCTCCAGGAGCCCCCCAGGACCCACAGGTCCCACCTGTGACCCTGCAAAGCCAACCAGCACCAGGCCCAGAGCCCAGAGCATTCCAACTCAGCCCCAGAGGGAAAATGCCACCAAGCTGGTTCTGAGTCAACTGAAAAACTTTGGTTTGTCCCCAGAATAAAACCTCCTGCTGTCACACGCGCCGGTTTGTTTGTTCCACCTTCTCTCTCTAGGCAGTTTTTGGAAATAAAAATGTCATTTCATCAAGCAAAGTCAAAACACATCTCTGTGCCAGAATATGTGCGCTTTTTTATTTCTTCCTTTTTTTGTTTTGATCCCCTCCAACTCTCCAGACTCTGCCATGGGTGTCCTGGACAGGCCAGGGATGAGGGAAACCCTGAGAGCCCAACTCCAGGCACCCCAAGCCCTGCCTGGGACCTTGGTGGGGCACAGCTCAGCTCAGCACCCTCATCTCCCTGGCTCCCTGCCTTCCCTTGCCAACCCAGCCATTTCCATATTTTGTGCCTCTGCAGAGAGCCCCCCCCTCCCTGTGCCTTGGGGTTTGGGGGCGTTTCAGTGAGGAAGGAGAGAGCAGCCAAGCCAAGCTGAGCTGAGCTGAGCCAAGCTGAGCTGAGCTGAGCTCAGACGTCTCCATGCATGCCCTCCCTCGCTCCTGGGCCAGTTCTCCCAGTGCTGCTGGGGACTCCCCAGTGCTGAGACCCCGCTGGCCCCAGCCCCAGCTCCCCACCCCACTCTCTGCCTCCTGCAGCACTTTTGGGGTCTCCCAGGGCCACTCTCTCCCCCAGGCTGTGTTTGCAGGAAGCGTTTCCTGCCCGCTCCAGCCCCCACAGCCCTGTCTCACCGCAGCAAACCCCTCACCAGCTCAGACAGGAATATTTTTAGCCTGGAGCCTCCACACAGCCATGCAGCTCTGCTCAGTTAACCTTTCGCCACTGCAAAAAATGACCATTTCTCACAGTTTCACTTCCCACTCTCTTAATTGGCTTCCAGCCCAGGGCCTCGCTTTGCCCCTCCGCTAACGACACTGGAGGTTCCTGCAGAGCCCTGGGAGGTGTGAGCTGTGCTCATTGAGCAAGTTCCAGCTCCTGCTGCCTGCCGGGCTGGATCAAAGAGCACAGGCAGCCCTGGCTCAGGGCAGTGATGCTGAGGGACAGCAGTAACCCAAAATGACCCCACAGCAGCCCCCAAACCTGTGCTGTGCTCAGCTCTGCTGAGCCTGGGTGAGCCCATCCTGCCCGAGGGAGCAGCCCAGGCTTGAGGCACAGCCCGGGCTGGTGCCTGTCCCACAGCAAATCTCTGCATTAACAGGAAGCTGTCTCCACTCTAAATCCACACCTGGCCCCACTCCAAGGGGTTTTGCACCGTGGTGGGTGCTGGGGAAGGGCAAACCTGCTCAGCACTCTGAACACCACGGGACAGTCCCTCTCACTCCTTCCCTTCTCTCTTTTCCCTAAAAGCAAAAGTGATAAACAGGGGAGCAGACAATGACTCCACTGTTCTGCTGCCACCTTATCAGTGCAGGAAACTGTCTCTTTCTTTAGATGCTCTGGTATTGCTATTCCTGTAATCCGCCGGGATCGGCGGGGATGAGAGGCTCTGCTCAGAAAAGGCTTGGGGGACTTGTTACAATAATGTGCCACCTCCATGCAAAGCTGTGGGCACGAGGTAAAGCAAATAAAAGTGAAAATGGGGATTGTAATCCAACTCCTCCACACCACGAGGAAGCTTTTGCTGCAGCCCTGCAGCCTCAGCTAAGGTCAGGGCAGAAATGCCAGGGGTTCACGGGTTTGGGTTTGCCCTGTGGCATCCTCAGGGCTTCAGCCATGAGAGAACAGCCCAGACAACACTCCTGGATTTCCTGTTCCCAAGGGTGCAGATGCTCCACAGAGCCCAAGAGACCCTCAGTCCCAGCAGTGGGGTGAAGGGGATGGGATCCCTCCCCACGGTGAGCTGGGGGTGCCCCTGGAGCATCCCCAGAGCACCACGGGGGTGATGCCAATGCCAGTGCCCCCAGCTGTCACCACAAGGACATGCTCAGAGCCACACCCTCCATGCAGGCTGGGCAACAGCTCCTTCTCCACCTTTTTCTCCCCAAGAGTGCAAACCAACAACTAAAGCACTGAGGGAGCCCCAGTCACCTGCTGCTCCCTCCAGCCCCATCTGAGCACACCCATCAAGCCTCAGCTATGGTCCAGGGACACTCAGGGTGCATTCCCACAGCCTGGGGACACTCAGAGCCCATTCCCACATCAGCAGAGCAGAACTCCAACCTGGAATCCCAAAGCCCCCGGAGGGTTGGCTCAGCAGGCTGGAGGCAGGGCCGGGCTGTGAGACAGAGCTCCGCGCGTCCGAGGGGAGTTGGGAACATCACTTTTTCCGCCTCTAATCAGCTTGTTAGCAGCCTAATAACAGAGCAGGCCTGTGCATTACAACCCCCAACGAGAGGCACAGCCTATTGTGGAGCTGCTGCCTGACAGGCAGCGTTCAGCAGCCCTAAATTATCCCGTGACAAGCTGCAGTGAAGAGGTGAGCAACCTTGCGCATAATCTACAATCATTATCATTTCCATCTTTATTACCCACAGTATGCCAAGCACATTAAGGAGGCTTTCAGGGAGCTTTTGTTTTGCAATAATTTCTTTAAAAACCTGCTTTCTTGTTAGTATCTCCCCTGCCATCTCATCAAAATGGAAATGCTGCAAAAGGCTCCATTTATTTCCTTTAATTCTCCTTCACACTTCCAGCCAGAGAAGGCCTTGTGGGACCTTCTGGTTGAGCCAAGGTCAGAGGTGGCTGGGCAGACTCAGCCTCCTCGAGGGATGGATGCTCTGAGAAGAGATGCTCCAGGACTCGGCAAAAGCTCCCTCAGCAAACCTTTGCAACAGGTGTGTCCTAAAGCCACGGTGTCAGCAGCATGGGGATCTGGGTGCTGGGACACCCCAGGGATTTCCAGGGAACAGCAGCTCCAAGGTTTGTTCATCAGAGCAGCGCTGGGCTGGCAGGCGGGAGCTGTTTGCGTTCGACAGAAACGCGATGATTCCTGTTTTGGCTGGCAGGCAAAGGGATTTGGGTCTCATTCATGAGATTTTGATTCTTTGTTCTTAATCCCTCGCACTTGAGCACGGAGCCTCATCCAGGCTGGCCTCAGTCCCATGGGAACTCAGCACTGGGAACAGGGGCCAGCTGGGCAGCACTGGGTCCCTTTCCATGAAGAAACTGTGCCCATGACACCCAAGACGTGCCCTGGGGGCTCATCCTCCCCCAGCCCACACAGCAGCAGCCTGTGCTGCCCACTGCCCCCACCCACAAGAAAACTTCCCACCCTAATTCCCAAGCTGACCACGCTGCAGGGAAGTTCTCCTCTTGCTCAAGACACCACAGCCTCTCCCAGCCCTGCACACCGGACACCAGCCAGGCCTCTCCCCTCCCCCCTTACCTTTTCCGCCGACTGCGACGTCCCAAAAAATATCGGGATGAAGGCTAACCACACAATGCAAGTCGTGTACATGGTGAATCCGATGGGCTTGGCTTCGTTAAAGGTCTCCGGGACCCCGCGGGTCTTAATGGCGTACACAGTGCAGGTGACCATGAGGAGCATGCTGTACCCGAGCAAACAGATGAGGGACAGGTCCGAAATGTCACATTTGAGGATGCCCCGGGCAAAGTGGGGGTTTGTAGTCCGCTGGTCCTCGTAGTCAATGACAGAGTGGGACGGGTCCACGATGAACCAGATGCAGACGCCGACGAGCTGCAGGGAGATGAGGCTGAAGGTGATGACCAGCTGCGAGGCGGGGCTGATGAAGCGCGGGGCGCTCACCGACTTCTTGCCCTGCTCGAAGATGCGGTAGATGCGGTTGGTCTTGGTGAGCAGCGCGGCGTAGCTGATGCTCATGCCCAGCCCCAGGAAGATGCGCCGCAGGGAGCAGGTGCTGAGGTCGGGCTCGGCGATCATCAGGAAGGTGGTGGCGTAGCAGAGGAAGATGCCCGTGAGCAGGACGTAGCTGAGCTCCCGCCCCGACGCCTTGACGATGGGCGTGTCGTTGTAGCGCACGAAGGTGATCACCACGAACAGGGTGGCGATGATGCCCACGATGGCGATGAACACGGGCACCACGGCCCAGGGCGAGCTCCACTCCAGCTTGATGATGGGGATGGGCGTGCAGCTGGTGTGGTTCTCGTTGGGCCGCTCGTTGAAGTGGCAGCGCTTGCAGTGGAACTCGTCCAGCTGGTACTGGTAGCCGTCGCAGCGCTCGCAGTGCCAGCAGCACGGGATGCCCTTCACCAGCTTCTTCCTCTCTCCTGGCTTGCAGGGCAGGCTGCAGATGGAGCTGGGCTGCTGGCTCCCGCCCCCCGGCCACAGCATGTTCTCCACCTGTGGGGTAGATGGCACCAGCCATGCTGAGGGCACAGTGGGCACCTGCTGGGCACACCTGGGCACAGGGGATGCCCTGACCTGCTTGGATCTGGACCATCAGCACATCCCACAAAGGGTCTCAGCCCAACTTGGCATGGGGCCAGGGAGGTGGGAAAGCTGTCCACTGGCCTTTTGGGAATATCCAGCAACAGGAACCTAAAATGAAGCCCCTATTTCCCTGAGGAAACCCCATCTGTTCTTGTCTGGCTCCTGTCTCCTGTCCTCCATACCCAGAGTCCCTAGGGTATGGTCACAAGTGCTGAAGCACAGGTGTGTACCTGGGGGACACCCTCCCCTCTGCCCCCGCCACCTCTGGCTGCCTGGCTTTGCTCCCAGGGGCTCCCAGACTCTACGTGGTGAGAAGAGAAACCTGCAGGACCTTCCCCTTGGGCCACACCCTTACCTTGAGGTGCAGGTGGTCTGTCCACTGCCCGATGACTTTGTACTCAGGGGTGGAGTTCCTGATCTGGTACTGGTAGATGTCGTAACGCCCCGGAGCATCTCCGTTCTCATTGAATGTCACAGGAGTCCCAGCAATGCCTGTGGGAAAGGGGGGCTCAGCACCCACTGCACCCCCAGAACCCCCACCCTGCCCCCTGGGGTCCAAGGGGGCTCTGGATTGATGCTCCCCCCTCGCTGCTTCTTCTAAGAAAGGGGGAAAGCAATTTTAAAAGTGAAATCAAGTGAATTCTGGAGATAAACACTAATGAAAGGAAGGAAGAGAAGAATCAAGCAAGAGGGGAAAATAAATAAAAGAGACACTGTGGAGGAGATCAGAGGGTGGAGATAAATAGAAATAATAAGGGGACCAGACAGAAAATGTTTATTAAGGAGAAAGGGCAGAGGAAAAGATGCGCTTCCAGAGGAGATCTGAGACAGACAAGGGCAGAGCAGCAGGAGGCAGTGGGACCTCTGCCAGCTGGGAGGGAGGAGCTGGCAGGGGGAGAGGCTGGGCAGGGCAGCAGGTGAGGGCAGGGTGAGGGCAGGGTGAGGGCAGGGTGAGGGCAGGATTGCTGCCGGATTTTCACTCCAAAAGCTCTCAGGAGATGTGGAAGCTCAGACCTCCACGCCTGCTGATCTGCTGCCCTCCCTCCACGCTGCACTCTCAGTGCAGCAGCTGCCAAATGGTGCCACAAATAAACTGTGGGGGCTGCTGTGTCACCCACACTGGGGACAACAGAGCAGCAGGGGACGAGCAGACACCCCAGGCCCCGGGGCTGCTCCTGCCACCGCCCCAGGGCACAGCAGACCTGAGAAGTTGACGTTGCGGATGTACTTGAGCAGCTCCCCGCCGTCCACCGGGTCCATGCGGGGGCACAGCCCCACCTTGCCAGGGCACAGGTTCTTGTGCATGTTGTGCAGGGCGTGTCCCATGGCGTAGACGGCGTCGATGACAAACTGCACCTTCCCCTCCTGCTCGTACGAGGAGTCCTGGCCGATCCTCTCCCGGTCTGCGGGGACAGGGGAAGGGGGTTCCACCTCCTGTGCCCCAGCCATGCCCCCCAGGATGTGTCTGCTGCACCCAAAGCCTTGCAAACGAGCCCACCCTGGAGTGGAGCTGCTGGAATTCCAACCCCACTCCCAAACCTGCACACGCAGCCAAGGAACATTCCCTGGGGAATACCCAGCCAATCTCCCCATCACAGGGTTCTGAAAATGTGGGTGCTGCACCCTGCTGTGCTCCCAAGAGCCCTGGGGATGTCACGTCCCTGTGCCATGGGACATCCCTGAACTCCCAGGTCCCCAGCAGGATGCAGGCTGGGCTGTGACCGACATCCCACCCTCACCACTGCATGTTTCATCCCTCCTTCATCTCCCAGGAGTTTCCACCAGCTCAGGCTTCAGCAGTGGTGTCAAGGACCGCCCAGGAAGCATCCATCACTGCCTGCCTGTCCCCATCTCACTCCCAAAGCCTCCTGTCACCCCACTCCCCTCGTCACCCCCTGCCACCCCCCTGCCTTGCTGACCCCACAGCCTCCCCAGCTGGCAGGATCCCACAAGGATCTGGCAATTACCAATGACAGCTGCCTTCCCCCGTCATAACCGCCCTTAATGGGACCACAAACATGTTAATCACTTAGCAGAAGACACCGATTAACGCAGCACGCTGTTAATTACAGCTAAGAGAGCGTCTCCCAGGGGGCACTCGCTATGGAGAGCCTTGGCCTCTGCCCCTCCATCCCTGCCCTGAGGCATGGCCGGGCATCCTGCCAGGCCTCCAGTGGGAAGGAGGGTTTGTCAGGGAGCCGAGGGCATCACCTCCCTCCTCTGGAGAGGCAGCACATCCTAGAAAGCCACGCCAGGGTGCCCAAAATTAACTCCAGCTCCACCACACAGGGATGTGCCCTGATGGGAGGTGGGATTCACAGGGACTGCAGGGGACCAAGCATCATGTGCTGACTTTCCTTCCCTGCTGTGGGGGAGTGGGATGAAGTTCCAGTGAGAGGGGACAGCCCTGTGAGCCGTGCTGGAGGTCCCTGGGCCGGGACCTGTGCCACTGACATGACACTAAAGCGAACTGATAACGAACTGACCGACAGGAAAAGATGATATCGGGGAGGTGAATTCATAGCCCATCCTTCAAAGTTATAAAAACACTTTTGGAATGTGGAGATTACTCATGCAAAGCCCGGCAGGTGATCCCTCCTTCCACATTATTGACAGGAGCCATTAATCTTCTCCCTCAACTTCAGGCCCTTCCCCATATTCATCTCCAAAGGCGCAGACAGGCCACTCTGTCTTGTCAAGATAATTACCCATTAAAAGAGGAGCTGTAATAGACTGTCCAGGGAGCTGAGCCCATGGGGATGTCACAGCCCTGCCACCATCCACAGCACTGTGCTGCCCAGGGCACACGCAGGACCCAGGGCTGGTCCCTTACAGCTCCTCAGCTTCCCTCAGTCACCTCAATCCCACACGCATCCCAAAATCCAACCACAGCAACAGCACAGGCTGTGGAGGCTGTGTTTTCATCCCTGTGCCAAGGCTGAGAAGTGCAGATAAGGAGCCATCCCTGGGGCTGTCCCTCTGTCTGTCAGCACCTTGCCCCCAGCCCCAGCTGCTCTCTTCCAGATGGGAATTAGGCTGGTGCACAGAGGGGCAATGTGGAGCAGACAGCAGAGGCTTGTTCCCAACCTGGAGACAATAAATCTCTGCCAAGCTCCAATAGATGAGGGCCACGGAAGGGAGGTGACTGGCTGATTACAATAGCAGGGTCGTGCATCGTTCTACAGGGCTGGTAATTAATTTTCAAGAGCGTGACGAGGCTCGGCGGCCCCCTCGGAGGAGGGACGCAGCTCTTCCCCAGCGGCGGATGAGAGGGATTAGAATCAATTCCCAGCACACCACTGGTCCTGCCTTTTGGCAGGACTTCATCAAAATCACTCCCAGCACACCTGTGGGGAGCTGGGGATGGAGAATCTCAAAATCTTGTGGGCGCTGGTGGCAGCACCCAGCACCCCTTGCCGTGTTTTTGGGCTGGGTGAGCCCATCCAGGATCAGGGATGGTCCCTCCACTTGGGAGGCTTATGGAAAACATCTGATGGGTGCTAGGGCTGGTCTCAGGGGTAACACAGGCAGCTGCCAGCAGGAATTCCATCAGCTCAGCCCCCACCTTCCTCCCAGCCCTCCCATCCAGGACAGGGAGCCAGGAGCTGTCTGGTTCAGAGCGGGATCCTTTGGTTTGGTTTTTGGGGTGGAATGAACTAGCCAAGCTGGCATTTCTTGGCCATGTTGGGCTCTACCCAAACCTGAGGAAAACAGCCCCAAACTGGGCATTTGCATCAGCCCTGCAAGGCAGGAGCTCATGGATCTGCAGGGGCAGGTGATTTGCTTCACCAGGCGTTAGCTCCCTGCTCTATCTGCCAAGCAATCACTCGGGAGATGGTTTATTTGCTGACAAATTCCGATGATTTACAGACAGCTCCTAGGACATTTGCCACATCGTAGTTTCAGCTGCTTCCACTGACACCCTGGCCCTGAAATATCACCTGTTTAAAAGCTACATCACGGTGGAGATGAGGAGATCAGCACTCACAGGGCCTGCTCATGCATCTCCTGGGGCCGAGGGTTCCGTGATGCTCTGGAGAAGGATGAGGAGCTCTTGGCTACCCAAGGCCATGGCCACAAGCCAATTTCCTGGGGTGCCCTTGCTGCTTGCTCAGCTCCCACCCACCCAGATCATCAGCTGAACCCTTGGGGAATGCCTGCAAGGACAGGGATGTGGAAGCACCATCCTGCTCATCCTCAGTGGTGAAAGCAGGGGGAAAGCAAAACCTTCACCATCCAACTTCAGAGGCACAGCCAGGTCCCTCTGTCACACGATAGCTTCCAAGACATCCTCCCAAGGGGACAAAGGGACGCGCCAATGTCCCCAAGTCCTGCCACGTCGCAGCCCGCGAGCCACGGCGCCGTCATCTGTCTTCAGCCGGTGCCAGGCAGGCAGTAAATCTCTCCCATCTCTCAGTAAACATGTCACCTCCCCGAGCCTCCAACCATCACCTGACAGCAGCGCTGTCAGCAAGACAGATCCCCGACTGCCTTGTTTACTGCACTCGTCCCCAAAGCCTCTTTTGGCTGGAAATGACTCAAAACGCACACTGGGGATTGAGGAAGCAGTTGGGAACCTGGAATGGGGTCAGAAAACTCCATGCTCACAAGCAGAACCACACCCCCCGTGAGCCCCCAGCCTCCCCCAGCAGCCCCCCAGCTCTCACTGGTGCATTTCTTGATGCTGCTGCCCTTCCTCAGCGCGTGCCGGCTCAGCTTGCAGTGGAAATTCTCCTCCCAGAACTCGGCAAACCAGATGTTCCTGCGGTTGTTGTCCAGGGTCCTGCTGGAGAAGTAGCGGTCGAAACCTGCCCGGGGAGAAAGTGGATGGAGGGGATAAATCCCAGAGATGACAGAGAGATGCATCACACACTCCCAAATTCCCCAGGCAGAGGGGAAGGGAGCTGTTATGAGCGATGGGGACACATCAGAGTGTGGTGGGACTGTGTCCAAAGTGTCACTTGTGCTGAGATGCAAGTGGAAAATCCACTCAGGGATGATCCCCTGCAAAGCAGAGACTTTCTGGGACATTGAGAGCAACAGGAAAAGCTTCTCTAGGTACGCTGGTGATAAGGGGAGAGTATGGAAACCATGGCACGGGGAAAATAAGGAGGTGATTGGTGGGCAAATCAGGAGGTCTTGAAAGTCCACAGTGGTTTCACAGCCGAAACCTGCAGTTAAATAGAGCAATCTCACCTCTGACTGAGACCCTCTTGGGCAGGATGGTGACAGAGCCCTCAGCCACCTCCTCCAGGTGCAGGACAGGGGCAATTTTGGAGCCCCAGCTGTCTGAGCCCATCCAGATGAAGTGCCCTGTCTGGTTCGCCCTCTTGGCCGCCTCCAGCACCCTTCTGTGGAAAGAAGCAGCAGAGGCTGAGCCACCAACTCCTTGTCTGGCCCCAGGGCAGTGGGGACACTGGCAGAGTGCTGGTGGCATCTCCTGCTCCAGGCACAACCTGGTGTACATGGACACACAAAATCCAGCGGTGCCGCTCAGCTCCCACACCCTCTGTCCTCCCAGCCCGGGCACACAGGCTGCTTCTCTCACTTCATTTGCATATTTGCTGACTGGTAATTGAATTTCCCCTTAATTACCCAACATTAAGAAAGAAAAAAAAAGAAAAAGAATCAGGTTATGCTGCAGCAGGCAGGGGAAGCAGCAGCGTGGAGAGCACGTGCCCCCAGCATGGCCAGCCCCAGGAGAGGAGCAGCCAGTGCTGCCAGCGCCCAGCACGGAGTTAAACTGGGCTCTGCTGGGCTCAGCTGGGCTCTGCTGGGCCCAGCTGGGCAGCTGAGCAGCAGCTGGGAGCAGAGATGCCATCGGTCCTGCTGAGCATCCCTCCTGGTGCCAGACACTCCTCCAGTGCCAGCCAGGCCAGGAACTCAGTGGGAGGAGGAGAACAGAGCTGTTCCTGGATCTGACCCTGTGGGCTCTGTCTCCTGGGGCTCACTGTCCCCTCGGGGGCTCCTGTGGGTCCCCAGCCACATGGGAGCAGGGCCCAGGGCAGCTCCATCTCCCTGTGCAGAGCCAAGGCAGGTTGTGACTCAGCCCCCACGTCGGAGCTGATCATTTCAAGTCCAGATGGTGTTTGAAACGTGTAATAAGGGAAAAAAACCCATAGAAATCCAGCAGAGTGCAGAGAGGGGAAGAGGCAGGCGTGCAGTGGGAGTTGTGCAGGCTGCTCTGAGCTCACCCCAGACTGCCCTGGGATCTGAGCACATCCATCCCCAGGACAGTCACAGCCCATGTCCAACTCTGTGACAGCAGCATCTCCAGCTGCCCGTGCTCCCTGAGCAGGGCAGGATCTCCCCAGGGCAAATCCAGGAAATTCTCATGGCCAGGCAAGAATTCTAGCTACAACTTTCCCAGTCTGTCCTTCCCATCTTCCAGGCTCCACAACGCAGGGTCAGGATCATGGAGAACCCCACTCCTGGGCTAAAGGAGGCTGCAGAACCCCCTGCCCAGAGCTGCAATCCCATTTGGATGTTTCCAGAGCCCTGATAACAGGACCTGCCATTTATCCTGCAAGGTAAATGCCTTTTCCCTCTCACCCCCACCCCATGTCAGCTCCGCAGACATTTCTATTAAGGAAGGAAAAGAGAAACTGGGAGAGTTTGCACATCTGATGTAAACTGATTTAAACTTGCAGTTTACCCACATTTACATAATGTTTGCTGATTAATAAATTAGACACTTAGGAAATCAGGGGTAGCTCCATGTGAATCATTCTGCTCCATAAACAACAGAGCTGCAGCCGCCGCTTCGCCTGCAGAGCAGCTCATCACCCTCGAGTGCGGCCACGTCCCCGGCCCTGCTGGGCACAGAGTGCTGGGGAGGTCCCCAAAAGTCCCTGAAAGGTCCCCAGATCTGTTCCTGTGCCATGCTGGGGCTGGGGCTGCTCTGCAAAGCAGAACCAGTGCCTGGGTCCTGCCCTGGCCAGCTGGGAGCAGCAGCTCATGAAATCCAGGGCTGCCAAAACCGATGGGAAGTGGGATTTCCCTCTGCTGGCTCTGTGTGGCTGTGGTTGGACGGCAGCCACGTGCCAGGTGGCAGCTCTGAGTGGGTCCCCAGTGCAGACACTGCCTGCCACACCACACGGTGCATGCTGTCCCCACTGCAGACACATCCCAGTGCAGCCCTGCCCAGATCCCCCCTCCACACCTGATATCGTCCTCGTTGGCGAAGATGATGACGGCGCGGGCGTGGGAGGTCTCCAGGAGCCGGCGGATGATCTTGTCAAACTCCCCCGGCTTGGGCTCCCTCGGGATCTTCACGGACTGGGCCACGCAGACCCCGCCTGTGGCAGACAGAGCCCTGGCACTGAGACACCCCACGAGTCCCTGTCCCCTGGGGATGGCCCCTCTCGTACGGCTCCTCAGCCCAACAGGCCAAGCTGGGTCTCTCCAGCACTGCCACTGAGGGGCTGAGCACTTCACCACCTCCTTAGCCCAGACCTCCTGGCCACCACCCAACCCCCTGGGACATCACCCTCCCCTGACCCCTCCTCTCCCAGGTCACTGCCTTCACCCCTCCTCTTCCTCCAGCTCAGCCCTTCTGCGCCATATTCCTTCCCACTCTGTATCTCCACAGCTTCTCTCTGCCTCCCACCCACTCCTCTGGTACCTGTCACCTTCAGCCACCACCATATCACACTCTGAATGTCCCCAGGACACACACACAGTCCATCCCAGCTCAGTGAGGATTTTCCAGCCAGTTCCAAGCAGGAGCCTCTCCCCAGGCCAAGATTTGCAAAGGGTTCTGCACACAGAATGGTCAAACTCTGGCAGAACCACCCCATGGGAAGAGCAGACAAGCCCTTCACCACCGAGCAGCCAGGCCCTGCAGAAGGGTTTGTTCCCATCCCTATGGCCCTGGCCAAGTTCCAGACCAGCTTTCCAAGGAGCCATTGCAAAAGCAGGTAATTAAAATTAAAAGAGACAGTTGGAAGAGCCCCCACACTTCACTGCTGGGCTCCCAACCTCCAGCTCCAAAAAGCCAGAGCCCTCCTGCTCCTGCATTTCTGCAGATGCCAATAAAGAGAGAGATGGGAGAGAATTAAACATTGCGGGACCTTCTGGATGTAATTGATGGTCTCAATTTGCATAGTAAATGACAGGGCTGATGCCTCCTGCCACTAACAGATCACAGCTTAAGCAAAGGTCAGCACAATTACCACCCGGGGCTGGGAGAGACTCCCAGAGCACAGCCCTGGGGAGAAGCAGGACAGGACAGGGTGGGGACAGGCTCCAGGACACTTCACTCCCTACAGGGGCTGCAGGAAAACTGGGAAAATTTGGCCCCTTGCAGCCAAAATCCAAGAGAAGGGCGATGTCCAAGGTGCTGAGGAGGCAGGGAGAGCTGCAGGGATGGGGCACAGCATCCCCAACTGAAATCACTGGCCGGGGCTTTCCAGGGGTTTTTTGGGGGTTTGTTTTCCTGTGGTAAGAAATTGGGCCAATTTGCTGCTTGTTTCCCATATGGGGAGCCAGATGGATGGAGAGGAGGGAGTTGGATAAACAGACAGATCAGCCAGGCGAGGCGGGCAGCAGCCGGCAGCGCCAGCAGGACAGGAATGTCCCAGCCTGGGGACACTCACCCTGGCCACCACAGAGCCCCAAGCCAGGCCAGGGTGTCACAGCACACTGCCAGGGGCCACCATGCAGCTTAATTACAGTTTCCATGGCAATCGGTGGAGAAAATCCAACAAAAGCAGCAATTTGCAAACACTGAGAACCTTCCAAAAGCCCTGGCACAGCCAGGCAGGAGCGTGCACACACGAGTGGCAGCTGGGGGCTGGCACAGGCACACACCTGAGTGCCACCAGGCATTTGTGCTAGGGAGCATCTCCCTGCACACGTGGCAGAGGAGATGGAACCATAAATAAACAAGAGGTTAAATCGATGGCAGTTCCGAAATGACCGTGATGTTACTCGGCTGCTTCGTTAAATCAAACTAACGAGGAGCACAGCTCCTCCAGGTGACAGCCTGCAGGGCCAGGGAGCCCCTGCTTCCCACAGCAGATGCTGACAATGTTTTTATCTCCTTAATTAATGAAAATGTAATCACCAACAGCAAGAAGTCCAGGGTGTCAGGGGGGCAGTGGCTGTGTGGTTTGGGAAGGGGATTTGCCAAGTGATGCTCCCACTGTCTTTGCACAAAAATCCATTTGGTCAAAACACTCCTCTGAAGCCAGAAATCAAAGTGAGGGGTGGCAGCAATGGCAAGGAGGTGACCACTCTCCCGACTCCAGCAGGATGGCACAGCACTGCTCCCTGACTTGGGACAAGGTGTGACTCTGGGAGAAGGCAGCAGGTGAGGCCTGGGGACCCCTCTCTTTCTCCCCCAGCTTGGGAAAGGACCAAGGAGGAGCAGGAACATCGGGGATGAGGGGAACATCCCGCAGGCAGCTGCTGGAGGCAGTTTGGGGCCAGGCAGTCGGAGGATGCTCAGATGAGATCCTGCGAGTTTCGTCACTGGTGCCACACGGCAAAAAACAGCCTGGAAAACCCAGCCTGAGGTCACTTCCAACCTCCCCTTCCCACGCTGCCAGTGCCATCCTCAATCCCTCCGGTCCCAGTGGGATCTCGCCTCCCCCGGCACTGCCAGTGCCACAGGAACTCTGTTGTCAAACACGGGTCAGGGTTTAATCTCCACCATTACTGCTCGGTGGGAGTGCAGCCACTCCAGCTTCCCCTCTTGATTGCCGGTGCTTAATTAGCTCCTGGCTCAGGGGGTTCTGCCAGCAGAGCCGGCCAAGCTTGCAGCAAGCAGGGACCTGGCTAAGGGGGTAAAGCAGGGACCAGCTCAGCCGTGCAGGAACAGCAGTGGGGATGTTCCCCCCACCCAGGGCAGTCCTGGGCACCCCGGGGAGGGATCAGCCCAGCAGCAATGGCATTCCCACTCCCAGCTCCCCTCCTAACTCCAGCCCTCCCATGAGATTCCAGATTCACTGCCAGCATTGCACTGCTCCCCTGCCCCAGGACTCATTGTTTGTGCCACTTCAAAGCCTCCAGGAAGCAAATGATCACAGAAGAAGCCATCAGGGCCCTCTACTGCACGTGGTGAGACTGAAACGCTGAGCTCAAACCTCCTGCCCCGAGATTTGGGAGTGGCTTTTTTGGGGGCGACCTCCTGGTGCAGCCACCGCGAGTAATGAGCCCGGCTGGAACCAGAGAGAGACAGCCAGGGATGTCACATGGGGATGAGCAAATGCATCACAAATCTACATCAGGCTCTTCACTAAAAATATGGAAAACTTAGTGAAGGATGAAACAACAGAGCGGGGGAAACGGCAGCAAAATTGATCCAGGTACATGACTAAGGAGTTGGGCTGGGAATATTCCCCTCTTCCCAGACCCAAGGTGTGGCACAGACCAGCTCCATTACACAGACATCCATCCCAGCCCTCATCTCCAAGGGCTTGGAGACAGCAGAGACCTCAACAGCGCAGAGCCAGAGGGGCGGCTCTGGGCGGGTCTGTCCAACCACCAAAGTGATGCCACAGGTCAGGGGCATGGGGAAATGCTGGACAGAGGGGATGGAGCTGAGGACACCAGGGACACCCCAATGCTGGCCCTGCCATCCAGCTGACAGCCACTGCCAGTGCAGGATGCTCTGGGAGTGGATGCATATTGGGAGCAGAATGCACTCAAAACACTTTAAAATGGCTGAAGGAAACGCATCCCTTGCAGACTGAAGATCTCTGCAATGCTAAAACCCAAAAAACAGCGCTCTAGTGAATGAGGGCTCTCCAGCCACCAGTGCAGCCACCAGCAACCACCAGGGGCCAACAGCATCATCACCAGAGCGACCTCAAACATAGATAAAGACAAAAAGATAAATGAATAAAGATGTAGCAGCCACCCGGGTCAGTCTGCTGTGGTAGCCCAGGGCCAGCCCAAGCTGCAAGAATAACCCATCTCCAGGGCGAGTTTCCTCCCTGCATCGCTGTCGGAGGTCGCTTTGTGCCTCAAGCAGAACCGTTTTCCACTGCGCTGCGAAGCTTCAACGTGAGGCTCTGCTAAAAATTGAAACTGAAGGTCAAGTTGATAATGCATCAGAAAGCAAACAGCTTGAGTGCGAGCTGCTAACGACAGCAATGAGCATTATTGCCTGATGGAAATAAAACCCGACTCTGAAGGCTCGGGCTTGGCATGAGAAATGAAGCAGAGGAGAGCGGGAGCTGCTCACCCTGAGCCGGGTGGGTGAGGAAGCCCCGGGGGCTGGGAATGGGGCTGGGGTTGTTCCCCTGGCATAAACACCCCCACAGGGAATCTCCAGCACTTGACAGAGCCTGGCACAGGCCAGATCCTCACTCAGCTGGCAGCCCTGTCCGTCCCTCTGACAGGCTGCAGGCCCCTGGAAGCAGTGACAAATCCCAGGGTCCTTTAAGCTGCTGGAGAAATGGAACTGAGAGCCAGGAATATCCCAGAGATCCTTCACCCCTTCCCAATGGATCTGTGCTTGTGTAAAGGTGTCTGGTGCCAGCAGAGCCCTTTGCACAGGGGAAGACAGAGAGGTGAAGTGGGCAGAGTCTGGCTCTCCCTCCAGCCTGGCATTGCTACCACAGATGGCACGGCTGGGGAGGGTTAAACACATAAAATAAAGGGGAAAAAAAAGAAAAAGCACATTTTTGGTCCAGCCTCACCATTATTCGTGGCTGTGGCTCTACTTCCATGGGCAAAGCAGTCACACTCACTCCTAAGGGAGATGCTCCAAGGAGCAGCTCAGAGCCCACCCAGGACCCCACAGACAGCTCCCACAAATCTCCACATTCCTGCAGCGTGTCAGGGCTGCAGCATCACCGCTGGCACCACACGGGCTGCCCTCCCACTGCAGGCACCGTGGAAATCTGCTTTTTGATAACTAAATTATCACTAATGCACATAATCGCCAGGTTATGTGGATAGCCAAATTACAGGACTGCAGCAGCCCCGGATTAACACGTGGCTGCTCTGGCTCCTGTGCACTCCTTTACTCTGCAATTACACTGTCAGATCGTTAACATCTGGTTAGAGGAGCTCGTGGTAACCACAGGTATCTCAAAGGAGAAGAGCTCACGCCGCAGCAGGACCACCAGTCACAACCACCACGCCTTACTGGTGCTTAGTGGAGGAGGAGCGTGGGTTTGAATCGTGCCTGTGCAGACCCTCGGCTGTCCCCCAGATCCCCCGGGGGGCTGCACCCATGGATGGGGGCAGCAGAGCATCCCCAGCCCCTCCCCAAACCTGCCAGGCACTGTCACACGCACCCAGCACAGCCCCTGTGCACCTGCAGCTCCGCACATCCCCTGCAGCCACCGCTGCGGAGCATCCCCACATGCTGCTCCTCGAGAAGCCACAGCCCCGTGAAAAATATTCCACTTTTCAAGTGAGAATCCTGAAGAGCAGCTCCCAGGCTGGATCCCCAGATGGGCTCCTCTGCATACCAAAAGCACAGCCGGCTCCGGAGCCGGGGCACACGCACGAGAGACGGAATTAACGCTGCTCCTATTTATAGGGCTTTGATTAGGAGCTCGTCACCTCCAAGTTTTTATTCCCTTTATCCATTTATAAGGCCATAACGAAGTTTGACTGGCTCCAGATAGGCCGGTGTCCCACCGACTTTGCCAGAACCTAATGTGCCATTCAGACACACTTAAGCCTGTAATAAGCAGCAGCCTGCGCCCTGCAGGGGTTTAACTGTCTCAAAAAACACCCTTTAGCTCCCGTCCCACCCCGTGCTGGGGGGCTGAGGTGGGTGATGCCAGAGCTAGGAGGGACCCCAGTGCTGTGCCAGCCCCTCCGTGGGGTCCCAGGGCAGCTCCGGGTTTGTGGTAGCAGCACCCACAGCAGCCATTCCCAGGGCTCCTCACCCATGCTGGTGTTGGTGCTCAGGTCCCCACAAGCTCCTGTGCTGCTCCCAAGGTTGCTAATCCCCCCTAAGCATCCCAGAGCTCCTGTCAGCAAAACGCTTTCTGCCTCCAGACAAATCCTCCCAAAGAGTTTTGCTGAGCACGGACTTTCTGCCTGTCCAAAGCCCATAGACAAATTAAAGCACCTGCCCTGGGGGATAATTCCACTAAAATTGGGCGCAGCTCGTGCTAGTGCCAACTTGATTTTCTGTTAAAACCTGGGAGTATTTGTAAAAATCTTGTCTTCTGGAAGGCGCCCAGCAGCCTGGCTCAGGCACAGAGGGAGGGGTGAGACCAGCTCGGCAGAGCTGGGGAGCAAGGAGTGAGATCTCGAGATGCTTCCCCAAAGCAGCCTGTCCTGCAGAGTGGGGGCAGCCCAGAATTGCTGGTCCCAAGCCTTGCTGGAAAACCTGGATCCTTGTTCTGGCAGCCCCAAAACCTGCACTGCTCCAGGGCCATCCCCCAAAGCACAGCATCCATCCCAGCTCAGCCCAAGGAGCCCAACCAGACACATCCATCCCATCCTTTTCTCCTCCCATCTCTGCTGCTCCCATCCCAGGACAGATCCACTCACCATCCTCCCTGGACTTCTGGATGAAGGCCTCCACCCCGCTTTCACCGTAGCTGCCCTCGGAGGCCAAGGTGGAGACATAATTCCACTTGAGGGCTTTGACAATGTCCACCATGGCCTGGGCCTGGTAGGTGTCCGAGGGGACGACGCGGGAGAAGAAATCGTAGCGGCTGTTGTCACTCAGGTCCGGTGCCGTGGAGGCGTAGCTGATCTGGGGGATCTGGGATGCAGGAGGGAAAGGCACAGAATCAGGGCAGGGAGGTGATGATCTCCACCCCACAGCCATGCCCATGGTCCCAAAGCCTTGCTCTGGAGTAGAGGGAGGTGAGGACCGAGGATGAGCAGGGGGGAGGTGGAGCATGTGCCACCATCTGGTGCTCCAGGGGACATCGGGGCTTGGGGACCACCTGCAGCTCAGGAACACCCAGCAGGACCCCAAAAGGGTTTCTGGAGAATCCAATGTGGGAGAGACCAAAGAAAAAAAACCATAATTCTGCCCTGGCCAGCACTACCAGGGTCTCCCTTTGGCTTCTTCCCCAGGAAGGACAGATCCAACCCATCCTGCCCCCCCTCAGCCCTAAACAAGCCCCTTAAATTAACCAGAGCCACTTCACCTCTCCTGGCACACTGGAATGATTTAGCACCGCAGGATCAGGCGATGTTTAACACTTACACAGCACTTTCCACTTCCAAAACGCACCACACATCCTCATTCATCTTAAAGATGGAAAAGGCTTATTAAATTATCAAGCCCAGGTTCTCCCACCAGCTGTGGGAATCCGAGTTGGTGTAATAAGCCCCAACCACCTCGCTGGGAGCCCAGCTGGGAGCTGCAGCCCAGGGATGAGGTGTGCACCAGGGCTGGCTGTCCCAAGCCTCCTGGCCCCACTCCATTCCCCTCCAGTCCTGCACCTCCCAGTTCCTCCTTTGTTTCTCTGTGATTTCCCCTCTCCCACTCCTGCCTCTCTCTATTAAATGCGATTCTGGTGTTATAAACCCACGACTCCACCTGAATGCTAAAAGGCGCCTGGAAAGGAGCAGCCACCCTTCTACCTGCCTGCAAAACAGGAGATGAAAAAAGGGAGAGATGAAGCAGGAGTGGGAGAGGGAGAGGAAGGAATCTTTATCAAGGCACAAATAGGATTACTCCCCGTGACAATCTGCTTTGTGCTCCGTTCCGAGGGGCTCTGATCTGCTCGTTGGGGATCTCTGACTGGAGCCGGTGCATGAGACTCCATTAAAATTCTGCTCAGCAGGTGAGGAGCTCGCCTGGCAATCGCTCATCCCAGGGGGAGCAGGGGGGCTGCTCCCAGCACAGCCCCTCCCCTTCCCTGCCCAGCCTGCAGGAGGGACCTGGGCTCAGGATGGAGGTGGTGCCCACCAGGGCACAGGCAGCAGCAGTGCCCACTCAAAGTCGATCTGGGGGCAGGGATGCACCCTTGCCCTTCCAGAGGGTCCTTTCCCAATGATTTTTCCCCTGCCAAGTGTTTTGGTTTCACCTCTTCTGCAGGGCACTGGAGTTGGAGAGGTCCCAGCTATTCCCCACGCCACTGCCATCCCACCCAAGCTCCAACAGCCTGGATTAACCCCCGGCCTGCCCATCCTGCTCCAGCCTCAGCTGGAAAACAAAGCCCAGAAAATACCTGTTGATCCACAGGCTATGGACTGGAAGCTGTATTTTAATAAACAAAACGAAAGGGCTTTTTCCCCTCGCTCCTCTGCCTTGGATGAAAGTGAAAATAAAATACCAGTTCCCAAATGACCATTTCATAGATTTCTTCTGCCTTTTCCCCCCTCTGCCTTTTTGATAGCCCAACTCCTGGCACCAGCTATTTTCTCAGATAAAAGACAAAAGACCTTTTAGGTACATAAAAGCAAAATGCAGGCAGGGAATTCAAGGTTCTTAGAAAGAAGGATGCAGTGGACGAGGGAACTGGAAACATCTCTCAACTGCAAATTTGCACTGGTGGTCCCTTGCCTGGCTCATCTCCAGCCTGGGACAAACACTCCTGTGGTGAGGAAATTAGTAGGACCAGCTCTCCTGCACCCCAAGAGTTCCTTGTCCCACCAAGAGCAGGGAGTGATCCCAGGGCAGGGGTTAAACCTCCTTCCTTCTCTTGTTTTGAATCAAAAATCATCACCCAGAAGCACCCTGAGCCTGGAGAAACATCCCTTGGGATGGTGGGAGCCAGGGCTGGAGATGTCATCCTGCTCTCCAGGGTTAACAGACTGGTGTGACTGAGCTCAAATGCCCTGGGAAAGCTGCACTTGGTGCCCCCCATTATCACCCATCATTAATGTGGCTCAGGAGCTGCTGTGGTGTTTTCTCCACCAGCAGGAGACAGAATCCCCCCAGGCTGGGAAGAATTAGGCAAAGGTGGTGATTTCAGCACATCCCAGCTCAGGCTTAAACCATTGATGCCAACATCAGCCTGAGCAGGCAGGAAGAACCAAAAACCAACCAAAAACCACCGCAGAGCCAGAGCAGAGGACACTGGTCAGGAGCACCCCACAAGCAGGGGTTCCTGCACCCACCCCCCCATGCCAGATACAGGGTCAGGAGCAGCTAATTCCCTCCCCATAATTATTAATTTCATGCATATCTTATACAAAGCCCTGTTTGCCGACAAGATGGAATTGATTTAATTAGAATTTCCATCATCGAGCCATTTGGATGGCAGCTTTTAATTAGGGAGAGCGTAAAGCACCGCAGGGGCCGGGGCAGGGAGGGGCTGAGTGGGGCTGCTGGGAACTCAGTGCTGGGATGGAAGGAGCTGCAGCCCCATCCTGCTGCCCCTTCCCTGGGCACAGGGCCATGCCCAGGATGGCATCTCCCTGGAGAGGGAAAAGGCAGAACAAAAACTCCGGGAAGCACAGCAGGTGCAGGAGGATGCTGTGCCCGATCCCTGCCACCACCTGTCCCACTCCTCCTCAACAAGCCGTGCCCAGGGACCCCACAGGGCTGGGGGCAGCCCAGGAGAGCCAGGCAGCTGTGATTTGTTTCAATAAGCCCAGTGAAGAGTGAGGAAATGAAGTGGCAGCAGTGGGTGATTAATCAGAGCGTCCCCCAACGCTGCCACTTTCCCGCTCAGTGAAGGTTATTTACCTGCCAAGTGGGGAAACATGTCCTGAATCGCTCCACCCCGCTGCCCCCACAGCCTCGGGGCACCCTGCCACGAGCCAGAGGGCTCAGCACTGCCAGGAGGGGCTCAGCACTGCCAGGAGGGGCTCAGAACCAGGGGCTGACCCAGCTCTGCACCTGCCAGCCCCAGGCAGCACAGCCTCGTGGGCCTGCAGGTGCCAGTGCCCGGCTGCCCGCGTCCTCAGGTGAATTATTCATGTTGTACAACAGCCCTGCGCTGCAGTGAGAGCCTGCACTCGCTGCCACGGAGAGGAAACAGCAGCCTCAAAGTGCCTGGCACGTGGCAAAGCCATCCTCTGGCTGCTCACCCCACGCTGAGCGCTTGGGCTCCACCTTGTCACAGCTCTTTCTGGATGGGGACTAAAAACGCACCTCAGCTCCCTTCTAGGGGATCCCATTTGCAGGAGAAGGGCCTGGATTCCTTGACACCATCACTGCTGTGATGGCTCAGGAGCCAGTGGGTAGAGCTGGGGCTGGAGAGGCAGCAGCAAGGGGTGGGAAGGAGCTGGAAGGTGCCAGAGCGCTCTGCCAGTGACACCAGGGAGATGCTATCACACGGAGCCCAGAGCACGGATTTGGGAAAGGATTTTCTGCAGGCAGAGCGACGAGGAGCGATGAAACCAGCTTGGACAGAGGATGCCGCATCTGCAAGTTGTTCCACTGATGTACAGCTTTAATTAGGAGGCGGCAGCTAACGAAGGACCCGTTATTTATTTATGTAGTGCAGGAGCAACAAAAGCCCTGGCAGGGAGGAGCAAGGCCAGCGTAGCGGGGAGGGCTGGGGCTGTGCTGGGGATGGAGCAGGGAGAGGTGCACAGGAGGAAGTGTGGGATGGGACCACAGCAGGGAGAGCATCATTTTGAGACAGGAACAGCCACCTGCAGTGTGCTCATGGCCACAGGAGAGAAGAGGGAAAACTGGAGGGGCTGCTGTGCTGGACTTGAGTGGACTCCTCATCTTGGTGGAGTCTGATTCACTCTATGCTGCTTCTGGATATCCTGGAGCCCTTTCAGATGTGCTGGAGCCCTCCCAGATGTGCTGGAGCCCTCCCCAAGAGGCACCTGAGCACTCCAGAAACCAGAGCGCTCAGAGGGTCCCCCTGTGCCAGCTCCCAGCACTTTCTGCCAACGTTCCCATCCTGAGGGAGCACCGAGGGGGACAGGAGGGACACAGCAACACAGGGCCAAGCAGGAGCAGAGCTCCAGCAAGTGCCATGCCCCAGGGAATGGGCAGAGGCAGCTGCCTGTGCCCGAGGCAGTCAGTGCTTTGCTGAACCTCGGAGCAGAGTCACCCACGCTTAAAGGTCAGCGGCGGCGTGAAATGGAAGTCGCCTTATTCTCATTTTAAGCATGTCCCTGCCATAAAAGCAGTGTTTGAATAACAAAGAGCAGCAGCAGCACTCGGGTCATGGCAAGGGGAAGAGCCTGCAGAACCCCCAAACCCCCAGCCCCCACCTGCTGCAGGAATGGCTGTGCCCAGACATGACCCCAGTCCCATGGGAATGGTGTCCCTGTGCTGGCACCACTGAGGAGGGCACCAACTCCCCCCACTGGGATTCCCTGCTGTCTAGGAAAGGCTGAGATTTTCCTTATTCCCCTCTCCCAAGGGGTTTTGAAGTCTCCATCCTCTACCTGCTCATCCCCCCATTTGCATTTCTTCCCTGCCCCATTGGGCTGGGAACTGCTCTGCATTAAAGTTCTCAGGATGGGCTCAGGATGCACCAGCAGCAGCACCAGTGCCTGGCTGCTCAGGTGGGGTAGGGCTGCACCTGAGCTCAGTGACATCCTTCTGAACAGGTCACAGCTCTTTGCCCAAGGATCAAAACTGGAGGAGAAGGGTGAGGGGAAAAAAACAAAAGAAAGACTTCAGTTCCCCCCGACTATTCTGACTGTCACTCTCCTGCCTCCTTCCCCACTTCCAGCCTCCCTCCTCCTCTCCAGAACAAGCATTCAATCTTTTTTGTCTTGGCAAATAGCTTTTAAGTTCCTCCCACTCCCTCTAATTTATATTATTTTAATTATTGAATAGCCCTCTCACTCGTCGCCTGGAACATTAACACGATTTCAAAAAAAAAAGGGACCCAGAAAAATCAAACTCCATCAGCGATCTGGTTCTTCTGTCTTCACTAACAGCTTCCAGCCCTCCCAGGAGGGCACCCAGCTCTCAGCAAGCCAGGCTGGCAGAGGAAGAGGAGGGGAAGGACAGAGGGGGAAACAGCACCAATCCTGCTGAACACAGGGGTTTCAGGGTGCTGGGAGAAGGTCAAGATGGGATGTGGACCCCATTGCCACTGGAGGTGCAGAATATTTGCATTTCTCCCTCATTTCTGCAGAGGAACCCTTGTTCACACACTCTGCAGCCCAGGGACGTGGTTGTGGATAAATAAATGTACAGCAAGGGGGAAAGGAATTATCAACTCCTCGGCATTCCTGCAGCTGGCACAGAGAAGGAGGAAGAGCCTTAACTCATCCCACCACAGCCCGAGCACCTCTGGGGCTGGTGGCACTGTACAAGCGTCCCCAGCCTGGCTGATGTCCCTTTGACTGGAGCAGAGCAGCACCAGCTGTCCCCTGCCATCGGCCATCACTGCCTCCAGCCCTCTGGCTCAGGTGGGATTTATATTATGGGGTATAACCCACACCCCTGAGGGACCATCCCCCAGAACCAGCATCAAACCCACCCTCAGCCCACCTCCCATCCAGCCCCCACCACGGGGCGGGAGCACCAGCACCACGAAGCTGGGGGAGATGAGACAAAAATCCTCCTGCTCCGAGTGTCGTCACTGGAGAGAGATGGAGGAAGGAATCCCCGGGGACCCGGGGGAGGCAGGAGAAGCATTTTAACAGCACCAGCTCTGCCTCCCCCCAGCTGTGGAGGAAGAGACACACGTGGGGAAACGCTGCCAAAGCACCCGTGGGGGTTTTGCCAAGAGGTTCCCTTCGCCTGGCCGAGCCCTACCTTGAAGAGCCGCAGGATGTTGGCCACCATGATGGACACGGAGCTGCCCGAGGCGCCGATGACGCCGACCACCCGCTCCGGCTTGGTGATGATGGGGGGCCCCCCGCTGACACAGCGCACCTCGGTGCTGTCCTTCTCGATGAGGGCCTGCACGAAGGTCAGCGACTGCTCCAGGGCGTGCGTGTCCCGCGAGCACGTGTCCAGGATGCGGGCGCCCAGCGTGATGTTGGGCAGCAGGTCGGGGTCGTTGTTGATGCGGTCCAGGGCGAAGAGCATGGCCTCCAGGCGATGGATTCCCTTCTCCTTCTTCAGCTCCCCGCAGGCTTTGCCCTCGGCGCCCCGGCCGTGCACGGGGAAGAGCCCCCCGAGCGTGATGTCCCCGTCGATGCGGATGGAGTTCATGTGCGGGTAGCCCTGGCCTTTGGGCTTGGCAGCACCCCCGGGCGCCCACCCCCAGCTCCAGGCACTCAGGAGGAGGCAGAAGGACAAACGCTCCATGCAAAAGTGACCCCCGCTCATCGCCAAGGCTGTGCTGGGGCAGAGCTCGGGCCAGGAAGGCGGCGCTCAGGGGGCCGGGCTGGGCTGGGCGGGCGGCATGGCTCCGGAGGGATCCCGCTCCGGCTCCGTCAGCGGCTCCCCACGGTGCTGCCGGCCCCAGGGGAGCAGCGGGAGGTTGGGGTGCAGGAGGGTGCCAGGGTCTGCATGGCTACGCCAGAGAGGAGAGACAGCAGCAGAGCCACAAGCCCACGCAAAGCTTTGGGTCCTTCCTCCGGAGACCTTGGAGGGACGGGGAAAAGGGGAGAGAGAAAATTAGGCAGGAGCAGGAAGAGGACATTGGTTGTTCTGGGCTTTCATCAGGGAGATGGTGGAAATAAGCACTGGGGATTATTGCAAAAAATAGATTTGAGGCCTCAGGGACACTGCCCCACAGAGCAGCACACGTCAGTGACCAGCTCAGAGGGGGCCCTGAGACCCTGTCCCAGCCTGTCCCTTCTGAAGGGAACTGAGAGGGTGGGACAAGTTGAAAGACAGAGTTCAGAGTGCAGCAAACCCCTCACACACCCCCAGCCCTAGTCCCTGCCTATCCTAAACCACCCCTAGTTTTTCCCAGTGGGTTTTTCAGTCAACTTCCACAAGCCCACTTGTCTGGAGCCCCACAAGCTGAGGTCTGCATCCTCAGCTACAGGCAGGCACTGCCAAAACCCAGCATTCTGGATCCGAGTCACAACCTAAAGCACTGCACTCCTGCCACTCTCCCTTCAGGCCACTGATTCCTGAGCCAGCAGCTGCTTCCGTTATCGATGGCTTCCAGCAGCAGATATCGACAGCACCTGAGCTGCCCCCGCCCCAGCAGCACAGCCCCTGCCTCAGTTTCCCCCCCAAGGCAGGCTCGCCCTCCTGCCCATCCCCGCAGTTGTCGTCTCCCAGCAGCCGCTGATGGATGCTGAGGGCAGCACATGATTAATGCAGGCACCAAAAGCAGCAAGGAGCCGAGCCGGCAAATGCATTCCCCAGGCAGGACGAGCAGCAACAGTGAGACCAAGGAAACAGCTTGAATTAATCTCAGCTCAAGCCCAGAGCTGGCACCCAAGCCCACGACTACTGGACAGAGTCTCACCAGCCCCAAGGGTGCTCCAGCTCCGCAGCCATCCCAGCCAGGAGGACCCTGGCTTCAACTCACCTCCATAAATTATACACCTCCCCGAGCCCGCCGCAGCCACTTGAAGGCCCATCTCCAAAGCGATTCTGACAGCCGGGGCTTTTAAGGAACCAGAATTACCTGGTGCCCAGCTCTGTGCTTCCAAAGGCAGGAGGTTGGGAATGCCGCAGCAAAACCCCCGCCCCAGCCTGCTGGGAGAGCCCTGCTCGGATGGGGATCAAGGACAGGGATCAGACCTCTGCATGGTCCTGTCCCCCCTGCAAGGACCACCCCACACATCACCAGTGGGCATGGAGCAGGGCAATGTGGCTCCTGCACGGCCTGGGAGCAGATCAGGCTCTGCCCGTGCTGGGGAGGAGGAGGAGGATGGGGAGACGAAGGGATGCTCAGACACCACAGCTGCCTTCAGAGCCCTGCACCAGCCAAAAGCAGGTCACCTCTCCCACCCTCATCCCTGGAGCTGCAACACTTCTGCCCATCAAAGGTGGGATGCTCACATCATGGACCTGCTCCCAGGAAAACCCTCAGAGCCCACGGCAGCTCCCGCAGAGCTGGCAGTGCCCCCAGAGCCCACTGCCTTTCCCTTTCTTCTTTTAAGCTTTTTCCCTCTCTGTTCTCTCCCCTTTGTGGCTCCTTTGATCATATAATCTGAACGAACTGAAGGTAAAAATATCACGGCAGGCAAGAAGAAAGCACAAATAATGGGGAGAGGAGGAGGGAGCTGGTTCGGATCCCTCACGGGGGAGATGGAGCCGGAGTTACCCGATGAGCCCCTGCTGCAAACGGCCCAGGAAGGGGTGACAGATGAGCACCCCTGTCCCCTCCACCTGCCCCCAGCAGCTCCTCAGCCACACACAGGTCACTGCTTCCACACAGCCCAGACCTTGGTTCCACCATGCCTGAGCCTCCTCAAAGCAGCTGCTCCACCAGGGGCACATCTGGAGGGAGGTGCACATCTGGAAGAAGACACCTGCCTACAGCAGGTGCTCATGGAGCCGGGAACATCCTTACCCACACACACCAGGCAGCAAGGGGCCACAGCCACCCTCCTGTTCCACCTGCACAGCTCCACAGGGGCACCACGAGGGTGGCAATAACTGGGTGGGATCATCACTCAGTGTGGTGCTTACCCCAGCCCCGAAGGAAGGAGAAATTCTGTTTTCTCCTACTTCCACCAGCACAGCATCGGTGAGGACAGAGCCCTCCCATCGCCCTCATCCCGGCTATGCCGCAGCCCGATCTGGATCTGGGAGGTGGCACAAGCACCAACCAAACCGAGATCTCCCGGGTGTGGGTCATCCCCTGCCCGAGCCAGGGTGGGCTGAGCAGCGCCAGGGCAGAGGGAGACGATGCTGCTGCCCCAGGACAGGCAGAGCCCTGCGGATCCCGGCACCCCGGACATGGGCCCGGGCAGCACGGTGGCATCCTGCCCCCCTCTAGTGGTGGCCACCGGGCCACCGGCATCGTCAGCCACGGAGGACCCTGGAAGGAGCAGGAGAGGGCTCAGCTGGACAGGTGAGCCCCTCTTGGGGCGACCTGGTCTAGTGAAAAGTGCCCGTGCCCATTTCAAGGGCTGAAACTGGATGAGCGTTAAGGTCCCTTCCAACCCAAACCATTCTGTGATTCCATGAAATCAAACTCTGATTAAAAATTCCCCCACATCACAGAGATCTCCTGCTGCAAAACCCTCTCCAGTGCCAGGAGGAGCAACCAGCCACCCAAGGCATCACCTCTGTGGCTCCTTCCTGCAGCTCCTCCTGCATGTCCCCACAAGCACTGCCCGGGCTGGACTGTGGTGGACACACTCCAGACAGACCCCACTCCCCAGAGCTCTGCCTGCAGCAGGATCCATCAATCTCCCAGTTCAAAGCCAGAGCATTTTCTGGGGCTCGTTAAACCCGGCAGAAGCTGAGCTGGTTACAGCCCAGGAGATGCAGCAATAATCAGCCAAGAGCGCCCAGCACTCACCTGCACCCATCCCCAGCCGCCAAAGAGCCCAGCTCCACCAGCACCAGAGATTCCAGCCCAGCCCTGGCACTGGGAGGGCTGTGCCAGCTTAAGCCACACTGGTTCCTACCAGCTCCACAGCATCTTTTTGAAAATCAAGGCTATTTCTTTCCCCACCTGCTCTTCCTCCAGCAAGCAGGGCCAGCCAGCAGGCAGCACAATATCCCAATTAGTGTACACTCACTCTTCCCTCCTGCATGCAGCTACAGGGTACTTCGCTTGGCTCCTGGTCTTTTTAATTGCAAAAGCTCCATGAAGTAGAGCAGAATTGAGACGTGGACAGAGGGAGGGGATGCCAGGTTAAGTTCTCTCCCGACAGGCAAAACCTTAAATATTCAGGTCCAGTACCCCGGCGTTTGCTCAGAGAAGCAAGGCCACAGCTCAGCAGTGAGCAGAGATCCTGGATTGTGCCACCCAAACCCCCCCAGTGAGCTCCAAGACATAGCCCCTGCCCCGCAACCCCTCAATTGATGCATGAACCAATAGCACAACGCTCGCACAAGCCCGAGCCCATCACCAAGGTGCCAACTTGTCCTCTCTGCAACCAGATCCTGCCAGCACCCGGCTCAGAGCCCCACGGTGGGGAAAGGCTGGGTATGACCACCCACCTCAGTGCCCTGGAGCATCTCCTGAAGGATGCTGAAGTCCAACCAAAACTGCTCCTGCAGGACACAGATGAGATCCAAGGAATATTTATCACACCATATTTCTATATGTCCTTAACTGCAGAAAGCCCTCTCCTTCCGCCTCCCTCCCGCTGCCAAGCGGGTCAGGGCTAATCCCTCACTTTGAAGGATGGGATGGCGCAGCAGGGGGGGAAGGCGAGCAGGATCCAGCCCCGGAGCAAGCGGCGAGAGAGCAGCAGCTCACCTTGCGGGCAGGCGGCGCGAGGTGTCCGCGGGCAGCCAGCGCAGAGCTCCAGCGGCTGGGAAGGAGGGAGGGAGGGAGGGAAGGAGCCGCTGGTCCCCGCTCCTGCCACGTGCAGCAGAATCCCGCAATTAATTTTTTATCGCCATCTGCAATTTGGGACGGTGCTGGCTCTGAGCAAGAGTACGGCCTGACTGCCGGTGCCCGGCAGTGCCCGCGGCAGCGTGCGGTGTCCAGGCTCCCCATCACACCCACACCTCGACACTGCGGTCTGGCAGTGCCAGCCCCTGCCCACACCCCCCCGGCAGTGACTCCAGAGAGCCCCATCCGGAGCCGGGCTCGGTGCGGGGCCATCCAGGGAACTGCAGGGAGGAAAACCCTCCGCGAGATGCAGCGCCCAGGAGGAAGAGCCGGTGCCCGCAGCGGGCACAAAGCCGGGGAGGGCGGCGGGCGCGGGTTCACGTATGTTATAATTAGGACCTGCCACTTCTTCAAGCCGTTGCCTTTCTGGGAAGATCTGGAAGGGGGTGGCTGAGCTGACAAATCCATCCTCCTCCTGCCTGATGCCAAAGTTGAAGCACGTGATGCTCTTTTTTGGGGAGCCGTTAGGCTCCTCCGCAGGGTGATGCTGGCCCCTGGGATGTGGGGCCATGCCATGGCTCCACTCGAGCTTGGATTCCCATGGGAAAATCCCCTTGATGCTGCTCCGACACCCCGGGGTGCAGCTCAGCACCCCTAAGCCAGTGCCTGATGACTCCTCAGAAGAGCTTCCCCCCAGCCTGGGGCAGCTAGAGCCACTGCTGTCCATGGGACCCTCTGCCATCACAGAGAGGGACCACCCCCACCAGGAGCACTGTCCCTCCAGCCTGGCCACAATCAGGAAGGATCTCTGCACATCACATCAGACCGAGCCCCCCAGCACAGAGGTGGCAGGTCACACGGAAAAGGGTCTTGTCCCAGCTCTCCTCCCCACAGCCTTGCCTGGCACATCCCCAGAGCATCCCCCTGCTGCCTGATGTAGATAAACGCTGCTTACAGGGCACAAACGCGGGGAAGGAAACGAGCTTTTTCTTTTGGCAGTTTTGGTGGTGTTTTCCCGAGCTCCTCGCTGCATTCAACAGATCAGCTCTGCTCCTTCTCTTCATCCTTCCATCCTTCCGCCCCTCCCCGAGCCCTGCCCGGGGCACACGGCCACTGCCGGTGGGCTCCTGCGGTGACCGCCAGCCCTGCCTCGTGCCACCCCCGCCGAGCCCCGAGCCACAGGTCACCTGCAGCGCGATGGCGATGGCAAAGGCGGTGACTCACCCGCAGCCTCTCCGTCGCAGCCGCCGCCGAAGGCAGCGGGCATCCCCCAGCGCCGGAGCAGCCCACGGAAAATCACCCGGCTGGCAGAGCACGGCAAACTCATCACACCGAGGGGAGGAGGAGGAGGTGGAGGAGGAGGAGGGCTGGCGGGGCTGCACCCGGGCAGGCAGTGGGAGAGTTCTCCGGTTTTTTCTCACGGTTGCCAACTTCCCCAGCGGCTCCCGACGCCTCAGATCCGCTCGCCCGGAGAGCGCCAAGGAGCGGGAGAACGCTCCGGAGTGGAACCGACCCCGGAGCGGGGCTCTGCCCGGCCCAGGGGTGCCTCCGAGGGGTCGCTCCGGCGCCGAGGAAGGATCGTACTCCCCACAGCCCCTCCGAGCTGGCAGGGGAAGCGCCTTCAGCCCTCCGCCGCTCTCCTGTCCCCCCTGCCCTGCCCTGCGGCGGCTCTGCGGGCGCTGCCCGCTGCGGCGAGGCGAGGGCAGCCCCCGCCGGCGCCTCGGCCACGGTCACGGCCACCCGCCCCTGCCCGCTGCCTCCTGCCCCGACCCCTGCCAGCCCCCTCCGTCCGGACGAGACCCCCAGCTCCCCTCCCGAAGCCCTCGCCGGGCAGTGGGCACCTCTGGGGACAAAGGTGGCAGGTTGGGGACCGGGGCAAGGGGTGCCCGCCGTACCCCTGGCGGGGGGAGCAGCGGAGCGAGGAGGGGGCAGCGCTCCGCAGTCGCCAGCAATGAATAATGCGATGAGTGGGAGAGGGGGGAGCGCTGGGGGTTCCGGGCTGCAGCCCCCGCTGTCGCAGCCCCCCCAGCCCAAAAATAGAAGGAAAGGCGGAAAATTCGCCGGAGCGTTGGGGGGGGGGGGGGGGCCCCGCGGCCCGGCTGCAGGGAGGGGGAGCGGGGGACACTCCAGCTCCGGGGGAAGGTGCGGGGACACCGGGCGTCCCGGGGATGCTCCCCCCGCGCCGCCCGCACTTACCCGCGGGCAGTGCCAAGTTGGCGGCGCCGCCGGCCCCGTCTCCGCCCGGTGCCCGGAGCTGCGATCCGCCCCCGGCCCGGGGGCGCGGGCAGCCCGGGGGGGCCCTGCGGCGTGCGGCGGGGGCGGCCCCGGCCCCCCCAGCCCCGGCCCGGCCCGGGAGCCGAGCGAGCCGCAGCCGGGCGGGACCCGCCGCGCTCCGCGCACCGCAGCCGCGGCGAGGAGGAGGAGGAGGAGGAAGAGGTGGAGAAGGGGGAGGAGGAGGGGGAAAAGGGGGAGGAGGAGGAGAGCCGGGGCAGGGGAAGTTTTGCATGAAGAGGAGCTGGGAAGCCCGCCGCCGGCTTTGCCAGCCTCTTAAAGCCCTAGCGCAGCGCGGGGACCCCCGCCCCGGCGGACCCCCGGCTCCTGGAGGAAGGGTCTCCCCGGCAGGCTGCTGAGGGTCTCCGGCTCCCTGCAGCGACAGCCATCCTCCAATTCCCTTTTCCAGGTGGGAGCAGCTCCCGCAAGCAGCGAAGAGGAAGGATGCTGTCACCCCAAGCCGCTGCCCTTCTCCCTCCCATAAAACGCTGCCAACACCCCGCTCCGCGGAGCTCGGCTCCTGGCTCGCCTGCTTTCCCCGTCAATCCCCCCCGCCGGGCCCCGCGGCTCCGAGGAGCCCGTCGAGCGGTGTCGATTCATTAATCCAGAGAAAACACAACCCCCCGGTAATGGCCATTGACACATTAACTGCTGCGATCCATCACGGTAATGACACGGTGGTGATTGCTCGGTCACCGGAGCAATTAGGGCACACCCTGGCGCTCACCTGCGGGCAAGCGGGGATGCCAGAGCTCCCAGCCCCTCCTGCGGGGACCCATCCGCGCACACCAAGCGGGGTCTGGCTGTGGGCAGGGGGCTCTGGCGCCTCCCAGCACCAAAGAACCGAGCACGAACCACAAACACGCAATTCCAGCCTCATCTTCCCTGAGGGGTGACTCGTGCTGCTCATTTGAAACAGCGAAATCCCAGCCCCGGTGAGGTTCAGCCAGGGCCCAGGTGGGCTGGTTGACCTCAGTTAAGGCTCCTTTTCACCCAAATCCTGGTTAGGAAGGTGGAGAGGAGTCGGTTTTGCCGAAGCACTCGGGATTGCCCAGCTCCAGTGCTTGGATTTGAAAGAGCCCTGGCCTCCCAGTGAGATGCAGCTCCTGAAAAGCTGCCCAGCCACCCTCCTGCCACTGGAATATTCCCGTGGATCCAGGTGCTCACAGGATGCTGCCCAGAGCTGCAGAGCCACCAGGCTGTTGCAGTAGTTTTGTTTACAGCAAGAACAAATGCGGTGTTTGCTGTCACTCTGCTCTAGTGGGACAGAGGGGAGGGCACAGCCCCACCACACCCCGTGAGCATCCTCAGCCCTGGCAGTGCTGATGACAAGAGTTGAACCCAAAGGAATCCTCACTGTGCTCAGTGAGGAGGGGACATAAAACCCAAGCCTCTGGGAGGACAGGACCCCCTGCCTGCCCCAAGTCTGGGCTGAGGGGACTCCAGACACCACAGGATAAGCCAGGCACAAATCCCTTGCCAAAAGTAGCTTTTTTAGGGTCAAAGTCCCTGCTCCAAATCGGGTGAAGCCCTCAGCTCCTGGGGATTTCTAAGACACGTGTTTGCCTTCAAGGAGAAACAAGGGTGCTCTGCTCACAGCCTGGGTCATGAGGACTCCAGGCCACCTTGTTCTGGTCTTCCCAGGTCCCAAAGAATCCCTGGGGGAAGGTGTTTGGGATAAATTGTGGAGAATTTTGGCCGAAGCACCACCTGAGCTGCTCCAGCAGCCAGCTCATTCAGGAGCTCCTCACTGCTGCCCTGGCTCCAGTGGAAAATCATAACCCAACCCTCCCAAAGATTCAACTCCCTGAATCCCAGGGACTGCAGGGTGCTCTTCCCACCATGGCTGAGCTGGCAGTGCCTCTCTTCTCCTCTCCAAGCCTCACGGCCTGCACGTCTCCCCTGCTCACAGCCTCTGCCAGCCAGAACCCAAAATACCAGCACAGCGCTCGCTCGTGTCACCACCGGCAACGTCAGAGCCCAATTAACATTTGGAAATCCAGCTGAGGCCAATGATTCCCCCAGCACAGCGGGAAAGGCCACGGTGTGGGGCTGAGAGGATGGGAGGCACCCCAGGATTCCAGGGGTGCAGCTCTCCTGTGGGGTTACCCTGAGAGCAGCTTTGCAAACCCCACAGAGGTGGCTGCGAGGGCTCCTGCTCAGTGCTGGGGTCAGAGCTGATCAGATCCTCCAGGAGAGCTCGATGCCATCAGCAAATGGACACGGAGGAGTCCGCCAGGATCGATATCAGCTCTGCAGGCACCAAGCCAGAGGAGCTCAGCGAGTTCCTCGTCCCGAGGGCAGGGCTGGGGCCTGAGCCTGTTCCCATCTCCCTGCTCCTGTTCATCCAGGCTGCCCCAGCACCTCCAGGGCCCCCAGCAGCCTCTCCCTGAACTCCCAGGCTCACAGGATCCGTGCAGGAGGCTCTGGGTCCCTGACCCCACTCATCCCACAGCTGTCCTCAGGCAGGGACAGCTCTGGGCTCACAGCTCCTGGCCCCCAGCCAGCCAGGAAGGTCACTGTGTCCACTGCTGAGGCCACCAAGCGCCATCAGGAGACACAACTGCTTGCAATTTGATTTTTTTTTTTTTTTTTAATATAGGAAAACTTGAAACCGCATCTTATGGACTGGACATTCCGGCTCAGCTCTGCAAAAGGGCTTTGAATAATTTATGGCCGAGCCACCACCTCCTCCTTCCTCCTCATGGGTCACTCCTGTCAAAGAGATGGAGGCTCAGGAATCACACCCAGCCCTTTTCATCTGGGGGCTGCATTGCCAGTGCCTGCAATTGCCTTGGGTGTGAATTCCCTCCTGGATAGAAGGGTGTGGAAAATAAATCTTTAATTCAAAGTGAAATATTAATAGAACTGTAATTAGCTGTAATATCTACACAATTAAAAAGCAGGAGGCCCGGCAAGAGCTATTTTCGTGTGTATTTAAAGAAAAATAAGTTTGCAGGGTAAGGGGTGGGGGTGGCTGGGGATGCTTTTCTGGTGTCCCAATTGTCTGAGGGAGAAACGTGGCTGGGAGGAGCAGCAGCACAGGGACACGGGTCCTGCAGTGCTGGTGGAACAGGAAGAAATAAAAGGACAGGCCAGAAGAAAAGAGCAGAGGAAGGATTTGAGGAGGAAAAGAAAGAAAGAAGAGCCATGATGACACTTTTGTCCTGCTCCTCAGGGATTTTGTAGCAAAGGGAAGATTTTCACTGACGTCAGGCAGAGCCGAGCCGTAGCAAGAGGACAGGGATGGGAAAAGTGTCTGTGGAAGTTGGCAGGGAATGAGTGGGGTGACCCTGGCTCAGCCCACAGACATTTTCCAGCAGGAATTAAGCCATGAGCTCACCCTGAGCTGGGCAGTCACCCGAGGGACAAACAAAACTGCAAAACAAAACCAACAGAATAACTCAGCTCAACCCCTCCAAAAACACCTAAATAATAGGCCAAGGAGGGAAAAAAAAATAATAAAAAAAAAAAGAAAGGCAGCCTTGG
This sequence comes from Serinus canaria, assembly GCF_022539315.1. Taxonomy (NCBI): domain Eukaryota; kingdom Metazoa; phylum Chordata; class Aves; order Passeriformes; family Fringillidae; genus Serinus; species Serinus canaria. The sequence goes on from NC_066339.1 coordinate 4,800,104, forward strand.
ATTTCTTTCCTGAAGAAAGAGACTCCCACACAGCCCCAGCACATGAAGGTGGGTAATAGATCTGGATCTTTCCAGAGCAGGAACAGCACTGCCTGTGCTCGCATGGGCTTGACATTCACACATCGGGTCCGTGCCTCTCTCGAGGAGTGGGGATAATGGGATGCCGAATGTCAGACCACTTAAATATATATAAAACTCATTATACGCCTCATGACTAACAGATCTTGATGGGAAAAGTTGCATTTTAAAGAAATGCGGGGAAAAAAAAAAAAAAAAAAGAAAAAGAAAAAGAAAAAACCCATCCGGGCTTGCGGGGAGGAATCAGCAATGAGCGAGGGATGATTCGGCTGCAGGCTGGGAGTGATGACAACTCCTCCTCCTCCTCGTGAGGAAGGCTCCTGTACCTGTGCCAGCTCCCTGGCAGCCTTTCACCTACTTTGGGGGCTGTCAAGCTCCCACCAAAGGCTTTCCTGCAGCCCAGGGTCCTGCCAGGCACCCGCAGCCCCCAGCTGATGTGGGAGCCCCAGAGAAACCCCAGGTGGTCCCAAGGAACCAGCCCTGCCTCTCAGAGGCCACCAAGGGGACTTTTCTGGGCTTCTGGGCTTTTCCCCCAGGGCAGCAACGAGGGGATGGAGTGCACTGGGGAGCTGCCATCGAGGCAATGCCTCTCTCTCCAAACCTCCTCTTGCTGCAGCCTCAGGGCCTCTTCTTGGGGGGTTATTGCTCTTTCTTGGGTGTATCCAACCTAAAAATCCCTCTCTATACCTCCCTGCTGCCGTGACACGAGGACAAAGAGCCCGTGCCTGGCTATGGGAGCTGAAGTCGGGCAGCACCATCTCTCTTCTCCTCGACAACAGTTCCACCTAATGGCGAGAGAGCTGCTGAGGAGAACAGCCAGCCCTGGCCAGACCCGCACGGGGACACCCCCAGGAGCAGAGCAGAGACCAGCACAGCTCAGCACAGCGATGCCCCCTGCCAGCCTCAGCCCCCAGGAAAGAAAAGCTGCTGCTTTGCCCCTGGACTGACCCCGTGAGGTGGTTCCAGCATCTCCAAAAATGGGGAGTTTTGTCAGCTCCATGCTCTGGGCCATGTCCTGCCTCCCTCCTGCAGCTGCTGCTCCAGCATGGGGAAGGAGCAGGGATTTGGGAGCTTTGGAGCCCAGCCCTGCACCTCACTCTGCTGCTCACAGGAAAACACGAGGGCTGCTGCTGGATGTGCCCTCCAGTCTGATCCACTCAGTGCAACTGGTGAGCTGCTCCCATCCCAGTTAGAAGCTGTTGCTTTACAGAAAAGGAGGGAAGGGCTCAGGCCCAGGGACGTGCTGAGTGGCCAGAGGTTATTTTGGGCAGCGATTACTCCAAATTTGGGGTTTAAACAATACAGAAACATGAAAAGCTGAGGCACAATGTTCTCCTGGAAATCCCTCGTCCTGCACCATCAGCAGCTTTTTGTGCTGATGCTTCAGAGAGAGCAGGACCTGCCCCCAAACCAGCACCAGGATCCCAGTGGTGCCACCCTGCTCCTATGAACCAACCTTCCCCTTCTGCCACCAATTTTGTTTTTAAAGCCAGAGATGTCCCCCTGTCCCCAGTGCAACATCCCAAAGGTACAACCCTGTCCCTCAAACCTGGCATTGGGAAAGAGGGACAAACAGCTCTGTCTGCATTTCCATTTTGGTGCAGGAGGGGTTTTTAATCCACCCACAGGGATCATGAGCAGCTGGAAATGTTTTCTTTAAATCTCAAAAAAAGAGGGAGAATAGGGAAGGAGAGAGAACATTTGCTGATAAAATTAACTGTGACGGCCAGGCAGCACACACTCCCTCTGCACCCACAGGACAATTAGAGGAAAATCTTTACACCTTAACTAACACGGAAGGCAGGGATGGCATGGACGACAACCCCCTCGTTTTTCCCAACCAGCCATGCTGGAGCAAGGTGGCAACAGCACCTGGGATGCAGGACATGGGCAGGGGACAGGGCAGAAGGGAGAGGAGAGCAGCAGCACCGGCTCTGGTGAGGAACTGGGACTGGAAAGCCACGGGATGCTGGGTGGGCCCAGCACCAACATCTCCAGCACCCATCCCGGCATAAGGAGATAGGGGAAAGCAGGGAAGGGCTCCATTCCTTGCTTGTCCCCTCCAGGTGTCCAGGGAAGCTGCTGTACCCCCCTCACACACCTCCAGACTGGCAGCTGAGCACCCATCCCACACCCAACCCATGCCAATACTGCCCTTTCACTCTGCGTGCACCAACCTGCTCTGCCGGAGAACAAACTGTCCCAAACTGGGATGGATTTGCACCAGAGGCTCCTCCAGCACACCCTGCTTGCTGCTGTGGTGGGCAGTGAGGGGCACACCTCGCCCAGCACCCAGGGAAAGGAACCCAAGGTAAAGTCTGGTGGTGCCAGCGCAGCCTCCAGCCCGGAGCTGACCCCAGCGAGCAGCACCCGTCTTCTCCTCCCAACTTCTCCATAATTCATGCAACAACCTCCTGAAAGAAATATCCTCCTCGGACATAAAATATTCATGGCCTCATCCTTGCAAGGAAACACTGTCTTCCTTGGAGTGCTACCAAGCAGCCGAGGCCAGCACGGATTTGCCTTTGCAGGAGTAATTATGTTGGTCATCGATCGGTGCCGCAGTGAGGGGCTGTGCTGGGAGGGGCCCCCAGCCACTGCTGGGGTGACACCCCCCCCTTCCCAGGCCAGGAAATGGCTTTTGGGAAAGTCACAAAAGGGTTTAGGGAGAGGCAGGAGGGATCCCACACTGTGCAGCAGCATCCCAAGAGGTTCCTCATCCTCCTGGCCGCGTCTCGGCGGCAGCAAAGTCGTCCCAGGAGGGAGCAGCTCCCCCAGCACCACCCTGGATCCCATCCAAATCCATCCCAGTCACATCCACCACCCCTCACACACCACAGGCTCATGCACCTGCCAGCAGCCACCCCCCAAACCCCTCCAGTCCCCCCAGTTCCTTTCTGCTCCCAGTTTGGATGTTGTCAATCCATTCGGAGCTCCTTCCTATCACCCTGCTTTTGCAGAGCTCAGCAGAGGCTCCAGCCCCACTTCACTGCACAATATTCAAACCCTTTATTATTATAATTGGGTTTATTTTCTTTTTCTCTCTCCCACAGCTCCCCAAGCCCCAGGCAAAGCGTTCCAGAGGTTCTCCTGTGCACTGGAGACAGCCCAGTCCAACAAACCCCTGACCCCTGGGACAAGGGGAGAGGGAAGAGAATGCATCACTCAGCTCCAAGGGGGCTCAGCAGTGAGGAAGAACAGGAGGGGGCTGTGGGTGCCAGGGGCAGAGAGCACCCCAGCAGTGCTCTGGGAGATGATGTTTGGGGGAAAGGGGGACTCAGCACGGGGTGGTGGTGAAACACAATCAGGAGCAGCCAGAATTGGGGTCACTGCCTGCAGCTGCTGGCAGGGTTCTGGGGTTGTCCCACCATTAGGGTCATTGCCTGCAGCTCCTGTTGGGGAAATCTGGTGTTCTAGGGGTGCTGTTTAGGGTGAGCTTAGGGTTGGGGTGAGGGCTGCTGTGCCTGTAACCTAACCCCACCTGGCACCCTGTGTCCTTTGTACCCCTAACCCTCAGTGTCAGCTCTCCACCTGTCAAGGCCCCCCTTCTTGCCCCTCAGCCCACAATGTCTGTGTGTCACCCCAAGCCCCCCAACATTGTCCCTTGGCCCCCTAACCTCCACTGTGCACTCTCCCTCCCCTAACCTCACTCTTTTTAGGGTGAGGTCAGGGGCAGCAGTGCCTTCCCGTGGAAGCCACACTCATTGCAGCCATGCAGCAGAAGGGACCCGGCACGGGGCATCCCTGTGGCCCAGGGGGTGGGGAGAAGGTGTGTGGAGCAATGATTATCCTAAATAAACACACACACACACACACACACATACACACGGCTACGGTGGGGACTGTCCCCTCCAGCCCCCAGGTGTGGCACAGCCTGAGCAAGCAGCTCCTGTGCATCAGCCTCCAATCAGCTCGTGCAGCAGGTGAAACACAGGTTACACCTCCACAGCCCCCTCAGGACCCTTCCCTAAATCTCCAGGGCAGATCCCTGCTCCAGCCTCTTCCACAGGCGCTGGGGAGCAGGGACCCTCCAAGAAGCCACATCCTTCTATTTAAGGGTGGCGTGGGTGCCGGGGTGGGCTCATTCGGGGGTGTTCTCTCCCACCCCACAGGGACTCTGGGACCGCTCGTCAGGGATGGGAACAGTGCTGTCCTCCCCCAGCTCCGAGTCACGGGGAGCCTCCCCCCAGCCTCCCCCCAGCCGTGTCGTGACGCTCCCCTCGAGGGGAGCCACGCGTGCGGCTCCGCTCCCACACACGGAGGAGCAGTTGCCAAGGAAGCCATTCCCCGAGCCCAGAGCTGGCTTGGAAGGTGGGTGACAGCCTGGCAAAGTCCCACCTGGCTGCTCTCATGATGGATGGGGGGGTACCAGGGCACGGCAGCACGTGAGGAACGCCCTGCCCCTCTGTGAAGGTGGGGAAGGTGATTTTCCTGGGCAGGGGCCATGGGGATTATCACAGCCTGCTCCCCCCTCCGTGGGTTTGGGGGCATGGAGGGCTGGGGTGCTCAGCCCCATGGTGGTTTCCAGCCTCACTGACCCCCCCTCCCAGCCCCTGAGCCCCTTGGCGCCCCCACAGCCCCCCTGCCAGCCTGTCCCTGCTATTTGAAAGATGAGCCCCTGGCAGAGCCGGGCCAGGCACCGAGTAACCGGAGCCGGGAAGGAGCGGTGACCCCCGGCCCATCCCATTATAGCCGGCCCTAATCCCGGCCCGGCTGGGTGTCACATTCCCCCGGGAACGGGAGAGCTGCAGGGACACGTCATGTGCCTGGGGGTCCCCTGATAGAGACAAACCCACTGTCCCTGAGCTCTGGGGACAAAGAGAACAGCACATGGAGGGCTCAGGCCTGCAGCCGGGTCACCAACACCCCTCGAATGTCCCTCCCCAGGGGACCAAACACCTCCCCGCGGGCACTGCCGGAGGAGGGACAGGAAGGCGCCTCTCAGCCCTGCCCGGCCCCTTTTTGCCCCCAGCCCATCCAGCACCGTGCTGCTGCCGGTGAGGGATGCTGGGACTCATCCGGGGCGGCGGGGGCAGCACGCGGAGCCCTCCCTCCATCCCGCTCCACAGCCGGAGCCTCTCCCCGTTAGGTGGCAGCAGGAAACCACAGCGTTGGCTTTTCCGACCTAAATTATTCCATAATTCTGTGATTCTGGCTACGTGGGAGCGCGTCCCCCGCAGGAAAACCTGCCGGTTCCATCCGAGGACGCTCCTTCCCGCCCTGCCGCCTCGGGTCATTCACTGGCCATTAGGTGACCCTGTGCCCGCCCTGACCCATGTCCTCCCAAAGCCCTTTGGTCAAACCCCCAGGCCATGGAGGGGACACGGGCAGGGCTGCTCTGGCTCCCGCTCCCTCCCTTTCACCAGCAGCCAGCTTGGCCCCATTTCCCGTCCCATCACCTCCGGCATCGCCTCTCGCTCCCGTTCCTCTGTGTCACCCCGCGCCCCCTGTGCCTCCGGAGCCGGGACTCTGCCAGCAGCTGAGTCACCCCGGTGACCAGCACCTGAGTCACCAGGACCAGGGAAGTTCCCCGGTCCTCGATGCTTTTCCAACCGGAGCTGAGTAAACGGGAAAGTGTCAAGGAATTTGGCTGGGGAAAGTGTTTTCTTGGAGCCCCGGGTGCATCCCCTTTGCCACAGTGGACTCAGAGCTGGCCAAGGAGTGGGGGGCTCCTTCCCTATCATACAGAGAGATTCCAGGGCATGGAAGAGTAGGAAAGGCTGGGAAATTCAGGAAAAACATCCCTGTCCTTGCACCGCGTGTCCTCCAGGCCCCTGCAAGTGCTTTGCAGAGTATCCCCCCACCCCTCCTTGGATGCTGCCAGCAGCCGCCACCTCCTTCGCTGCCCTGATCAGATTTGATGTGCAATAAAATTCCTTTATTAAAAAAATACCAGGCGGCCAGACCGCACTGTGAGCCCGCCAGAGAGCCCTCGATTAATGACCCCTCGCATTCCCCTCCGCCGCCTCCCCGTTAATGATTTACAGCGGCTCCTCTCCAGCCTCTCCCCTCCCTCCTCGCCACCATCGGCACCTCCAGGCCAGAGCACAGGGAAGGGGCTCCAGGGAGCGCCCACAGGGATTTTCTCACCCCTGGCATATTCCCTGCCAGGGGACACCAGAGGTGAGGAAGTTGCCACCACCCCCAGCCTGGCTCAGCCGCATCCTCTCACAGGGGAGCGGCACACGGCGCCATTCCTGGTGCTGCCCTGATTGCTGCCGCCTCCTCCCTGCCAGGCGGGACCCCGGCTGGGCTGGCAGCCTCCCCCCACCCACCTGAGCCCCAGCACGCTCGGTGCACATGTGCTGGAGTGTGGGGGGAGTCGAGAGCGGGGCCAGGGCTGCCCCCCGCAGCAGCCCCAGGCTTTGTGCTCCCGGCACGCAGCCCCGAGGAGGTTTCATGTTACTGGGAAACTGGGATGGCGGGATGTTCCCGGGGCAGCCCCGCAGACAAAAGGCCATTGTGCAGCCGCGCAGCGATGGCTGCAGCCCCGGAGCATCCCGCTCCCTGCCTGAGCCAGCAGCCACCCCAGGCCCAGGAGGTGGCACAGCCGGCGTTGGAGGAGCAGAGGCACCCGCCAGGGGCCTGAGCAGCTCCCCAAAACTCATGGGATGCTGCAGGAGAGTGCCCAAGTCGGAGCACCCCACACACGGCCCGTTGCCCATCCCCATCCCACCATCAGCAGCGCCCAAAATGCCTCCTCTCCATCCCAGGGGACAGGAGTGGCACTAAACCAGACCCTGCTGGCACTGAGTAGGGGTGACGGGCAGGGACATGTCCCCACAGGTCAGGACGTGCAGGTGAGGGGTGGCTGAGCCTGAGCCGCTTTCCAGCCCCACCGGCTGATCCTGCTCACCCTGCGGCCGCCATGGATCAGCCTGTGCTGTCTCAGGATCATCAGGGTACAGGGAGTTATTTATGTGCATTTCCCTGTGCGGGGGCTGTGCTTATTGCAGCCCCAAGCACTCCGGAGCCCAGGGAAGGAAGCACCTCCAAATCCTTCCCTGCTCCCACCGCCACCAAATTCTCCTCTGAACCCCAACTCCCGCCGCGCCCCATTAACTGCTGTTCCAGAGGCTCTGCAGGTGACAATGACACCCACTCGTAATTAGCCAGGTGGCCCTTCTAATCACCCAACAACCTGAGCTGACTCAGAGGATCGGGTTTCCCCTTTCCCAGGGAAATTAGCAGGAATTAGGAGCACAAATCCCAAACGCAGCTTTGCAGGGCTCGGTGGCAGTGCCAGGATGCAGGGCAGGGCAGGATAAAACGTGTGCCACTCAGGGCCACCGTCTGGTCCCCCGTGTACCCCCTGGGTGCTTTTGGGGACACCTGATCAGCACCTGCGGTTCTGAGGAGCTCAGGGAGCTGGGGGTGATTTCAAGCACCTTTTTTTTCAGGGCACTTTCCAGAGGTGCAGCTTTTCCGGAGCACTGGGCACCCGTTTCACCATCAGCGCTCCTCTGGGGCCTGAAATACTGGCTAAATAAATCGAGATAGGAACTAAATCGTGTGTGCACGCCCCATTTGCAGCTCCTCGTGCACCCCACGGGGCTGGCCTGGGGCTGCATCCTGCAAACCCCGGGCTCAAATCGGCGGTTTAAGCCTGTAAGTTATCAGGTGATTTAGGAATTTGTCCCCAGAATGGGGCTGCAGGAAAACGCTGCCCTGGTGAGAGCTTAATCTGCTCCAGGGGTGAGAAGGAGGAAGGAGCCATTTAATCAAATTAACAGGCCTGGTTTGGGGTGGGTCCGGGGCTGTTTGGCCGCATGGGGCTTCATCAATGGGGCCATCGGGGAAACAAAGCCGGGAGGGGAAACAAAGGCCACGTCCCTGTCCCTGTCCTCCCGCGCTATGGCCGGCCAGCCCTGCGAGCACCCGGACCGGGACATCCCCGTTCGCATCCCGGGGGGGTTCCCAGCGGGTTCGGCCTCCGGGACACCGGGGCTGCGCGGCTCCGTGCGATGCCACCCGGCACGGCACCCGCTGTGCCCCGCGTTGGGCTCAGCTGCGATTGGGGGGGGGGGGGGATAATAAATCATTTGTTCCCCTGTTTCAAGCCATTTTCAGCTTCCTGTCTTGCTGCAGAACTCAACGGCGGGATGGGGGATGCACAGCCCTGCCCCCAAACCCACTCGGCCGCGAGCTGTAAATCAGGAACCCAAGTGCAGAAACAAAAGTGAAAATGTTCGTTCCGGAGTGCAGCAGTGGGCTCTGCTCCAGCCCAGTTTTTTCGCTGTTTTGCCCTCCTTGCACGTGGCTGTGTGTCCGTACCTGCCTGCTAGGCCATCTCCCCACCTCTCTCTAGTTCTGGGGCACCCCTGCAGCTCTGGTTTTCTTTAGAGACCAAGTGGTCACCCCACGGGTGAACCCGGTGTGGGGAGACTCCAGCGTGGGCTCAGAGAGTGGGGAGCTGCCAAAACTTGGAGGGATTAAAGCAGAGCAGCCCCGGTGGTTTGCAGGACTCGGCTGCTGCCATTCACGGGGAGTGCACAGTAAATAACGAGGGATATTAATAACAATGAGCCTCTGCCAGAACACAAACCAAATTCCTCATTGGGCTCACGGCAAAGGGGAAGCCTGAGCAGCAGCGTTGGGGTAAAAAGCACTCTGGCACATCCAAACCCAGGCAGGGCTGCCTGCAGGTGGAGAAACGCTAATTTTAGCCCAAAAAATGGGTACTTGGGGTCTGTAAACAACCCCTGGCTGGGCACAAGGCCCTGAGATGGGGGAGACCCAGCAGAGCTTGGATCAGGGTGCAGGCAGGCTGTGCCTGCTCTTCCTGCAGGTGTTTGGGAACAGGAGCCCTCTTGCTGGAGGGTTCTCCCCATCTTTGTTTCATTTTTTAATTGTGAGAAATGGACACTGCTCTGATTTAGGCAGGGGAATTTGTAGGGGATTTGAAAAATCCAAATAACAGTTAGCAGACACAAGTGCCCCAAGCCTGGCTGGGTCTGGTTTGTTTTTCTTCACAAACATTCCCTGCCAGAGCAGTTTTGCACAGGCAGATATTGATTCTTTCACATTTCATCTTTTTAAGGGTCTCCTTTTTTTTTAAATCTTTAAACAAAAACTTTTCTGAAACTGAAACTTAAATCCAGCAGTCTGAAGTTCAGATCTTCACTTCAGAGTTCAACCCTTAGAGTCAGGATTGTCAAAAGCACCTAAATCAGAGTTTCCATAAGATTTGTGATTGTTGTTTTCTCAGGAGTTTGCAGAAATTTTGCACAACGGGATGCTGAGCTTGGATTTCCCAGTCTCCCATCAAGGAAAAGCAGCGCAAGATCCCAAACCCTCAACTTGTGTTAGAAACTGCCCTGACCCAGTGGGGACCTGGGTTTTGGGGTACCTCACTGGAGAGCTGATCTCAGCTGACTCCAGACTGACCCAAACCCCTTCCAAACCAACCAGAGGAATTCTGAATGAAGCTCTTCACTGCAGACTGAGCCCAGCAGCTGCATAAAACCCAGGAGAGCCTCGGGGCCACCCAGGAGCCCCCAAACCCCACTGTGCACCGAGCAGAACCTGCCCCACAGCAGCCTCCCCTTCCGGCAGTGGTGCTGCAGTAACACATTAATTAATATCACACATTTAATTAATATCACAGCACCATCCAGGCGGCCCTGGGGGCCCCGGGGAGGGGGCCCCCACTGCTGGTGCCTCCACATGGGGACCAGAAGCTTTCGTGGGGGTTGACCTGGTGAGAAGGCAACAAACAGAAGCAGCATCGTGCTCTGGCCATCGGCAGATGGTGACTGCTCCCACAGGGACACCAAACCCCCCAGGCCAGCCCAAAATACGGAGAGGGGAGAGCCGCGGGTGTTCCCATGGGGGATCACCCACAGTGGGGTCACCGCCCCCCCAGGTACGGCCGCACCGGGAGCATTCCCAGAGCGGGAGGACGAGGGTGTCTCAATCCTCTCCGGCCTCCCAAGGGGACGCTCCATCCGGCTCCGGGGACCCTCGGGCGGGCAGGGCCAGGGGCGCAGCCGCCGCCGCAGCCCTTTGAACGGCCCTATCGCTCCCGGCCGCGCCGCCCCGCGCCGCCCCCGCCGTGATGCGGCCCCGGCTCCGCCTCCCCCGCTCCGCCGGCGCTGGGAGCTCCCTTCGCCTGTTTGCCCTTATTTAATTTCGAGTGTGATTTTGCTATTTTTAGCAGCTGGATCCCCTCCAGTAAGGCTAGGAGCGCGCTCCGGTTTTTTTTTTCCCCCCTCTCCCCCCTTTCTCCCCCCCTCCTATTTTTTTTTTCCCCTCGTTCCCTGCAAATGATTTTGACCCAGCTTCCTTCCTCCTGGAGCAATTTTTTTTCTCTCTCTCTCTCTCTCTTTATTATTTATATAAATACGCGGGGCCTGGCGGGGCCGGGGATGCGGGGCTGAGCCGCAGCCTCTCTCTTCTCCTTGCAGATCCGCAGTCGCCGCGGGCGGGGGGTCCCTTCGCTCCGCAACACAGACCCGCCGGGAAAAACAAAACCATCGAGCCGCCCCCAAAACCCACCGCGAACGCCCGGCTCCGCGATCAAGCTGACTGTGAGTGCCACCTTCCTCTTCCTTTGCTGCGGGGGGCCGGGGCTCTGCTTCCCCTCGCCGCATGCGGGGCACGATCGGCCCCGGCGTGTCGGGCTTTGCAGGGACGCGGCTGCGTGCGGCTCGCCGTGCTTCGCTTTATTATCGGTATTAATTATTGTTAATAGCAGCCTGATGCACCTGGCGGGCCGCGGCGGAGCCGGGGGGGGGACGGGCGGGGGTCCCCGAAGCCGCTGCTCCCACCGCCGAGCGACTTTGCTCCACTTACTCGGCTGCGGGTGATGCAAACGCCCCGCACCGAGCCCGGGGGGCCCGCACGGCCCCGGGACGGCCCCGGGACGGCCGGCACCGTGCAAGGTGCGCGGGGCCGCGGGCGCTGCGCGGGCGGGCGAGCGCGGCCCGGCGGGGAGGCCGGGGCGGCGGGAGGTGCGCGGGGCCGCCGCGAGGCCGAGGCCGGCTCTCGGGGAGCGAGCACACGCGGTTCGGGGCGAAGTTGTGCTGCTGGGGCTCGGCCCCACGCCGGATGGTGCCCCCGCACCCCGCCATTCCCGCAGCCCGCCCGCAGCGCCGGCTCCACGAGGGGTTTTATTACACCACCCCCCCCCAGGACAGGGGCTTCACAAAGCCCTGATGGTGCCCTTCCTGCCTCTTTTCTTTCTCCTCCACCTCCCTCCTTCCTTTCCTTTATCACTTCCTTTTATTATGCATCCCAGGAAGGAAGGGGGGGACTTTGCTCAATGGCAGCCCCGGGGTGGGGTTCAGAGCAGCCCCACGGCGGGTCTGTGCTAAGGAGGAGCCCGCACATCCCTCCCGGCCCGCACCCCTGCCCAACAGGCTCTTCAACTTCTGCTCCACGATTCCTTCCCCTCCTCCTTCCCCATCCCTCTGCCAGGAGGTGCGGCTGGGATCCCTCTCCAGCTGCCATCAGGCTGGATTTTCTGGGCGTGAAGAGCTTTTATATATATATATATATATATATATATAAAAATATATTTTTTTTTTAAATTTAAGATCTAAGGCCCCCGCCTGTCTCCCCGCTTCTCCTGGGCCAGTTTGTTTAATCTAAGAGTAGGTGGCAGGAGCGGGGGATTTATGGGGTTATCAGCACAGAGCAGCATAAGCCAGCGCAGGCAGCTGGGAAGGCGAGACCAGGCCCAAGAGCAGGCGGGAGCGTCGCTCCGAGGGGACAGGTTGGCCCTTGTGCAACCCAGAGGTGGCCGCTGAGGACGGCCCAGCTCACGCTGTGGAGCAGAGGGAGCGATGAGGCTGGGGGAGGAGGGCCCGGCGGCTCAGCATCCATAGGGATGGAGAGGGGAGGAGGTTTCCTTCCCCCAGCTCCCTCAATCGACGGGCAGATGTGGCCCCTCCACCTCCAAACCGTGCAGAGATGTTCCCCCCGCCCCCGGCCGCGGGGAGCCCGGCAGCCCCTGCCCGCGTCCCCCCACTGATTCCTCCCTGCCTGGAAAGGTTTCTCCCTCAGCTGCTTCCTCTCCTCCATGGCAACCCAGCTGCTCCCTCCCTCCCTCCGTGGCTCTGATGCGTGTGAGCAGGGCCGGAGCTGCTCCCGCCATGTGCCCGGCGTGGTCCCACAGGCTGGCAGCACACCCGGGGCAGGTGCTGCCGAGCCGGGGGCGCTGAGGGGGGCTGGGGCTGCTCTCGGGAGCAGGGAAGGGGCTGGGGTGGGAGAGAAGCATCCCCCATTTCCAGCATCCTCCTTCCCAGCCCCCTCTACCAGAGTCCCCCGAGCCCCCCGAGCTCTGGAATCCCTGCAGAGAGCTCTGAGGTGCTGGAGGGAAGGGGAGGGATGGGTGGGTGGGATGCACAGGGGTGGTTGGAAAGTGCACGTGCTTTCCCCAGCACCAACAACTTTGCAGCAGCAGCTGCTTTTGGGGGGGATGGGGGAATACCCAGCGGCACCCCCGTCCCATGGAGGGTCCCCCTGGCATTCCCTGCTGGAGCTGCTGTGGGGTCTGGTTCCTCCTCCAGGGGAGGAGAGCCCAGCAGGGTGGGGGCCATGCTGGGCCCTTCTGTTTCCAGCTGCAGGAGGGGGCACAGAGCAGCTCGAGACTGCTCTGCCTCTGACAGAAATTGACTTAAAAAGAGACAAAATCCCAGTCCCAGCCCGACCAGCAGCCGGCCCTTTGCTGGCCTAAATCTAAACCATACTTCTTTTTTTTCCTAAGAGACTCCTTGAAGGGCTCTGGGATGCTGTGAGTAATATTTTCGGGGTGTTTACACTACAGCATGGTTTCTGTCTCCCAAAAAAAAAAAAAAAAAGACTCCGAGGGTGGTTTTTGTTGTTGTTGTTCTGCACTCATGAGTCACTTCCAGAGGGGAGCAGGAGCTGACGCCTGTTTTTTGAAAAGGCTCAGAGGTCTGAGAGTGGCTCCTCGGGCTGCATGTCCTGCCCACACCCTCCCCAGTGAGGCTCAGTGTCCCAAGGGGCTCAGCACCCTCTGCCCCCACAGCCCTGCTATCCCAGCTACTCCAACACCATCAAATTGGGACCAGTTCCTCAAAACTGAGCATTATTATCCCAGAGGTAGGAGGGTGCCTCCATCAGCACACACAGGCTGGGCACACAGCCTCAGAACTGCCTCTGTTCCTGCTGGGAAGCCTCACATCCCCACCCTGGCAGGTGTCCCCAGCGTGTGGGGTCACCACCAGGGCTGGGGCAGCAATCCTGCTCCTTCCCACCCCGAGTCCATCCTGCCGCCTCCTGGGCTGGCAGCCGGGCACGGAGCCACCCCCACAGCTCTGGAAAAGCAGGTTTTCCCTGTGCCCCTGGGAAGCAACGAGGTGGAGAGGGGAAGATGGAGCCTTTTCCTTGGTGGAATTGCTCCAAGAGCTAGGTAGAGTTGCCCAGCCTTTGGGGACATGCACAGGGGAGGTGACAACCTGGTGTCATCAGGTCAAGTGCTTGTCCCTAACCTCAGCTAGGCAGCAGGGGCAGGGCTGTGGGACCCTGAGCCCCACTCCAAGGCCCTGGCACCCTTGTGGGGACACCCAAAGTCCTTAATGCCACCACTCACCCTGCCTCAGCTCGCCTGTGCCAGCAGCACATTTGGGATTCCAGATTAAATCTGGAGCCTCCTTCAGGAAAGGGGCTCTGCAGGATGGGCAGGCCAAGCTGCTGCTCCCCAAATGCCTGAGGGGGTCCCAGGAGCTGGGCACTGGCTGCTCCTGCAGGGTGGCTGTGCCATGGGCTCGGGCACTGCCCTGCAGCCAGGGCATTTTGCTGCCCAGCAGATGCCAGGAGCGTGCAGGGGGCATCTCCTGCCCTGGGGTGAGGGCTGGGGGATGCCACGGCTGGCATGGCGAGCCAGAGCCGTGCCTGACTGACCTTCCTCCCTCCCTCCCACTCCTCCTCACCCCGCTGGGACAGACGATGAGTGAATCCAGTGCCAAATCCAGCCAGCCCCTGGCCTCCAAAGGGGAGAAAGACGTGTCGGAGAAGAGGGGCCGAGGGCGGCCCAGGAAGAAGCCGCAGGTACGTGGGGTCCCCTATGAGAAATGGGGGGCTGGGCACCCCCAGGGTATGGGGCAGCAGGAAACCCCCCCACACCTACACCCCAGGCTGGGGACACCCTCAGTGCAGCCCTGTTACCCCTTTGGGCAGCACCTCCCCAGGGCTCACCAGCAGCAAGACCTTCCTGGGGGTCTCCAGAGCCCCCCCGAGCTCCTGGCCCCTCCTGGGGGCTCTCCTGCCCCTCCCCAGGCCCTGCTGAACCTGCCTTTGCAGACAGGCTAATTAAAGCCCCATTAGCAAAAGCTGCTCAGAGAGATAAGATGCTGCTGGAGCCTTTATAGTACCAAACCCCGCTCAGCCCCCCCGAGGCAGGTGGGGTTTGTGCACAACGTTTTCCTGCAGAAAAGGTGATTTGTGGCTTCTCCAGCACTTCTTCCTCAGCTGCAGCACCAGCAGCAAGCAGGGTGTGGGCTGAGGGGCTGTGGGGATCGTCCAGCTGGGCTAAGTGGGTGATGCTGGGGGTGGAAAAGGTCACCTATGCCCAGCTGAAGGACACACGGGAGCCTGTGCCTGGTGTTTGCCAATCCCAGTGTGACCAGGGCTCCCACATGGGAGCATCCCTGCCCTGGCAGGGTCTGCAGGGACTGGAGCATCCCTGGCTGCTCTGGAAGCCACTCTGGGCATGCAAACCCCCTGTGCTCTCCCTCCAGCAGGAGCCCAGCGAGGCCCCGACCCCCAAGAGACCCCGTGGACGGCCGAAGGGCAGTAAAAACAAGGCCACCCCAAAGGGCAGGGTAGGTACCTGGGACAGGGTGCTCCAGCTGGGTGCTGGTACCACAGCAGGTCCAGTTTGAGCTCAGTTATGGACAATTCAGGGCAGATCTGCCTCTGAGGTGGGGATGGGGGGAGGAATCTGGCCCAAGGAGGGTGGGGGAGCTGGGGGCCATGTGTCAGCACCAGGACACCCGAGATAAACCTGTTTGCAAAACGTGCGACTCACATCCTGCACCCACCTCGTGACTCATGGGGCATCCCAGGGCTGGGGGGGCTTGGGGGGCTGGCAGCAGCACCCCAGGAGATGCCACTGGGGTGATGAATCCGGCAGTCACGGTGGGAGGAAGGGGAACACCGCCCACCCCTGCCAGCATCCTGGGGACAGCCTGACCAAAATGCCTTTTTTGTTATCCTGGCTCAGAAAGCTGCAGTCACACCAGGGAGGAAACCTCGAGGGCGACCCAAAAAATCGGTGAGCAGGCTTTTCCCTTCCCCATCCACCCTGGTAGGGCACTAGGCACTTTGGGGGCAGTACAGCTCCCCAGAGAGCCCCGTGAGTGCAGCGTGGAGGCTGTCAGGTTGGAGGAGCTCAGAGCAGTTGAGCCAGTAGGACGCTGCACTGAGTGGGCTCTGAAGCCTCTAGAGGTGGGGGTTTGAGGAATCCTGCCCACCCCCCCTCTGCATGGGCCCAAGAGCAGCGCTGGCTGGCTGGTCCTGCCCTGGGGACATGCTGGCACACGCCTGCCCGGGTCCCTGCACAACATTCCTGCAGCCCACGGGTGCAGCCACCCCCTTCCTTCCCTGAGCTTCCCCTCCTCCATTCCATTTTTTCTCCTTTCCCCCTCGGTTCACAGCTCAGGCGGGTGCCAGGTACCTGGACAGTTTCATCTCCTTTCCCTGTCTGTCCCAGATTTTGCTCCTTTTCCCACTGAAATTCCTCGCAGAGCCGAGGGCTTGGGGCCAGCCAGGGCTGCAAACCCGAGGTGCCGTCCTGGGGCCCCCTGTGCCGGTGTCACAGTGCCAGGGCCTGTTTGGGGACCCCAGGCTGTGCAGCCAGTGCAGGGGGGTGTGGGAGGAGCCTGTCCCGTGCCAGCGGGGCCGTGCCGGGACACGATGTCCCGTTCTGGCAGGCGCGGTGGCGTTTTTGTGAATGGAGCGGGAGGAAGCGGGGGCTGCTGTGACTCAGGCTCACTCAGCCCTGAGTCACCGCCGCGTGCGGGGTCACGGCCGCCCACCCCGGCCTGGGGGCTGGACAGGGACACCCGGGGCTGGACAGGGACAGCCTCGGCTGCCACCACCCCCCTGCTGGCCACTGGGGACCCGGCCGTGGCAGTCCCACGCTCAGAGGTGTTGGTGGAGTTGTGTTCTCCCCTCCTCACTGTCAGCCCACCCAGGGGTTTCTCACCTGGGATTTACCTCCGAGCTGGGGTCAGGGCCAGTCCTTGACCCAGCTGAGTTTCCCTCGTTGCACAAGGGGTGTGATGTGCCCGGCCAGCCCTTGGTGCAGGGGCACTGGAGTGGGGCTGCGCTCCCTGACACCCCCCGGCCACGCTCCCTTGCCTTGCAGCAGCAGGACGAGGAGGAGGTGAACATTTCCCAGGAGTCATCCGAGGAGGAGCAGTGACACCTCCCGAACCGGCGCTACCTCATCGCCCGACGGCCCCGCAGCGGCCGGGGGAGAGGGGTGGGAGAGACCCACTGTGCCGCCCTGGCTTCCTCCTCCTCCTCCTCCCTCCTCCGCTCCCTCCTCACCCTCAGACAACGGCAGCACTGGAAAATGGCCCAACCCGGGCGGCCCCCGCAGCCCCCGCCCGGGGGGGGCACCTGCCCCAGCTCCCCCTCCCCAGCCCTGGGGTTCGGGGCACCCCACTGGAAAGGGGGATCATGGCAGAGAGCCGGGGCTGGCACCCCCCACCTTCGCTGCCCCCCATGCAGTGATCTCACCCCACCAAAGTGGGTGCTGGCTGCCCCCCCAGCACTGGGCTCTGCCCTGGGGCCTCTGCAGGGAAGAGACAGGGGGGGCAGTGAAGGTGAGACCCCCCCAAAATGCATTAGACCTTTGCTCTGGCCTGCTGCTACCCTGGGCAACCCCCTTGGTCCCCCCAGTCCTGGGTGACTGCACTGTGTGCGGGAGCAGCTCCCGTGGCGAGGGAGCCCATCCCTGGGGTGCCCACCCCCAGGGGTGCCAGTCCCCAGGGGTGCCCGGGCACGGCTGGCTCTGGGCAGCCCTCTCCTCATAGGTTCTGGTATATATATATATTTTTTTGTTTAGTACTTTTTTTCCTTTCATTCACAACTACCTCTGGATATTTAAGTTCCACTCTCTGAACTCACAGACGTGCTGCTGCACTGCCAGGGCACCGTGGGCTCGGTGGTTCCTGTTTTCGGGGTGTTGCTGGGGGCTGTGGGGTATTTTTTTTTTTTCCCCCTTTTTTTTGGGCTTCATTTTTCTTTTTTTTTTTAATTGTTATTTTGAGGTCTAGTTTGCTCTGCTGCTTCAAGGGATCGAGGCTGGCAGGGCAGAGGTGTGGGAGGACCATGGGATGCTCCCCCTGCCCCTCTGCCCCAGCACGACGGCTGCAGCGGGACCGGAGGTCGGTGCCGGGCGGCCCCGGCGGGAGAGAATCGGGGTTTGGTTTGGGTTTTTTTTTGGTTCACTGTTAACGACCTTTTGGGTTCCTATTTGCAGTTACTTGAATAAAACATTTTATGGATGTTTGTGATGCCTCTGTCCCGGGCCCTGGCTGGGTGGGGCAGGGCTGGCTCCTCCCGGGGCATCTCCTCCACAGGGACATCCAGCCATCCATGGGGAGAGCTGCCGATGGAAACACAAACAGGCAAAGCCCTGCTGCCCCCCAAACTCCCAGCCCCACTCAGAGCCCCGGGACCAAGGCAGAGACATGTTTATTTACCCCATCTTCCCCCAGGCATCCCATGCCAGCAGAGCCTGCTGCTCCCTGCCAGTCTGCCCGCCCCAGTGGGCCCTCCTGGTGCTTTCCAAGGGGCTGCTGGAGCAGTTCAAGCAAAAAAAATATGGCAAAACCAGGCACTGAGGTAGGAGATGTCCCATCCTGGTCAGTGCTCAGTGGTGGCATCGTGGCATCATTGTGGGCACATCCTGCCCGTTCTGGCTGATGGAACCAGTGCTGCCCCCGTGCTCCCTTCCCTCCCATGGGCAGGATCCGGTCACGGTGCTCCAGGCAGAGTCAGGCCCTCCAGTCCCTTCGTGGGGGCCAAGGGGGCGAGGGTCCCCCCCAGCCGGGCACCACCTGCAACACAGAGGGACACACCTGCAGCCCAGGGCATGGCGGCAGGTGGGGAAGGCACTGCCCACGCAGCCCAACCCTCCCAAAAACCTCCGTTCTACACCCAAAGCCCCGCTCCCTCGAGGTCAGACTCAGCGTTCTTGGCGGTCTTTCCCAACTTCAATGATTCCCAGAGTTCCCTCGGGACAGGCACCTCACTTGCTGCTGCTGCTCCTTGAATTCTTCATGGAAAAACTGGATAAACGCCAATTCCCAGCACAGCGACCCACCTGAGCCTCCTCAGCCTCTACCAGCAGCTCCTGCTCCGACTCGGGCGGCTCCTCAGCCGGGTCGTAGCTGTACATGGGCAGCAGCCGGTGCCGCAGCCGGTCGGACCTGCCGGGGGTCTCTGGTGAGCGCTGACCCCGCACCCCCGCAGCCCCCGGCCCCGAGGCCCCGCTCACCTGCGCTTCTTCTTGACGTACATCACCTGCGGGGAAAGGCATCAGCGGCGCGGGGCTCCGCGCTGGGCTCGGCGACCCCCGGAACCCCCCGCCCGCCCACTCACCGCGGCCAGGAGGGCGCCGAGGAGGGTGAGGAGGAGGAAGGGCCCCAGCACGGAGCCCACCAGCGAGTCCCCCGCCGCGCCCGGGGCCGTGGGGGCAGTGGCGTTGCTCATGGCCCAGCGCCGGCTCCTGCCCGCATAGGGGGGGACGCGCCTGCCCGGCCCCACGGACGGGAGCTCTGCAAGCCACAGGCGGCCTTGGGAGTGACCCACGGCCCGGGAATGACCCGTACCCTGGGAATTCACCGCCCGGGAATGACCCACCGCCCGGGAATGACCCCCACGCCGGGAACCCACCGCCCGAGGATGACCCGCACCCCGGAATTCACCGCCCGGGAATGACCCCCACGCCAGGAATGACCAGCGCACAGGTAATAACCCACCTCCCGCCCGGTAATAACCAACTAACCGGTAATGATCCCCCTCCCGGTATCACCCCGTGGCGGGGGGGGGGGGTCACCCCACACCCCCCTCCCTGCAGAGCTGGGATTGGGGGGGAATCCGCCTCCACCAGCGGGAGGACCGGAGGGACCCCCTCACTGGGCTGTGCCCGGGACACTCTCAGACCCCAGACCCCCACCCCAATCCCCCCCTTTTCCTCCTGGTCCGGTTCGGGATGCTCCGGGGTCCCCCCATCTTCCCCCCCCCCCCCCCCACTCCGGGGATCCCCGCGCGCGCGCCACGCCCCGCCCCGCCCACCTGCGCGCGCCGCCCGCACCCGGAACCCGCGCGGCGCGTGACGGGCGAGGGGCGGGGCCGAGCGCGCGCGCGGCAAGGGGCGGGACAACGAGGAAATGGGCGGGGCCTGGGGCGGGGCGGTGGCGGCGCGCGGCCAGCAGGGGGCAGCAAAGACCGGGCCGGGGGGGGGGCGGGAAACGCGTGAGGGGAAAACCAGGGGAAAACAGAAAAATGGGAACCGTGGAGCGAGGAAGGGAAAAACAGGGCAAAAAACTCGGGGCAAGGGAAGAAAAGGCCCCTGAGGGGGGGCGAGTGGAGGGGTGGGCGGATAGAAGGAGGGAGGGATGGGGGAATTGCATATCTGGCCAGGGTGAGTGCCCAGCTGGGGGTGTGGGTGAGAGAAGAGAAAGGGATGGATGGATGGATGGATGGATGGATGGATGGATGGATGGATGGATGGATGGATGGATATGTGGCTGTGCTGGGAGACAACCATCCCACAGGGCCGGGGATGGCCGGGTTTCAGGGGTGCCAGGAGCGTGGGCAGTGTCACCCACACTGGGGTCTGCTGTGGGGCTCCTGCTGTGGCTGCTCTCCCCCAGGCTGGACCGTGAAGACTTTGGCAGGGCTGTGATGGTGCCGGCAGTGTCACCCACAGTGGCGGCAGTGCCCCAGCCCTGATCCCGGCCGCAGGGCTAATCCGCTTTGCCCACAGGGACCAGATGGTCCCGCTAAGTGGGTCAGGCAGGAGCGGGGGACACCAGGGAGCACTGGGCCCCACTGCGCTTCCCAACAGCTACAAAAAATAACCATCGAGGGGAATGGGGTGAAAGAGGAGCCTGGACATGGAGGGGTTGGGGGGACACAGCCCCTGGGCTGGCAGCAGGGCAGGGCTCAGCCACTGCGGAGCATCCAGAGCCTCCTGAGCTGGTAGGGAAGAGCAGCAACTGGTCTGAAGCCTTCCCAAGCCCCAGCCCCTGTCCACCACTGCAATGGGAGAACCAGAGTGTGGGACAGGACCCCCAGTGCCCCCCAGCCCAGCAATGACACCTCAGGAGCCTTCCATGCTGCTACTATCCACGCTGCCCATCCCCTCCCAGCTGAACCTTGCTGTGCCTGGGCTAAAAATAAATCCATCAATTTCTAGGAAAGCTCCTTGGAGAGCATGAGCGAGTGGGAGCACATGGCCAGGAGGAGCATGCGTGCTCCGGGGAAGCGGCATCCTTGGGAGGAGACCGGGGGCCACCAAGCCCCTCCACATGGGCAGAGCCAGCCCAGGACACCTGCAGCATCCCCAGATCCCATGTGCACATTATTTTTTACCAATCCACTGCTTCCCAGAGCACCCAGATGAGGGAAAAAGGGGAGTCAAAGCTGGGGCAGCACAGGACCTGCTCATCCCTGGAGAAATCTCCCCCTTGCTAACCTTGGGGTGGGGAAGGATGTCAGGGGGGCTGAGGGCAGCATCGCCTCCCATCCTGGGGACAAGGCACCCTCGTGCCCGGGCTGTAGGGGTTGTCAGCCAGGGGGACAAAGCTGGAATAGCAACACAGGGTATTTATTTCTGCCCCAAACCCCGCTGTGAGCCATCAGCCCCCTCCCCTGCTCTCCTCGGCCCCCAGCACATAACTGGGGACAGCTTTGCTGAGCCGCTAAGCTCCCGTTTAAGCAGCTGAGCGCAAGTGGCCGGATTTCCAGGCAGCGCATCCCTGCGGCTGCTCATCCGCCCAGAAATGCCGGGGTGGGGGTCGGGTGCCGCGGTCCCCGCGGGGGCACAGCCGCCCCGGCTCTGCTCGCTCAGGCATTAACGCCGCCGTCAGCCCGGATTAATTCTGGGCTCTCGCCGCAGCTGCAACGCGGGGCTGTGGCGCACCAGCCCCCGTGTGCTCTGCGGGAGCAGCCTGGCCACATCCAGATCCCGAAGGGAATTTGTAAAGGCTCGCTTAGGGATGGGTCTCCGCACCAGGACACGTTTGTTTCGCAGGGAAATGCGGGAGCTCGCCTTGCTGTGGCCAGGCAGGCAGCGCCAGCCGCACCACGCACTGCTGGTGCTCTCAGTGCAGGCTCCACCCGGCTGTTTTGTGGGAAAGATTTTGTGAAAGAGGTGGGAGCACATTCAGAGGCTTCTCGAGGCTCTCTCCTTAAAATGCCCCTTTTTATAGCAGAGTGCATGCCCCATCAGTGAGCCCATCTCAACACCAGGCTGTTGGTGACATCCCTCCAGTTCCTCTTCCAGGCTGTGACTGTCCCAAGCCACTGCAGCTTTCTCCTTGGATGACACTTGCCAATCTCCAAGTTCACCCACGATGGAGAGACGAGGCAGGAGGCAGAGCTGTGTGAAATACTGGTGTTTTTATTGGTTGGCACTAGATTACAGCCCACACTCTCGGCAAACTGGCACCCACCAATCTTATTTTTTCAATTTTTCGCTCTTTCAGAGACAGTGACGGCCTCCCTCTCACACAGAACTCAACAGAGGGAAACCCCTCGTGACAGGACCCCACCGCACCACCCAGCTTCACACACGGAGAGCCCTCCTGCCTTTCTGGAGACACTGTACATGAGAGGTCAGACTCTTTGTAGGGATGTCCTGCACCTGCCAGGACTGAGCAGGAGCTGGAGAACACCTGCTCCTGCAGGTGGGGGTGAGGTCGAAGGTAACAGCTCAGACACAAACCAGAGACAAACCCCCACAGCTCTGACCAACCATGGAGAGTCCTTGTTTTGGGGAGGAATGGAGAAGCCTCAGGAAAAATGGACCCTGGTCATTCATCCCTCAGCTGGGTCTGGGGTCCCCTTCTCCAGATTTGGGGAGACTGCAAGGAGCCCCCCACGTACACAGAGCTCATGGAAGGACTGAGCAGCAAATGCAAAGTGATCATTCCAGATTTTCTGATTTAATAAATATAAAATAGGACACACAGGAAATTCAACAAACACTCTCAGACCTCCCCAGGTTTCTGAGGCAATTCTAGAGCAAATTCATCAAGTATAACATCAAAATTCCCATCTTCCCACAAAAAAAAAAAAAAAACCCAAACCAAAAACAAAACAACAACAAAAAACCCCCTGTATGGACTAGCACCAAAGAGAGATTTATAAATCTCCTAAATACAACTTCAGTCCAGTTGAGTTTCTTTTTCACCAGCTCCACTTCAGTTCTGTACAGACCCCTGACACTACCCCAGCACTCAGGATCTCCGCAGCCTAGAGCAGCTGGATTAGTTCATTCCAAGGTTAGGAAAATGAGGATAACACCCTGTGTGTATCAGGGGCTCAGGGAGCAGCTGAGGGACACCCCAGCCATGAGGTCACCACGGCCCTGAAGGGCTGCAGCCACCAGATGATGCCATTACTGAGGAGAAGGGAGCCAGGAGGGAAAACCCAGCCTGGGAGCAAGACCAGAGCAGGCAGAGGGAAAAACTCCTCACACTGCCACAGTCACTGCTTGGGGCAGGTTTGGCTGAAGATGCAGCTCCATCCCCCCCCAGCACAGCCTCCACTTGGGAGGGTCAAGCCCCAAACCAGCCCCTCACCAAGCCCCAGTGCTTCCTGGATGCTCTGCACAGGGATGGATGCTGCATCCGGCTGTGTGAAAACACCAACACGTTAATTTGGGATGAAACAGAGAGAACAGGCAGGAAAACCTACAGCTCTGGTGCAAGGGGTACTCGCTAGACCTGTGCAGCCTCCAGGATTTTGATCCTTGCTCGCTGTGGAATGCTGAACACAGCTTCTGCATGGAAAAGCTGAGGCAAAGGCCCAAAGCCTCTGCTAGATCCAGGAAGGGAACTGAGGATTCCTGACATTCCCTACCCACATTTTTAGCCACTGAATATTTTGTGGCCACACAAGGGAAAAAGCAACACTTGCAGATTCCAACCCCTTTTCATTTTTCCCTTTACAGAGTTTGCTTTAAGGCACATTCCAGCTCAGACTGAACGAGCTGCCTCAGTGCTCCACAGGAAAGTAGGGAAGAGCTGGTGGGAATGCTGATATTGCTGCTCCTTCCAGCCCCAAACCCAGCTCCCACCTTCCCCCCAGCAGCAGGTTTGGGTGCTGCCTGCCCAGCACCCATGGCTGAGGCACCCTGACGTGCACCCTCAGGCTCTGCCCCCTTCCATAAGCTGGGTGATGAAGAGCAGCAGCCCCTCCTCACCTCACACCCCAAACCAGCACTCAAGAGGTACCAGGAGAGGGGACCAGAGGGCTGCTGCACCTCGCTGAGTGTCTGGGGACACCCTCTGTCATACCCTGCTCCCAGCAGTGCCCAGAGAGCACAGCCAGGCTGAGAGCCAGCTGAGAACTGCTCCCAGGGGATGCTGAGACACAAGAGTGACACCTCACATAAGGGTCAGGTCAGCTGAGGTAAGAATCCCACTATGCAATGCTACCAGCTCGGAACAGCACCAGTTTTAGCACAGCTGGGAGCCCCAGGCTCATCCCCTGGGACTCAGGGGCCCCAGCAGAGAGAGTGAGCAGCACTGACCAGGCTGCAGAACCAGAGCACCCTCCCACAGCTCCCCTGGGCCTCCCACAGACAGGGCAATGCTCAGTCCCAAACCAATTCACACCAGTTTAGATAAAACCACTCCAACTGATGGGGGTGCAGCTGTACGAGCTCTAGAGAGAACCTCAGATGCTGAGGAAGATGGGAATTGTGTGGTGCAGGGAGAGGTTCAGGGAGCACAGGGCTCAGGCCTGGTCTGAAATCTGCATCTCTTCCATCAAGGCTATTCCTGCCCCAGGAGCCATTTCCAGTTACAAGGCATAACATCAGCCACTCCGTGGTAACAGCATCAATCCATGCCACATTAAAACACTTTCTTGGCACAATTTATTTTTTCTGACCCAAACAAATAAGCCATTAGCAAGTCATTAACAATATTCTACCCTAAATTGTCAGTTTAACAGCCCTGTAAAAACATTTTTAGTTTAAAAACAAAAGTGTGCATGCTGCTGATATTAAAACTGCAGTTACTCTTTCAGGAGTACCAGCTGTTTTGTTGCAAAGCATTTCCAACATACTAATCTGTACAGTAGAGACCAAGACTCGTTGAAGGCAGTAGATGGCTGTGTCAGGTGCCTCGCAGGGCACAGGGACAGCGACTCTGGGAATTTCTTGGACACTTCCAGATAAAATATTCAAGCCCTTTTGAGAGTTTGGTTCAGGCTGACCAGCACATAGTGAGAAAGGATTGTACATTCGTCTCTAAGTTGAAGTGAGCTGAACTGGTGTAATTTGGGCTCAATTCCAGACGCTTGGGTTTGAGCTACTCCTTGAATAATGGGCTGTTCCTTACGCGTGGTTTTCCATGTCAGCGATCACTGGCACTGCTTTTGGCCTTGCTACTCCACACCGATGAAAGCAGGGAGAACAAGGAAAGGAACAGAAAAGGATCTTAAAATGAACAGCTTCTTGCCAAACTAGCAAGGATACCATTCCCCCTTGTCCCAGGCTCCATGGATATTTCTATCAGATTTTCATATTGTAAGCGCTTCTCAGGAAGAGAGAAAACTCCAGAACAGTGAGTGTTTATTAGAATATTTTTTTGTTAAATAAAGAGCAGGAAAAAAAAAAAAAGGAAAAAAAAAAGTACTGCAGATTTAATTTCACATCTTGGCTCTGCTCTGACAAAGGAGAAGTTACTGAACTCAGCAACCACTTCTTGTCCCAAGCCAGGGATTAATTAATGCCCCTCCCAAAACTTGTACCTGTCCCAACCGACCCCCCCCAACCCCAACCCTTCCCATTTTATTTCCCAACTAGACAACACTGTTGGCAAATCAAGACAGCATGAAACTTACAGCAATAAAACAACAAACCCCCAAGTGAAGTGTGCCTGTGCATCGGGGAGCTCTCCTGTGCTGCTCCCCCGGGAATGCTGCCTGCAGGAGGCAGCTGTACCTTTCATAGAGGGCACACTGCAAGCACGCTCCACGGTGCGACCGTAAGTGCTGCAGAACCACAGGACAAGAGACTGAACACCTGAATTTTCCCCCCGGGACTTCTCTTCAGGGACACGCGCGTGGTTCTCCAAACGCGGCAGCGACGCCCGGTGAGCGCGGTCCGGCGCTTCAGCACAAACCCCAAGTGTCCAGTTCAGCACGGCGTAAGGCATGTGGACAAGAGAGACACGAGCAGGACGCAGCGGGAGCAGGGACAGCGTTGGTGAAGCCTCACTGCAGTTTGTCCGTCCGACCCCCCCCTGCATCCCTGACTCCCACCGCAGCCAGCGCGACCCGGGCGCTATTGCAGCGTTGCTGAGGCTGTTTGGTTTTGGCCAGCGGCTCCAGACCAGCTCCGTGCGGTTTCCCTCAGGTGGAAATGCAGAAACGTTGGTGGAAGCTGCCGGAAAAGCCGCAGGGATGTCTGCAGGGATGTCTGCAGGTGATCCGAACTCTGCCCTCAACTTCAAGTGTCACTGCACTAAATCGGGAGATACTGGTTGGGGAGTAAACTGGCCCAGCCACTAGCACTGTCACAGAATGTGTGTTTTTAAAAAACAGAACAAAAGGCAAACAGATTAATTATGAACCCTTCTTTTCAGAAGCAGACCAGGATTAAAAAAAAAACTCCCGCAAAATTAAAATGTTAGATCCTCCATCTAAAAAAAAGTTTATACAGATGTGCTGCAAGTAATCCCCACACGGGTCTGAGCAGCACCTTACAGTACAGACTAAGACTTGAAGAGCTGATCTCACATTGGAAGTATTTTAATTAAAAAAAAAAAAAAAAGTGGCTCTGGCTGGGGTGACACGAAGGGGACACTTGGGACACTTCAGAGCACAAGGCAGATGCGGGGCTGGCAGCCTCCAGGCCGTGGAGCGGAGTACCAGGAAAGGGGCACTTCATGCACAAAATGTATTTTACAAAATACAGATCCAAAAAAAAAAAGAAAAAAAAAAAAAAAAAAAAGAAGAAAGCAAAAAAAGCCAACAACAACAAAAAAAATCATCCCACCTTGCACTAAATCGCAGCACTCTGAACACTTGCTCTGCCCCAGGCGGCTGCCCATGCCTGGTGTGAGGGAGGAGGCATGGAAACGGGGAGGGGAGGGAAATCCAGGTCTCAGTCTGCTTTAGGGAATTGCTCTGGCAGGGGCCTCGTCAGTCATCTGATGTCGGACACGGAGCTCTCGGAGTACGGCGTGCTCATCACTGGGGTGCCGTTGTTGGCCAGACAGCCTTGCCTCAAGGTCTCAAAATATGAGGCCTGCACTGGTTTATGATACTGCAGAACTTTTATGGCATCCTCTATCTTAAACCATTCCCTTTTCCTTCCTGGGGGCAAAGAGAGACATTAGTAGAAGCAACAGAATTATGTTTTCTGATCTCAGGGGCCTCCCCCTCCAACCCCACACTGACAGCTTCCCATCCCCAGGGACAAGTGTTTGTTTAGGGCAGTACATCCCCTGTCTCACATTTCTTAATTAAAACCCCATTATTTTGCTATTTCTGCAATTTCTAGTCAAGCCAGGTGCTCATTTTAAGACAACTCACTACACACACACCAAGCACCACCCAATTTCCATCAGTTTGCAAGTGGACAAGTGTTCCTGTGGACATCTCTCAGTTCTTACTCTTTCCATAAAGAGCCTGAGGGGAGTCACGTTCCATTTGCTGCAGTGCAGTCACAAGCCTTGTGGAAACAACAGGTTCATTTCCACTTGGGAATCCAATTGAAACACAAAGGTTTCAAAGGTAACAGGGAATGATTAACCCACACTGCCCACATGTATTTCCTCTAGTCTCAAACAGGACAGTTCTTCATCTTTGCTTGGTACCATCCAGTGCAAGAATTAAACACAAAATTGCTGCAGAGGCAGCTGGACACTCACTTGGCTTCTCCTGAGCCACAGAGGTGACAAATCATCAATTTCACAACAATTTTTTTTTTTCCCAAACAACCAAAGGACACACTTTGCAACTTTTCCAATGACACTCACACAGATTCCAGGTCCCAGTGGGATGCTGAGCTGACCTGTGGTTTGTTTCCATCAGTTAATGCAGCATGCACCAAGCTTACCAATATTGACAGAGTCCTCCCAGTCCTCCAACACTTCGGTGACGATGAGTACGTAAACATAAGTCCTGTGCTTCCTGTCCCGGTTCTGGAAGGCAAAGGGGACAGGGTAACCACCAACCAAGAGCAGCAACAAACCTTTCTAGGCAGGAGGGCACTGGGCTGCTGCAAGGTGCATACTGCCCACCTTGGGTGCAGCTCTCCCACAGCACAGCTCATTCTTAGCTACTAAAAGCTGCTGTGTTTTAAATCAGAGAGGTCTGAAAGTGTTGAGAGAGACACCCAAAAGTGTCCCTGATCTGTGGAGCAGTAGTTTGTGGACTGATGTGCTTACAAATTAGTTCTTCAGCTAGGAAGGTTTTGACCTGTTTCACATGAGTTTGAAGGAGTCAGTGCCAGAACAACAGCAAGAGGAGCCGTGTCTGGTACCTGCCAATTGTGCCAGGTGTGGCTGTGAGTGCCACAAATGAAGGGGGGACTCCACTCTCCAGCTTTTGGCAGCACCAAGAATATTCAGCCATATCAGTTATCACCAGTGATTTCACTGAAGTGCTCACTGCAAAGATCAGAATTGCTGAGCAGGTGTGTTTTTATTTACCAGCAAGGCTCACTCCACAGCCCTGCAGAGCCATTGTTACTCCAAGATGATTTTTTGCAACAAAATTTCAGTGTCCATGTCTGAAACTTACCTCAAAAATTCCCACTAATCTTCCTAACGTCCCTTTCACTCCAGCCTAGGGAAGTTGAAAGAGAAAAGAAACATGCTTTAACAACAGCTCAGTACGTGTTTCCTACTTGTGCAGGACCAGTTCCTTTAGGACTGAAAGCAAACGCTTCAAAATTCTGCTTGTCTTAAACCAACACAGTCACAAGGCAAAAAACAGAAATGTATCCTGAGTGCTCAATATCCAAGCATTCACAGGGTTTTTTTCCTCTTGTTTTCCTACATTCAAACAATTTTGAATTCAATCTGGGGGAAGAAGAAATATTTGAAGAGTTACTCCTTGCATACCAATAAAGTCCTCGTGACCAGAATCTCCTCTGAAGGTTATTGCAGCCTGAGCAAGGGGAACATTGGCTTTGGGGTTTGGCAGTTTTACCCCTTCAAAATCAGAGTTTAAGGAAATAAAGTATGTGTAAGACATTCACTTACACCCCAAGAGTGATGTGAAAGCTCCCAGGTATTTCAGGGGTGTCCTGCACACACCTAAAACAAGCCAATATAAATACAAAATGCTGTGATGTGGCCAATATAAATATAAAATGCTGTGATGTGGCCCTGGCAGCAACACAAAGGGCAGATGCACACTGAAATAAAGCTCTTGAATGAAGCAAAGACACAAATCAAGAGATCTAAGCAACAGTTTTGTCTGTTTGAATACTACTGAGGATGTACCACTCCATCACATTTGGTGTCCCTTTTGGCACCTCTCTGCTGGCTCTCGCCCCACCCTCCTCAGCTCACTGTGCAAAATCCCAGCCCACTCTCCTGCCCTTGCTTCTGTTTTATGACTGTAAATGGTTGGAACTCAAGTGCTACAGACAAGATGAGATCTTGCTCCATGATTTAACAGGTCTGAACCAACCCACACAGCCTGGCACACCACCCAGCCACAACTGGGAGGTAGAGTCGGCTCCGTCTCCAGCAGCTGGAACACATCCCATGAACAGCCCAGGGAAATTGTGCCTCTTGCAGATGAGATACAGAGATATGATTATGCCAGGCTTCTCTTTTTTTTAAAAGATGTTTGAGTCACATTAATGCGAAGACAAATTCTCTGTCCTACTGACCAACTGCTGTCAGAAAGGAAGAACTTTCTTTAATGAGACAATTTTCCTGATTAAGTTCCAGCCTACTGCATGAACAGGTACCAGAGAATCCAGCCAGAAAACACCTCACCCCTGCTGCCAATGACTGCTGATGTGGAACTGCCCCAGGAGCAAAGGGTTTGGGGCTCCCTCACTAAGAAATCTAGAAATTTTTTGGTAACGCACACACTGAGCTCCACTTCTAGGAAGTGAATCAACTGAGTCTCCTATTTCATTTTTGGACACAAGCTTTATTGTCTCACCAGTATTTGTGACATCCTGCTGGGCCCAGAGGTGCCTCACTGCCTGTGACTCTGGGGCTATTTCTGGAGTGAGCAGCAGCCCCATGAAGGAGCAGCAATTCCATGCAGGTCGGTGCCCACGTGCGCAGGACGGGCTGGGCAGAGCCCGCTGACCTTTGAGGATTCCACCTCTCTGCCAACCCTGCTGACCTGGCCTCAGCCCTCTCCCAAGGCATCTGGAATGTAAATGCTTCAAATGCATTTCCCTCAAGGAACTCCTTCAGCACTGGGATTTATTTTTAGCTAAGCCATGTTCAACAGGCAGCAGAAACACAGGGAGGAACTGGAGGCTTCCACCTTCACAACATACGGACATGAATGCATTAAAAGGTGAAGGAGAATCAGTTATTTCTGGAAAATAACTGACTTAAACCAATGCTTCACTGGTTCCTGGAAAAGGTTGTTGAATTTCTGCTCTCCCTACCTGTAGGCATTGAATCAGAAGCCAGGGATTTTGTTGTGATGGTTTAGTGAACTCTCAAGTCTGACTAGAAATAAATTTATCTCCAGGCAACTGGCCAGCCTGGAGATGAAGGATGGATTCTGCTCAAGCAGCCTCCCAGGCAGTTTATCCCAGCTCTAGAATGGTGCTGGAAGTAGCAGAGGGAGGTGAGGAGCCCTTCCTTCTGTGCTGGTAAAGAGAGATGATGGAAATAATGCTGTCTTTAAACCAGGATCCTCCTGCTCTGTCCTGCCTGGTCTTATTTGTCCAAAACGGCACAAAAAAACGATGCCAAGAGAAACATGTCTTGTAGAAAAATCATGTTGAATTATCATCACACAAGTGGAGAAAGCTCTAAGCTTTGGTTCACACACAAACTTCTCATGTGCAGTCGTAAATGGCGACATAAAAGAATGGTTTGGTTCAAAAAAACCATTGGGCTGATTTTATAAAACAAGTTCTTACCAAAGCCTGCAAAACACATCAGCCACTGCTCCTGGGGGCCAGTGCCTCTCTCAGCCTGTTTTCCAGGTACAGTGGATTTTAAAGACAACACATACATGACACCCAACACCAAGAGGATTGTCATGCACCTGTTTTTGATGGAGCACTGAATTCCCACACCAACAGGAGAGTTGTCTCTGTACAATGGAACAAACATACATGAAAGTGGCATTCACAGTCTCACACAAATTTCTAACATAGAAGCTGCCCAAGACACCTGAGAAAATAACCTACAGCTGCTATCACTAACAAGTCAAGCTTGGTAACCAGCAAGGGAACTGCCAGGCTCTTCTCTGGGCAAGCTCCCCATCTTCTCCTTCATATGGGCAAGAAAATTTTCTTGAAGAGTTAAAGCACTGTCCCAGCCTCACCCAGGACTGCAGCAGGCTCTGAATCTTAATTTGCAGCAGATGACTCAGGAATTTTCTCCTTGATAGTAAATTAATGGCCCTCCTGGGTCAGACCAGTAAGGCAGAGGCAGCACAATTGATTTTGTGCCCCTCTAAGCACTGGAAGTGCTGCAATCCTCCAAGTACATGGAGAATCCCAGGAGGATCCCAGGAGGATGCTCCTGAACCCATCAGCAGGGGTAGGAGAGCACCAGCACCAACTGTTCCAGCTGCAGGTGTGGAAACAAAGCAAGGCAATCACAGGACAGGATTCCCTGGGAAAGGCACACTCAGGTACAAGAGGACACACAGAGCTGGCAAAATGAGCTTTTCCCCTGCTCTGCTGATCTAAATCAGTGTTCAGGGGAGGAGGAAAAGGCAGCTCTGGCAAGAGCACATCAGCCACAGGCACTGCCAGAGCCAGCTGCCTGCCCAGCACACACTTCAAACCCCCAGTGCACCCAGAGGGGTGGGCTGGCAGCTCAGGACAAGGAACAAAAACCTGGAGGAAATGAAGCTTTACTAGTTCTGCTGCTCATGGAACAACTTGTTTTAATAAAGAAAAATTACTGAAGCCATCCAAGAACAGCAGGTTCAGGTTTCAAAGCTGAAAATAAGTTGGGGTCAGATGCAAAAAGCAGCCTGCAGCAACACCATCTGTTCCTCGGGACAGCTTTTATTTCCTTCCATCTGAGCTAAGGAAAATGTGGGTTGGAATTTCAGCTATTTTACTTTGCTCTATTAGGCTCAAAGCCTGCATCTACTACAGATTACTGCTGGGCAAGAGAACGGTAGTGGAACACCCAAATCTTTGCTCTAAGACCTGCACTACTGAAGGTGCAAATCCCACCCAAGAGGGCTGTGGACACATTTGAAGGATGCTGATTCCAGGCCAGCTGGGCAAACTCTGCCATCTCAGAGAGGGTCAGACTCATTCATCTAATTTGGTACTGCATGACACCTTTATTTGCTTCTACACTTGTGAAATAGAAATGAAATTCCATGTCAGAATGAAGAACTTTCAGATACTGCAATCGTTTTGTGAAGTCTGAGTACACAGGGTAAGGGACAGGGACTTTGAGTCACCACTTGCACTGGGTATGACCAATAGGAAGGGTTCAAAGGCCATCATCTCATCATTCAGCTGTGGCCCTGCAGTACTTTAAAAAAAAAAAAATCTTCCTATTTTAGCACCGAAAGATATCAATATCTGTGTTCTAAATCACTAACAAAATACATGAAACAGGAAAGATTATCTATAAAGCATGTTTAGAAGAGGGGAAAAAAAAGTTCCAGCAACCAGATCAAAGTACTGCCATGAAGGACTATTCTTGATATTGGCACCAATTGCCTGTTTGATCACAGATCAAGCACAGATTATCTGGCTTTTGACTCCCATGAAAAAAGAACAACCAACGCTCCTGCAGTATTATAAATTTAACATTTACTAAGTATTTAAAGGTCAGGATGTGAAGAATGCTCTAAGTGAAAAAGGAACTGGTGCTGAGTGTCACAGATGAGTGTGGAGGCTTTTTTCAAAGTCACTCTATAATAAGTTTAAGGCATCTATTTCTAAACCATGATGTTCACCAGTTGCTCACACCCATAAAAACCCCTTCTTCCTAAGCAAAGAACACACTCCATGAGCACCATGACCTGTTTGAAAAGGGCACACACCTTCCACAAGGTGAACTTTAGCACACACGTGGAGTCCCCAGCTCTGTAAGACTGACTACAGCACTTCTCAGCAACCTGGCAAAAATAAGAGGTTTCTTCTGAAGAGGCTGCTGTGACCCAGAGTTGCTGTGTGTCTGCTGTCTCTGCACAAACAATGCCCAACAACTCCAGTCACTTCCAATTTCATGCAGACAACAGGGAGCATGACAAGTGTTGGTACCTGTCTGCTTTAATACTTGTGCTGGTACAGACTAATATAGATAAGGAGTACCTCAAACTAGGACAAGGACTTGAACTCAAACTGGGACAGAGGGATCACAGCCTTCACTGAGAATCAACATTTCATTTTTGGAACAGAAAGAGGGAAAAGTTAGGTAACTTTAGATGACAATTATTTCTGCAATAACATGGATAAACCCAAACACATACACAGTAAAATTAAAACAGTGAATGCAGAAGTTAAAATGTTCACTTAGGGAAGCATGTTTTGGAAAAAAAATGCACACCATGCAAAAGAGAATGAATTGGGAAGAGAGAGTCTATTGTCATCCTCAAAAGCCACAAGCAACAGGAAGGGTCACAAGTTCTTACAGCTCTTCCAACTGGCTCTTACTAAAAATTGGAAAAGGCATACCACAGCCAAGGAAAGAAACCCCACACGTTTCTCCCACAGCATTGCTCATTGCCATGGGGGAAATTGGATTTTCCCTCTCCTACCTCAAGGAACAAACTGGAACTGCTCAGTTAACCTGTGTCCCCATGAATGGCTGTCCCATGAGAGAAACAAAGACCTCAAACCTACTCAGAAATCAGCCTCAGGTCCAAACAACCCCAGAAGACCCGGATTCACATGGAAGGGAGAGCAAGGGCTCCGAGCAGCCTCCTGAAACCCTTCCTGCCAAACTGACAGCATGAGCTGGGAAGGTGGGTCTGGAAGGTGCTCCTGTCTTTCCCAACATTCCTGCTGTGCTCCAACATCATCCCCCTGCCCCCAGCAATCAGCCCCAAACAGCTCGAGGCCAGGGATGTGGGGGATAATTCCGTGTGCAGGCCCTCAGCAGCAGCACATGAGCACAGCCCAAAGCAGGAAGGCCTCGCACCCTAAAGCTCTGCCAGCACCACTGGCAGCTGCGGGGTGCTCATGTCAGACAGCTCCGTGTCAGCTCCTCCACCTGCAGCACCCAAGGCTGGGGGTGCCCAGGTGAGCCGGGGGTGCCCAGGTGATTCCCAGGTGCTCCCGGTGCTCCGAGCTGCTGCCGTTCCGTGCTGGGAGCAGCCGGGCAGAGGTGCCTCGCTGGGCAGAGCTCACCCCTGCCAGGCTGCCAGGGCTTGAGTTACACTGGCAGCGGGCAGGGCTCCACGTGAGCAGGGAACACCAGCCGAGGAGCGGGATTATCTCAGCCAGCCCAAACCAGTTCCTGCGCGGCCGCAGCCGTGCCAGGGCTCCCTTCCAGGCAGCGCTGTCATGGAAAGAGCGCGGCTCTCCCAGGGCGCCGCTGCCCGCGCAGGGAGTGCCCCTGCACATTTATTTTAAGGGTTGAGAGGCAAAGCTCTGCACCTCCTGAATGAACCCTGGACTTCTGTATCAAATCGCCTCATTATTAATAATGCTTGGGCTGTAAAGCAGGAGTCTGCAGCTAAAAATATTTCTATTGTTCTGGTTACACTCACTTTGGCTTGTAAAGCAGTTGAAAGGTTGCCGAGTTACTGGAAAAGCAGGAGCTGGGTTACAAGCTGGAAATAAAATTTGCAAGCAGCAATTCCCAGTATTAGAGGGATCTAAAGAGACTTAAAAAAATAAACTTTAACTGTATAATCTCTTTCTGATAAACTGCTAGATTATTAAAACATCCACAGAGAAACATGCAGCTTGAGATCTGCCACATTTGGTTAGTCCAACAGTCTGAATATTCAGAGTTTTGTCAGACAGCAGCACGTACTTCCAAATAATTCAGGAAAAAACCTGCATATACCAGACAATTCAAAAAAGCAGCTACAGGAGAAGCTCCCTTCCAAGTCCCATCAATTAGCTCTTGCTTTCTGTTCTGCACAGAGCCCAAAGATTTATAACCCTCTCAAAAGCATTTTTAATCCTGCCTTATGTAACCATGAACCTACTTGGCCCTTCCATCTATAATCACGCAGTCATTTCTGAACCTAAGCATCTCCCCAATTGGTTAATATTCAGAAGCAAATTCTAAAGACATGTTTTACATACACTGCAGTCAACTGCTATTTACTGCCTTTACACTTCTTATGAAAAAAAAAAAATGTTCTTCCAGCAGCTTTAAGAGAAAAATGTGCCTTCTCCCTACATGCAATTGATCTGTGTTTGATCTGCTGTTTGATCTCCTTCCTGAAAGAGCTTCAAGCAAAAAAAAGAAAAGAAACCAACCAACCTATGCACACCTTAGGAACTACTGCTGGTAACTTATGGCCAATTTCACTTATTCACATAAACCTCACAATGTACTCTAAACGAAATACATACCTAGGTCCCTATATTTTGATTGCTTTTAGTGGCTGCTAGGGGGTTATTTCTACCTTCTATGCAAGTACTAGACAGGTCCACAAAGGCACAGCTGAATTTTGAAGCTCTCTTACAGAGAAAATGAAGCAGAGACTATATATACACTGAAGTGACTAGAGCTGAACTTTATTTTCAGTTAAAGGTATCAGGCAAGGACAAGCTCATTCCAGCTGAGAGGTTTAATTACATTCCCATGTTCTCTTATTTAGGACTCTGTTTTCCTCCCACGTGGGATGGGGATATCACCCTGTCTCTCTCTCTCCACCTCAAGGAGAGGAAGGAAGAGTGATGAAAACAAACCCAGAGAAGCCGGGCTAACAGGGCAGGGTGAAGGCACTCACCTCCTCACAGACCTCGCGCACGGCGGCCACGCCGGGCTCCTCCTCGGGCTCCATGCCACCCCCGGGGACAATCCATCGGTCTGGATGGCGACTACTGCTCACCAGCAGCACCTGTGGAGAGCAGAGACAGCTGATGGGGCACCCCCAGCACTCCCCTTCAGAGCCCAGCTGCAGGGCAGAGATTGTCTTTGTGCCTCACACACCCCCAGACACGACCCACCCAAGGCAGGTCCTTGCCACTGCTCGCTTCTCCCTCAGCCCCATCCACACAGCCATGGAAATTCCAGCACTCCCACACTCTGTGTTACCTCAGCCACTGCCTCTCCCTGCTCTGATGCATTGCAGGAAAAACTGTCCTTGCACACCAAAACACTCATTAGCACTGGGCACAGCATCACCCGCAGTGTGAGTTCACTGCAGAGTCCCCACAGCTCGGGATACACCCCAGGCAACAACACAAATGCACAGATGCTGCTCAGCACCTCCACCCTTTGCAGAAGTACCTTGATTTAATTCTCCTGGTGCCTTTGGCCTTGCCTGTCCCTGCAGTTCTGTCACCAACCACACATACACGTCCAGGAACTCCCACTGCACTATTTAAGTGCAATTGTCTGAGCACAGATTCTCAGCCCCACTTTTTGTCACTTCTTTTGCTGTAGGCACTGAGGATTCAGCTCTGGAGCCAGCACTTGGCTACTTTTGGTTTAGAGGAAGTTGTTTAATGAGGTAAAAGTAAAATAAAAGCCTATATAAAATCTATTAAACTCAAAACCCCCTAGGAAAGGGCTGTACAGAAGGACAGACTTTTGTGAATGAGAAAAATGGTTCAACCCTCTTCTAAGGAGGGATTTACCATACCCATGCTTTGGGGCAGGTTTTCTTGAAACAGTATTTTTTATTCTGGGTAATTCTGCTCTGTAGGAGTTCAGGTTCTGATTTGCCACCTCCCAGCAAGACAAGCTCTAACTAACACTCTCAGCTGACTACAGACTGTCCCAAAGAACAGCGAGATGCTGTGCTTATTAAATCTACTTGCAATACACCCATGAGCAGAGATGGAAACTTAAAACAACACTAATACTGTTGTCCAGCTCTCTAAACAAAGCTCGTTCATTAGAGTCATCCTGCTGTACTTCATCATTTCACAGGCACAAAGCTCAGAGCCAAAGCGACTTGCTCCAGAAACTTTCCAACATACCAGTCCAATTAGGTTCCAGGCCAGCTGTAACAGTGTCAGACATTTGGGAGTTACACTGTGGAGACACTGAAATCCCAGGCTTTACTGGGGAAACAGTGATTTGCCAGTAGGATATGAAAAGATTTGCACTAATTACCCAAAGGAATCTACCTACAGAACTCAAAATTGAACTTCCAAAACAAAAACAAGCACAAGATTTCCAGGATTTTTCAGCTGGTTTATCTTGAAAATTCTCTGACCAAACTCATAGTGGAAACAAATGAAGGTGCATGAGCCACCTCAGTTCCATAGTTCCAAGTGGGATGGTGCCTGCCCCATCCTCTGGCAAGGCTGTCACAGAACAGTGTTTGCTTTACAGTGACATCCCAAGTGTTTGGCCCTCTCCAAGAGGAAGGCAGAATTCCTTTCCTCCAGGCATCCAGTCCATGTAAAACTCCACCAGAAAGCCATGCCTAAATAGGGAATGTAAACTTCATTCATCCTCAGAGCCCTTGGGATAGCAGCCAGTCCCTGCCAGGCTCCCCAGCCACCTCAGTTTGCCACTGTGCCTCTTCCTAGCACAGTACTTGACTTCTACTCCATCCCCACTCATCATCCAAAAGAGCTTGGACTCAAATTCCTGACTCCAGGTCAGCTGGTGATTCTGAGGACAAAGCTAAAAGAGCAGGAACAGCCATTTCAAGTGCACCTTTGCTGCCAGGTAAGGAAGCACCAGCTCTGCCACTTCCCACTGCAATTCAGAGCTCCAGCTCGAGGGGAAAAAAGAGCAGAAAAATATTAAAAAAACCTCCAAAGAACCAGATCTTTGAAACTCAGCACAGCACATCTCACAGCCCTGAACTCCTGCCACCTTCCAGGCGTGAGAACAAGGATCTGCTACAGAATCCTGGACACAGACTGCTCCAGGAAACCTGCTCAGGCTGAGACAATGCCTCAGCAATACACCAGGAGGAACTTCTGGGTGCAAACAATAGTTTCAGGCAAAGTAAATTAACTTCAGCTGCTCTGGCAGTTGAGCATTTTCTGAATAGAATTAACATGAACAACCCTTGCTGGGAAGGAAAAACCTGTCATTCTCACACTTTTATGTAATCAGACTATTTCCTGTTTAATAAAAAGGAAATCCCATCAAGAGAGTGCAGGAAACAAGCCCTACAAGGTCATTCTTTTAAAACAACTTCAAACAGGATATTGCTACCAATGAGCTCTCCCAAGACAAAGGGGCTGAGTTCCAAAGGAGGGGGAGACATTGCTGTGTTGGAAAAAACCCACACTTCCAACACTAGTCCTGGATCCCAATACATGCAATGCATTCAGAGGGATCAAGGAAAAAGCTGTCATCATCCAAATCCCAAAAAAGTTTGGGCTGGAAGGGACCGTGTGAAGCCCATCTCATTCCATTCCCTACCACCTTCCAGTAGACCAGCCCAGGGTACAGCTGGCTTTTTAGCTCATTAACTTCTTTATTACATAAATAACTTTTATTTTAATACATTCTAAAGTACTTAATTTAATCTAAACAGCCATCAAAAATAAACCAAAATTTAGTTATGTTTTAAAATCAGGCTAGAACACGTAGGAAGGTCAGATATTTCCATTTTATCCTTGCCAGGCAACTGTGTTTAAAATGGCTACTGAGACTCTTGGCCTGCCAGGAATTTTGGAGTTGGATTTTGGAGCCACGTCCTGCAGACTTTTTGGAAAAGCATTTGCAGGTAACACACATGTCACATGGCCAAGTTGTGTTTTCCAGGATTTCAAAGACAATTATGTCATTTCAAAGCAGGGAAATGAGCAACACAAGCCTCTCTGGCAAGGCAAGAGGTGGCCCTGCTGAAATTCTCCCACACAATCCCCCACAACAGAGAAAGTTTAGAAAAATAAGCCAAGTTTGAAGTGTGCAGCAGGGGCTCGATGCAGAGCCTCAAGGCAAGAACCTTCAAAGCTGCACACAACAAACAAACCCAAACAAACCTGAGCAGTACTAACCCTGCCTGGAGGAGACAGGAAACACACCAAGACATCTAAGGCTGCCCAGACAGCCAAATGGAATAAGGAGCTCCATGGGAAAAGGGGTAAAGAGTTTGTCCCTGGGATAAATCTGGGCATCCCCCATACACAATGCTGACTTTAAAACAACCAACACAAACCACTGTGTCCACATGGAGGGGTTTTTTCTGTCTTCATTTCACAGGAATAATGGGGCTCTGCAAAGCAAGAACTGGGCAACCAGGACCAGGCAGAGAATTAATTCCCCATCTGTGGAACAGAGGAGCAGAGGTTCCCAGGTTCTTCCACGCTATGGTGGATTTAAACAACAGCCACCACCCATAAATAAAACAAGAGCAGCTATACCATAAGGAACACAATTCCTCGAAAGAGGCTCCACAGCAGCACTTGAGCAGACAGAAAGGGCCACAGCCCTGCGAGGAGCTGGGCCACAGCATGAGTAGAAAATTAGCTGAGAACCTTCCAGACTTTCAGGAAAAGCCAGTGCTACCCACCTGTGCCAGCCAGGGCCTGGCGAGCTGGCAGCCAGCACAGGGAACAGCAGGCAAGATGTTAAATCC
The DNA here is from genome assembly GCF_022539315.1 of Serinus canaria. Taxonomy (NCBI): domain Eukaryota; kingdom Metazoa; phylum Chordata; class Aves; order Passeriformes; family Fringillidae; genus Serinus; species Serinus canaria. The sequence continues at coordinate 4,839,227 of NC_066339.1, forward strand.
AGGGTCTGGCCCAGCAGCCTCCTGCTGCCAGGAGCTGATCCATAGCTTCTGGCTCCTGACACAGCCTCTGCACTGCCTTACAAGCTTCCCCTCAATATTTCCAGGCTTTCCCTCAATATTGACATGCTTTCTATCAATACTGTCGTGCTTTGTATCAACATTAAGCTATAAATCACATCGTTTGCACAGCGACTGAAGCACAAACCTCCCAGCATTGCACCTCATTTCCCACTCCAGCATCATTTATCAGAGCACAGCCTGCAAGGGAACTCTGCTGCCGCAGAGGCTGCAGGAGCTGGGAGAGAAGATGGCTGACTGCAAGGCTTTTGCTGTTCAAGCTGCCTTTGTCTCAAAGTTTCAGTTTAAAATGAGTGTGTTCTCAGGAGCTGAGCTGCGCTCCCATGTGCCCCATGGTCAGGCAGATCCCAGAGCTGGTGCTGTGTCCAGCATAACAAACACCTTGGGTGCTTCACTCCAAATTAACAGAATTCTCCCAATCCCCAAATATCAGTCCTGTAAAATGCTTTTCTACCTGACAAAAGTGGGATGTTCATCTGACCACACCAAATCACCTCTAAGCCCTACAACCAGCAAGGGGTGAGAACTGGAGGAGTAGGGGGAGAAGAGGGACATTGCTGTCACCAAAATTAATCTCATTTCCCCGGCAGCAACACAGCCTCGATGACTGCCCAACAAATCACATGTTTTGCCAAACTGCAAAGGCAGTTTGCCCCAGGGTGCACGCCAGGGCTTACGGGAGGGCTTCTCCCACCCTCTTGCTATTCCAGGCACGTTCTGGAGCTCGCACATGGTAGGAGTGAATCCAGCCGGCGGTCGCAGGGCTACAGCCGGCCCTGCACCTGCCAGGGTCAGCAGCTGGGACCACAACACACACTCTCACCAGAAATCCCTCCCTGCCCATAACAGCCTGTCCTGCCAGGAGCATTCCAGTTCCTCAACAGGATACGTTTCCTTAGACAAGTGTTATTTTTGCACATGCACCTGCACCAGGCTCCGTGGGATAATGGGATTTAACTGATAACGAGGGACCCAGGGGTTGGAGGTGGGAAATTCACAGCAGGACGTGCAAAAGGGAAGGGATTCGCACTAGAGAACTTGACAAAAGTAAAGCACAAGTTTTGGAATGGGAGCAGGAGGTGAACTGGAAGGAGTTCAAGTCATTTCAAGTGCTTGGATCGCACCTACACTCCTATAACCAGAGAGGAAAAAATACAGCAGATTCTGTTGGTTTTTAGGCTGCTGGTTAGAATAACAATAATAAATCACCACGTACCGCGCTGCTGCCCTGGCTCCAGAGCTCCACAGGTCCTGTTACTGCTACTGCAGCGCTCCTGCTGCTTCAGAGCCACTGCCTGCTCCTAGCAGGGAGGAACACAATCCCAAGTCCTCCCCCTCCAGCGAAATTATGGTTTAGATAACCACAGAAATTATCTGCAACATGCCTTCCCATGCTTCAGGAGCAGCTGAACCGCCTGCAGCAGCAGCCGCTGCTTTCAGAAGCTGAGGGCTGATAAGGGGCACTCCCAGAGAGAGACCCCAAACCCCAGAACCTATTTCTGCCTGTCAAAACCAGTTTGGTGACCACTCAGTGCTTACACAACTTGTGCAGGCACACCTTTTCCAGAAGAAAGGCTGGCTTGTAAAGTGCCTTTTTGAGTAAGGGAGGAGAAAAAGCAATGAAGAGATATTTGGGCTTTTTACAGAGCCCAAATGACTCTGGCTGTCAGCAGCTGCACACTGTTCTGATTAACCACCCTACTCTGGACATACAGCATGCATAAACTCTTGGGTAGCTGCTCAAATATAAGTAGTTAATTCTACACACAGCATCAATATATGTCACCTGCAGGAGGAGAAGTAACCCCTGAAACATCTGACAAAAATCTACCCAGCAGGTAATTGTACCCCTCCGAATTTCACAGGTTAATGTGAAATTGCTGAGAACAAAGAGTCAGTGTGCCATATCCAGTGGCAGAGACAGGAATTCTGAAACAAGCACACACAAAATTGGAGAGATCTTTGACTGGTCTGTGCAGTCAGTCCTTCAGCTGGGTTGAAAAAGAACAAGTGTTTAAAGTAACAGAGGCCCTGTTTCCCTACCACTGGATGTCATCTACAGCACTCCCACACGGATGTTTGCTATTTGTAAGGTAAAACTGAGTTTGCTAATTTTACTCTATCCAAGCAAACCAGGAGAACCCTCTTTATTTTAAAAGAACATAAAAGTCCACAGACATGGTTGGTTTTGTTTTTTTTTTTTTTTTTTAATAAGAAGGGAAAGAGTTGCTTTTCCAGACTGTGAGAGACCATCCATGGAAAGATAAGGTCCCCTGGCAGCAGTCCCTGCTGGGTGCACCCCCAAATGCTGGTACCTGTCTCCACACTGCAGGAGTTTATCTGAAGGGTGCTGAGATGAACCGAGTCAGACGTGGGTTTTTTTAAAAAAGAGGGGGTACAGGATATAGAGAGCGAGGAGAAAAAGGTAGGAAAAGCAGCTCCTAATCAAGCACTAAATGGAGCTGAGGTGGAAGAGATTCCAAAGCAGTGTTCTGCAGAGAACAGACACAGCCACCACTGCTGGGTTCTCCTCCACAGACCCAGGGTGGAGCACACCCTCTTTCCATAGTCATCACTTTTCCCTGAGTTGCAGCAGAACAAAACTGACTCAGTTCTTCAGTTTCACAACAGCTCGCTGAGCTTCCAGCAAATGAAGTGAAAATTTAACAATTTTCATTCTTTTGTTGTCTGGAAAAGTACAAGAGACCATGGAATTGCTTGTAAAACTGTTTAGTGACAGCTGCTTTTGTGAGAATGCAAAACACTTTTTAAGATGAAAGCCAAGTTTTGCAGAGGTTTATCAGTGTTCCTGCTCTCGGAGTACACAACCTACAGATCTACACAATCGACAGGGCTGAGAGGGATGGGAGAAGCACAGGCAAGAGACCCACTTCCAAGCTGGCCCTTACCCCCCTGGAGATGGGGTAACAGGTTAGCAACAGACCAGGAGAACTTCACTAGGGTTCAACCACAACCCTTTTATGCAGCAGATGGGAGCACACACAGCCAAGCCCAGCCATCAGAACAGGGATTCTGAGACTATTCCACGAAAAGCAGGATGATCATATGATGCTGGGCTCACTTACATCCAAGTGGGTTTAGCTGTTATTGGTTTACACCAGAGCCAAGGCCCAGGAGCACCTCGTGATCCCCACCACACTCGGAGGGTTCCAATCCCAGCTCTGCTGTGTTACATCACAGCTGGAGGAAAACCGGCCCGGGAGAGGCCAGAAGGAAAAGAAAAAAGGTTCGTTTGCATTCCAATGGCTTTCCCAGGGGCCACCCGGCCCAGCTCTCCCCGTGACCACCGAGGCTCAGCTCGTGCCAGGGCACCGGCCCCTGGGTGAAGCCTCTCTTCTCCCAGCTCCATTCAGGCCTCATTCACTGCTCAGAAAAGATTCTTCCAGAGGCATTTTCTCAAAAAAAAAAAGTCTTTAAAAATGCCCGTGGTTAACGAGCAGCTTGTCCTTTCACAGACACAATGTGGGCATGTTGAAACCTGCTGCTGCCCCAGCGCAGACCCAGGGCCCAGTGGTGCCTCTTTATCCTGTCAAACACCCCCGGAGCAGGGTTCCAGCTGCTGGGGCACCAGGGGCATTTTCTGGGATGTTTCCTCATGGAACAGCTGGTCCACACAAAAAACACGTGTGTTATGTAAAAATGACACCCTGGTGGCAATGCTGAGGGACAGAGACACCCCAAGCAATGAAGTGACTCCAGAGGTACCACAGGATTTGGGAGCTCTCCCTCTGCACTCTCCTTCCACAGTTCTGCAAATACTCCAGGAGTTCAGTCCATGTGAAAAGATGGGAATAGCAAAGTCCTGATGTCTGCCTGCTGGAGGGTCCTTTGAAGTCTGTTCCCACTCTCTGAATTAATCCTGGTGCTGCCCCAGCTCTCCCTGTTGCCCAAGGATGTGGATTGGATCGTGGTTTGGGAAACCACACACAATTTGGGGGCTTTCCACAATGCTCAAAAAATGTAAATTTTTTTTTCTCCATTTGAGATTCACGTTGAAATTAATTCTCCCTGTGCTGCTTTTTAAATGAATATGTAACAAAGGCATCCTTTCAGCCAATACTTGGTCTTCTAAAACTGTTCCAGAGCTTTTTTCATGCCCAAAAGTAGCAGCCTCCAAATGCAATGCAGAGACAATGTGCAACCTCCAGCAGCATAAGGAAAAAATAAATCACTTAAAAACTAAAAAAGAACAAAGTATTTTTCTGTTAAGCCTCTTTATTTGCAAATGTAACACCAAACCAAGGACATGGTGTTTTATCAATCTCTAGGGATTGCAAAGATTTCAATGAAAAATATATCAGTGAACTGAAGAGTCGGGGGAAACACCTAAACAGAAGAAAGCAGCCTCCTCTGTAAGAGTAAACAAAATTCTCTTATTTCTTCTTGTCCATTGACAAACTTTTTTAATTCAAGAACTAATGAGGGTTAAAAACAGGAAAAAATGAGATTTTTGAAATCATAGCAGGAAATTAAGAAGAAAGGCAAGACCAAAGTTCTACTATTTCTTAAGCATTTAAAAGGAACAGTAATGAGAAACAGCCAGTCCTAGGAAAAATCCAACTTTAATACAGAAAGTTTAATTTTTTTATCAAAACATGCTTCTTTTCTTCTCTCTTCTTTTCAAACACTAAGCTTTTAATAGCTCTTTAATGTACATACTTTGGCCCTGGCTCTTTCTCCCCTCCCTGGAGAGACCTTTTAAAGAGATCTCAATTTCCACTTAAATAGAAGCAATCAATAATAAAATACGTCAGTAACATTAAAAAGTATTATTATCCAAGAGCAAACCAAGAAATCTTTCACAGCCATTCCATATTCTGTGCTTAAATGTGTACAGGTAACACCTTCCTTGCTATTAAAAAAAGTGCAAGTAGCAGTGAGTGGACACCAGTCAGCTTCTCTCAAAGTTTATTTAAAAGCCAAGAAATGAGAATTAATCCAAGAAATAATTAGAAAGGAAAATTAATAAGGTGTCCTGCTTGCTGATTTCACTCATGGACACAGGTTGAACTTCAGTGCCTTTTGGCCAAGGCCAAGTGCAGGATCTGGGCACAGAGTCCATCTCAGTGGGGTTAATTCCATGAGATTGGGTAAGAACTTTCCTTGATGTATTTGTGACAAGCCCCCTTCCTGGGCAGCTCCTGCAGCAGGGCTGTAACAGGTGGGAACAGAGGATGCAGCTTCAGCTCAGGGCTCAACCCACACACAAATCCCTTCAAAGGCTCTGAGATCAGACCTGTCCTTCCCTGCCTCATTCCTCACCCACAGCACACAGAGCACATCCCAAGGAAACCACCCCAGCCCGGAGTGCAGCCCTGCCACAGCAACCACTGCTCCAGCCCCGGGCTATCCCAGGGCAGCAGAGCCACTGCCAGCTGTCACTGCGAGCTCAGGGACGAGGCCACCAACATCGACCACAGGGACAACAGAGGCTCCACTGCCCTGCACACAGAAAGCTCCCCAAAGCTCACAGACCCCCGGGAATGACCCAGCACAACCAGCACAGGGAGCCAGCTCCCTCAAACCCTGCCTGAAACCAGAAACAGATCGTTCTACTCCAGCTCTTACCTAAAAGCTAAGAGCCTGAAGGAGTTTAAATTCAATCCACTGCAGGTGGAGACCACAGCGGAGACACAAGTGACACAAAAGTGGTTTTAAATCTCAGCCTTACACCAACCTGACAGCTGAGACTGCTGGAACCATCCATCCCACACTAGCACGCCTCGGGAAGGAGTTCACTTTCCTCCTTGGACCTCTTGGATCAGCACTGTGACATTGCCACACAGCCTGCTGTCCCAGCACAGTGAGGGCTCTGACCCCTGTCATTAACACACCTCGGTGTCCCCAGCACCATGAGGGCTCTGTCACCAGCTCCCACGGGCTGGAAGGATCAGCTGGCGCCTGTGCAACACCGCAGCCTGAGATGTGTTAAAATAAAACTCACAACCAGTCCCATGCTGATTGCCTCAGGCACCTGTTAAAAGCACTTTTCTACCCTAAACCACCCTGCAGTCACACATGGCCAAGCCTCTACCTCTCGAGAAGAGGCTGCAAAGTACCCCACTAATTGTGTACCATTCATCAGAGCACTCCAACGCCCTCACGCACCCATGCTGAGCATCCCCAGTATCATCACACAAAACAATGATGGTCTTCTTCACGGTCAGTCCATAAATTTCCTGGAAGTCCGTGGGAAGGATCAGTTACACTGAACACTGCACCAACCACATTGCTGTCATTTCAGACCATTTCTGCTGAAATGCTGACACTCCTCATCACGCCAGCACAGCTACAAAGGGCTTGTGCAGTCTCCTTCACGTTAAATAATAACTGGATGTATGCTAATTGCCTTTCCTCCAGTGAACTGTCTGCATTCCCTTCCGATTTCCTGTAGCTACAAATATGATAATCAGGAGAACAAAGACTTTAGCACAGCCACTCGGGCACAGCAAATGCAGTGGAGTGTGTACGCCTGACTCCAGCAGCAGCAGCAGAAGGCAGACCTGCAGCCTTGCTGCTATGAGCACCCTGAGCCCACCTTCGGGAGGTGTCAACAAAGACCGGTGTAAAATCGCACACGGGAGCGAAGTTTCTCACTGTAACTTCCCGGACAATGCAGCCCCTTAGCAACGCGGCCGCTCTCAAACCAACCAATCCACCTTTAATTCCCACTTCCTCCCAAACTCTCTGGACAGCAACTTCTGGCACTCCATCAGTCCCCTTTTATCCCAGTTTCTTTTTATAAATCCAAGGTCAGGTTTCCTCTCCCATCTCATGTGATGTGCTGGACTGAAGTTCTGCCAGCCTGGTGGGTCCCCAACACTGCCAAACCCCCCCCCGGCGCTCCCCTCAGCCTGTCCCGCCGCCCACCGGGCATCTCCCCGGCTCCGGCGGAGAGCAGGAACCCAGTGCGAAGCACCAACTCTCCCAGCGACGCTGAATGACGCCTGTTAAAAATAAAACCCCGCTGGGACCGAGTCCCCCCACCCCGGGCGGCTCGGGGGTCCCGGGCCCGGCCTCGCCCCTCACCTCCTCCTCGCTCTCGCTGCGGAAGCACAGGCAGGCCGCCCGCTTCTTGTAGCCGTCCCCGTCGTAGGTGCGCGTCTGGTTAGACTTGAGCTTCATCATCCTCCGCTCCGGGGGCGACGGGGCCGGAGGACGCGCGGCCCGGAGGGCGGGGGCGGGCGGGACCCACCGGGCGGCGAAGGACGGGGGGGCGCGGGAGGACCGCTTGCCCGCGACAGTCTCTTTCTGGGTCTCGCTTCGTGGGTCTCGCTACGCGCTGCCTCCCTTCGCCCGCCTCACCCCTGCCCTCGCTCCCGGCCGCGCCGCCGCCACCGCCCGCGCTCCGGCCACCGCCGACGACGACCGCGCCGCCATCTTGGGGCTCGCTACGCAAACGGCGTAGCGAGGCCGGGCGGGGAGGCGGCGCTGCCCCTGCGGCCTCACGGCGCGCCCGCTACGCGAAGTGCGCAGCGCGGCTTCCAGAATCGCTCCCCCCGCTCTGGCGTCGCCGCCACGCCCCCGCCCCGGCTCGCGCGCTCTGCGCCATTGGTGCACGCCCCGTTCGGGAATACAGCGGGCGGCGTAGAGCGGCGGCGGCGGGCGCTCGGCCGTACGCGAACGGCGCAGGGGCCGGGCCGGCCGCGCGCACGTGGCCCCGCTGTGACAGCGGCTCCGGGGGGACAGCAGCGCCCGCCCTGCGCCGCGCGGGGGCGCTGCAGGGGCCGCGCCAGTCCCCACCCCCCTGGTGACACCGCGGGGCCGTGTCCGTTCCCCGGTGACATTCCGTATCTCTGTGTTCTTCCCGCCGCCCTGACACTGCGGGTCGGTGTTCATTCCCCTGCCGGTGACACCGGTCGGTGTCCGCTGCCCCGGTCAGTGACACTGCGCGTCGGTTCCCAAGTGTCACTGTCCCCCCCCCGCCGGTGACACCGCGGCCAGCCCGGGTCCGTTACCGATTAGTCACCGGCTGCTGAGTGACACCTGGCGGCGGGCGGCGGCCACTGCGCCACTCGCCCCCCCAGGCGCTGCCGCCAACCCCGCCCTCGGTCCCCCACAAGTGACAGCCCAGGTGACAGCGCAGCGGCGCAGGACACGCGGACCCGCCCACGCGGGCTGTGTCCCCATCAGAGGGACACGGGCTGGCACAGCTGAGTTTTCCAGCTGCAGCACAGCTCAGCCCCAGCCATGGGGCACGGCCGGAAATCAGCATCGCCCTGGGCAGATGGGAAAATGCTCCTGCATTCCTCCAGGACTCACCTCCACACCCCCTAAACTTGGAGAGTTCCTTCACTAGAACCTGCATTTAGTCACTCCCCAAGTGCTGCTCCAGATGCCAAAGATCTGAGTCACACCGTGCTTTGTGAGCTCTGTTTGTGCACTTCAGACAGACACAGGCATGAACCCAGTGGCATTTTCACCTCTTTTATTATACACAAAACATGAGCACAAAGTTCTACTGCGGGGGCTGACCACGTCCACGACCGAATCCACCTCTCTGCAACAGCAAAAGGAGAGTGTTAGAAATCATAGTGTCGAGTAATGACAGCAAAAACAAACATCAAAGCTCTCTGATGGCACAGGTCAGCCAGGTGAGTGCCACCAACATCAACCCATTCCAGCCAGCTCTGTGGATCACACCTAAAATACTGTTATTTTTGACGTATAAAACCATGGATCTCCAAAGAGCTCAGCTTGCTCTCAAATTTGTCACTGGCCTCTGTCCCACCACATCCTTTCCCCACAGTGAGTAAGCTGCCTGTGAAGGGTGACAGTTTCCAGCCCCTCTGACACCCTCAGAATCCCACAGGCAGGACCTTCCAGCTTCCCCCATCAAAGCCTTCAAAAAAGGAAGGAAAGTTCAAACGCAAACACTCACAAACTGGAATTCCGTGGCTGCTCCAGCACCAGCCTCAGCCTTCTTGTCAGCACCAGCTGCAGAAAGAGAAGCAGTCAGTGCCCACTGAACCCCCTGCCTGGGAGCAAAGCTTTAACCATCCCACAGAACTCAAACTGGGGCTAAACAGCAAAGGGAACAGCTGTAAATGAGCGTGTTTGAGAGTTACTGACCCAACCCCGGGGAAAACAGCTCAGCCACACAAAACTCCAGCACACCTCCCATCCACCCTCACATACAGACTCTAAGCTATGCCAAGAGTCTCATCTTCCCCTTTTCTCTTTGAGAGGAGCCCTAGAGCTGGGACAATTGTCCCTGAGAGGGCAGGGGCACACTCACGTGGCACGGCGCTGCGGCGGTACGTGTCCCGGTCAGCCTCGCCACGCGTCAGCCGTGCCGGGCGCTCACCCTCCAGACCTGCAACACAGAGCACAGCCTCAAACACTGCCCAGCCAGGGCACAAACACAAACTTCCTGCAGCCCAAGGTGCAGAACAGCAGTGGGTCTGACAGCAGTGCTGCAGCTGGGGCAGCTCTGGAGAATAAACCTAAGGAGAACATGATTTAGTAAGGGAAACTTCACTTGAACGGTGAAATCTGCTCAAGTGTCCCAGCTTGTGGCAGGGTGGAAGTTAATTAATGTGAGAAGTGGGTTTACAGCATCATCTCAACAGTCTTCTGGTCATCTAACCAGTGCTGAATGTTATTGCTGGTAAAAATCCCAGAAATGCTGGGAATCTGCCATGGCTGCCAAGCCTGTGCACAGCTGAGTCCCAAACTGCAGGACAGAATTCTCACCCTAACCTGAAAGAGCCACACTGCCAGTACCCCAAATCCCCCCTCAGAACATGTTCAGGACAGTAAAAGCATTATCTGTGGAATCTCAGATTAATACCAGACAAAACTGCTGCAGGAACACCCAGCCATGGTGGGACCACCTCATCTCAGGGACTGGGATCTGTCCCTGGAGCCCAGGCTGGAGTCTGCCCACCCAGGCAGGACCCAGCTGTGCCTGGCACACCCCAGTGCCCTCCTGCACATCCACATGCATTGGTTTGGCCATAAAAAACCCAGTTCTTGTAATAATTCTTTTACTCCACCACCTCTGTGTCTCCCAGACTGCTGTTGCCTCAAGCAGGTCATCCATAACAAAAAAAACCACCAAGGGCAGCCCTACCAAACATCCCTGCCCAGATGGGGCTGAGGAGGGCTCCAGAACCAGGACAATCCTGTGACACCACACACAGCTCCTCCTGCACAAACCCCAGCCAGAAGCTGCCATCCTCCCTCCCTCCCAGCAGGGATGCAGCTCCCTTAAGTTCACTGGATAAACACAGCATCTAAAGAACAAATCTTGGAACATCCAAGCAACTCAGAGATCAAAGAAAGCAGCATATTCCCAGTTTCTCTGCAATTCCTTCCTTTGAAGCAGGTGATGCTCTCGTTTTGTTTGGCTCAGACACAAATTGCAGCAGCTGGGGATGAACTCCCAGCACCCTTTGGCCCCAGACCTGAGGCTTAGAAGCAATAAAACACAACTCATGTAATCCTCCAGAACCAGAGCACATCTGGCTGCACCCCTGCACCTGGGGGTGTGAATGCCCACCAAGGGAAAATCAGAGCTGCAAGTCCAACACACAGGATCACAGAGCAGCTGGGGTTCATCTGGAGATCACCCAGTTCAACCCCTCTCCAGGCAGGGCCACTCAGAGCAGGTGACACAAGAACATGTCCAGGTGGGTCATGTCCCCACAGCCTCCCTGGGCAGCTATTCCACTGCTCTGCCACCCACATGGAAAATTCTCCCTCATATTGAGGTGGAACTTGCTGTATTTTAGTTTCTGGCCACTGCTCCTTGTCCTGTCACTGGGCACCACTGATCAGAGTCTGGCAGCATCCCCCGGGCATATCTGTGGGTATTTGTCTCCTCTCCTCCATCCTAACCAGGCCCAGCTCCCTCAGTCTCTCCTCACAGAGATGCTCCAAACCCCTCAGCATCTTTGTGGGCTCTGCTGCTCCTCCACCACTAGTTTGCTGTTAACCTTTAGAAGGGAGCAGAGTTCCAGGAGGAAAACATCCAGTGTCCCTGGGGAAGGCAGAGTGGGGACACCCAACACAGGCCACAGATGATGCCAGGTGGGACTCACCCAGCCCTGGACAGTACCTCCTCCACATCCCGCCCTCAGCAGGTGTGCTCCCAGCAATCCCAGTCCCTGGGGATGGCCAATCCCCACTCAGAGCAGGTCCCTGTGTGACCCAACTCTTCCCACCCCTCTCAGTGGACACCACTGCCAGATGAAAAAGCCACAAACCCCAACCACATTTCCTTGTTCTGCTCACAATTTCACAGCCAATCCCCGCAGATCTGGCAGTGTCCTGACTGCCCAGCCCCCTGTGCCCACCCTTGGTGCCCAGCCCCCTGTGCCCACCTTTGGGCCGGGGCCTGCCGGTCTCGGGGCGGCTGCGGCGCAGCGTGGCCGGGACGATCTCGGGGGGCAGGTGCAGGTAATCCCGCAGGTACTGGATGCCCTCGTTGGTCAGGTACCAGTAGAAGTGTCTCCAGGCAAACTGCTCCTTCACATACCCTCGGGACTTGAGGGACTGCAGGGAGAGCTCCCAGTTACTCCCAGTTTCTCCCAGTTCCAACTCCTCACAGGGACAGGGGACCAGGAACAATTCACATGCAGGGGACACCAGGCAGCACCACCCCAGGGACCCCCACTCCCGTGCCCCCAAGCCCTCCCACCTGCATGGCTTTCATGACGTGCAGGTTGGGCACATTCTTGTCCACCAGCTCGGGGTGTTTGGGCATGTGCACGTCCTTCTTGGCCACCATCACGCCCTCCTTGAACAGCAGCTCATAGATGGCGATTCGGTTCTTCTTGGGCATCAACATCTGCACAGGGCACAGCAAACAGGGCTCGGTGACATTTGGGCATCAACATCTGCACCGGGGACAGCGATCCCGGTGCGCCCCGAGCTGCCCCGGGACGCTCTTCCGGGAGGGAATACCGAGCACTCCCAGCTTTCGCTCCTTAAATCATCCCCCACACTTCGGGCGGCCCCGCCTGGGGTCGGGACACCGGGCACAGCGGGGGTAGGGCACCGGCTCGGGGGAGCCCTGCCACGGACGCCGTTGGTGCTGCCGTTAAGTCAAAATGAACTCGGGAACCGGGAGCCGTGGGAGCCTCTCGCCGCTCCGGGAGCCGGAACCGATCCCGGCAGCGCCCCCAGCACGGGAAACCGGCTACGGGCGGTGCTCCCGGACCTGCCGGACCCGGGGCTCTCCGTGCTGGGCATGACTGAACCCCCGCGGATCACGGAGCACCCCCGCGGCAGCGCCCGGGCCGGAAGGCCCCGGTGCCATCGCTGAACATCCCGTACCACCCCGCGGCCTGGCGCCCCCAATCCCTCCCTCCCCACACAGCCGGGCTGGAGCCCCGATCGCGGGGATGCCCCGCGGGGGGGCCCAAGCCCCGGGATGGCGGCGATGCGCGACCGATGGCCCGAGCGCGGCCTCACCGTGGCGGCGGCGGCGGGGCCCGACCGGAAAAGGCTGTGCGTGCGCCGGACCGCCGCTTCCGCCGCGCCGAAGGCCCCCGGCGGCGGGGGTGGCTCGGCGCTGCCTGTGCAGAGCGCAGGTCCCCTCCTGTCTGGGAACGGGCGACCCGCCGCGGTGCTTGTTTGGGGCAGCGGGCGACCCCCGCCCCCCACCGTGCCACCCCCAGCCGTGCCATCCCCACATGTCCCCAGCCGTGCCACCCGCAGCTCCCCGCCGTGCCCGGTGTCCCTCGGAGCGGGGCTGTGACGCCCGGCCCGGGATCCCGGAGAGCCGCCGGTCTTACCCCGGGCCGAGGGCTCGGGGCTCCCGGAGCACCGGAGCGCTCCGCTCCCGTCACCGGCCCGGGAGCCGCGGTTCCCCCGAGCGGGGCTCTCGTTCCCGAAGGGTTTCACTGCAGCCGTGTCCCCTCGGGCACACCCCGTGTCCCCCCCAGCCCGGGGGTTCGAACCCCCGAGATCAAACGGAGCGGGTCCGGAGGAGGGGGACACGTCCTGAACACGGCGGGCACCGGGCACACGGCACCCCGGAGCAGGACCGGGGGCAGCAGGAGGGGCGGGGGGCGCACGGACCCCCGGTTCCCCGGGGCTGATCGCCGTCCCCTCGGCGGGCGCGCTGTCACCTTGCGCGGCCGAGGAGCCGCCGCGGCGGGCCGGGGATTGGTCGGCTAAAAATGCCGCCCTAATCTCCGAGCTGATCTTTACCCCCTCCCTCCGCCCCATCTGCCGCGATCTGCCCGCGATGCGCAGCGCCGGCCCCGGGAGAGGCTCCGCCGCTGTCCCCGCGGCCCCGAGGTACGGCCGGCGGGGCGGGCGGGGGGCGCAGGGCTGTCCCGGGGGGCACAGGGGTGCCGGGCACCGGGGCGCTGTCACAGCGCTGTCCCCGCCGGTGTTTGAACTGGGTCCGCGCCCGACCCGGTTTAAGTGATTTCCAGCTCGTGCCGGACCGTGTCGGGAGGGGAACGGGAGGGATCGAGGGATGCGCCGCGTTCCGGGGGCTGCCCTGTGCCATCCTGGGGCTTTGCTACCGCGTCATCCCCTCCTTTCTTCCCTTCGGGGGCACCATGGACGGAGCTGGGCGAAGCTTCCGCAGGGTGACCCCAAGGATGCTGCGACAATTGCGGCATCACCCCGGCCCGTCCCGTCCCGCGGGTCAGGAGCTGTCCCTGCTGGCCTGGACACGCTGCAGGCACTGTCGCTGTCGCTGTCCCTGCCTTTGCTGCAGCAGATCACAGCTCCTGCACCTCCCGCCTCGGAAATGGCAAAGCAAGTGCTTTGCTAAACGGATTAGAGCTCTCCCGGCAGCCTCCCCGGCTGCTCCCGCATCCCTCGGCCCCCGCGTCGCCTTCCCCGGGCAAACCCCATCCCTAAGCCAAGAGGCCGTGGCCGCAGCACGGCAGAGATCAGGCACTGCGGCTCCTTGAGCCCGAAACCCCCAGGGTGCTTCCACCTCCTGGGGTTTTGTGCTCCCTTTGCAGGAGCGCAGAGAAAATCGGGAAATTCACCCGGCAGCGGCTCGGCCGGTGCTGGAGGTGCTGCCTTGCCCCGGGGTCCGCCCCGATCTGTGCCCCCCTGGCCGCTTTCTCTCCCTCCTCTCCCTCCTCCCAGGGTGTGCGGCCGCCGGAGGGGCTGCGGCAGGACGGGAGCGGGATTGAGCCGTGCAAGGATTGAGGGAAGGGAGCCCAGGCACTGGCAGGGACCGACAGTGACGTGCACAAGGGAAGGGACATCAGCAAAACGTGTCAGCACCGACCGGGACCACGTCCTGAGCCCTGAGCCAGGGCTGGGCTCTGTGTGGGATCCCCCTCGCTGGGAATGCCCCATCCCCAGCCGTCCTGCTCCCTGCCCGGCCACGGGGATGGAGCCAGGCTCCTCCAGCACAGCGCCTGGCACGGCTCTGCCCGGGGACAGACTTTGTCCCGAGGGTGCCAGCCTGGCCGGCGTTTGTGCAACACCTTGAAGGCAAACTCCGGACCTGCTGAGCTCCTGCGGATGCTCCTGGAGGAGGAGGAGAGGCCGTGTCCAGCCGGCAGCATCAGGGGCTGCCAAGCCGGTGTCCGGCTGTCCCCGGCGTGGCACAGCAGGCGGGGCCGGAGGCAGCGAGCCCCCAGCGCTGTGCCCCGGGTGGAATGTTCGGGCTCCTCGGGCAGCTGCTTGCAGCCAGCCCCACGCTGCTTCACGGGAAAAATGGAGCCTTTATGTCCCTGCCCCAGCCCCTTCCCCGGAAGGGCTCGGAGGATGCCCCGGCCGGTCCCAGGCAGACAAGAAGGGAATTGTTTCGGTGGGATTTGGGTTTCTGGGAGCACCTGCCCCGCGCGGGGCCCTCCACAATGGCTGCCTGTCTGCCGCAGAGCCGCCAATTATCCTCCGCGGCTAATTAGAGATGCAAAGTAGCGCTTGCATTCTCCCAGCTCCCCGGAGGGCTCCTGGGACCGGCGGCACATCCGCAGCGGCGACGCAGCCTGGCCATGGGGCGAGCGTGGGGCACTGGCCCCATCCGGCCCCCCGGGCCGCAGCTGCCGCTCCGCCCTGCCCTGGGAAGAGGCACTGGAGGGCAAGAATGGGCTCGGGATCCTCGATGCCCTCTGCCCCCATCCACACCAGTCTTCCCTGGACCACCCATGGGCTCTCCCAGAAAGAGCTGAGCCCCATAACTCGGGGCTCTGCCGGGATTTAGGGAACACATTTCCCATCCTTGCTGGGGAGGCAGACGGGAGCTGGCTGTGCTCAAAACCCCCCGTTCATGCGAGGGCCGGCACTCCTGCCTGGCTGATGGGCAGGCGGCTGATCCCTGGTGGCATCTCTTCATTCCTGCCTGCTCGGGCTCGCCAGGATCACGGTGTGGGCTCATGTGCTCTGACTTCTCCGTTTGCACTCATGGAGCTGTAATTCCAGAGAAGCAAGTGGCCCCATAAATCAGGGCTTATTTCCTGCCAATACCGTCTGCTGCTTCCCACAAGGAAACTCATTTACAGGAGGAGAAGTGACTTACCACTGCAAACAGTAAACGGTGGGATGGTGAGAGCCGGGGAAAAGTTTGTCGTGACCGAGTTTTTGGTGAAGGAACTGAGGAGGCAGAGCTCCCACCTGCTCCCTGCATGGAACAGCCCAAGCTGCAGGGAAGGAGACCTGAGTTGGTGCCACCTGCACAGCCCACAGAGCTGGTGGCAATGGCTCTTTGCATTGGGGAGCCCCCCCAAGTCATTGAGGTCCCCCATCACCATCCTGGAGAGCGTTTGTCACCTCATGTTTAATGCCAAGGACATTTTCCCCTCTGCAGCAGGGATGCTGTCAGGGCAGGTGGCAGCTGGGACATCCCAGTGGTGACCCTGTGCTGAGAACTGCCAACTCACTGCTTGAAAGGGATTCAGCACCCTCCAGATTCAGCACCCTCTGGTTCCTCACCCTGAAACACCAACAGGCAAAGATCCCCACTCCTGAAGGAACCACCATCCACCCCTCTCCTGTTTGGGATTGGGGGCAGGGTGTGAAACCTTCCCGGGGCCGTTCTGTGTGGCCATGGGGTGTGCTGGCTCGGGTGGCACGGAGCTGCCGGGAGCCGGAAGGCAGGCGGGCTGGAGAGCCCCACCGAGCTTCATTAGGCAGTCCGAGGCGCTTGTTCGGGGAAAGCTGAGCCGGCGTCGGAGGCCGGCAGAGCCCCCCGGGACCGGGTCGCATTCTCTGGGCAACCCGATCCCGGCGGCAGCGGCCCCGGCAGCCTCATTACTGCGGCTTCTGCAGCGGCTTCGGTTACTCGCCTGGACGCTCTCGTCTCCTGCTGACTTTTAATTTCCCTGACATCCCCCGCGAGCGGGGGGATGCAGGCGCAGTGTCGGGGAGCCTGTCATCACCCCCACCCTCATCCTGCCTGCTTCCCGACGGTTCCAGCCCCCTCTGCCCCCGGGACTCCCATCCTGTAAAAAGCCTGGTGACCCTGGGCACGAGCCCCGGGGCTTGGGAGGAGGCAGATGGGCAGATGGCAGTGAGGGGGAGCTGCCCTGCTCTCCTCCAAGAAGCCTTGGGGAGGGTGCAGCACCCTCACCCCCTTCCTCAGCCCTGCCGGGGGGGAAAAGACTGCTCCTGATTCTCTTGCCAGCCTGTTCCCAGCTGGCACATTTGGCAAGGAGGCGGCACCGGCTGCCTCTCCGAAGGCGTTTTGGGGTGTTTGTTCCTGCAAAAGCTGTGGCTCAGCCCCAAAAACCCCCTGCATCCGCGGGGGTGACAGAGAGGCCGGGGCAGCAGCAGAGGGAGTGCATGGCTCTGTCCCGTCCCGTGCAGGAGGGACAACGACCCCCGGGGTTGCAGGACCAGGAACCCCAGGGGGGTCCCCAAAGAGCCCCCCCGCCTCATGACCCGGGGGAAACGAGTCCCATTAGGCCCTAATGGAGCCCGGGGCCCGACGCCGCCATCGCTCTGCCATGGCACCCACCCCCCCGGCTTGTGCCCCCGGGTCACGGTCCCCGGGGCGGCCCCGGTGGGTGCCCTGGGTGAGGGTCTGGGGCCGGGGGGCCCTTCGGGGTCTGGCGGCAGTGCGGAACCTCGGGGTGGGCGCGGACGCGGGGATGGGGGGGTCCATTCTCCCCCCCGCCCCCCCCGGATGATTTTCGCAGCAGCGGCTCCATCCCGGTTGCCATGGCAACGGGCGGCTCGGGCAGGCGCGTGCCCGCGGCCGTGCGCGCCGCCGCTGCCCGGCGGGAGCGGAGCGAGCGGAGCGGAGCGAGCAGAGCCCCGGCCCCGGCCTCGGGCCCCCGGCCCCCCCGGCCCCCGGCAGGTGAGCGCGGCCCCCGCGGGGACAGCCGGGTCCACTGCGGCGACGAGGTGAGGGACGCCCGGTCCCCTGCGGGGATGGGGTGCGGGATGCCGGGGTCCCTTGCCGGGATGGGGTGACGAATGCCCGGGTCCCTTGCAGGGATGGGGGGACGGCGGGGGGCTTGCTGTGCAAGGACCGGGCAGTAAGGCATGGCTTTGCACCCCCCGGCAGGACACAGTGTCCCCTGATCCCTTCTGCAAGCCAGGGAGGTTGGGGGGGGTATATGACCTTCACCCCCTCCGTGTGTCCAGTGGGGTGCTGGAGAGTGGGACACCCCTTCTGCAATGCTGCTGCACTCCCGGGCTTGTGCCTCAGTTTCCCCATCTACAAATAACGGGGTGAACTTGTGCTGTCCCTGTCACAGCTGTCCCCCTGCCCAAATAAACACCTTACCCCATCACTGACCCCTCTCCTTTCAGCCGTGTCACCCCAGCTTCTCCCTTGCTGCCCCCCCATCTCCCCAGTTTCCCATCCCCTCTGGCTCCAAGTCTGCTTCCCCACCACAGACAGCTGAAATTCCACGGTCCCTCCACCTCCCCTGCTCCCAGCAGCCCCATTTGCCTCCTGTCACCACCAGCCCCGGGTCCATCCCCCCGAGGCTCGGGGGCCAGGACCCCCGTGGCAGCGCGTGACGCTCCGCGTCCGCTCCCTGGTGCGGGGGGATGGCACCGCCGTATCCTCCACCATCCCTGTTTGCCACTTCTGGGTTTAATTGCAAACCTCATCTTTGGATTTCTGCCTAAACCCGGCTCCCGGGACTGCACAAATCCCTGCTCGCTGTCCGAGCCTTGTTTACCGCGGTGAGCCGAGGCGGCAGCATGAGACAGAGCTGTGGAGCTGGGCAGCCAGAGGAGCCCCCAGCTGAGGCTGAGCCCCCTCTCCCTTCCCCAGGCCTGAGTGGATGCAGGGTGTTGGCAATCCTGCTGCTGCTGCCCCTTCAGGGATCCCCATCCACGTTCCCCATCCGCATTCCCTGCACATCCGCTGTCCCTGAGCTGGGCTGCAGGCTCCCCTGGAGAGACACTTGCGTTATCTGCAAATGCCAAGCCAGCTTCCCGAAATTTTTGCACAAGGCTCCTAAAATCCCTGGAAGATTAATGGGTGCCCTGAGCAGGGCGGTTTGGGGAGCTCAGAGGGAAGGGGAAGCTCTCTGCAGAGCCCACATGAGCTGTGAAGCCGATCCCTGCCAGGGCTTGGAGCAAATACATCTCCCCTGGCTACTGCAACCTGGCAGCACCTGGCCCCTGGCAGCCTCCCGTCTGTGCACAGGACATGAGGCTCCTGGTGCTGCTCCTGGATCACTGAACCTCCTCTCTGGTTTGGGGGAGCCCACAAGCCCTGACCCCGCAGGGTCCAGCAGGTCCCCAGGCCTCAGATCCCCCCATGAGTGCAGATGACCCTGATGGAAGCAAGGAGGCTGCCATAGGCACATTCCACCCAGGATTCCTTGGAAAAGTGGCTCCCAGAAGTTTCCCAGCATTACCAACGTGCCCCCTCCAGGGTCCTGCTGCCCTTGCAGCCACCTCAAGCACTGCTGGGTCCTGGGCAGCCCCATGGTGCTGCTCTGGCTGATATCCCGTGGGGAATCACCCACCATTCTGGGTTTGGCTCTTTGCCCAAGGGCTCCAGCTCTGCTCATGTTGCAGCCAAAGAGGTTTTGTCAGGGAGTGCAGGAGGGACCCTACACGAGCCTGCTCCCATGGAGACAGTACCCTGGAAGGGCCCAGGCTCACCACCTGCCTGGCACTGGGCTTGGTCTGATGACGAGGGGGCAGGATGGGTGCTGAGGCTGCTCAGCCCTGAGCCCCGGGCGCTGCTGATGCGGAGCTGCCAGCGTGAATCAGCAGCACCCACTTAACCCTTTCCTCACAGGGTCCCCGTGGGCTCTGGAGGGGGCCACGCTTCAGCCACGCCACAGCCAAACCTCTCCACACTCCCTGGCTCCCTGAGCTCTGACCCCTGCCAGCCCCAGGAGCCCCATGGGACACATGGAGCAGCCCTGGGGTGGGAATCCCACAGCCACTCAGCTGGGTCAGACTGAGCAGCAAACCAGGCACAGC
The DNA here is from genome assembly GCF_022539315.1 of Serinus canaria. Taxonomy (NCBI): domain Eukaryota; kingdom Metazoa; phylum Chordata; class Aves; order Passeriformes; family Fringillidae; genus Serinus; species Serinus canaria. The sequence continues at coordinate 4,858,652 of NC_066339.1, forward strand.
TCCTGCAGCTGCAAAGCCTCTTGCGACACACGTTGGTGTCACGGGTTTTCCCTGGGACCTGCTGCTGTGCCTTGGCCACCTCAACCCCCATGTGTGGCCACCTCAAGCCCCTTGTGTGGCTGCAGCAGTGGGAGCAGCACATGGGCACTGGCACCCACAGTAGATGCAGCACAGCAGCCCCAGAACATGGTGAGAGATCTGCTGCCAGGCTCCTCTGAACCTCCTTGGCTGAATCCATTTGTCTTTGCCACAAATGGCCACAGTGGTGCATCATGGTGGCATTGGCTCTGCAGCCTGAAATGGACCCTCAAGCAGCCCTGTGCTAAGTCAGAGCAAATGACCTTTCCTGTGGCCAAAATCCTACGGCCCAGCCCATTTGCTTGGATTCCCACAGACCAGTGCAGCTCCCAGTGTGGCCTCCCCCTGCCCTGGATGCTCTCAGCAAGGGTCACTCACCCACTGCCCTCCCAGTAATGGGGTTCACACTGGGTGTGGACCTCCTGCCTGGGGACAGCATGGGGACAGGTATAGGGACATCATCTCGCCTGCGCTCTGGTCCTCTGCTTGGAGTGCATCTGCCACCATCCTGCCTTAGCCAGGGGCTCTTGGCTGCAGAGGAACCTGCCCCAGAGGCTCTGCAGCCACCCCCTGGTGCCCACCAGGCTCAGCCAATGTGCCCAAGGGCAAGAGTGTGACATCCCCATCCCCTGCTTCTTGGCTGCAGGAGAGATGCTGGGTCTGGGACAGCAAACACATCTGGAGAGAGTGACCTGGGGACAGGGTACAGCAGGACTGGACTGTCCCACCTCGCTGGGGACAGGGCTCTGCCAGCCAGGGCTCTGCCATGGCGGTGCGGGCAGCTGCCCATGCCGTGCCCGCGGTGTCAGCAGCACCAGCCTCTGCATTGCAGCAGCTTCCTGCCTGTGCAGGGCCACGGCCACGGCCCGGCCCCCACAGAGGGCAGAGACCCCCCCTGCAGCAGCAGCAGGGCAGCAGGAGCTGCCTGGAGGGCGAGGAGAGCTGTGTCAGTGCTCAGCACTGAGTGTGCTGACAGGAGAGACGCAGCGGGGCCGCTTCTGCAGGAGCAGCAGCCCAAGGGCACGTGGAGCAGGAGCTGGGACAAACTCCACTGTCACTTGATGCCAAACGCTCTGTGGCTTCTCCTTGGCATCTCCATGGAGGCGAGGGGCTGAAGCAGAGCCCCCCAGGCCCGGGGTACCCAAGTGGCAGCACGTGGCTGGGGCTGGCAGCTCTCCACGCCGCAGCTCGGCCGCCGGCTCTGCAGGCGCCAGGCATCACCGCCGGCCGCCCTGATGCGAGGTGATGGGCTGTGCTGGCAGGGCTGGGGGCTGGCAGGGGCTGGCAGGGGGCTGGCACGTGTGGCACGGGCGGCCGAGGCGGCCTGGCATGGTGGGGGCACTCGCACGTGCACAGGAGTGCCAGGATGGTCGTGCGTGGGGGTGCGTGGCGGGAGAGTGGCGCCGAGGCGGCAGCGTTGGCTGGGAAGTGATGCAGAGCCAAAAATAACCCCCAGGCTGAAGCTCGGACCAGGTAGTGGCTCAGAGAGGGAGCTGCGGCAGCCACGTCCACAGTGCCCCCTGGCATGAGTGGCTCGTTGGGGCAGCAGGGGCTGGCACTGTGCCCGTGGGTCCTGGGGTACACCCAGCCATGGGTGTGCTCCCTCCCTGCCGTCCCCATCCCAGCTGCCGTCCCCATCCCAGCCCTGGCACGCTGGGGCTGTCACCCTGAGGGTGCCCTTGCCATGCCAGCGCAGCCCTTGCGGAAAAACCCAGGGTACAACACCTTGGCACTGCACTGTGCCCGCAGCTTTCAGGGGGGACGATGCATGCAGAACCTGCAGGGTCCCTTGGCGCTGTGCCACCAGGTGCTCTGTCACCACTGCAGGTGCACCGAGGCAGCCTGCTGGGGTGGGGATGGCAGTGGCAGTGCTGTGGTGGCAGGCAGGAGCAGTGGTGGCCCTGTGGGTGCCAAGGACAGTGGCCATGCCGTGGGTGCCAGGCAGCAGTAGTGTTGGTGCTCTGGGTGCCAGGCAGTGGCAGTGGCGGTTACATGAATGCCAGGCACAGTTGTCCTGTGGGTGCCAGGCAGGGACAGTGGCCGTGCCATGGGTGTTAGGAGGAGTGGTGGCAGTGCTGTGGGTGCCAGGCAGGCGTGGGCGCTGCGTGCTGCCAGCTGCAGGGGGACACTGCTGTCCCCCACCCATCTGCGTCTGGGCGGCTGACGAGGGACAGTCACGCGTTTATTTTTAACCGTCTGGGGAGGGTGGAGGGGATTGGTGCCTCCCTGGTTATATCACTAAATCCCTGCCGGGCCCTGTTACTTCCAGCACAGCGAGCCCTGTGCTGCACTCCAGTAACTGTTTCAGGTCCCTGTCCTCCTGGGGCCACGCCCTGCCCCAGCCCGGGGACACCTCAGGGCCAGCTGTGTGCACAGCTGGAGAGCGTGGGTACTCACCAGTGCTCCCCACGGGACCCTGTGCTCCCACCCCACCACGGGGCAGAGCACAGGCAGCCAGGCCTCCCTCTGTCCATTCCACTTCCTCAAGGAAGGGATGGTGTGTGAGGTTCACGGCCACATCCCTCTCAGCCTTTTTGGGGACAGGGCAGGAGGAAATTTGAGCTGCTCATGGCCACCTTGTCCCCATCTCAGTGGCAGATGCCATGCAGGATAGACCCAGCGCTTTCCTGTGGAAACACGGTCCAAATCCAGGTCAGGATGGGGATGATGAGGAGAACACCTAGGAAACAACCACCACAGTCCCCATGCAGTCCCTGTGCAGTACCACCCCCAGCCACCGGCCCCCTCCCAGCTCTCAGCAAAACAACAAAGGGTTAATCCACGCAGCCGGGCCTCGTGGCGCTCCGGGGATGCCGTTTTTCTGAAGATCAGGATGGATTAGGGTGAAATATCAGGATGAGGATTTCTTGGGCGTCACGTCCCCTGACCCTGCCACGGCCCCTCGCCCAGCAGCTCCCAGTGCTGAGCCAGGCTCTGCCCAGTGAGCTCCCACTGTGCTGCTGCCCATGTCCCTCCCAGCACTGCTGGCTCTGGGGGTGTTTCGATGTCACCAAGTGGGTGGTGGGCACTGGAGGAGTCTGTAGGTCCAGAGCTGGACCGGGCACTGTCCCCATGCTGTCCCCTGTACCCGGATGCTTGTCCCACAGAGCTGTTGGCAGGAGGAATGGGGGTCCCCTGCACCCCCCGTGACTCCCCTCTCCTGTCCCCTCAGTGCATGAGGCTGGTGTTTGCCCAGGAAACCCCCAGCACCTGCTCTGCCGCCCGAGGCAGCGCCGGGAGCCATGTCGGGTTCCTATGACGAGTCGGCATCGGCCGCCGAGGAGACAACCGACAGCTTCTGGGAGGTGAGTCCCGGCCACCCTCTCCTCCCACAGACCCCACCGCCACTGTCACTGCACCCCACGGTGTCCCCTGGGCTGGGGGCTGCCCTCCCTCCTCTGCCTGAGAGCATCCCTGCTGTGGTGGCTCTGTGTCTCAGCTGGCTCTGCCCAAGGTCTCAGTCTTGGCTGTCCCTGAGTGGCAGAGGGGTTGGAGGGAGTTGGGCTTGAGCAGCCCCACCCCAACACTCCATCCCCGCACCCCCAAATTGCCTGGTGCTTCCCCTGTAGCCACCACAGAGCAGCTGGGGCTGAGCCAGGCGGGGTGGTCACAGCCCCCACAGCTGCCTGTCCCCGTGGCCATGCCAGGTGGGGAACTACAAGCGCACGGTGAAGCGGATCGACGATGGACACCGGCTCTGCAATGACCTCATGAACTGCGTGCACGAGCGGGCCAAGATCGAGAAGTCCTACGCCCAGCAGCTCACCGACTGGTCCAAGCGGTGGAGGCAGCTCATCGAGAAAGGTACCACGGCTTCCCCATGGGAGGCTTTCCCCAGGACACCTGGGTGTACAGTCACAGCTTCACCTGGCAGAAATGGGGCGGGTGAGGGCAGTGGGGTGACCCCCAGGTGTCCCCTCGGCCCCCAGGTCCCCAGTATGGCAGCCTGGAGAAGGCGTGGGCCGCGATCATGACGGAGGCAGACAAGGTGAGCGAGCTGCACCAGGACGTGAAGAACAGCCTCCTGAACGACGACTTCGAGAAGGTCAAGAACTGGCAGAAGGACGCCTACCACAAGCAGATCATGGGGGGCTTCAAGGAGGCCAAGGAGGCTGAGGATGGCTTCCGGAAAGCCCAGAAGCCCTGGGCCAAGAAGCTCAAGGAGGTGAGAGAAGCACAGAGTGTCCTGGGGAAACCCTGTGTCCCCAGGTCCAACTCTGTGTCCCCAGTCCAGGCTGGGAGAGACACGTGGCACCTCCCCACAGGCAGAGGGGTTGGCAGGGGGCTGTGACTGCTACTCTGATGTCCCTTCTGTGTCATCCCCACAGCTGGAGACAGCCAAGAAAGCCTATCACCTGGCATGCAAGGAGGAGAAGCTAGCCATGACCCGCGAAGCCAACAGCAAGGCGGATCAGTCCAACACTCCTGAGCAGCAGAAGAAGCTCCAGGACAAAGTGGAAAAGTGCAAGCAAGACGTGCAAAAGGTGTGAAGCACTGCCCTGTGCCAGATGCATGGGGCATTGGGCAAGGGAAACCAGAGGAGATGGCCACCACATCCCTTTCTCCACGATCAGTTCCTCTTTTCCCATCCTTGTGCTCCTGGAGGATAAAGAGTTGCAGGCAGTGCTCAGGGGAGTGTGAGCTGGCAGGATTTACCCCACGTCTGGGGGCTGATTCCACCCACTGAGGCTCCTGGCTCAGTTTGGGCTCCCCAGCTCTGGTGACCCCCAAACCAGACCTCTCAGCAGGCAGAAACGGCCTCTGAGGTGCTCGAGGTACTACCAGGGTCCCTCCTGTGTTTTTGCAGACTCAGGAGAAGTACGAGAAGGTGCTGGACGAGCTGAACAAGTGCACCCCGCAGTACATTGAGAGCATGGAGCAGGTCTTCGAGCAGTGCCAGCAGTTCGAGGAGAAGAGGCTCAACTTCCTCAAGGAAATGCTCCTGGACATCAAGAGGCACCTGAACCTGGCCGAGAGCAGCAGGTAGGGGCAGCTGATTCTGGCCATGATGGTCACCAAGAGGTACCAGAGTGGCAGGAGGCTGTGCAGGAGCCTGGCGCCCCCCTGTGGCTTGGAGGACCCACAACCTGTCCCCAGGTGACACGGCCTGGACCTGTCCCTGTCGCACGCTGTCCCCAGGGCTCCACCCTGACCCACAGCCCCCCAAACACGTCTCTCCCCACAGCTACGCCAACGTGTACCGGGAGCTGGAGCAGACCATCCGCATGTCGGATGCGCAGGAGGACCTCCGGTGGTTCCGCAGCACCAGCGGCCCCGGGATGCCCATGAACTGGCCCCAGTTTGAGGTGAGGCTGGGCGCCCTGCCTGGGTGCTCTGGGTGCTGCCAGCTCTGCAGGGCAGCCGGGCACTCAGGGCTTGGTCACTCTGTGCTTGCAGGAGTGGAACCCTGACCTGACGCACACGATAACGCGGAAGGAGAAGCAGAAGAAGGGCGAGGGGGCGGCCCTGACCAACGCCAGCAGCGCGGGCGACACGGGGGCTCAGGCGGGCGAGCGCGGGAGGTGAGGGCTGGCGTGAAGGGGAGAGGAGAGGCACAGCCTGTGAGAGCCACAGCCTGTGCCTGTGCAAGCACCTGGGGATGCAGGATGTCCTCGGTGACAGGACCCCTCCTTCTCCTCCCAGCGTGAGCAGCCACGACCGCGGGCAGACCTACAGTGCTGAGTGGTCCGATGACGAGGGCAGCAACTCCTTCAACACCAGCGAGGCCAACGGCGGCGCCAACCCCTTCGATGAGGAGTCGGCGGGGAAGGGCGTGAGGGTGCGGGCTCTGTACGACTACGACGGTCAGGAACAGGATGAGCTCAGCTTCAAAGCAGGTACGGTCCCTTGCCAGTGCCAGGTAGGATGGGGTTCGTCTGCTGGAGCTGTGGGTGCGAAATCCCTCAAATAATTTCTGAGTTGGCCCAGTCCTTCAAAGAGTTGAGCTGTCAGAAAGGGGAAGGCAGAAGCTGAGCCCAAAGGAAGCAGGGACAGGAGCAGTGGGAAGGGGGCATGTGAGGGCTCACAAGTCACCCCTTGCCTTTCTATCCCACAAACTGGTGTGCCCTGGATGAGTTCTGCAAACCCCCAACAGCTCCACCCCAGGGAGAAAAAGGGGGTGGGAGAATTCCCAGCACCTGCAATGAGCTCTTCCCTTCCACCTTCTTCTCCAGGTGATGAACTAACCAAACTCGGTGAGGAAGACGAGCAGGGGTGGTGCAAAGGGCGCTTGGACAACGGGCAGCTGGGGCTGTACCCCGCCAACTACGTGGAGGCAATCTAAGTCTTGTGGTGTGCTCCTCGTCACCGTCAGCAGATAAATCCACCCTCCGTTGTCTCCATCTCTCCACCAGCCAACCAGCCATTCTGCCGTCTGGTCCTTCACTCCTCACCCTTAGAGATTCAGACATATTTTCCGACCAAGCTTTTATTTTTTTAAGAGTTGTCTCCGAAGAGTATTTTGCATAGTCGCTTTCTTCTAAGATAACGTGAAGCGAAAGATGACGTTGTCCGTTCGTCTACGTTAGTTGAATTTTTTTTTTTTTCTGAGCGAAAAGCCGATACCTCAAGATCTTAAAGCCCAACCAGTGAGAGCTCCTGACTGGTTGGTTTTTAAAGATACTGAAATCATGAGCCGCCTTCTGATTGGCTGGAACTGTTCCGAAACGCACGGCGCCGAAGCTCCTGGGACCAACCAAATTCATCCCAGAAAACCAAGAGGGATTGGAGTCTGACTCCGTTGGTTATTTTTTTTTGTGTTTCCATGTTCTCCCCAGTTCATCCTCCCGCCCCGAGGAAGGGGGTGAATTGCCCCCTTCAGCCCCGGGGCCACCCTTGAGATGCCCAGGTGAGGTGGGACCAGCCCTGCCATGGAGCTGGCTGGCATCTCCTCAGCTTCCTCCTCCTCCTCCTCCTGCTCCTGGCTGGGCTGTCAGCACACCTGGAGCGGGCGGAGGCTCCCGAGCCGATGCCCGGTCTGTGCTGCAGGGAGCAGCATTGCCCCTTGGGTGGGCAGGTATCCAACGCACACCAGATCCAGGTGAGATGGCCCTAAAATCCAGTGCTGTCCGGAGAAGGACCCACCAGGGCCCGGTGCTGCTGGAAGCACCTTCATGCCCAGCCTGGGATAGCGAGGACTGCCTTGGGCACTGCTGGGGACTGTCCCCATCCTCCCCTTCGTGAAGAGAGGCAGGAGCAGAGCAAGGGCAGGGGATGAGCACCATCCGGCCTTGCAGGGTGCCGGCAGGAGCTGCAGCCCAGGAGGAGGGCTCAGGATACAGCCCAGGCAGAGCAGCTGCCTGGTGAACACGGCCGAAATCAAGACACACCAAGGCAGGGGAATGGCTGGCCGCAGGCTCTGCCCTTTGCTTGTCCCCACGGAGCTCTACCCCTCCTCCCCTGGGCTCTGCCCCCGGCCCCACAGCTCCCACGGCTGCTGCCACCCAGCACAGCCACCCCACCCCCTGCCTCGGGTGCGTTTGCCATCCCGAGCTCTTCCCTACAGATCATCTCTCATTTCTTTCCATACCATCACCCTTAGCAGCATCAATGCCATTGGCTTCCCGCACGCTCCTCCTGCTCCTTTCCTGCCCCCTCCGTTGGTTCGTGAATTTTTTGGCCCCAGGGATCCCGTGTTCTCGTGGATGCAGGGGAAGCACCGTGTGCTGGGCACGGTGGGCGGGAGCCATCCAGCCCCTGCCAGGTACCGGAAAAAAACCCACAAAGTCAGAGAAGACCCAACCAACCACCTGTCTCAGCAATGCACCCCGGTTTTTGTACATTGATTGTGTAATTTAAGAAGTATATATATAATATATATATCTCTCGTGATTGTATTTCCGTGGATACAACAACAAAAAGCAGCAAGAGAAAATAACCGAGCTCTGTCAGCGTCCTTGGCTCTGGGGTCTCCTTTGCTGTGCGTCTGTCCCACCCCTGGGGGGGCAGCTGAGGAGGTTGTGGACCCCCAGGTAGTGACACTCCCACCCCAAGGTTCTGAGGTGCAGCAGGATGGGGGGCTCAGATGCATTGCTGGGGGGACAAGGGAGCAGCCACTGCCTTTGGGGACTCCTGTGCCACTGCAGGACAAAGCCTCGGGACACCCACGGCGGGGCTCGAGGGGATGCAGGTTTTGGGGCTGTTCCAAGCACCAGCTCTGACCCAGCGCTCTCCTGAGCCTGTGAAAGCAGGGTGATGTCACCTGCTGCCCTTCCCCACCCTGCCAGGGGAGCTGTGAGGGGGACACAGGATCTGGGGCACCACTGGCACCCCCAGCCCCTCCTCGCAGTGCCCCCGCACCGGCTGCATTGGGCGCACACAGCAAATCACAAGACTCAGTTTGCTTTTTTTTTCCTTTCCCCTCCTTTTTTTGCTTTTCTACTCCCTTTTCCAAAGGCCAAGTAAGTTTTCCTCCCTCCTCTGCTCCTCGCTGCCCTCCATTCCTCCTGTCAGGATGGGAGCAGCATGGAGCAAGAAAGGAAAGGCAGTAGCTGGCACCAGCGGATTTTTTAAGGAAAATAATCAAGAGACCAAGAACCAGGTGTTTTTTTCCTTTTAAGCTCCCATAGAACATCCCTGGAAGCCCGGGCCACCCTTGGCATTTGAACCTAAACCACAACTCATCACCAGCCAAAACAGAAAAGCAAATAACCAAATAAAAAAAGCCTATAATATAAAAGATCAACATTGCCAGGTAACTCTGACTCTGGTGCAATGAGCAGGTGAAGCAATTCCCAGCTCTCTGCCCCAGTCAGCCTGGACGGATCACACTCTGGATTTATTGTCCAGAGGGAAATGGCAAAGCTGCCATCTCCCTTTCCCCAAACTCCAGAATCAGGCAGTCCAAATAAAACCCAAATTCAAGGGAAGAGCTTTGAGCCAGGGCACAGAACCTGGGCTCTTAGGGGGACTCTGGTGGTCCCATGCACAAGGATGGGGCCATGGATACAGAACTCAGATTTGCAGCTCCAAGTCACTGTGGAGGGGAGCAGCTGAGCATGTCCTGGAGTGAACAGCAAAGGGGGATGCACCTGTCCCAAGGGGTGCCCAAGGTCCCAGTGGCAAAGCCCCCATGGCAGGCAGCACCTTTGGCTGGTGCCAGGCTGCTCCTACAGGGACTGGGACAGGACCCCACCATGAGCAGCTGTGGATGTCCCTGTCCCTGTGGGTGTCCCTGTCCCTGTGGATGTCCCTGTCCCTGTGGGTGTCCCTGTCCCAGCTCATGCCCCAGGCTTTTTCCTCCCTGAACAATGGCTGGGTTGAAGCCACCTACAGCCAGAACCCGGGAGGGAGGAGAGGAGGGGGGACAAGCCCACGCAGGGTGCCCACCCCTCCTGTGGGGGACAAGGGCTCTGCACGGTCCTTGCCCCACACCAGGGCCTGCTGGAGGTGAGGAGGTCCCTGTGTCCGATGCCAGCAGGTCCTGGCAGGGGAAGCCTCGCACGGCAGCCGAGGTCCTGCTGCTGGCAGAGGCTCTCTGTGGCTGGGGCAGAGGGAGGCAGCCAAGGTCCCCCGTCCCTCCCGGCACTCAGCCGGTCCCGCCGCCGCTCACACCGGGTGGACGAACTGGTAGACGAGGCGCTGGGAGATGTCGGGCTTCCGGATGATTCCTTTCTTGTAGTACTGCCGGATGGAGCGGCTCAGCTTGTCGTAGTTCATGGCCGGGCGGTTCTTGCGGATGCCCCACAGCCGGGCCACCTGCGCCGAGTCCTCGATCTTGAAGATGCCTGGCAGGGGAGGGGGGCACGGAGGGTTACAGCATCTCCTGCCCCACCTCAGCCCCCCAGCCCCCGCCCCGGGACCTCTGGAGCGCTCCCGCCCACCTTTGTCCTTGTTGAGCCAGCGGATGAAGCGGCCGTAGTTGTGTGGCTTCAGCAGCAGCTCCTTGAGGAACTGCCAGAGGTGGATGGGTTGGCCGGCGCACGACGAGTCCACCTCGCTGTCGGCCCAGCCGGTGTCACCTCCTGCCACGGGAAGGGACGGGTGAGAGGAGGGAAGGGACAGAGCTCGCTGCTGTGCACCACCCCAGGGAGCTGCTCGAGTCCTCTCTGAGAGCCTCGTTCGATGCCAGAGGGACCCCGGGGCTCAGCCCGGCTCTGGGTCTGGAAGGTTTGCTTTCCCCTGCCTGTCTTGGAGCAGGGAGAGCAGCTCAGTGCTGCCCTTGTGCAGCCCGCAGGGGTGCAGGGGTGTGGGACAGGGCCAGGGAGGGAACGGAGCCATTTCCCCTTCGCTGGGTTTTGCAGAGAGCCGCGAGGCTGCTCTGGGGCAGAGGGAGGGAACGGCACAGATCCCGCAGCAGCAGCGGCTCCAGTGCTCCGGAATTGCATTTAAGCAGGGAAGGACCCCTCAAGAACCCGGACCTGCCCGAGGTGGGGCCAGCGGAGCTGAGCCCACACAGAACTCACCGCAGTATCTTACATCTCCCGGGGCAGCCTTCTCCTTCATCCAGGCAGCTGGAAGGGAGGAGTGGGGGATCAGGGGGTATCTCCTGCGGCACAGCCTCGCCCACCCTCCCCGGCTCCCTCCCGCTCCCTGGCACCCACCAGACTTCCAGATGTCGAGGTGGGCGTGCAGGATGTCCCCGCAGGCGGGCGAGCGCTGGCAGAACTGCTCCTCGGACATGGCACACAGGTCCTTTCCCGACAGCTCCTGGAAGGACTTCCCGATCTGCGGCAGCCGGTACTGGTGCTCTGTCCACAGGATCCACTTCTGCACATTCCCGGGGCTCCAGTCCATGGGGTCTGGGGGCGGAGGGGGGTGAGTGTGGCCAGCCAGGAACCATCCTCTCCTCCCGTGTGGGGCAGACACACTCCCCCAGACCCCCACACGCGGCTGCAGCCTCCCAAACGCAGCGTGGCTTTGGCTCCCACGCCAGCACATCCATCCCTGCCCTGGGGACACCCACCTGCGGCGATGTTGAGGAGCTTGCAGGCTGTCTCGATGTCCTTCAGCACCTCGCCCACCACCATGCTCTGCACCTGCTCCAGCGAGTGCTCCTCCAGGTGCAGGCTGTCCTGCAGGTCCCCCTCGGGCCCCAGCCCCAGGCCCTGGCTGTCGATGATGGGACATTGCTCTGGCTCCTTCTGCGCCTCCTCTCGCCCGCCCTGGGCGCTGCTCTGGGCCGGTTCTCCAGCGCCCTTGGTGGCCCAGGCCGTGTCCTCCGGGTAGAGCATGTCGAAGTAGTGCAGGCAGAAGGCTGGCAGGGGCTGCTCGGGGGTGCTGGGGGGGCTGGGGCTCTCCGGGCAGCCCCAGCTGCGGGGGTCGGGGTCCCGCGGGGGTGGCAGCAGCGCGGGGTCCGGCCAGGCGAGGCGGGCGGCGGGCAGAGCGCTCAGCCCGGGGCTGGCACTGCCCATCCCTCTGCTCAGCGCCGGCTCCAAACCTGCCCGGGGAGGGGAGAGGGGCAGAGCTCAGCCCGGCACCGCTCCTGCCTTCCCGTCCTGCAGCCAGGCACAAAGGGAGGAACTAAGCCTGTTAGAGGGGAAAACCCTGCAAAGAGCCCCACCGTGCCCCGGCAGCCTGCGGTGAGTGAGGGGTCAGCCGTGGCTGGGGGGGCTGGCCCCGGTTTGGGAGGACCAAGAGCAGCAGCAGCCAGCAGGGAGAAGGAGCTCAGGAGATGAGCAGGATCTGACCCCTGTTTAGGGTCGGGGTGTTTAGGGTCTCCCCAGGGGCTTCACCCCAGGCTGGCAGCAGCTCAGTCCCAGGTGGAGCTGAGGCCTCAGTGGGAGGCACTGGGGGACACTGGGGGAGCTCCCCCAGGACAGCCCTGGGGTGACAATGGATGCTTGAGCTGCAGGGACACATTTCTCAGCATGGAAATCATCCTCTGCTGTTTCCACCTGAGGGACAACAGGCCCCAGACCCAGATCCCCAGGAGGGACCCAGCCCAGCACCCGGCCCTTGGTTGCTGTTGCCAACTCCCAGATGAGAACTCTCCTTGTAAGACAGAATAATTGCAATTACCTTCACTCTCTTGCAAGAAAAACTACCCCAAATCAGCCGGTCCCCATCTATCTCTGCATGCAGGGAGTCCTGGAGGCCATGGAGGAGAGGATAAACCTGCTGAATTTCCATGGCAACACCAAGGAATGGCTCCATCCATGGAGAAACCTCCCCAAAAACCATCCTGGGACTTTGGGAAGGGAAGCTCCTGCCCAGGAGAAGCTGTCGATGGGCATGGCCAGGGCATTGCCCAGCTCTTCCACCTTCAGTACTGCATTTTACAAGGAGAAGAAGAACCATCCCAAATTGGTGGTTTAAAAGCAGAAAAAGGAGCTTTAGCAATGGAGCTGGCACTGGGAAAGGAGCGTGCAAAGTTTGAAACCTCTCAGGGCACCAGGCAGCTCTGAAGGGGAACAGGGGGCACTGGCCAGGGAAAGGGGGTGCCCTGTTGCTCCAAACCCCAGCTGGGGGTGGGGAAAGGTTAAAAAGAAATGAGAGGAAAAGGTCCCACAGGGTTCCTTCAGGCAGAGCACAGCCCCCAAGCACAGGGATGGTCACAGTGGAGGAGGAACAAAGAGGACCCAGCCCTGTGTCCCTTGCTTAGGGGGGAGTTAATGGAGCTCCTGAGGATTCAGCGCTCCCAGGAATATGGGTTTAGAGGAGCTGCATTGCCTGCACTTGGGGCAAGCTCATCACTTCATCCTTGGAATAGCCCAAGGAGCTCAGAAAAACCCATGGAAGAGCCAGGGACACCTAAACTGCACCCATAGCAGCCTCAGGCCGTGGGGACCTGGGGAGGGATTGTGGGTTCAGGAGCTGGAGCCCACGACCCTGAGCGGTTTTGGTGGTACTGCAGCAAGGAGGAGGAGGGAGAAGAGGGAACCCAAGCCCTCTTCTGGTCTGGGGCTGCCCCCACCATCCCCAAACAGTTTCCCTGAGAGATGGTGCCTGCTTCCAAACCTCTCCTTGATTTGCTCAGGATTAAAAGAAGAGCTTTAGGAGATCAGCTCTAAATCCAGCCTCACGCTGCTCCCAGCACAAAAGGGAAGTGGTAACAGCTTGTGCAGCTCCTGCTGCTGCACAGTGCCGGCCGTGGGGGTGTCTGGGAGGGGACAGGTGCCTCATTCCCAAAGCCTCTGGGATGTTCTGAGGTCACAATTCATCCTCACCCATGGGGGAGCAGGGCTGTGGAGCCGTGCTTGGGAATGCCACAGGATGAATGGCCCCAGTCCCATCTTCACACTCATCCTGTTTTCCTCCTCCCAGCAGGGACTGGAGGGACCCAATCCCTGGGGAAGTGTCCCCAAAAGGTTGAGCTGTGCCCCACCAAGGGCGCTGTACTCTCAGGGCGGGGGCCGCTGTTTGACTTTCTCCCGCTCTGGCACGCGGGCGGCCAGGCTGGGTGGGACCTGTTTGCACTGAGAAGCCACTTCAGGTGGCCTTTTCCCCCTCTCCCCCTACCCCTTTTTCCATTTCCCTGGCAAAGGAGAGCCGGAGGTGCAGTCCCAGGTGCACAGGCACACATGGCACCCAAACCCCTTCCTGTTCCCTGCCCGAGCTGAGCGAGGCTGAGCCGGTCATTGCATCAGCCTTGGCAGGGGCTGGGATGGGGTGCTGGGGCTGGGATGGGGCTCCTGCACCTCCCAGGGCACAGAGCCAGCCCGAGCCCAGGGCTGTGGGTGCTGCTGGCTCACGGCTCAGCTCCACAGGCCTGCAGGGACCCAGCCCCACACAGACCCCACAGCCGAGGGGGACAACGATGGGGACAAGGACCCCCGTGCCACCCCCAGCTCTCCTGGCAAGTGCAGCCCACCATGGCTTAGGGTGGAAGGCTGGGATGGGCCCTTGAGAGAGAGAGAAAAAAAAGAAATTCACCCACCCCCCGCCCTCGAACAATGGGTCCGTTAATTAAAATCCAATCAGCGGTGGAACAGGTTGTGCCAGAGCGCTCTGGGAGCGGGAGGGCGGCCCCGCCGCGGGAGGGGCGCTGCCCGCAGAGCCCGGGATGGATCCCAAGCCCCCGGGCACTTCCGAAAGCCCTTCCCAGGCAGCGGGGGTGAGGGACCAGGGCCAGGCTCCAGGGTCACCTCCAGCACCAGGCTGGGACAGGGATGGGCTGTGCTGTGCTGTCCCAGGAGGAACTGGGGGTGTGAGGGATCCAGAGCTGTGCCAGAGTGTCCAGAGCAGCCTGGATGCATCAGGAAAAGAGCCCTGGGGTCCCTGCAAAGCCAGGGCTGCAGCAGGTGCCCAGGTGGGTGCTCAGAGGCTGCTGACAATTTGAGATCCTGCCAGCATGTCCCATGCAAGCCCCAGAGTGACAGCTGTGCCACGTCCTGCTGCCAAACCCTGTGCCACGCACCCTTCTTATCTCTGGGTGGAGGAAGGAGGATTGGCCACAACCTCCCCACAGCCAGGGCAGGGACTGGGGACAGCCCTGGGGGGCTGGGGAGGTGACAGAGCAGGGGGCTGGGGGAGGTGACAGCTCAGGAGCTGCTTCTGGTACCTGCATGGTGACAGGGCTGGGGCCAGGGCAAGCCCCGGGCTCACTCTGATGTACCCCTGAGGGGATGCAGCCCATCCTGGGGGGTCTGGACCCTTGGCTCCCCACCAGCTCCAACACCACCGAGGTGCCCTGGCTCCTCCTGCCATTACCTGCATGGCTGCTGGCACAGGGACCAGGTGTCCCCACAGGTCCCCACGCCCTGGGTCAGGCTGCCCTCTCCATCAGTGCAGGGAGGCAAACAGCAGTAACAGGGGACAGGCAGCACCCGCCAGTGACCTGAGCAGAGCCTGGTGCTCGCTGTCCCCCCGGTGAGCAGCAGAGCTTGGTGTTCCCCATCTGGGGCCAGGGAGCCCCTATTTATAGCAGCACCTTCCCCCCCGTGCTCCCAGCCCCAGAGAACACCGGTATTGTGGGGATTTGGCACCCTCACGGTGTTTGTGTTTCACTAACCGAGCAGAACCACGAAAACCAAACCCACAGCCAAAGTGACTTTAGGGCTGACACAAAAACCACCCCAGCAGGAAAGCAGCTGGGACAGTGCAGGTCTGGAAAAGGGGCTCAGCTTCACAGAGACACCCCAGAGCTGGCAACTCCTCCACAGCCACCCAGGATGCTCCATAAAGGGTCCCAGCTGCTGGTTTGTCACATGGTGCCCCAAAGCTCATTGTCCCCTGCCTGGCACAGCTGCTGGTGGAACCCTGGGTGTCCCAGCTGTCACCAGGTGGGCTCAGGAGGAGCTGGCCCCAGGAGTCCTGGCTCCATCCCACCCTCCTTGCTTGAGCAGGAGGAGGTTGCAAAGACACAAAAATGGCAAATCCCATTTCATTTTGGGTGACACCATGCAGAGAAATGCCAGGAACCTCGCACCGAGGGACAACCTGTCCCTGCTCAGCCCTAAGGGCGCCTGGAGGTGCAGGGAGCTGTGGGGTGGGATTCTGACATGGGACAGCCCCGTGCCCACCCCAGACTGGTGCCAAGAGCAGGACCCCCAGAGGGAGGGAAGGTGGGCTGGGTGGGTGCTGGGGGAGCCGGGGGTCGCGGCAGCGCAGGCGCCTTACCTGGAAGGTGTGCGAGCTCAGAATCCACATGGATGCCAGCGCAGGCTGGGCACAGCCGTCCCTGTGGCACTGGGCACGGTATGTGAGGGGGACATGGCCCCAGGTGAGGGGTCCCAGCCCCGGCGGGGAGTGCGGCAGGCAGCACCGAGCCCCGCTCAGCGCCGGCTCCGCGGCAGCACGGCCGGGCTGAGCCGCATCGGGCCCCGGTGGGCACCGGCGGGGAGGGGACAGCGAGGAGAACAGGGCACCCCGAGTGGCTCCGGGGGCAGCAGAGGGACGAAGCCAGCGGCGGCTGTGCGAGGGGGACGGCTGCAGTGAGTGTCAGGGCTCAGCCAGAGCCTCCTTTGCCCATTATATCCGATTCCTTCCTTATTTACCTGAACAAACAAGCAGCGCTTACCTCAGCCGAGGTGTTTGAACAGCCCGGGCCGGGTTAACCCTTGGCAGGTGCGTCCAGGGCGGGCTCGGACCAGAACGGGCCTTGGGAGGGGAGTGGGGCAAACCTGGGCACCGTTAACCCCTTCCCACCCTCACATGGGATGAGAAAGAGGGACAGGGACAGACAGACAACTGGCTCCTCCTGGAGTCAGAGCTGCAGCACAGAGACCTGTCAGATGTGTGAAGTCCATGGCATGACATCACTCCCAGAGCAGGCTGGGCCAGGCTGGGGCCAGGAGCCCTGAGGGATACCCCAGGAGCATCCCTGACTCAAACCCCAGAACCACCCCCTGCCCAAGTGCTGCAGCCAGGGATGGAGCCTGTGAGTGAGGGTGCACAGAGATGTTTGGGGTGAAGGGAGCCCCCGACAGCACCCAAATCCCCCCAGCTCAGGGACACAGCTCTGTCCCCTGCCTGGGGGTCCGTGACTGCAGGATGGGGCACAGGAGCACAGCCAGAACGTGCCACACTCCAGGCCCAGGTTGTCTCCACCGGCACGAGCAGGAAAAAGCAGTTCTGAGCAAGACAGACACCGAGCTGGTATTTATTGTCTTTTTTTTAGCACATGAAGAAGGCAGGGCAGTTCAGGCAGTTCTCCTGTGCACGTAGCTCTGCCAAAACCAAACTCCCCCGTGCCCTAAAAACCCACGTCAGACCAAACCCCGCTGCAAACACCCACAGGCTGGCCCCACGTCACCACGTCCCGGCGGGCACGTGGCTGTCCCCAGCCCACACAGGGTGACAGAGCTGGCAACCCTCGCTGCCCTGGCCTGGGGCAGGCACAGCTGATAAGCCATCCATCGGAAATATTTGCCCTGAGGAAGTGAAAGCCCTGGGGGAAGGAGACCCTGGAGCGAGCACTGCAAAAGGGCTTCGCTGCTATCGGCAGCACCAGGAGTTTCTGCCTCCCTTTGAAACTCCTCAATGTTATCTTATCGTGGGGAAAGCTCCCCCTGGACCAGGGTTCCCATGTCCCAGGGGAGTTCTTTCCCCCTCTCTTGGTAAACACAACTGGGCCTGGGACACGTGGAAGTGGCTGTGGGGGGACCCCGGGACAAGCAGCTGTGTTGGGAAGCTGCCAGCCCCTCCCAGGGCTTTGCCAGGGGTTGGGCAATGTTTGATTGGGATGTGGCACAGCCAGGAGGGGGGTTCAAGCCCTTCAGTGCCCTCCTAGTGCTCCTGGCAGCCACAGCAGAGCTACCCAGCCCACTCAGAGCATCCACTGCTTTGGACAAGGCCTCACAGGCACCCAAAGGTGCTCCTGTGTCACACCTCAGGGTCCCCCGAGGGCACCCAGAGCAGGAACATCCCAGCCCATCCCTGGGGCCACAGGCCTCCAACCACAGATCCCTTCCCCACAGCACAGAAACACGAGTGTCTTGGCTGTGGAAACTGCAGATTCAGAGTGGAGTCACGTGTAAACTCGACACCAGCCTGGCACCAGCCATGCTGGGAAAGCACCGTGGCCATCCCGCCCTTCCTGCGGCTGCTCCTGCCCCGCAGCCGGGCTGTGCCTTGGGGGATGTCTGGGGAGCAGGGTTTGGTTTGCACAGGCTGGATCTGCTGTCACACCACCACCAGGTCACCCGTGTTTATTTGGCTTCTTTACAATTTTTCACCAGAACAAACACCAGGCCAGAGCACCAGAAGGAGTCAGAAGCAAAGCGGAAGAGAGCACGACTGGGGACACTGGACAGTGTCAGGTGTCACCAAGCAGTGGGGAGTTCCCAGTCTCAGATCCAGAGCATCCCAGACCCAGGTCATCCTGAGCTGTCTGGGACCTGTTGCCAAACTCACACCCCAGTCTGAAAGAGCTTTACCTACTTCTCTTATCGGTAGCAATGGGATCTCGATAACAGAAAGAGATTAAAGGGAAAAACATTTGCTTTTCTGGGCTCAGAGAAAGCTGGGCAGTGCAGCACAGCGCTGCAAGACTGGGTGAAAGGCCCCAAAATGAGACCTCTGCTTCCCTGCCAGAGGGCTTGGGGGCTGGAGCCACCCAGTGTCACCAGTTTCCATGGGCTCCAGCTGTGCTGGGTGCCGGGCTGTCCCCGACACCTTTTGCAATCGCAGCTCGGCACAGCTCTGCTTGCACATGCAAACCAGGAAAAGGAGAGATTGCAACACCTGAGGAACAACAAAAGAGGGAAATAAAGTCTGGATTTTCTGCCCTGTGTGTGCAGTTTTCGGTGCTTTTTCCTTGTCCTCCCTGTCAGCCCATCAGCTCCGATTCCGGTGTCTTTTGCCTCTGCTGGAATTTCAACGCTTGGGAACGCGGCCGACCGGAGGGGAGAGATGGAGAAACGACTCATGAATCAGCCTGGAGGAATCTCTGCCCACCTGCCAGGAGCTAATCTCTGGCTGCATCACAAGAATAATAGATAAGCAGCCATGTCACATATAATAAAACTATTGAAGGCCCTTGATGTCACTGTACAAACCACAGAGAGCATGGAGCCTGACTTGTCCCCACACACAGCTGTTTCCTGGTCTCCTGCAGTGGTGGGTCCTCCTCTGCTCCAGCTCCTGCACAACTTTTGGGACAGTGGTGGCCCCTGAGTAGAGCTAGAGACCCTCTGAGAGGGCTGCACCCCCTGTCTGTGCCACAGGGTGACAGTGGGACAGGATGAATTCCTACTCCCAGGCTGCAGGATGGGCACTCAGAGGCTTTCCAAGGAAACTGGAAATGATTGAAATGGTTGAAGAAGCTTTAATGCATTCTCCCCTGCCTTGGAGGGGTCCTGGGAGGGGAGAAGGTCTCTCCAGCAGAGCCCAAAATTACTCAGAGGGTCAGAGAGCACACGTGCAGGAACCCACAGGTGCGCACAGA
Organism: Serinus canaria; assembly: GCF_022539315.1. Classification (NCBI taxonomy): domain Eukaryota; kingdom Metazoa; phylum Chordata; class Aves; order Passeriformes; family Fringillidae; genus Serinus; species Serinus canaria. The sequence goes on from NC_066339.1 coordinate 4,877,496, forward strand.
GGGAACGGTGCTTTTGATGGTCCCTGTGCAGATTTACCTGGGAGAGCCTCCAGAGCTCCCGAAGCGTTGAGATCACTCCAGAGCCCAGACCACCGGAATCCCCTCTGACTCCTCCTCATCCCAGCCAGACCTACCCACTTCCCGTGCAGCCCCAGGGCGAGCGGGGCCGCTCCTCTTTATTCTCTTTATTACCTCCCCGGCTTCCCCATCTCCCAGCTGCTGCCATAATCGCTGTTTACGGGGCCGCGTGTGTGCTCGGGGCAAACAGCCGCGTTATTGCCGCGCCACCCGCCCGGAGCCACCCCGGCAGCGGAGCCGGGGCTCCCGGCCCTGCTCCGCCACTCGCTCCCCACTCGGAGCCTGCTCCAGCTCCTGGGGTCGCTCCCACGCTCCATCCCCACCGTATGAGGCGGCTCCCGGTTGTCCCCGTGCCGCTGCGAGGGGACCGTGGTGTCACCTGCATTCCAGGGCAGCCCCGAGCCTGCAAAGGGGGTACTGGAGAAGTGGCTCCGTTCAGCAGCACTGGGCTTGGTGTCTGATCCACACTGATGGCCCCGGAGGTCCAGGAGCCATCGGTTTGCTGAGCACAGAGACTTTAGTGGTCACCTGGCACCTTTCAAAGGCTGCTTTGCACCTGTGGTGGCAGGAGGTGATACGGTCTGTCTCGGGGGTGCCACAGTCCAGCTTCTGCAGCCTGGCCATGCCTGGGAGGGCAGCTGGGAAGAGGCGGATGAAGTCACCGGGGTGAACCCAGCCCTTGGACCACCAGCTTCCCACCATTCCCACTCCGGGTTCCCCCCAGCAACCCCAGGTTCGGTGCCACCCCGGGTGACGCAGGGGACACCCAGCCGAGCAGGGAGCAGCGGATCCAACGCCGTGTTTGCTGTTCCCTTCCCAAAGCCCTCCTCTTTTCTTCCACCGGTGGCATTAAACTCCTGCTTTTGTCTCTTGGGATTAAAAGCCTGGAAATGGTTGCGGGTCGTCCGGCGGTGCCAGGAAGAGAGGGCTCAGGGCGGCGTGGGCACACCCCGCTCGCCGCAGGGCGAGGAAAGGTCACGGCTCCCCCCGCACCGCCACCCGAGATTTGGGGCGCAGAGGGGGGGAAGGATCCTGCTCTGGGCTCTCCATGCAGCTGCTGCATCAGCACACGAACCCTAAATCCCAACCAGCACGAGTGAACCCCCCAAAATAACCCACACAGGCACCGTGCTGTTGTTCGGTCACTGTCACCTGCTCATGCCACCGGGGCAGGGGACAGGGGGCTCGGCACCCCCTGCCCGTGCTCGGCAGCAGCAGTTCCCAGGCACACACGGGCAGCCAGGTGAGACGGGCCGGGCCCGGTGCCAGCAGACGGGATGTTGTCTTTTCACACAGCCCCGGTGCGGGGCCGAGTGGCAGCGGAACCCTCCGCGGCTTTGGTTCCCACACTGGGTGCCATTGAGAAATGCAAATTCATTCTTCTGCTGCCGGTTCTCCCCACATGCAAAACGATCCTCGGGCATAACGGCCCCACGGAGCGACAGCCCGGAGAGCGTGGGAGCCGCTGGGCAGGGAAACAGCGCGGGTGGGACAGGCTGGCACGGGCAGAGCTGCGGGTCAGGGCAGCACATGCTGCCCCCGGAGCTCTTGGAGGTGATTTCCCCTTGAGTTCTGCATTGTCCATCCCAGCAGAACTGCAGAAGGTTCTGCCCCAGGGAGCAAACCCCTGAAAGTAACCCCAAACCCCACAGTGTGGGCTCAGCTCAAAGAGCTGGGGGTCCTGGAGGGGCTGCGTGGTGAGAGGGAGTCACCCCTCTCCCATCACTGCTGAGCCAGGTTTGCAGGGCCAGGGGAGCAGGGGAGGAGGGCTCCCCTGTGCACAGAGGGCAGGGACCCCACATCCCGTCTGGGGCCGTGGGTCTGGGGTGCAGGACGGGCTGGGGACGCGGAGCTGCCCGCAGAGCGAGCCGTGACTCAGCGGTGACTCACCGAGCCCCGAAGGAAACGTGTCGTGTCCCACCCGTGAGCATCGCCCGGCTCCCGCACCTCATCCTGGGGACTCCCAGGACCCGGGGGGTCATGTAGGGAAAATGGGGTGTGGGAGGTGGGGCAGTACCCCAAACGAAGTCCTGTCCTATCTCCCCCACTGTGCAGTCACTGGGTTGGCCACAGAGCTTGGGGGAATTTTCCCTGGTGAACACGCGCTCCTGGCTATCCCCAGCCTTGTCAGCCTTCCTGACACCAACACTGCAGCTCCAGAGCCAGGTCTGGGGAGCAGGGAGCTGTGACAGGCACGAGAAGCTGGGCAAGGGGGCCCCAGCAGCTGTCAAAGCCTTGCTGGACACAGGCAGCATTCCTTGTGGCATCCCTGGTTTCAGAGGGCAGGATATGAAAGCAGAAAGTGATTCATGCTCCAAGGGAGCAGAGAGACAGCTCTGGCCCTGGTGTGGGAGGTGACCCGAAATGGCTCCATGTTCCCCTCAAAGGGCTGTCCTGGCCCCAAGCCCAGCTCTCCCAATCCCAACTCCCTATCCCAGAGCTGGCTCAGGCACCAGCAGAGCAAGGACATCACTCCTCTCTTCAGCAGTGGATTTTGAGTGCAGCAAAATGTTTGTTCTGTCAACACGTGCCTAATCCCCAACCAAAAGCCGATGAAAACACCTTGGGGGGGAAGGATGGGAATGAGCTGCCCTTTGAGACAAAGCCCCAGTGGTGACAGCCCCAGTCACTGGGATCCTCCAGTGGCTCCCCAGTCCTGGGGTACCCTGTACCAGGCAGGGCAGGGGAAATGCTCTCCATGGGGCAGGGATGGTCCCAGCTGCAGCTGCAGCTCTGCCACAAACCCGAGCAGGATCCTGAACTCCCCAGAGGAAGTGCAGAAAATGTCCTTGTTCTGCAGGGATTGCCCGGCCTCAGTGGCCAGTCCTGGCTCCTTTGCCCCTCAAAATGCAGCCAGCAGGTGCAGGCAGCACACAGCAGTGTCACCCCAGCAGCCAGGCCTGCCTCTGTCCCTGCTGACCCAGCACCTGCTGTGACACCATCAACAGGCTCACCAACGTCACAAATGGGCTCACCTGAGGATTAGCATTTCCAGATGACCCATAAAACCCTTTTCCTTGTGGGATGAAACAGCGCTTTGCCCTGTGAGGCTCGTTTCCAGCCTGGCTGGGGCTGGGCTGAGCAAGCAGAGCTGCCCCAGTGCCCACCCTGGGGTGGTCCCAGCAGGGACCCTCTCCCAGCACCCAGAGGCATCAGCCCTGCACTCTTCACCCACAAGGAAAAAAAAAAAAAAAAAGAAAAAAAAAGGGAAAAAACAGGGTACATTTAGCAGTTTCCATTTGTTTGCTCTTTAAATAATTTGTTTCCTTATCACTATTGATTTAGATCCCTTTAAAATTCTGACAAACCTGCTTCTCAGGCACCCTCAGCTGCTTCCTCCCAGCCTGCTCCCCACGGGCAAGGCAGAGCAGCCAGGCTCATCCTAAGGAGAGTTCCCTGCTTGGGGAGGCACCTGCAGGGCAGCGAGCCCCCCTTCCCAAGATGGACAAACCAAAGCTGGGATTAGGAGATTTGTCCTCTCCCCATCCCACTGTGGAGCAGACATGGGGGCTTTGGGGCTGCTGCCAGGCTCGGGGGGCTCAGAGGGGACACCCCAAGGGCACAGTGGCTGTGACTGCCCAAGCTCCTCTGTGCAGAATCCAGCTCTGGCCATGCACAGCCCCAGTTAGGGCAGCACAGTGACTGCTGGAGTGGAGGCAGGACAGGACAGGTTTAAGTGTCCCTCAGGCACAGCCAGGATGTCTCTGAGGCCTCGCTGGGGACAGGGACCCTCTCTGCTGCCCAGTGCCGCAGTGTCACTCCTCAGGTGCCTCTCACTGTCACCTGCCAGAGGGTTCATGGCCCTGCTGGGCTCATAGGGGTTTGAGAAGCTCATCCCAGGGTCCCTCCAATGCCACCCAGGGTCTGGTATCACAGCCCAGCCTGCAGCTGTCAATTAATTGAGGAAACACGGCCACAGCAAACAGTGAGGAGGGAAAATGCTGCAGATTAGATAAGAAATGGGAGTTCTTGCTGTGCTTCCCCTGGATGCCAATGCTGCACAAACCCTGCCCAGCCCAGCTGCTCCACACCAGAAGTGCAGAGACCCAGGAGAGGCTGAAAGCTCTGTCCTGTGGGATGGCTTTCCTAGAAAATGGCTTGGAAAAAGGGGTTTAGCCCAGCCCCAAGGTTTAGGGGTTCCTCTCTCCCTCCCACAGAGCTGTGCACCACCCTGGGGCCACAGCGGAGCAGCCAGACCCCCTTCTGTCCCCAACCCTTCAAAATGGGACACCACCTGGGTCTCCAGGTGTGCAGACCCTTCCTCACTCCCAACCAGAGGGCTGTGCCCATGCTGTCCCTGCCCAGCAGCTCCTGCCTGGCTCTGCAGCACTGCCCCAGTCCCACAGTGCTGGTGACAGGCCAAGTGACATGTGCCACCCCACTGCCCAGCCAAACCTGGCCACGCCAGCAGCTGCTCTGGGAGCTGGGGGGACATGGCTCTTGCCTGCCCAGCCATTGTCACCAGCAGGACTCAAAGCCTGGAAAAGCCACATCCAGCAGCTCCAAAGGGTTTTGTGGACGAGGAACAACCTCAGCTCCCTCTGCTGGCACCTGCCCCAGGCTGGGCCTGTGGCCAGCAAACGCTGTTTGAGCACCTCGGCTGGGAGCCCCCGGGTCCAGGTCACCCCCCAGGCCAGCCCCTGTTCCCAACACCGTCCCCTGGCAGCACATGGAGCTGTGATTCCCACGGAGCCCCCACTCCTGGGCATGGTTGTCCCACCTCACAGCACTCTGCACTGCTCACCTTCAGTGTCAAGTGGTGAAAACCAAACTTTTCTCCCCCTACTTAAAGTTTCTACAAAGGCGTCTCTGCCGCAGGGAAGAGATAACCAAAACATGGGAATACAACGAGCAGAGAGGCAGCCCAGCTGCAGCTGCTCTGCAGAGCCGAGCCCACAGCCTTGCATGGGGCAAACAGGGCTGGTCTGTGCTCACGCGTGCCATCTGCCTCCCTGCTGGGCCCTGCTGCCAGCTTTTACCACTCGGCTGTGTTATCAATGGGGTAGGAAATGTTTGAGATTAGATTTCCTTCATTAATTCCTGTGTAACTAGGAATTTTCCAACGAACACACAGGCAGAGGGAGCAGGTTGTGGAGAGCTTCCAGAAAGATCCCAGGTTGCCCCTGATCCTGCTCCTTGCCCATGGACCCCTGGTAGCATCTCAGGACTGGCCTTGTTTCCCCCTTGGCCCATTAACATTCCCCTGTGCCTCCCAAGGGATCTGCAGAGAGATGCAGGAGCAGAGTGTTGCACACCACAGGCTGCTGCTGCAGGATGTAGCAGGTAGAGGAGGAAAAATAAACAAGAATCACAAAAATCCTCTCTGCCACTACTCCAGGTGCAGCTCCTGGATGGGAAGGTGCCCATTGGAGCCCTCGAGGTCATGCCTGCAGATATGAGGACATGTGGTGGTGCTGGGGAGGTTTTGGAGCAGGTCCTGCTCTTCCCTCCAGCCTGAGGGGCATGAGTACCCAACAAGGCACAGGGCATGGGCCCGAGCAGTCCTGGCTGCTGAGCACATCCTCATCCCTGTAATCCATCACAAAAATCTGGGAACACCCTCCCTCTGACTGCCATTGCTTTGGGAACCAAAAAAAAAAAAACTGCATAAAACCAGAATTAATTTTGCAACTTTTAACGGACGACTATTTGGTTCCCCTAAAAAAAATAAACAAGCAGCAAAAGCAGCACCCAAGCAGCTCCCAGGTGCCTGTGGCTGCCGTTTGCCTTGGCCTCCTGCCCACCCAGCTCTGCTCCTGGGATGGCAGGATGACCTCCACCACGGCAATCCCGCCGGGTATTTGCCTGCTCAGGAGATTCCATTAAAGGTGTGATGGGATTGTCCTGTGCTGGCAACCTCTGACAGGTTGCAACCCTAAAGATAAACAGATTCTTTCAAGCAAATAAGGAGTAAATGCAAAGCTGGGCAGTGAGCAGGGCGGGCAATGCTCCCCTGCCCAAACACAGCAGCCTCAGGACACCCGCGAGCACCCCGAGCTCGAGGGGCTCGTTCTGCTACAGGCACAGAACAAACACCCCCAGGCACAGGGAGCAGGATGTCTGTTCCCAGTCAGGCTTTCAGTCAAGCTTAACTGGCACATGAAAGCTCCAGGCATTTATTCAAATGATAAAAGCAAAGCCAGCACACACAGAGTGAGGTTTCTCGTGGGGATTAGTAACTAACTCCCAGGTAAGCAAAGGAACGGCCTCAGCCGAGCTGCTCATTGCAGTTCATCCAAGTAATGCATGGGCTGGGTGTCCTCAGCAGCAAGGCCTCCCCTGGGAACTCAGATCCACCTTGGACAAGTGTGCAGGTGCCCAGCAAAGTGAAACCTTCCTGTGCCCCCATCCTGACAGTGTCAGCTACTTCCTTAGGGATTGCAAGACAATAAAACCCAAACCAATCTTCCTCCCTTCAAACTCCTGCTCCTGCCTTCCTGAGCCACTCAGGAGGTGGAAGGTCTGACCCCCATCCTGCACCAGGCTCTGAGGGAAGGGCTGGGATGTGGGTCAGCCACACCAGGAGCAGCACCTGAGGATGAAGCTGTGCCATCGCTGTGTGCTGGTGCCCCTCGTATGGAGATCCCTGAGAGCATCCCTCTCCTCCTCAGGAGCTGTCCTGGAGAAGTGACCTGACCTTGACACAAGGGAATCTGGCATCCCCTCCCCCCCGCCTCACAACCACCCCCAGAGCCTCTCCCCACCCTCACCCTCACCCAGGGGCTCGACAAGTGGTTTGATAAGCTCAGTATGCACTGAATTTGGTCTGTTTTCACAGCAATTTGGACTAAATTAGGGCTGGAGCTGGGTTTAAGGGTGTTGTGCCTGAGTGTCTGGAAATACTCTGGGAATGGAGCAAACCAGGTACATTTAACTACAAGGTGACAAACTCAGAAGTTTTGCAGCTTCAATAAAACTCTCAACAGCTACAGAGTTGTTTTTTTTTTTTTCTGTGTTAATTTAATCATACAAATATTCATTTATACATTAAGGAAAAAGCTTCCTTTATTTTCACCCCCAATGTGCTATCATAGGACTTCTCCCAGACTCAGAGAGGCAACACACCATCCCGTGCTACACATGCACTGCCCCGGCGAGCACAGACAGGCTGGGAACCACCCACGCACTCACACACGGAAAAAATGAAACACAACAGAAACCCAGACGTGGGACAGCGTGCATTTCCACCCACACCACTGCTCTCTGACTGCACTGCTCTGCCCCAGCTCCCAAACCTTGGCAGGGTTCGAATCCAGCACTCCTGAGGTGTGGGCAGAAGATTCCCACTCTCTCACCCCCTCCCATGGCACTGCCACTTGGAGGCCAGTCCCAGGGACATCCTGCTCCAGTTTGCCAAGGCTGGGAGGTGACACTGCTTGAGCTGTGTTAGTGACAGGGTCCAAGTGGCTCTTGCTTACCAGAGGGACCCACTTCGAAGCCATCAGAGATGTTCTACACTACCCTTTCCCTTATGGGAGCTGATACAAACTGCAGTGTCACGAGGTCACCTGGGCAGAACTTAGCCAAATTCATCTCAATCTCCCCATTAAAAGTTGGACACCTGAAGCATGAGCAATCTGAGGGCCGGCTGCAACACGAAGCTCCAAGAAACCAGGAGATAAAACCACCTTTGGCCTCAGTGAAACAGTTTTTACTCGAGGAAAAACACAGAGATAGAGCAACCCGTTTTAAATGTCCTTCCAGTGCCACAGCAGGGGCCACAACCCTGGCCCCAAATATCCCTCAGCTGCCTGGGCAGAGCAGGACGTGAGCAGCAAGAGCTGCAGATGTCAGAGCCCTGCCTTTCCTCACAGCCTGCAACGTGCACCCCCTTGTCACCAGGACACCACAGACTGCAAACGCGTGTGCCTTCAGAGTGGGAAAGCACATGGCTACTTGGGGAGCATGCAGGTTTTGGTTTTTCAAGACAAGGGAAATAAATTCAGCCTCAGGAGGAGCACAGGAACACGAGTGTGGCAGCCAGGGGACACAGGAGGAACACACGTGCCTGGGAGCAGAAAGCCAGCGTGGGGGTATCCGAGTGCAAGGGTCTCCCAGGTGCCTCTGCTGACACCAGGCAAATGTCACAGCACCAGCTCGAACTCTCAGACTCAGACCTTGACTTCCCCTCCTTCCACTACACAGCTGACACAAGGAGCTAATAAAGATAAGGAATCACCTCGTCACTTGAACCAAGAGCTGTCCCCAGGGGTGCAGTGCCCTCAGAAGGGGAGCAGCAGCGCTGCAGGTGTGATGTTCATTTCCTCAGAGGGGCTTGTGAGCCACCTGTGAGGAAAGGAGGGAGTGAGCGAAGATTCCACCTGCCCACACCACACTGTGGGGCTGCAATCACCCCCAGATCAATGCTCAGATCTAATACTCAGAACTAGTCCAAGGCAAAATGTTGTGACAGCACAAGAACTAAAGCTTCCAAGAAGCAGCACCTTCAGCAGGTTCTCTCCAATCCTAACACTTGTCCAGATCCAGGGAACAGCCAGGTGCCCACCAGACTGCAAGTGTCAGGCAGTTCAAATCCTGTGGGACCACTTCTGTCCAGGCAGTTTCTGATCTCATCCTTGTTTCTCCCAGCTAACACATTTCTGAAGGGAGATTTCAGCTGATGGTGATCTGTAACAACTGAACCTCTGAAATATGAATAAAATCCATCGCCCAATCCTTCCTCTGTTGGACACAAGGAACCCCCACTGACCCCACGAGATCCATCCATATGCACCCAGGTACCAGTCCTTGGTAGCTGCAATGAAAGATTCCCCCGTTCAAAACCAGCCACAAAAACAAACGCAGCCAAGAGCAGCGAGGGCAAAGCCATGCAGTGTGCAGCTCTGACACAGAGAAAAGCCTTCACTGGGAAGATCTGGAGAAGGTAAAGGGAGCTTTGCATATTCCTGTATCTTTGGCAGATGGCTGTTCCAGCCTGGTTCGTTTGGGCAGGATGGTGCTGCAGGGCTCATTCCCCCTCTGTTTGTGGGGTCAGCATTTCAGAATAAATTCACCACAGTGCCTGAGACCAAGCTGCATCCCCTCACACTGCACTTTGCAGTCCAGAACAGGAGGAAAACATGCTGGAGGAACAGCAGAGCAGTCCAAATTTTCCGCAATCCCTCCCCTAACATGAGCCCATTCAGAGCCTCAGTGCAGCCCCGAGCCCAGATGACAAAGGCAGAAGAAGAGGAGGTGACAGTGGGACCCAGCTGGTGGTGTCAACTCCTGCTCTGTGCTCCAGAACACATGGATCAGCCTCTAAGCTACACCTCAGCACAGGAGAAACAAATGCAAACTTATGCTCTGAAAGAGAGAGGGGAGACTCCAAATGAAAAGGACAGGATGCTTGTGAAGCTTTACAACTATCAGCAGGTGAATTACAGCTACAGAGATTCCTCTTGGCACACAGCTCCAGGCACAGCTACTGCACACAAGAGTGAACAAAAAGGGATTTTTAACTGCTAACCACACAGGACAGCTTGAATAAATCAGTTTCTTATCAACATGGGTGTGTATTTGTGTACTTCATGTACAAGAGGGAAGGGAGATGAGCCCTCCATGTTATCCCAGAAGTCCCAGTGTCTCCCTCTCCAATTCTGATATTGAGACCTGTCCGTAACGTGGCTCCCAATGACACGCAGGACAACTTAAAAGCAACACCCAAACCAAAAGGAAAAGAGAAAATAAAAGATTAAAAAGTCAGTAACTAAAACCAGCAGATGCTGTTAAAAATGCAGTGCTGGGTGCAACCAGCACCCAACCTGGCATTAAAAAAGCCTGACAGAAGCAGTCCCTGCACAAACCCCAGCGGGTGCTGAGCCAGTCCTGTTCAGCAGCAAACCAGGACATTCTGGGAAAATGCACGCTGTCCCTTAGGAAAAAATAAACAACAAAAAAAAAGAACAAGAAACAAACAGAAATTAAACATTTGCTCAAACTACAACCGCTCTGTAGGCAAAATATTCTTTTTTAAAGATGGCTTTTAAATTTTCATTTTTAAACTTCTTTTTAAGCTACCTAATTACATGTGAAGATGATTTCTAAAAACCCATAGTGTTGGTGTCTCTTCTTCCTCATAGCATTTACACCACTCTGAAATCCAGCAGTCATACATGCATACTCAGGTTTTGGATTTTCCTCTGGAAACAGCTAGTCTTAAGTTACTGGGCTTTTGTTTTTTCTTCTTTTCCAGAACACGGAGGCAGAGAAGGGGGGTCCACGCTGTGTCTGTCTGCCACATGAATCCCCCTCCCTTCCCCCAAAAGTCAGCTTTTTCTTAAATTCTCCTCTTGTCGATACCCGTTTTGTGTTTTTGTGTTTTAAGACTGTCCGAAGTGATAAGGACCGTGGAAACCCTGAAAGAAAGTTGGAGACATAATCAATTTTCAACAGGCAAGAAACAAAATGCTCAGTGCTCAGCTCCAAAGAGTGCCCAGCCCAGCCCAGGGCTTCCCACCAATCCCACTGTGGCTCCGAGGACACTCTGAAACCACACATTCCGGGGCTGGCTTCCCCAGAGAGGGCAGATGCCACCACTTACCTCTGTCAGATGTTTTATAGGCCAAGGCCACAAAATAACTTCTGTTTTCTACACCAGAATTCCCTATAGATGCTACAACACCTGCAGGCCCAGCCCCTGCAGCCTCCCCAGTCTGTCCCACAGACATGGGGCTGTAACTGGGTAAGAAGCTATGCCAGAAAAAACCCAAAGAAAAAAAAAAATCCATATTCCCACAAGTGCCATGTGTGCCTTCTCAAGGTGACAATGCACATTTGCCTCCAGTGAAATCAACCCAAGCATTTACCAAAACCCCCAAAATGCTTCCTAGAGAATCCATTTCCTTCCTTTACATCCTGAAGTGAGTCACTAAATGTCAGATGTAGTCTCAGGTCTCAAATTAACAGGAACTCCTTTTGTAACTTCTATTGTCCAGATCAGTTATCCGGGGTTTCATCAGGAAGCAGAAGAAAGACCAACAGGCAGCAAGGGATGCGCCAGCTCACAGCAGATGAAGTTTGTCAGTTAAGAAGGTACAACCCCCACACAAACCCAGACACACACTGAGGTCACAAGGGAGATGAGGGAGAAAAACTTGTTGTATTTCATGGCAGAGCTGGAAGATCATTATGCAAATGCTTCTAAACACAGTCCAGCTCTTCCCAGCACACTCTGGGTAAGGCAGTGAGAGCCCAAACCATTCCTGTTCTGGCTGAATGGCAAGCTCTGACCTCAGTTTTCACCACTCTGCCTTTAACAGAGCAAATTTCCTAGGAAATACCATTTCCTTCACGTTCTACAACTTCAAAACTGCCTCACTGCAGGAGCCAGGGCTGTGGAGCCACGAGTGGGAACATGGATTGTGTAAAGAATCAACGTCACTGGCAAACCCCAGGCTGGAGAGCTCTGCTGCAGATCTGACTAGGAAGGAAGTGCCATGAACAGTCTGTAATCTTGCTACAGCTGGAGAGAAAAAGTTCATTCTTGGGGATATAATCAGGTGGTAAATACAAACAAATGGCAACATGAAGCAGCTCGCAGCAGCTCTCCAAATCCAAGCAAGAGGAGGATCAGCAGACAATTAACCAGGACATCTCCTGAACTGCGTGGGAAGTATGAAAGACTGGGAACGTGGAAATTGCTGTTTGCAGACAGAAATACAGGCAAGTGATGGAAAAACAAACACGCTTCTACCCCAGGAATATACTGCAGTGCCAGTTTGTAAAGCTTTTCAAAAGAGAACAGCCAGCAGATTCCAGCATGACAGTTCACCTGAGGGAGATGCTCCCATCAAAATCCAGAGATTGAGAAATCCAACATTTCCAAAAATACACTCACTGAAACAGGGGAAAGGGGAGAAGCAGGAGAGAAACATTAAGATGGTGTGAGCAGGTGCACAAGAAAAGGACACAGAGGAAAAGCAATGTATAAACAGGATCCCAAGCAGTCTCACCTCACAGGGATTAAGCTATTGTGCTTAGCACTCTGCAGAAGGAAAACAGGATTTGCTGCACAGACACATTTGCCAGAATTTGCTTCATCTTTGAGCTACCTGCACACAAGGCTTTGTTTCAGGCACTGCCTGGTGAGCTCAGGACGGGTTTAACCATCCCCTGCCCCTCTGCTGGGACCACCCTGGGAGTTCCTTACCCTGTCACCTCATGGGGGATGCCAGAGGCAAAACAACTTGCTTGCTTTAATTTGGGGGTTCCACAAGCATCCTCCTGTTGTGTAAGGAACTGCCAGTCATGCTCAGTCTGACATCAGAGTAGCTCATTTGTGCTTTTGGATGCAGAGACCCTGTGAAGTCACCGTGAGCTGGTTTGAAGGGAAACCCTCTGGATCTCTACATAACAGCTTCTGGAGAACCTAATTTAAAGCTATGGAATTATGCAAAGTGTGTCAGTTAAAGCCAGAGTTTAGCACAGCACAAGAGATTCCTCAGCATGTACAGCTCTGCACCACCTGCCACCCTGCACTGAACAGCTGACACCCTGGAATGAGCTCCCCTGGCAATGCCATGACCACGGTCAGCTCCTCCTGATGCAAGGAATTTCACCATGGAAAAACCCCAAACCTTTCCTTTTGGAATTGCCATTCTTCACTGCATTTCACCTACCCAAGATTCACTACTGAACATGAGAACTTGGCAAAATTGAACCCCACTTGCATCTTTAAGGTGAGTGAGAGCTGCTTTAGTGCAGACCTGTGCAGGTGACTCCACCTCCCCTTTCCCATGACATTTAGTCACCATGCACAATGTAAGGGTTTGAAACCAGAAAACTTCAATTACTGTTGCAATGCAAATAGCAAACCCCTGTATGACATTTTCAAGCCTAATTATCCCTTCTATGCAACATTTTACATCACAAGCATGCAAAAATAATTCTGCAGACAATTGCAGTTTTTCTGAGTTGTTTCAATGGAAGGATTATTCCCAGTATTTTTGGTGCCTTCCCATCTATCCTCCAAGTGGAATCACTGTCTTTATGAAAAGCTCAGCTGCAGCTTTGCAAACTCGCTTTCAGTTCTTCCAGAATGTTCCCCAGAAGTAACTGCTCACTTGCTGATGGGAGCACTGGCTCTTCACACAGACCAGTGTGTCACAACACAGGGCTGTGATTTTCCAAGCAAAGACTCTGCACGACAACCACTGGTATAAATTATTATTTGACTCGTGCCTTTAGAAGGGAAGTGAGATGTTTTGCAGAGTTAAAACCCTTTGTGAATACTGAGCTCTGTAAACCGAGGTACCTGTGCTGGGAACAAAGCGAGGATTAAGTGAATCTTTCATAAACCATCACACACAGGCTTTCAGACAGCTCTTTATTTCACCTCTGTGACTGAGTCACCACCAATGCAGGTACACTTCCAGGGACAGGAGGTGGATGCACAGCAATACAGGAGTCTCCCAGTGGACACTTGACAGTGGCCCCAGCCCACGCTGCAGGTCCCCATCCCCTCAGGCCGCTCCTACCCCGCGCTGCTCCAACCTCGCTTACGTAAACTGAGCACAAACAGAGAACAAAGCATCCAGCACTTGTGTTTTATTCCATGCATGCTGTGCAAACATGGCGTGGCTGGGAGACCACCAGGAAGTTCAGGACCTTCTGGGAGGTCAGCACTGGCAGGGCTGGGTCAGGTGCCTGTGGGTGAGGAGGTGGCAGGGCTCAGGTACTTGAGTTCCCATGCACAACTCCCTGATGTGCTGCTGGGCCAGGATAAACAACAGGCAACTCTGCTGGGCTGCAGTGGAGCAAAGTTAGGCTAAAACCAAATTATCTGGCACTTCCCACAGTCTAGAAGGACATGGATTTCATGGATGAGCTGACATGCAGCACCCAAACCACCAATCTCTCTCACTAGAGAGGCAAAGCAGCTCATGCCAGCCTGCCCAGGCTGCAGTGCTGTAGGAGCTCCAAGTCCAACCTTCTCCCACTGTGTCTAAATGGATGTAACCACATGGTGACCAGCCCAGTGTGAAGCCCAGACATCAGGATGGAAGGAGCTTCTCCTCCTCCATGGATGCAAACATTTTTGGGGCATCATCCTCATGCATAAAGACAGTTTGATGCCCAGTTTCCAGTAAAAGCATTTCTGTCTATAGTTTATAGAGGTACTCCAAAAATCTGCAAATTGGAGGCCCTGGTTTGGGAGAAGCATGGTTTTAGAAGCAGCAACAACATTTAAGCTCAGAGAGGGGAAGCCAGTTAAAGGCTCCAAGGACACAGGGTTGGTTTCCCCTTATGTACAGAAAGCTGCCAAGTAGCTCAACTCCACACAGAACAGAGGGAGATGGGGAACATAAACACAGCAGAAAAAAAGGAGTTCAGATTTTAAAGCTGTGAACTCCAAATATGTTTCTATTTCACTGGGCTTTGAAGAGCAGCACAAGGAATGACCAGAACAGCCAGGCACCATTCGCTGAGGTGGGAATGATGCTTGGTGTCCTATCTGGGGAAATCTTTGCAGAATCACAACCTCCAGGTGCAGTTTTCTGCATGACATAGAGAGAAGTGATTCCTCAATTCATCTGGGCAGCAGGTTTAGCTACAGATCTGTGGATTTTATACAAAGATGTTAAGTACAATCTAAGTGTCAGGATATGGCTATTCATTTTTCATCTTCTCAAACACGGAAATATGTATATTTCTTTCCTCAGTTAAGCAAATAAACTCTAATTCCCAGGCACTCTAAGAGTGGATCTTGGGCTTTTAATGGAAAAGCCAGTCACAAGAGAGCAGCAGTGACCGTGCAGGGTTGCTATGAGACAGGAGTAAATAGGAGAAAGCTGTATCAATCTCAGATCTCTGGAGAATCCAGAGAAAGTGACTGCCAGAGAATAAACTATCTGTGCATGGGGATTTCTGGGCATCCTATCCTGCACTCAGGCACATCTTTACAACTAAGAACATGCAAAAATCCCACTGGGAACAGATTTAACAACAACATGCTTCAAGAAAAGCCCTGGCAGGCCCTGGCCTGCAGCCTCCCCATAGTGTGTGTGGATGGTGGGCAGGGGGCCTCAGGGAGGTGGGTGCCATAGCAGGAATAAAGGGCACACAGCTTGTTCCAACCATGCCACAGGTTTCATCTTACCCACTAACAGGGAATTCTGTGTCTGGTTTTGTTTGTTTTTCCCTAGGACACCCAAACCACCCATTCTGCTGCTGTATAAAAGCATTTTGCATGTTTCCAGGTGTGAAATGCTGCTGCACTTGTCTAACCCAGCAGCAGATGGCACGTCGGTGTTGCCACAATCCTGACTCCAATGGGGAGCTCTAGAGGACAAGTCACACCTGCTCAGTGCACCAGAGGGAGAACTAATTCCAACAAGGTCTGGCAGCTTCGAGTATGTTTTACACCTGCAGATGCCAGAAACTGCTCGTTTTATCTCAAAGATTTCATGGTCTCATGCACTGCATGGCTGGGTGTCCCCAGTGTCTGTCGGCAGAAGAAGCCTCCACAGTCAGCTGAGAAATATTTAAGGGCTTATTTTGCTTCTAAATACAGGACACAGGCTCTTCTCAACACTTTAACTAAACCTGAACCATCTCCTTCACTCACCAATTGGCCTGGGGATTCCCTCCCTCTCCCAAGTACATGAAAGGAGACAAAAATATCAGAGATCCTGCCCAAGATAAGTAAAATCCAGGAATTCTTGGAGGCTGTGCCACTGCCTAACCAACCCACAGAGCTCTTCTGTCTGCTCTAGAACCTGAAATAAAGCCTTTTCACATCAATATTCAACCACAGGGCAGCAACTCCCAGTGCAGTAGTTTTTCTTCTCCTCTGCAGCAGCAGAGTACAGGTCAGATCCCCTGGGGATGTGGAGAAGATGGGCCAGGTAGAGCTTTTCCCAACAGGAACTGGAATTCCATCTGTTCCTCAGGTAATTCAATACTCCTGACATCACCTCTAATAACCCTTTTTCTGCTCCAGCAGCATCTCCAGCTGGGTACACCATGCACACAAAGTGAAAAAACCAAACAAAACTGCATCTCCTTTTCCCAGAGGCCTGGTCAGAGAATGGGGTGAATGTTCACCTGACCATTTCAAACCAGACCAGGTGTCTGGGATGTCCAACTCCCTCAAACTTGTTTACTACAGAACTAGTATTGTACCAATACAAATATTGGGTCTGTGGCAGAAAACTTCCTGCCCTGGGCAGGATGGACAAGGCTGGAACAGGACTCAGATCTTCAGACCTACCAGAACAGCCTCCAAAGGATAAAATAATTTGTCTTAGAACATCACAAACAAAAGAACTGCAGTAGAGAGAAAAACCACCCAAAAATCAAGTAGCTTTTCCATATCCCCACCCCCAAGCCAAAAAAGGACTGTAAAGTTGTCCCTTCTGAAGCCAGCAAACAAAATGTCTGCTTTAATCTCAGACAATCCACCTCAAATCCACCCAAGAATATTCTGTAAATACAAAAAAGAAACAAACAACTCCAAAACAAAACAACCCAAAACAAGGAAAAAGGGAGGAAAGGTCACCTGCCCTATGCTTGGGGTTAGATTATAACCGCCCCCGTTTCCTCAGAGCACGGAGCTCTGGGTTACCAGCTAAACCAGCTCACTTTAACCTTGTGACACCTCTCAGGTGATGCTTCACTCTCCTGCTGGCTTCTCTCCCACAGCACAGCCAGGGGCTCTGGTTCCTCACACTCACATTCTCTGAAGGCAGTCCCAGCCCAGCCCCTTGGGGAGCACCATGACCCCAGCATACAGCCACTACAGCAGCAACTCTCAGCACTGCCACTTCAGGTGGTGTTTCACTGACGGATCATCACTTCCCAAGCCATCCACTCCACTGTTATGAGCAGGGCCTGGCAGCAGGGGCCAGCCCAGAGATGGTGTTTGGGACCACTAAGGGGGGCAGTCAGGCTCACCCCACATATGCCAGCCATAAAAAATGCACAGCTCTGGGGTAAAGGTCACTAAAAGAAGATCCACTGGCACAGGACAGGGAGGTCATCCAGGGAGGAACTAAAGTGCTGTAGGTGAACTAACATTAGGGCTTTATTAAGTCATTCAGCAACCAAGTGTTATTGTCCTACACAGCCTGCTCAAAGTACAGTAAAGCATTTTTAAAGGATTTAAAAAATCAAACTAGTTTGACATACGACAGTACACACCTACACATACTGCTGCATTAACAGGTGGATTCTGAATTGTAAATAATCCTGCAATTTGTTTTTCACACACAAGCAAATAAAAACAGTCAAAATATCACTCAGACTCATATAGCATCCACCAAGCAAGCTTTTGAGAGAGATTTAAAGTAAAGATAATTTAAAAGTCACCTACAATTATGAACAAGACAAGGACACAGACAGGAACGGTCCTTTGATTGACTGTTCCTGCAGGCAGCTTCTGTGATCAAATGGTGTGCTCTGTAGTGTCCCCACACCAGCTAAAAAGAAGTTATCTGGCTAATCTGAAGTTTGAGGGTGTGGTTATTTGTTGTCTGTTCAAAATTATGTCAAACTCAGGACACATCTAGAGAGATATTTTGACTTATTTGCACACGCAACTGGAGCAGGCTCCAGCCACTTGCGGTTACAGCACCCAAACAAGGTTATATAAATTTTAAGAAGGACTTGAAGCAAAAACAAAAAGGTGGATCTGGTAGAGTCTATCAGAGGCAAAAAAATATTTTAATATAACATGAGGACTTGGCAGAGTCAGACAGTCAAATTCAGAACCTTCCTTAGCAGGTCTGGCAGAAGCAGAAGGAAAGGGCTTTGCAGTTTGGAAGGAAGAGCAATTACACACCTGCCAGGCTCCTCCCCTACCCGTTCTCCTGCTCGCCCAGGGCACCTACCTTACTGTACGTCACTACCGACAAGTTGTTCGAGTGACTGCTGGGGGAGAGATTTACAGAGTTTTGTGACAGTCCATTCTGATCTTGTTCGATTTGGTCAGGAGCAGGCCCCCATGTGTTTTTGCTGATTGTGCCTAGCTCGGAACCCCCAGGGTCTTTTAGGTTGTTTTCATCTGGTTGCCTGTTCTTCTGTGGAGAGGCGAATGGGTTAAAGTTTCCTTCTACCTTGCGATGCGGCTGCGTGTTGAACTCTGTTTCAAAGGATGACAGCTGCTGTGTGACACCCAGAAGTCCTCCAACTTCCACGCTGAGGATCACCCAGATGACATCTGTGGAAAGACACACGTTTGGGTTGTCACTAGATAGGAGTTTAAGAAGAAGGGTCAGAAGAAGCAAATGAATTCCATCCTTTACACTAGCAAGAAAAAGACTTATTGCTTAAAGCACATTTTTACAAAGCCTCAGCAGTACTGGTTCCAGTGCCCCCAGGAACCAGGGGGACCAGCAGGTCTGGGATCAGCAGTTTGAATTTTAGGAGCCAATTGAGGACAGTGGGATTTTACCTTAGGGGCACATGACTTGCTTAGGGAACTCCATCATCCTATTAGGGCAAGGACCCCCAGTACACACCACTAATCCCCCCCGTGCATAACTACCCTCACTGAAAACTGTACACACAACCCCCACTGAGCCCTGCATTCACACACCACTGATCCTTGTACACACACACACCATTGGGCTGCACTGCACAACCACCACTGACCACCCTGAACACACACCCACACCCACCAGTGATCGCCCCGCGCCCCATACTCGTCCCCCCAAAGGCGGCTCTGGAGCGGCCCCGCAGCGCCCTCTGCCGCTCTCTCACGGCCTTGCGGCCCAGGTGCCGCCCCGGGCTGGCACCAACGGGCCCCCCGCCCCAAAACGAATGCGTGGGCCTCGGGATCGCCGGGCTGGACCTGGGGGCAGCCCCCAGCAAAGCCGCCAGCTTGGCTGCAGGGCAAGAGTCTCTCGGACTCAGAGCTTGGCGGCCAAAGGGGTTCAATCTTCAGGTCGTGCTCTGGCCAAAGTGACAACTTTGGGCAATGCAGGGACATCTCCCATTGTCCAGGGCTGGGAACCCTCTGGAAACCCTGGGAAACCCTCGGCTTTGTGAGCATACGGGACCAGCAACACAAACTGGACAGGCTGTCCCACCTGCATGGGGATATCCCTCAGGGACACACTGTGTCCCCTCCAGACAATGAGGAGCTGCGTGGCAGTGCCAGTGCTGCCAGCAGCCCCCTCCTTCTGGGCACTGGTATTTTTGCCTCCATGTGCCAACACCACTCACTCAAGCCCTGAAACTTGGGATACTCCCAGCTGCCAACAGAGACACAAAGATGTTCTCAGTGTAAACTAAAGCTGGCAGAAAAGGGAGGGAAGGCTGCACTGAAGGCAGATGTTTGAGGCCCAGGCTGAAGCACCAGGCAAAATAGACAAATGTGTTCTTTAAACAGAGAAATAGCTCACAGGGGATCACTAAGTTATTGCATTAAGCCCCGGGCATTAACTTCTCACATGAGGTTTTCACCACTATTTTATGCTCATATGCAGTTCACAAAGTTAAGCAATGGAAAACTGGGAAAGAATCTCAACAAGGACCAACCAGGAAAGAGTCTCCATGAGAGCTGCGCACATCCCTTTGTTTTCCAGAGTTTTATGTAATCTGTAATTTGTTCCAGTGCTTAGAAAACACTGACCAAGACAACAAAGCAGCTCCCTTGATGTTTTCCTCCACTCTGTGTTCTGTATTTAAGCCCAGGGCTGGCAGACCTCTACCCCCTGCTTCATTTTGTGCCCCTGGTGTCCCTGCTGTCCTCAGTGGGGCCGTGGGCTGGGAAGGGGCTGCTCACCTCCGTAGTAGAGTCCCGTGGCAGTGCACATCCGCCACTGTCCCTGATACATTCCGGCGGTGCTGGGGCTGCACATCTGCACGCTGACATCAGCCATCTCCTGCGGCTCCAGGGACCTCACCATCACCATGTTCACGTGGCCAAACTGGTCTCCACCGACATACTTCAGGCAAACCCCTGGGGGCCACGCCTCCGTCCCTGGGATTAGACAGGAGAGGGAATTACTGACAGCGCACCAGGAAAAGCTTTGTCTGTTTGTGTAAGACTGGTTGAAACATGCTTGTTAAACAGTTGTGCAATTGTTGGATGGTCAAAGGGAACCAAGATACACAGGACACAGCAGCAGTGGATGCTGAAGAAGCCTGGTTTTCAGAGCAGGCTTAACTGGTGCATTTAGGGACCAGCAGAACAATTCCTATTTGAGTAATCTCTATGTCTCTGTTACACAAAAAAATTCTGAAAGTCACAGAGTAACAGCTTAAAAAAAACCAAAAAACCCCCTTAACCTATACACACCTCCCATTCCCCAGGGCCAGAGGCAGAGACAAGGGCAGGGCTGTGTTGTGTGCCCCTACTTCTGCCTCCCTCCATGAAGCTCCTGAACCGTGCCACATCAAATACCTGTTATTTATACAAAGTGTTGGCAATGTGTCCTTTCAGGGATTCATTTCTTTCTAAGCCTGTTAGGAGTCTCAAAATTCATAGTTTGAGCTGTAACTAAAGTGAGAGCACTATTTCCTAAACGGATTTATTTCTCTCCTTGCACCAACCCTTTTCTCAGGCTTGTGCAAAGGTGGCAAGAAGGGTTGTGAACACACAATTTATCTGTGGAGATCCATGTTTAGACTGCAGACACTGGGACTGACAGCATGACCTGGCAATCAGAGAGACAGAAAACAGCTCCTGCATGCAGGCACTGCTGCCAAAGATAACAAGTGCCGGGGCAGACAGAAAGAAAAAGCCTCTCTTCTGAGACTCATGAAAAATCAGTTTAGCACAATTTTCTTTTGCTTCTTCCCCAGTCATGTCACATGACTAAGCCAAGGACGGAGAACACCTTCTGCTCAGCTGAGGCTGACGGAAATGGCTACGGAAAGCCTGAACCACCACGAAGCTTGGAACTGCTCCGTCTGGTCCGAGGCGAGTGCACTGGAAGCTGCTCTGACCTCACGTTACCTCAAGGAGCATCCTTTGCAACAGCTTGCCTGCTAATTTAATCCCTGTGGATACTCCAGTGAAGACACAGCAAGGACTGATTTTCTTGTCAAGTCCTTATTTTGGAATTCACAACCTCGCAGGGAGATCAGGATGTGCACGAGTGCAGCGGGATGTTCAGCGTGGGGGATGTACCAGTACAGCTGGAAAGGTGCTGAGAGAGCAGGGCTCTGAAAGAGGAGCTGGGTGTCTCACTGACCTCAGCCTGGGGCATGGGGCACTTGAGCATGAAGCCTCATCTGCAGAGGTTGGCAGCCCAGCAACATGGTTTAGTTTAAATTATTTATGTGATTTTTATCAGGTTTAATGGCTTTAGGCTTGCAAGGTGCCTGGAACGCTGCAACTGATAAGCCTCATAAAATGAAATTATGATTATGTCATTCTATTTCAGTACACTCATCTCTCAGGAGATGATAAATTGCAGAGAGTGTCCTGCAGAGCCAGCAGCAGCTGGGGGCAGAGTGGGGAGAGGAAGCCAGGCTGTTAAATCCTGCTGCTCTTTCAGCAATGGTTCTACTTCACAAACTGCTCCTTTGGCAGACAAGGCAGCACCGTCCTGCAGGTACCAGAGCAGGGCATTGTTTTTTACTGACACATATGAGAACCTGACTGAACTGAGCTCACAGCTCACACGCCTCAAACTGACGATCTCTGAGCTCTGCCTGTCACACTCATCAGACCTGCAACGCTCCAGTGACACACGCCTCAGGTATTTTGTGTTCTAGAACTGAAGTCATGTAATCAAGGACTCCTGTAGAGCTGTTAAAAACCTTGGCTCTGCTTCAGTTATCTGCTTAACAAGTAGATATTATCTGAAAACACTACAGCCCTTTGATACTATACCTTAATTAAACCAAAGAATGGTTTTCAAATGCTGCAGTGCTCCTCACACTGCACAGTCATAACCAGCATGTGAAGCTGCACTACACTAACCATTGGCAGCGTGGCTGCACCAAGCCCTGGCCTCCAGCACCACTGTGAGGGCATGGATGGATGGTCTGAAAAGACAGGTTCAAACCACAGAGAGGCCAAAACATGTTGGCCTCGCCAGGAAATCCTAAATCAAGATGAGCTCCTGTCCCCCATTTTAGAAGGCCCAGGATTTCAGAAGGTGAAACATTCCAAGAACAATGAAACATCCCCTGAACTAGGATGCTAAATTAAGGCTGAATTTGCATCCAGGAAATGGCACATCAGAGGAACAAGGAAGGGAGGAGTCAGCCCAAGATAGAGGTGTAGTCATAACACACACAAATTGAGATACCAAGAGTGGAGAAACAAGACCTATCACACTTGCTAGATTTGTAAGAGCTGTATTTGGGACAGTTATAAAAAAAATGCCAGTCAACTTTCCACAGTACTGGAGTTCAAGTAAGTTCCATGTTTCACCCTTCCATTGTACTTCCAAACAGAAGGAGGCAGAAAAAGTACACTGAAATATTAAATCCTTCCTCTAGAATACATTCTCTATAAATCAGTGTTCTTAAACACGCTAATGAAGTACTCTCAGATTTTTTAGTGTGGTTTTAGTGTGGATATTCTGTCCAAGTACTGCAGCTATTCACAAGCAGAAATACTGAACCTGACTTGTGATGACTCCCTGTATCACACCTTGGTGTGAGATTGTTCTCCCCCACACAAGTACATGCAGGTCAATTAAATTCAGACACACAGTTTTAAATGTTCATGCAACATCTCCTCGCTGCACTGCTTGAGGACAAAGGATTCCTTCACATCCATGGATCTCATTTTTCTCTCTGACTGCATCCCACCAGATCAAGCACTGGGAATGCACTTTGCCCAACCTCACTTCCTGGATCCCAGGCACTGCTTTGACTTATTTCAAACTGGAATGTGGTCTCTCCAGCCCTGCATCCTCTCAGAACATGAAAAGGCAATTCTGCCCAAAGTGGTCCTGCCACATGACCCTTGTGTCACTGCCTTGTTTGTCTACAAGTTTCCTAGAGTTTGTTTGTGTGGTGGCACAAGGAACAAGACTGGTGACCTGACCGAGCTGCCCATCCCACCACAAAATGTTTGTGCCAGCCCAAGAAGGGAACTTGCATGGGCTGGCAGCACCTCAGGGTGGCTCCAGCCCAGGTGAGTGCATACAAGCTTCCTGCCTCAAGGCAGCATCCCTCCCACTGGATCCCAGCACCTGCAGCTAAAAGGCCTCACCTGTATTCTGTATCCTCCATGTTTTTGTAAACTGGGTATCAGGAGGGATGGACTCTCCTTCACCTATGGTGACATCTTCCACAAATGACATGGAGGGGACATTGATATTTGGACTCTCGAAATCATAGTAGGCTCCAATGGCAGCTTGTAGATTCCTGGAAAGGAAAAAAGCACATTACAACCTGAAGTAGAGTTGGGTCAGGCCCTTTGCACAGGTCGTATGTCATCCTAAACAGGTCAGCACAAATATCCAGACCGTAATAACTCTGCTGCTCACGTGTTTTTTAAAAGCTTTTATCTCTATCACATATGGATTCTCCAACATAATAGAGCTCAAAATACAGCACTTTTTCTTGCCAGGGACACTGGCTTAGATCACTTTTCTACTCTGCTTCTATTTTCCCTGAAACTTTGGAACTTACAAGTCTTGGAGGCATCTACTCCAACAGTTCTTTATGAAACTTGCTGAACAGTTCAGGGGACACCAAGAGAAGAGCTCTGCCATAGGAGGCAAACACTGGGCAGTTTCTTCACCAGCCTTGTTACCTCGGCTAAGTGCAAAAGGACCAACCAAACCTCTCCATTTCATTTTGGCACACAAAGTTCAAAAGGAGCACAAGAGGAACAAAACATGAAGAACACTCTTCTGATAACTCTCAGGGCCAAAGGGCACCAGTGGCTACAGATAATAACTCCAGCCTCACTGGAGTTTTTGAAACATAGCATCAGGTACAAACTGTTTATTCATCAATAAAGTGCCTGTTCAGCTTTGGGTAGTCACAACTTGCAGGAACTTACAAACCACCTGAGTCAAAAGTTCTCACTGAATAAAGATAAATGACAGTGCAAGTCTGTGATATACTAAGGACATTCAGAAAGCCACAATGCTATTGATTGCTGAGCATGGTGTAGCTACAACTCATGATAATTAATGTGAGAAGAAGAACAGTCAGGCAGGAAGAGGATTCATGAGCCTTAGCTCAGTTCCACGATATACTATTAAGTCATTATGTAAGTGCTTGGCAAGTCATGTAATTCCTCTGTTTATACATGTCTGAGAGGTTATGGCCCTGATTTACATGTTGTGAGTGGGTGCTGTGAGAATGGAGATGAGTAAAATCTCCCCTAACGCAATGGGCATAACAACTGCTTTTTTTTATTCATGACTGCAGAAATCTGTGCTGCTTTTTTGAGCAAGATAGAAAAAAAAACCAAAACCAAGACTTCAGGAACTGGGAACCACCACCTAAAACCAAAGCCCTGCAGAAGCTCTTCTGTGTGGGCACAGTGACATATTGAGGGGCTGGATAGTGGTGGGGTGTCATGTGTCCGAGTCAGACAGCCAAGGTGAAAGCAAGAAAAACATTTGCAGCGTGACCCTGAGCAAGAGCAAACACAGGGCTTTGTGGGGCTGCTTGCCAGCTGGAAAGCGGCTTGAAACAGTGAGTAAAGAAACTGCCTCCTGTTCAATTCCTACAGTGTTCATGGCAAAAAACATTCAAATCAGACATACTGGATAAAATCTGAACTGCATGGGAGCAGTGTCACTTTCTCCTCACAGAAAACTCAGGGGACCCAAAGTGCAACTGGGGGGCAAGAGCAGCGGGTAGAGCCACACTGGGGGCACTGGGGGAGGACCCAAAGAGCCCCATTGATTTTGCAATGAATCCATCCATCACAGCACCAGCAGCCAGCAGATAATCACTGTGTGAGTCACAGGAGTTGCTGACATTCTGCTAAGGAGGCACTGGAGGAATGTCCTGCACAACATGGCCACGGGGATCGATCAGCAATTCAGCAACCCCAGTGTCACAGCCAGACCTTTGCCATCTGTGTCGAGCAGACTTTGGTCCAACACAGGAGCCACTGGGTCCCGTGCCGTGGCCAGAACTCAGAATTCTGAATTCCAGAGCAGAAAGCATTATACAGCCTGAGGCGTTTTCTACTTAGGAGTGTCAGGGCTCTATTTAATCCCACCAGCTCAGTCAAATGCTGCAGGAAGGGGCCATGTCACATTAGCCAGTAAACAGAGACAAATGCTCAGTTTTACGTCACCAACCGCCTGTTGCTTATACACTGCACAAGATTTACATAACTCGCACCAGGGCTGTGCCAAGAGACTCCTGCTCGCTCACCCAGCTAACACCATGAGCTGGAGCTTAGTTTGCAGTAGGATTTCTTCCTGTAGTACAGCAATCCAAGGCAAAAGGTATTTCAGGAGATACAAAAGACAGCAATGCAGCTCTTTCTCTTCCTAATGTATTACTACATAACTACATTTTCAGATGGACCACAACACCTTGTGAGCGATCGTTCTGGAATCAGTGGTACTGACATTTTATTGACACTGAGAGGAAAAAATAAAAGCTCTGAGGGGCAGATTTCTACTGCAACTCTTTGCAAGGCAGCCTGGCTGTGTTTGTTTGCTGGACTGCAAACAGGCCTCAGAAGGTAGTGGGCTATTTGTGCACATAGGCCTGGGGCCAGCACTCCCATCCCGGGGTCATATTTCAGTGCGCTTTGCCACTGGGAAACAACAACACTCCTCTGCAGCATCGAGTTAAAAACTAACTAAAGAGCAACGCATGCTGGAAACAGATTTGCCCCTTTTGTGATCAAACAATCCCAAACCCACCTCCCCACCCCCACTGTATGATCTGTTTGATGGGGGATGTTTGGGGTGAACCCTTCTATGTGTTTCAATGCCTCTTAAGACTTCCCAGTAGAGAACTAAAAAGAAGCTTCCAGAAACTGAAGAGAAATTCACAGTGGCAAAAGCCAAAGTCAGGATGACAAAGCAAATCTGCCTTGAGTTCACGTTCTTTGACACAGACAACCCCAGGAGATAGGGACTGAGCGGCGGCGGCTGCGCTCTGTGCCAGAGGCACCCCCAGCTCACACCTCACACAGCCACTGGTCCCACTCCTCCCCCCAAGAGACAGTGCTCCTCCTCCTCCCTGGCCCCAAAACCCCCAAGATCAGTTGCAGGGCAGCACTCTAGGGAAAATGCCACTTGCAGAGGTGAACTCTCTGCAGTCTGGTGATGTGCAGGCAGCTGAACCCAAGCAGCACATCCTGCAGTCACCCTTCTGCCACAGGCACAGCATCAGTGCAGCCCACAACCAAGTGTGACCCTAATGACAGAGATGCCTTAGGGCACACACACTCAAGGCCTTGAGATTAGTCTATGTTAAAATACATATTTGGGTTTTTTTAGGTCTTTGCCCAGCTGTAACTGCATAGCCCCAGCTGCAGACACTGCAGGGACAGACACAAGGGTCAGCCCTCAGAGCCTCCAGTAATCATCTAAAGGCTTCTGCTCACACATCCCTGCCTGCTTGATTTCACTCTTCACTGTGACTTACACCACAGTACTTACTACCCTCTGCTCTCTGCCATAGGAGATAAATTACTATTATAAACCAAACAACTCTGCAAATCCAGCCAGTGTAATTGACGTGATTGAGCTCTCCTAATTACAGGGGTGACCATACAGCTCTTTCTTCACAGGACCCTCCAGGTTTCAGGCCCTCCTTACCTTCTCAAAATTAAGCAATTTTTCCATTTTTAGAGCAGTCCCAGACCACAGCAGTTTGTAGCCCTGCCACACTTACAGAGCAGGTCTGACAGGATCCAACTCCCAGGAAAAGCCTGCAGTCACAAGTCACCCCAGTGATGGGGTGAGCCCAGGACTCAGCACTGTGCTCAATTTCAGCCCTAAGAGCAAGATTCCAGAGACAGGGGAGTAGGAAGCAAGTACAGGTTGTAGCCCCACATCATCAGCCAAATCCACTCTAACTCTGGGTATCCCTCTCCTTCCTCTCCAAGGGCACCCCATAACTCCTGGGTGTCAAGTGCTTTTCCCATACAACAACAAGGTGTTCCTTTCCAGATCAATCCTTCTGCTCTGCTACTCTTCATTTCAAGCCTCAGGACCTAAACTACAATAGTCAAGTTAAAACCTTCTCTGCTAATAGCTCTGGTGACATCCCTTAACAACTCTTAAGTGATAGCAAAGAGGTGGCTCATCTTGAGTCCTTCTTTCCCTTCCCTGTTTTGTCTAGACAGCCTTTTGTCATGTTAAACCAATATATTTAGCCATTAATTAATTAATTAAAGTAATTCAGTGTTCAAAATTAAGAGAAACTCTTCCAAATCAGCTCACAAAGTCAAGGCCTCCTTACATAACCTCCCTGTCCTGCAAACAACCAACAGCATACAGATAAATGGAAATTGTCTTTTAATCTATTGTATCAGACTTTCTTAGGAGACTGAAGCACAGAGGCTGCTGAGGCCTCAAGCAAAGCAGAGCACAGGCCCAAAACCCTTCTACTCCCCAGAATATGGAGACTTCTTTCAGCGTAGAGAAGTTCAGTGTCTTGGAAGAAAAGCAGTACAAGCAGGTGCTTCAAACATACAAGACAAGGGACATTAGAATTTGAACTATAAATGTCACAGGAATCTGCAAGTTTTCATATATTGTCAAATTACTTGATGAGAGAGCCAAAGACAAAGATTTAATTTTTTTAAAGAACAGATTTTTGGGGAGTAAAAATTCAAATCAAATCATAGCTTAGGCTCAAAATCCAGCCTGCAAATTTCTCTCTCTCTGGCTCTTGCCCATGCCCACAGCACAGCATCCACCATGGCCTGCTCCTGGGGAGCAATGCAGGGCTCTGCTTCTCCTGAGCTGCTGGAGAACACAACAGACAGAATGCTCCCTGCAATGGCACCTTCCATTTGGATTTCAGATGGGAGGCAGCCCTCAGGCCATGCAGAGACAGCCAGCAATATTCCTTATGTAACAAACGGACTTGGTCATTGGAAGGAAGGTGCCAAGGTCTGTCCCCGTGGAGGGTGAGAGGAGCCAGGCAGGTGCCCTCAGCACTCACAGGGTGCAGTGCTTTGTCATAAGCCAAGCAACTTAGGTGACATCTCCTGGAAATATGCAATGCAGACGCTGGGCAGTGCTAAACAGCACAATAAAATCTCCAGCACAGAACACCTGACCTAGGACACCTTGCTCTCCTTCTGTAACTCAAGTCTCCACCTTCACAGAGCTCCTCTCGCTCTCCAAATGCAGTCTGTAACCAGGCACCACAGCACCCCATAAGGTGTCTATTGTTAAAAAACAAAAATAAACAGTGCAGCAGATGGACAGTTCCTCACTCCCAAATAATAGAACTTCTCTACATGATACAGGGGGGAGAGACTAAAAATGCATATGGGAGACATCCAAGTGAGGCAACCCCTTTTGTCTCTTCACTTCCACAATCTCAGTTGGTTGTTCCTTATCCCAGCTCTTGGGGACTTGGATTGCTGATAATCCAGGCTGGGACATCTCCAACAGCTTCTATCGCTCCTGAAGCAGGAGATGCCTCACTCCAAGCCTTGGAGAAGGCTGAAGGGGATGGGGGAAGAGGCATGCACATCAGGCTACAGGGAAGCACTTCTACCTGGAGCTTTCAATTCAAACCTTCAATAGGGATGACACACGGCAATTAAGTGCAAAGTCTCAAGATGTTTTGAAGGGCTAGAATTTTAATCAGTGAATATCTTTCAGCAGACAGAATTCAGAAAGCAAAATTACTGTGTCAGTTTTCTTCCTTCTTGACCCCTCTTATACTAAAGTTACACTAAATTCTATGTATGAAGTTGGGAAACTACATTATAAAATGTCTGATGATGGAAAAGGATCACTGAGGGAGGCTCAAAGTTTTAAGCTGAATTTACACAGCTGAAGGGGTGGGAAGATCTTACTAATTTAAAGCTTATGTATTTTTTCACATGAAGACACAGAAAAACATTTCATTGTTTTAACTGAAAGCAACAGTTCCACAAGTGGGGTGTTCTAGAAAGAAGACAGAAACCTGTGGTGACAGAAGCAATCCTGTGTCTGGAGGGGCAGCATGAGGAGAGAAACTGAGAGCCCACAGGAAAGGCACAGTGGCCTCAGAACACCAAACCATCAAAGGAACTCACTTTTCCTGAGCAGCTTTAATGTGCACAGAAACACCAAGAGCAGCTGCTGAAACCTTCCTGAGATACCTGCACAGGGCTGAGCACATCACCTGAGCACAGTAAAAGCACCTGAGCACAATCCCTTGCCCAACAGCAGCACTACAATAATGGTGCTACAGGAGTCCCCAGAACCATCCCCAGCAGCTGAGCCCTCCCAAAGCAGCTGGTCCCAGCAGCTTTAAGAGGGGAGTAAAATATCCTAAGAATGTCCCAGCAGGAGCTGCCACTGAAAACAGGCAACAACTCTTCCCAGTGGAAAGTCATTGAGAGCTGCCAGTACACGGGAGATTCTGTAACTGCCAATTCCTCAGTACAAACTATGTTACCAATCTATAAATGTCTGATGAAAGTGAAAGGGGATTAAGCTACAGAAACTGTCTGAGAACAAGTTGGGGCATGTAAGGCAGAGTCCAGCTGGACCACAATGATATTGTACCAAATTCCCAATTCTGCTACAGTTACCTGCTTATGCTTTCATGCCACAGGCACCAAATTTTTCAATGCTTTGTACCTTAGAGCACAATTATAGTATGTCCCAGAGTTATAAATACAATTTCTTAAGAGTCTAGATTTCATTCAAAATAATCAGGTCAAACACTTGAGTTGCTCTGGAGAAGAGGTGTGGGTTTGGGTTTTTTTAATGCACTAGATAAAAGCTTCTAAGAAAATATTTTAAAATTGTTTAATTCTGTAATGTTGCTATTTTTAGTAGCATTAGGAGACAGCTGTGGACACAGAGAGGCAGCAGTCTGGGATGGTTCACAGGCACTAAGAGACACCCACAGTGTTTCAAGTGAGCCACAACAGACCAAACAGTTTCAAACCTCTTTTGCCTCCCCAACCCAAGGGTGTAAATAACCCTGCACCCGCTGCAATCCACAGAGCTCCCCAGACTGTCCTGACATCCTGGCAACAGCACATCAGCAACCACCAGATCTGCTTCTGGGGTGCCAATTCTGCCTATGAGGACAGTGTGTCACCAACTGGGTTACAGTAAGATGGACATCAAGTCCAAAGCCTCAGCTTCCTTCTTCCCTACTAAAGCTTATCAACACCCCATCAGTGTTTTGAGGCAACCCTTCTCACCAGATTTGGCCCAGCTGGTCACCATAAACAAATATTAACCCAACCAGAGTCACACCAAGACATAGATTGCTCGACAAACGTGTACTGAGTCACAGAAAGAACACGGGACTCTGGTCTCTGTCACCTGATAAGGATGACGGGAACTCCCACCCACTGCCGTCACTGCCCCATGGATGCTGGGTGAGGAACGAAAACCCACAGGCATGCCCAGGGAAGGATGATTTATCTGCAGAACGTGGTCTGTTTCCTGCCTCCTCGACATGAGGATTGCCCACCAAAGGGAAGTGGTGTCAAAACAGAGCTCGAGGTCTGTGCTGAGCAGTGGAGAAGTTTCCTCACATTTGTCAGAACACAGATTCAGTTTGAAGAGCAGACCAAACATCTGCTCTCAGAGGACACCTGCATGCTGCAGGTGTCTGCAAACACCTGAGGTTAAAAATCAGGAGCAATGCTGGTGTGAGCCACTGTGGGAAACACATCCCATAGGAGTGAATCCCCTTGACCCAGTCTGTTCTGTTAAATTCTGAGTGTCCTGACTTCTCACACAAATACACGTCAAGTATTTCTCTGAGTAGCACCTACACTTCATGTAAGTCATGGGAAAAGCAATTAAACCCCTATTAGCTAAACCATGTCTCTAGAATCCCAATTAAGTACATCTACTTCTGGGTAATACAAGTGTTTCACTGGATATAAAGAATTTGAATTATCTTCATGCAAAACATTACCTAGGAATTACCAATTAAACCATGACACAGCTACAAATTCTCCTAAAGAGATGAAAAAAACACGAGGATCTCTAGAAGAGATCTGACAACCTTACAAATAATGACCTTTTCACCTAAAGCTGGATCCAAAAAGCTTTGTTACAATAATGCTTTTTTTCCCCCCACACACAATGGAAACCATCGTTACCTGACACACTTCAATTAAATATCACACCTACTGCTCTGATAAAAATTCAGCTTTCTAAACAAGAGCTAAAAAGAGAATATAAAGAACTATTACATGTAAGTTATTGAAATATACATTACTTCTTCCAAGCTGGGAATCTCTGAGCCAGCTACACTAAAATATGGATTTTTAAATCCACCACCATTAGCTACTTCAAACTAATTCACTTGCTCATGGAATTAAAGCAGCTCCAAGCCTCTCGCCCACAAAACTGGCACACACTCCAATGAAAAGAAAACAATTCTTTTTTCTTGTCCCAATACAATTTCCACACCAGCTTTAGAGGAATCCAATGACTTTTATGGAGCTCCAGGAGCTCCCTGTGAAGGCCAGCCAAGGCCAAAGGGGTTCAGACCCGCTCCTGCCCATTTCACAGATCACTGTGGAGCTGCAGGCAACACGTGGGACTTCAGGGCACCACAAAAACCCTCCTGTGAGCCCCCTCCCTCCCACCTGTGGTGGGGCCCCACATCTGGAGGGGAGGGAGCAGAGCCAAGGTAACCGAGGGGGAGTTGATCCTGGATGCAACAGTAGCAAAATGTCCTCCCCACTCCACTGCCCAGAGTTTCCTCTCAAGGAAGAAACATTTTCAGCATCAAAACAGTTCATTTTTGGTTCTGCTTTTTGAACAAAGAAGTTCACTTTTGGTTTTAGGCCGAAAGTGAAAGCTCAGCCTCTCCCTCTGCAGCCTCTCTGAATGGAAAATAAATAACTAAATAGTAAAGCAGGATAGTGTGTGCTGCTCCTGGGGATTGTACAGCCAGGAATCAGGATCTCGGGAATCAGATTCATGCAGCAAGAAGGCAAGAAGTCAGCACAGAAAACAGACATAACTCTAGGAAAGTGTATTAATAAATACCAGGGAAAGACAGAGGGTTTAACCTGTATTTCCTGCAGATCAAGGAACAGCCTCTGAAACTTTGGATGCATATGTTCAACCCAAAGCATTTTTGCAGCACTTAATAAAGCCAGATGGCAGTTCCTTAGCACTGCCCAAGCCTGACAGAGGTCTGAAGGGGCACTGAGCATTCCTGGGAACTGGAGAAGTGGACACAGACTTTTAGAGGCTACTTACAGGTATTCCTCCCCAGTCAGCCACTAATTTCCCCCCCTAGATTGGCCAAACAAGCTATTTAAAAATAATTCCTTTATTCCAGCAGTACTGCTAATTCACTCTAAGTCCTCTGACCACAATTACTAATGATGCTGTTGGAAATGGTCTTTCAAAGCACATTAAGCTCTGACTGTTCCCTACAGTACATGAAAGACACAAAGTGGGGAAGAAACTGTGGGTCTGGAGATGACAGTTATTGCCAAAGAGCAGCTTTCACACCTGGGAACAAGTTCTAGTGAAACTATTTGTGTGTTTGTTAATTAACTCACAAATGGGACATTGCTACAGAGAACCTGGAACACCCTACACGTGCATTTGTGTCACCCCACCATGAGGTCCCTCACCATTTCCTGCAGGTGAACATCAATCCTGATGCAGAAGGAAGGGATCATCCCTGAAAGAATGTGCCATGCCTTTAACAATTGGAAAAATGACCTGATAGTCTCATCAAGACAATTTATTTGCATGATGTGCTGGTGCCAGAAGATTCTGACCCTAATCCCAGACCACACAAGGCAAACCTGGCAGGGCACCTGAATCACCTGGGCAGTGTGGATTGCACAGGGCCCCTCAATGACATGGGAAAGGTGCTTCCAGAACAGGAACACGTGTCCCAATTGTCCCTGCTGAGGGACAGCAGGGTTAGTGCAGGGTCAGCCCAGCAGGGCCAACGACCCCGTGGCCATCCAGGAAGGGGTGGGAGCTGGGCAGTGGGACAGGCACAGGGCACAGCTGGCAATGGGACACAGCAGCACGAGGAACAGCACCGAGCTGGGGAAGAAGGAGCAGCACCTGCCAGGCTGAGAACAGGCACTCACACGGACTCTGAGCCCTCTCAGAGCGGCTCCAGCCCGTGTTTGTTTGCACACACATCGCACCACCCGAAGACTTACCAAACTTGATAAAAAAAATGTGAAAACCCATGTTTTCAGAACCAAACTACTGAAGTTGGGAAATTATGACTATTTCAACCACTCCAGTCAGTTCTGAGGCTGAAATTGAAATGCTGTTATTTCAAACAAGAATTCGATATTCCTGAATGAAAAAGAGCTGCCTTGGCACAAACCAAGAACACTCTGGCTACACAGAGCATCTTCAAGAGTAACTTTCAGGGAACTGTTCCCTGCTCTCCCCAGGAACCTCAGAGAACCCCCAGGATTACAGTGCAGTGTCAGTTTTAGTCATATCACCAACACACGGATGAGGTGGGAAAGCATCTTCTGCTGGGAACCAACCGTTTCTTCCAAACAAACTCCTGAACTCCTCGAGACCTCCTTACACATTGTGTCAGCTTACAAAACACAAGGAATTACTTGCTATTCCCCCACTCCTTCTGCAGATGCTTATTTGCCACTAAAATTTGATATGGAGCTGTAGGAGGAAGGAAAAACCAAAACCAAAAAGCTGACAAAGTTGTCTCACTACTGTTTATAAACTCAACAATTCCACACAAGTTTTCCCCAACTGTTGATATCCCGACCTCCCCTTGGATTTCAGTTTTCAAAGCCGAGGTTTCTGGGTTTGATGTTCTACCTCTAAGCAGATCTCAGCTAAGTGATCTCTCTGTTCATCGTGTCTGAAACACACAGCACTCACTTGCTCTCCTGCAGCTCCCACCCTGCAGAGCTTTTAGGTCAACACACTTTGGAGACGGGCTGAGAGGTGCAAGGGCTCAAAATGAGCCAAATCCCCCGACTCACAGAGCAGCTGCTCCACAACATACTTTTTACAGTTCCTGGGCTCACTGCACCAGAACACTCCTAGCTGCTGTTTTTCACCCTTGTACGGAATATCTCCCCTGTTTTTCTCGAGCTACAGCCTCGCTGATAACCCGTGCCTGCTTTTTCCTTGGGCAGTGACACAGAGCCTTTATCAAGACAAACACACACCCGAGAGTCAGAAGATTTAGAGAGACCCTCAGTCCACAAGCAGACGCTGAGTTTTCCCCAAACACCCCGGTAACTCTCACACGTGCACCGCGGCCGCTTCCAGGGTCCTACAGCGCCTTTCTGTCACAATTTCCCTGCTTCTGAAGCTGCCTCAAAGTCGGGGAGCCACAGCCCGTCCCCGAACGCAGGCTCACACGCCCCGTGTATCTGTTAGCCACCCCAACAGCTCCGCGGCCCTCGGCACCGGCGAACCCGCACTCCGGGCTGAGGCCGAGAGTCAGCCCCGTCCGCCCCGGCCCCGTCCCGCTCCCCCACCGCCACGGGAGCCGCCTCCGGCCCCGCGCCGCCCGCTCGGCCCGGGCAGGAGACAGAGGGCCCAGCACAAACACCGCCCGTTCCCCCCCGCCCCGCCGGGGCCCTGGGGCGACCGGGCCGGGGGGGAGGGCCGGGACCGCGGCCCCTCGGTCCCGCGAGCCCCCTCAGGCCGTCCCGCCCGCCCCCCTCCCCCGGGCCCGCACCAGTTGGTCATGTCGAGGAAGAAGGCGCAGCCGGCGGGGCTGAGCTGGAAGCCGAGCAGGCGCTGGAACTCGCCGATCAGCACGTCCTTGTCGGTAGTGCCGAGGCAGCTGAACTTCTGCATGAGCTCCGCGTCCAGGTCCACGTCCATGCCCTCCATGGCCGGGGGTCCCGGGGGCTCCGCGGCCGGGCCGGGGCCGCCTCAGCGCCGCGCGCGCGGGGGGGGCGCGCGGGGGCGGGCGGGCGGGCAAAGGTGGGGGGGGGAAAGTGGGTGCGCGCGCCGCCGCCGCCGCCGGCACTGCGCCTGCGCCGCCCCACCCCGCGGCGCGCGGCACGCGACGTCACCCCCCTGCCGGCGTCACCCCACGCGCGGTGCGGGGCGGGGCCGCGTGCCCGCGGGGGGACGGAGGGAGCGCGGCAAGGGCGAGGGGGCGGGGTCGCGCATGCAAAAGAGCGCAGCGCGTGACTCGGGGGCTCCGCTGCGTCACCGCGGGGCGGGGCGATCGCTCTTCTCCGCTCACATTCGCGCGCTGCCATCCATATATGGCGGCGAGTGCGCGTGTTTGTGTATGCAAATTAGTTTCCGTGATGTCATGCGGCGCCATGCAAATGAGAGGCGCAAGGCTCGACGGGACCACCTTCGGTGTTTTTTTCCGCCTAAAAATGATGTTTTCCCAGCATTTTTCGACCGCGCGAGGCTGCTCCGTGCGCGGCTGGCGATCGGAACCACCGGGTGTGCTCCGTGAGGAGAACACAGAGAATGAGGAGAATGCGCTTTGGCAGCGCCGGGGGTCCCAACGAACCCTGCGCGCCGGGGGGCGCTGCCGGGGCTGTGGGCGGGTGATGGTGGCGTGACCAAGGACGGACGGGCAGGCGCGGGATGGCTCCACCTGCCGGGCGGGAAGAACGACACGGTGGAGTCCATTACGGTCACTTCCGGGCCCTACGGCAGCCGGCTGGGGTCAAGCGGCGGACGGCGGCGCTGTGTGAGTGCGTCACTGCGCGTGTGCGCCACTTCCGGCTGGCGGCGGCGGGAGCACCATGCCCAAGTAAGTGCGGGAGGCCGGGCCGGGGCTCCCCGGTGGTCCCGGGCGGGGGTTCCCGGGCGGGGGTCGCAGCTTCTCGAGGATTCTGGTGCTCCCCGCGAGCCCAGGTCGGATGACCGGGCGGGCCGAGCCCTGGCGCCCTGCGGGGTCGTTCCCGGGGCTCCGTTAACGCTCACAGCGGGCTGTCAATAACATAATAAGGCTCTTAATAATAATAAGTCTTTTTCCCGATAGGTTTTACTGTGATTACTGTGACACGTATCTCACCCATGACTCGGTGAGTACCAAAGCCTCGGTTTCAATCCTTTTGCACGTCAAGAGCATTAAAATAAAACTTATCTGGGCTAAAAGCAGCTCCTGAGGGGCACAGCGGTGTTCCTTTGTGTTCTCCCCTTCCATGCAAAAAAGAAGGAGAACGTGCCATGCCCCTGGTGTTCTCCAGCGCAGCAGTGGCAGGGTCAGAGAAAGCAGCTGGGGGTCCTCAGGACAGCCTTTGGAGAGTCAACACTTATGTGCCGATAAAAATTTATATAAAAGTTTTGTACATCATCCCTTTGCTGCCTGGGCGCAGAAACAAACCTGCTTTATGCGGCTAAATCACACGCGTTTAAAATAATAAGGAATAGCAGTAACCTTGGGGTTTCTGTGGCCTTTCCCAGCCCTCCGTGAGAAAAACCCACTGCAGTGGCCGGAAGCACAAGGAGAACGTCAAGGACTACTACCAGAAATGGATGGAGGAGCAAGCCCAGAGCCTGATTGACAAAACAAGTAAGGCCAATCTTTCTGTGACCCCGGCTGCCTCCCCCTTCCTTCCCCTGCCTTTCCTCCAGCTGCTGTTCCCTGCTTCCACCTTGACTTTTCCTCACTTCCCTGGGGAGTCTTTGCTCAGTGAGTCGTGAGTAAAATCTTGGAGTGTGGATCTTGAGTTCCTCAGGTTTTGGGCAGTCCTGGGAGAGCTCTGCCTACCACACAAGAGTAGAGGTTCCCTCCCAGGGCTGGTGGCAGTGGCTCCATGTCACTATTCACGAGGGCTGTCAGTGCCACTGCTCTCTGTGATATCCTGCAAGGCCTCACAACAAACGTGTGCTGCTTGGCAGTGGCAGTTTTTGCTAAGAGCACGGATAATTCCAAAAGATAAGAAAGTAGACATAAAAATGCGTGGATTGTTGCATTTTTCACATGCTGGGGTTGCCTGCCCTCAGTTGCCAAGAGATGTTTTTTTCTGGCACTTAAAGGCTTAACCGAAGTGTGGCATTGATTCCTCTGTCACTTCAAGAGGTCCTTTTTCTCTTTCCCGTATGAAAGAAACACAAACACCAGATTAGCTTTGTGGCAGTGCTCCTTGGCTCGTGGGATAGCTCAGGTTGGACAGGAGCCCTCAGGATCACTGATCCCTCTCCCAGGTCCGTGCAGAACTGCCTGAGACCTAACCATGTGACCAGCAGCATCCTCCAGCTGCTCCCTGAGCTCTGGCAGACTCAGAGCCGTGCTCACTCCCCTGGGGAGTGTTCAGTGCCCAACCACCTCTGGGTGAAGACTTTTCCTAAAACATCCAGTCTGGATTTCCCTGAACTCATCCTCACTCTATTTCCCTTTATCTACTTTCCTTGTGATGCTTCCAACTTCCCCATCTTTTGCCTTCCTCCCACTCAGTACCAGTGGAATTCTTCCCCTTCCTTGCCCCCCATTTCCTGCTCCTGGCCCCGTTGCCATTTCAGCACAGCATGTCCCGGTGGAACGCTGCGGATCCCGCCACGTGGTTGATTTTTGGTTTTTCCTCTCCAACCCCCTCTCCCTCCTGCCCTGCCCTGCCCAGGGGTGTGACATCCACACAGGAGCTCTCTAGTCCCAGCTGTAACAATAATTGTCTCCAGGAGTCTCAGGTGCTCCCCAGGTGCCAGGGATGTGTCCGGCGTGGGGCCAGCAGCGCACGCAGCATGACGTGACCGCGGGGCATGACACGGACGAGCGACCCGGCCCTTCCTCGGCCTAGTAACTGGTGTTTTTTTTTCCCTGGGATTCTTTCTTTCCTTTTTTTTTTTTTTCTTTTCCCCCCCAATGTAGCGGCTGCATTCCAGCAAGGGAAAATTCCACCGACGCCGTTCTCGGCACCACCTCCGGCCGGAGCCATGATTCCACCTCCTCCCAGCATCCGTAAGTTTGGGGCACTTTGGGACTGGGGTCAGGGCCCTCTGGAGCTGTATTGTTTGTGTCCTCAGCTGGGAAAGAAAAGGCCTTTTAGCTTGAAGGCAAGCCATCTTGCGCTTGTGCTACCACGTGTGAGGAGTTTTGTGTAAGAGCAGCTCAGTCCTTGCTGTGTCTGATTTCTGGGATGCTGAGTGCACCAGAAGCAGTGACACCTCATTCCATGGGGGCTCCTGTGCAGGTGGCTCTGTTAAAACTGCACAGTGGGTGGGTTTGGGTTGGTTTTTCTAAATAGAAGTCACTTTGGTTGCCTTTTGCCCTTGAGCTGGTGAAAGGCCCAGAGCCCTCCCAGCCCCCAGCTCTGCTGTTGGCAGTGGCAGCTCCCTGTGCTGGGTGTGCACAGCTGGAGTTGGTAGCCAGCATATTCCTCCTCTGCTCACTTCTAGTACCTGCAATCAGGGCTGGAAGGGAGGCAAATGTACAGCCACCGAGGCACTAGTTACTGCCATGTGCTGTGAATAGTTGCAGTGCTCTTTGGTGGCTGAGAGTGCCAGTGTGTAACTGTTGTGTCTGTCCAGCTGGCCCCCCCCGGCCCGGCATGATGCCAGCCCCACACATGGGGGGGCCCCCGATGATGCCAATGATGGGCCCACCTCCCCCAGGAATGATGCCAGTTGGACCTGGTAAGTCTGGGATGGGGTAACTCTGCCATGGGGGCTGGCTGGGAGGGTTTGGGCTGTGCTTCCTGTCCTGCCATCTGTTGGGCACTTAGGGCTGGGCTGGTCACACTTTGGTCACACCTGTGTCACTGTTACCCCTGCATGGAAAGACTACAACTATTTTACAACCACTCATTAAACCCCTTTGCTTCTCATTGAGAGTCACCAAGCCCCTGTGCAGCTGGAATTATGGCTCTGGGAAGTCATAGCTGTTCTCCCTCTGCTCTGAGCAATGATTGTTTAGGAGTTGGGTGCCTCCAGGTCTCAGGTTTTGCACAAGAGGTGCATTTTTTGCACTAAATGGTTTTTAGTGTTTAAAGCATCTCAGGGGAACGTGTTCAGAGAAACAATGGGTCTGGAAAAGGCTTTATCAGAACTAAAATGTCTTTGATCTATTCCACTCCTGAGCTTTCCTGGCATTTGAAGAATTCTCAAGGGATATCTTATTGGAACAGTTCCCAGAACAAATCTATGGGAACACACACACGTGCACTGAAAGTAGTGAAGTGTCTTTGTAATTATTGTCTTGCCTTTGAAAGTGTTCTTTAAGTGTTTTTAAAGGCTCAAGATAATTGCACAATCTGTGATATTCAGCAGCCTGGCAAAAATATATGGCAAAGTGGGATGGAAACCATTATTTCAGGGCTGTGCAGTAGAGCCCCTGCTTTTCCCTGGCAGAGGTACTCCGTGCTTGTTTGTGAGCACATGGGATGGTTTTGCTGCACTTTCCTCCAAATTAACACATTTCCAGATCAGTAATTAAGCTGGTGTGTCTCTGAGTGGCTGGAAATAAGTTGTGAGTGAGTATTGTCAGAATGGGTGTATAACCCATAGGCTTGGTTCCTCCTCTGCTGCTGGCTGAGCTCCTCAGGAAATGGAATCCATCTCGTCAGCTGCCAGGTCAGAGCTTGCAGACTTGGAACATGGGAGTTCCCTGGAGCAGGGTAGAGAACCTGCCCACTGTACAGTGTGAAATTTCCCCTCTCTGAGGGTGCTGAGGCAGATTTTGCTGTGAAGAGAAGCTGTGGCTGCCCCTGGATCCTTGGAAGCGTCCAAGGCTGGGCTGGACAGGGCTTGGAGCAACCTGGGATAGTGGAAGGTGTCCCTGCCCTTGGTAGGGGAGTGGAAATAAATCTTTAAGGTCCATCCCAACCCATGTTCTACCATGAATGGGCGGGTGGTGCTCCCAAGAGCTGTTCTCTAACCTGTCTTTCCCCTGGCAGCTCCTGGGATGAGGCCACCCATGGGAGGACACATGCCAATGATGCCAGGGCCCCCCATGATGAGACCCCCCTCCAGACCCATGATGGTGCCAACCAGGCCAGGAATGACCCGTCCAGACAGATAAAGATGGAGATGAAGCTGCCTTTTCATATTAGGACCTTCCCTATGATAAACACCACAGACCTGTGTCCCTGGGGCTTTGTACTCAGTGTGTGGAGAGATTCTGCTGTAACCTCAGCATACAAATGGACACACCCTGCACTGACTTGTACAAGGTCTGGCTTTTTGGGTGTCTCTTCAATTGTATTATTCCCCTCCCCTCCCTTGAATGATAAAAACAAGAATAAACATTGATGTTGTTTCCATATGGACTCAGAGCCTTGTTCTGAACTCTCTCCTGGGGAAGAAAATAAGGGTGGGAGGAGCAGTGCTGGGCTGTGAGGGAAACTCAGGGCTGATGGGGGAACCTCTGTGAAGGGGGTCCTGGAGGATCCTGGGGCAGCTCCAGGGTGGTCTGGGGGGGTGATCCCGGGTTGGTTCTGAAGTGGGGTCCGGAGGGGAGTTCCTGGGTGGTCCCTGGAGGATCCTGGAGTGGCCTCTGAGAGGGGAGTCCTGAAGGATCCTGGGGTGGCTCCTGGGTTGGTCCTGAAGTGGGTTCCGGGTGGAGGTCCCGGAGCAGGTCCCTGGATGTCCGGGCGCTCACTATGACCGCCCCCTTCCCGCACACGGCTAGAGCGCGGCTGGGGCGGTGCGGGAAGGGGGCGGGCGGTGCGGGAAGGGGCCGGCCGGGGGCGGTGCGGACAGCGGCGGGCGGTGCGGGGCGGGCAGTGCGGGAAGGGGCCGGCCGGGGGCGGGCGGAGCGGAGCGGGCGGTGCGCGATGGGGTCCCGCCGCCCGCGGGCCTGACCCGCCGGCCCGGCATGGCGGGCATCATCAAGAAGCAGATCCTGAAGCACCTTTCCCGGTGAGGCGCCCGCTTTTTCCTCCTTCTCCTCCTCCTCATCCTGCTCATTCTCCTCATCCTCCTCCTGGGGGGCTGCGGGGGACGAGGGCCGGGCCTGGGGGTTTGGGGAGCTGCCGGGCCCAGGGGGCTCAGCGCCCGTTCGGGCTGCGGAGCCGCTGGGCCGGAGGGGTGTCCGAGGGTCAGGGGGTGTCCGAGGGCCGTGGGCACTGTGCTGTCCGGGGGCAGCGGGCCCAGCCTGCCCGGCCGCCCCTCCCCGGGTCGGAGCCCTCCGAGCCCGGCTTTGCCCCAGTGTCGGTGCCGGCGGTGCCGGCCCTGGGCCGCGGGCGGCGGCAGTGGAAGTTCGGGAGGCGAGAGGGGAACACGAGCTCCAGGGCGGTGTTGGCATTGTATTCCGTCATTTTCAGTGAAGTTCATCCGAGGGGCGTTGGGGGAAAGCCGGTGCTCCCGGCGTGAGGCTCTGCCGGGAAATGCAGCTCTGGCCGCGGCTGCTCGGGGCGGGCCTTGGGCTCATAGCGGTGCCTCAGTTTCCCTTCACGGAGAGAAAAGAGCTGTGTTATCTCATGGCTGCGGGCATGACCTCGCTCTGCATCGCTGCGGGATCAGGGCAGCGTGAACAGAAAGGTGCTGTGCCTGTGAGGGTGCAGGTGAGGCCACAGCACTGCACAGCGCTTGCCCTCTGCTCTCTGAGCAGGTTCTTTCCATCCCTGCTGCTGGATACGCTCAGGTGCACAGTGAGGGGTCTGAAGTGACCTGTGTGGGGTCAGTGCTGGTGCGATCCATGAATCCCATGAAGCCCTCTGAGTTGGATCCTGGGGGTGTCTGGAGCCCCAGACCATCCCCACATTACTCTGAGTGGGCAGTGCAGTGTCTTGGAGTCACCAATTCTCCATGCTCCAGCTCTCTCGGCACTGTCCCGAAGGAGGAGTGATGGAGCTGCTCTGGGTGCTGGTTTAAATGGATTTCTGACACCCCAAGTTTCCGAGCTTTCTGTCTCATTCACCTCACCCAGGTGTGTTGTGGTCAGTACAGATTCAGCCTCCTGGTAGGGAGGCATTGAAGTATTTTATAGCACGGAGAGGTTGGTGAGAACAGTTCTTGATAGAAGGTAAAACAGCTGGGTGTTATCCTGGGTGCTGTTCTCATGGACAACTCTCTTTCTTTACAAAAATACAGTTTTGCTGGTGCTTTTGCTGAATTTTGTATTTCAGTCTCTCCTTACCACTGCTACAGCATATTCTTACCCAGAGTCCCTTTTTCCCTCTGATTGGGCCAGTTCTTAGTGTTCACCTGTGTGTCCTTTGGGTGGTTCCAAGGAAAATAAGTAATCCCAAAACATTCAGCATCTCTGCTTGTTTTCCTGCTAGCTGGACTTTGTCGTTTGGCTGATTGATCTGATTCTGCCCCTCATTTGAACGAGGACTGTGGATCTTTGCAGAAATGCAATTTGAACCCAATTTAATGGTGTATAAAAAAGATTAATTCTTTTTGTTTCAGTTTTGTTTCCTCCAAATACCTCATCTTCACCCTCCCTTCAGCCACACTCGTTTGCCTGGAAGAATTTTGCTACTGAATCATTAATCTGCCTTTATATTCTGCTCACATTTGCATATGAAACAATTCCTTGTTCTTTTTGTTGTGTCTCCACTCGGA
Source organism: Serinus canaria (assembly GCF_022539315.1). Taxonomy (NCBI): domain Eukaryota; kingdom Metazoa; phylum Chordata; class Aves; order Passeriformes; family Fringillidae; genus Serinus; species Serinus canaria. The sequence goes on from NC_066339.1 coordinate 4,920,023, forward strand.
GTCCTTTCTGCACGGGGGTGTGTTTTTGTCCCTCTTCCATGTGGAAATGTGCAAGAAAGCGGTCAGGAGAGGCAGCTGGGTCAGGGAAATGTGAATGAGGTGTTTCACCTGACTGTTCCTGTGATCCCACATCACGTGAGTGGCCGTGGTGCTCACAGCAGGGATCGATACAGCTGGGCTTTGCCCAGTTGTGAAGGTATTTGAGAAGGCTCAGCCTTGTGTTGTGCTTCAGCAGCTTAAATTCCTAGAGCAGGAGAACCTAAAAACTTGCGGAGCTTTCGCCATCTGTGCCTTTCACTCCTTTGTCCTATATTTAGCTTGGAAAAGCAAACAGATTAGGTGGTTTCAGTTCTTGCTGCTTCCAGGCAGGCACAGGGCTGCAGTGCTGGGGAGTGTTTGGAACCCAGCATCAGGGGCTCCCCCAGAGCTGCCCGGCATCAGCTGCTGGCTCTGAGCATGGTTGTGCTCCCCAGCCTGTAATTATCCATGGAAGCACATCTAATGCTTTAAAATAAAATCAGTGAGCTGCCTTCACTTCTTCCTGGCCTTATTTGAAAGGAGCTGCTTCTCGTTGTCTTCTTTTTGTTCCAAGCAGTGTTGGCGTATCCGCAGCAGATCCATGTTCCCTGGGTGTGACAAAGGCCCTGTTTATTCACAAGCCCAACTGCCTCAACTTCATGTGCCACTTTGGGATTTGAGTTCTCAGCACTGCAGTGGGAATCCTTGCCAAAATGGCTTTTATTTAATTTCCTTGGAGAGGTTTATCCCCTGCTGCCTATAACAGCTGCTTTGTGACGTTTTCTTTTGGGACACGTGTTGAAGCTTGTGAGCTTGTGGAGTAACAGGCACACCAGACATGGCTTCCAGAGGAAATGCAACGTGCAGTCCTGCTGGCAAGAAATAAAAGCTGGTGTCAGCAGAGGAGCAGCTGGACTGGGGTTTGGGGGCAGATCTGAACACAGGGGAGACCATGAATGTGTCTTATTGTGACAGGGACCCCAGAGAACTGCAGCTGAGGAATAACTTTGGGAACCTCTGAGAGTGGTGTGAAAAGGGAGCAGAGGAGAAATGAGAGAGGAGTTAACGACAGCAGAGGTTGCTGAGAGGAACCAGAGAGGTTACAGTTACCAGAGAGGAAAACCTGTGTGGAAAACAAGACCTGTTTGCAGAGGAGAGTGCCGAGCATGTGTCACCGGTGCAGGCAGATGTGTAACAGATTTGTTCTGTGCCATTCAGGAATCATTGGAATGGGCTCTGTGGCTTGCACCAGGCAAGTCAGGCCATGTCACCAGCTCTGCCTTTGCCCAGCACAGGAGTGTGGGGAATTCCCTGAGTGCTTTCCCCACTCAGATTTCTTGCCCAAATGCTGCAGTCTGGGTGCTGCCATAAGAGAACAGACCCTGAATTCCTGCTCTGTTTGCCTCTCCCTTGCCCTGAAGTGTTTTGCAGCATTGCTGCGTGCTGGAGCACTGCGCTGCAGCTGTGCCCTTGCTGCAGTCACAGCATGGCACATGCAGCTCGTGGGGGCTGTGGGATACCCTCAGAGTCAGGAACAGCTACCACCAATAAGAGAGATTTGCTTACTACCAACCCTCCAAGCTTCTCCCAGTTTCCTGACCTTGATTATAAATTACCTGGAAGGAATTTAGTGAGCGTGGTGGGTAAGGAGGAAAGCAAGGAAACTGCATCTGGGAATGGCCTGAGGAAGTTACAGAATCTCAAGTGATTTAGGCAGCAAAACCTCTGACCAGCTTTGCAATTTTAGCTTTAGCTGCTTGAATATCCTCCTTTGGTGATCAGGGAAATTTCTGTGCTGATCTCTAAGATGATCATTTGCCTAAAATAGCTGTTGCAGCAATGGGAAGTACATGAAACCACAGAGCTGCCAGCTGTTAAAGGCTGATAGAAACTGTTACTTTTCCATCTGCACAGCATCCTGCTCCTGTGGTTCAGCATGTGCTCTTCCTCCAGGTGATGGTTCCTTTGGTGCCTCAGTGCCCAGGGTAGATCCAGAGCATGAAGCAGTTTGTGGCAGGACTTTATGAGGCAGTTTATGTGGAAGGAGCTCTGCCAAGTCCCAGCAGCTCCTGCTGGTGCAGCACCAAACCTCTGGTGATAAGCTTGTCTCCAAGTTCTTACAGGCTGTGCCCAGCAAAGCATGTAAGGCTGGATGTAAACTCTTTACTCAGTGTTTGAATTTGGAAATATCTTGTTCTCCCAGTACATTTTGATGGCTTCTTTTACTCTTAAAAATTTTACTATAGCGGAATTATTGATGGCAAGGCAGAACCCCAAGCTATTATGGGTAAAGTAACACAGATCTGCCTCTTCTTTGTTCAAGACAGGGTGGGAAAAAGGAGTGGGCACAGACAGGACATGGCATTTTCCCTTCACAGTGTCTGAAGTCTTCCCTTGCAAAGTCATGGTGGCTGTGCTGCACTTTGCTGGGAGAACCAAGCAATCAGTTTTATGGAGCTGCTGGGTGCAAAGTGTTTCCAGCCACTTCTCCTTGGCTCCAGACACGTGTGTGCTGTTTCTGGAATGCTAAATAGACTCTTGTTGCAGCAGGGGTAAATTAGACTTGAGTAGCTCAGGAGGAAAATGTGGCCAGAGCTCCTTCACTGCAGCTCTGGGCATGCAGAGCCCTGCACTGACCCTGTGGAACCTCTCCAGAGTCCTTCAGCCTCACTGATGGAAAGGGGCTCTTTCTTACTTCTCCTGGACTCCCTGAGCCCTTGCCTCCCCTGCAGCTGCTCAGGTGAGTCAGAATTAGGTAAAAACCTGTTTGTTTCTGCACGCTGGAGACTAAAATGATTGCAGGATGAAGAAGTGGAGCTTTGGACTAGTGCTTGTATTTATTTGGTTTCTTTCTACTTTTCTTTCATCTGTTATTTGCTTGAGGATTAGGTTTGGGAATTTCCCTGGCCAGTGCTGAGGGTTTACACTCCGGATTTGTTGAGAGCACGAGGCAGTTGGCATTTAAACTTTACTGGCTGTCCAGGCAAGGAGCTGGAAATAGCAAAGGGAAGGTGGAGTTCAGCCCCTGGCAGAGACCGAGCCTCCTCTCCTCTCAGCTGAGTGTCTGGTTTGCTTTCCAGGGCTCCCAGTACCCAGTAAGGTGCTGGTGGGTGTGAAGCAAGGTGTCTCAGCCTTCAGAATGCTCTAGAGAAACATTTGTTGATGCAAGGAAGTGTCCTTGGTGCCAAGGGAGGCTGCAGCCTTGGGGAGGAGTCAGCTGGAATTGTGCTCTGTGTCATGGTTCTGTCTGATCTCCTTGGAAATGCTGATTTTTCTCCCTGTGAGTTGAACTGAAGCCTTCCCTTAGCCTCGTTGTGTTGCAGGAGGTAACACAGAGCCAACTGATGACTTATCAGGATGTTTTGTGTTTGGCCTCGGGTGGCTGAGAGAGGCCCAGCCTTTCATTCAGTGCAGCTGAAGCCTGGAAAAACAGAAAGCTGATAATGGAAAGCCACCAGCAGTGGCACGTGTGTACAGGGACACCAGATGTGCCTAAATCCACCCTGATAAGGAGCGTGGGATGGGCTGGCACCTCCTTAGGTGGAAACTGTTTGCCCTGTAACCCAAGCAGGGTGAATTTCTCAGGCACATTGTCCTCTTGGGAAGGAGCTCCTGCCTCCCAGGATATCTGGGGTACACAGAGCTGTGCACAGGTGATGAGATGATTATAAATGTGCTGCTTTCTGTCTTAACAATTGGGCAGTTTGGTGTTGATGGGATTCCCTTAAACTCTAAATGGCTTTGTGCTAAGAGGGTGTGATACCAACTCCATCTCATGCTGCAGTAATTAGTCTGCTAATTCAGCCAGTTTCTCTTCCTCCTGTGCAAGTCTGCAGAGCTGCTCTGTGCCTCCTCTCAGACAGAGTGGTCCCTGCTAACACCAAAAATTGGAGGAGGTAAAATGGCTTTTCTTCCTGAAAAAGCTTTTAGTTCTTCCTGTGCGTCTTTGAGGCAGCTATTTTTTCCCTTTTCACAGAAGTTTTGATCACTTGCCCAGTTTTATTTCCTCCTTAAAATTATTTTTAAGTTCATCCCCAGTCATGTGTACTGCACTTAAAGCTTCTGCTGCTGCCTTCCTTGAGAGCAGCCCTGATTTGGAAAGTCACTGACCTTTCCTTTTAGCAGTTGTGAGCCTTTTGTTCTAGTAAACATGCTACATGGCTTCTGAGATAAGAGGCTTTAATTTGAGGTGAAATGTCACATCACAGAGATTTTTGGATTGTGGAAGATATTCCCAAGGAAGATGGAAATCCCACTAAATGCCCTGTCCAAAACCAGACCAGGCAACACTTGAAAAGATTTTTGGGAAGGAGCAAATCTGTGTTGGTTAGAATACAGTTGTTGCTTTTATTTTTTCTGTGTCCAATTCCTGTCATAATTGATTAAATTACATATTTATATTCCAAATCAAAGCAAAAAATTCTCATCTCTCCCCTTGCTGTGACTCTTGTGGAGGCAAAAACCCCAGTGGTTCCTGGGCTGCTTTCCCACTGAGCTGATCAGTTCCTCCTTTCTGCCTTACCTGTGTTTGGAGGGACTTTCCAGCTGCTCCCTGCAGCTGTGGCTGGTGTCACAAGCCATGCACTTCATTCTGCCAAGAGATTTTGCTTGTCATTAAGCAAAATCAAAGTCACTGATGTACAGCTAATTAGTTCTCCCATAAAATAGCCATAGTGACAAAGGTATTAATGGAAATGCTGGTGTGGAGCTGGGGGTGGTGGCTGTGTACAACAGCCAGTGATGGCTGCAGGACTGCAGGGAGGAGGCTGAGGCAGAAACTGAGTATTTGAGAAGAAAGTTCCTGATCCATGTGGCAGCAGGGTAATGAGACAGGGATCTGAGGAGGAGTTTTATGATTTCAGATGTCTTCTGACATTATCTGTCCATGCATTTGCTCAGTTGGAGACAGTGTGGCGAGACAGCTACAAATATGAACATAAATTTATTTATGATTTTGGCCTGGCTTGGGGCCAGCGGTCAGATTTACCCAAATTCCTTTTGCAATCAGTGAGTTTGTGGCCTCTGGATGTGCAGGCTGAGGAACTGGGCAGTTGTTTTCAGTAGTGACATCATGTTTTGATATATAGTCAGGCTGATGATTGAGCAAATAGATTTTCAGGGTTGACTTTTGTCAGAGTAATCCCAGCAGGCTCAAAAGGAGTGCTGCCCTGTGAGTTTACTGGCTCAGCTCTGCTTGACCTCTGATGGAGCTGCAAAAAAAAAAAAAACCCAAAACAAAACAAATAACCTTTGGTGTCAGTTTTCCCAGTAGCCACCATTTTCATTCAGTTTTCCCTAAGCCAGCAGCCCCTGCTGCCAAGGCTGTTGCTGTGGGTGAGTGTGAATGGAGAGATCCTGCCAGCAAACATCTGACACGTTCAGCTCTCGCTGCTTTTCCTCCCCTGGTACTGACCAAAGCAGCTCCTCTCAGCAGCAGCAGAGACTGGCACCTGTGAGCTCTGTGTTCTCAGGAACTCTCACCTGAGGCCTCCTGTGTGACATGTGGGTGGGGAAGTGGCTCAAGTGGGGAGGTTATTCCAGTGGAAGGTCTGGGATTCCTGTACAGGGCAGCAGCTGAAAGCAGGGGTTGACAATGGGCAGCATACCCTGAGAAGTTTGAGCCCCGGTTTAAAAGAAAGAATCTGTTTCCATTTGAGGTTTATTTTTTTCCCAGATCCTCCAGCTTCTGTTTCCCATCAGGGGTGGGGTCTGTAAGCTCTGTTTTGGGGGTGGAATGGCACATTTTGGTGCGTGGAATGCCTCATGAAAGGATTCTTTTATGGAGCCTGGTAGCACTGGAGGTGGGTTTGGGACCTGCCCAGCAGGATCTCTGCAGCCTTTCCCTGGAGATGGTGATAAAGAGTTGCTTGGTTTGGCTGGATCAAGTTTCATACCTCGCTCTAGACTGTGTCCTGTTTCACAGCTTTGGTTCTTCTAGAGTGTGCTGGTAGTTTTGATACACCTACACACTAAAAGAAAGTGATGCCCTGGTTCAGACATGTGCTTGTGTTGCCTATAATCAAAAGAAAAAAATACCCCTTGTATTAGAGTAGTAAAGTAAAAAGCAGACCTTTATTTGGAAGCTTCCAGATGTCCTGGTGGTGATGGGAACACCCAGAATTGAATTTCTTCAATTTTATAATGTTAATTAATTAGGATATCTAACAGGTACATCCTTTAGGAGATTCAGTTGGCCCAGTAACCTACCCCTGGGCCAGCCCCTTGGAGTTGGTCCAAGGGGTTCTCTGCCCCACTTCTTATTATTCCTTAGTGTAGGTCCCCTCCTTGGAATAACACTAAACAATATTTCAGGAATGTGTTTAGAAGGTCAGCTTATTGATCTGAAATCTAGGGGGAAAGGGTAGGAAAACTACTGGAGCTAAGCCATGCATTAGCAATCTACAAATGTATGAAAAATATATAAAAAGCTGAAGCATCATTCCCCCCCTTTAGAGACTTGACAATATAGAATTATAGGCAACACTTGTACTTTTCCTCTGCATTACCAGCTGAAAGCAGCTTCCCCTCTGAGCACTCTTATCCTGGGATGAGGCTCCAGCCCAGGGATGATCCTTCACTGCAGGTGTGAAAAAGCTCAGCCAGTGGGAGCTGATCCCTGCCCACACCAGCTTTTGAGCTTAAGTGCTGGGTATTACCTACCTGTCCATATTGTGTTTGGTTTATTCTTAGCATCCAATCCCAGACAGACACGGTGACATCAGCTTTCAGCAGGGCTGCTTCTCTGACACAACACAAGGGTGCTCCTGGATTGCCTCTGCAGGTGTTTGCTCTCGTTTTCAGCCATGTCTGGGTTTGTGGGTGCTCACAGCAGGACTCCAGGCCCAAATCATCTGGATTCTCAGTGCTCCCTGCCAGTGGAGCAGCTGTTGGAACACACTCTGCAATTTTCAGTTTCGTGGTGCTGATGCTGAGAAGCCAGGTTAACCTCAGCCACCTCCCTGTGCATGTTCAAACAAGAAGCCTTTGGTTAGAGGGAGTGATGAGGGAAGGTGCAGCCTGGCAGGTGGTGCAGACTTGGTGTGAGCTGTCAGCTGTGGCTCAGGGCAGGGAGGGGACAGCAGGGCACAGGAGCTGGCTGCAGGGGAAGAGCAGCAGTGGGCAAACTCACAGCTGTGTGCTGCCCTCCCCTTCCAGCACTGCTACATCAACAGCACAGGGTTGACACCAACATCTCAACACATCTGTCAGACTTTCTCTTCCAACAAAATGTTTGGAAAGGCCCTTTTGCCCCTGGAAGCCCTGGGCTGATGGCTCAGCTGCTGCTCCAGTGCCTCAGCCAGGTTTGTGCTATACCCTGAGCTTGTGCAGCAGCTGCATGCTGGCAGTGTGGCTCTGGTTCCTCCTCTCCTCCTGGAGCTGTGGCTGCTGCAGAAGCCCCTGGTGCCTCACCCAGAGCAGTGCCCACACTGTGGGTGCAGGGGCAGAGTGTGGCTGGGAGCCTGCTCCTGCTTAGGCTGACAATAGGGGCTTTCTTTCCCTCCTGCCTCCTGGACCACTGTACAGAATGAGAATTAGCATTGGCATGGAGGAATGTGTGAAATAAGCCCTGGATTCAGTGGTGGGAAAGTTGTCTGGCAGGAACTCCTCAAGTTAGAATCTGGTGACATTGGAATGCAGCCCCCTGCTCCCATGGAGGCAGCTCCTGCACTGGAGAGAGGTTTGATGGAGGCAGGAGGGGTTCTGCTGCCACAGAGGGGTTCTCTGCCATGGAGAAGTGTTGCTAACACTTGTACAGCCTCTGTGATCTGCTGCCCTCTGAACTGGCTCCTCTGGTTCCTTAGGGGCCACTCTGGTTTTGATGAAGTCAGAGCCTTTCACACCAGGATCCTCTGCTCTCCAGCAGTCCTGCTGCAAGTGTTTCATCCATGACACTGAAACCTCAGGCACTTGAGGGATGTGAAGGGCTGCACACGGGGGAGGTGAACACTGGCAGCACTGGGGAGGAGGAATTTCAAGCAGAGAAAACAGAGAGGGAGCTGGGGCAGTCTCTGGGAGGAGAGGTGCTGTTTGGCCCTGCTGACCAGAGAGCAGGCTGGGCTGCAGTGGTGGTGTTAAAAAGAGACAGCCACAAAAGTCATTCATTAATGCTCTTTTGCTTTCCTGGGTGAAAAGAATCTAGAGAATTAAATTTTCCACTGCTGACTCAGCAATTCTGGGGGGAGTAAAACTGCTGAGCTGTTGGAGTTTGGCTTTGGTTTTCTTTGGTTTTGTCCTAGGGCAGTTTTGCTGGTTTCCAGGATCCAGAGCTTTAGAAGGAAATGTTCAGTTTCTCAAACCTGAATTTAGTTTAAAACAAAAAAAATCCTCCAAATGTCAAAGTGTAGAAATGTTTTTTTTCTGGAGCAACCAACTTGCCTTGGGTTTAAAAATGTCAGAAAGGGTTTAACAAAACAGCAAACCAACTCTGGTATTAAAATAGCTCTGAAATGCTCCTGGAGTCTCATCAGTTTTACTGGGGGCTGTTTGTGAGTTTTCTCTTTCTTCCTTGTAGGTTTACCAAGAATCTCTCTCCAGACAAAATCAACCTGAGCACACTGAAGGGTCAGGGGCAGCTGACCAACCTGGAGCTGGATGAGGAGGTGCTGCAGAATGTTCTGGAGCTGCCCACCTGGCTCGCCATCACCCGGGTCTACTGCAACAAGGCTTCCATCAGGGTGAGCAGAGGCAACTTTGAATAGATGAAGTTATCCATTTACAGACAGAATCACTGAGGCTGTGCATGGACTTGCACTTTGCACACTGAACTCATACAAATTCTCCATCCTTGTGCTTTTTTGAGAAAAAAAATGGTGGTTTTTTAGTTGTTATAAGCTGTCAGGTTGTTTGATTGCACGTGGTACTACCCACTGTTGCATTACATGAACTCAGAAGTTTTAAGGACATCAAAGAGACTTTCTATAAAAGAAATGTGATTCTACTCTGCCAAGTGACAGTAAAAATGAGCTTGTCTTACTCATCTGATGTGTTCTGTTTTTAGAGTCAGATCTGCTCAGTTTAGTAACAAACATTTGTTCTCCCTCCTACAAGAACTGCAGAGTGAAAGTTGCTGTATGAAAATAAAATGGAGCTTTTTGGTTTGTGCACAGTCTTCAGAAGAGTTGTGTGACTTCCAGTAACAGCAGCAGTTAGTTGTAAACTCTGAAAGGCCAGGAATGTTCCCCACAGCAGAATTTGACCTGCAGAATATCTGTTACTCCTGATGATATATGAGATCCAAAAGCTCAGTTGGGTTTGTAGATCTGGTGTCTGGAATGTCTTTTCCCTTGTCTGTGTCTCTGTTTGACCTGGATACAATGAGACATTGCAGACATTTCTCAGAGAAATGGGGCTCAAAGTTTGGGCTGAGAAGGTTTCCTGCAATTTCTGGAACTTTCCAATGCAAAGATCACTCTGATAACCTCAATATTATTGTTTCAGATCCAGTGGACAAAGCTGAAAACACACCCAATCTGCCTGGTAATGTTGCCTCTCTTGTCTTCTTTCCTTCCTTTCTCCCTTCTTCTTTTCTTCCTTTTCTTCCTCACTCTTTTTAATCTCTTCTACTTGAGAAAAAATCTGGAGAGGGAAACCATCAAGTGTTCAAATTTTCTTGGGACCTGAATCCTCCAGGCCCTTAGCACATAGGGCCATGAATACCCTCCTGTGAGTCCCTCATTTCAGTGCAGCATGGAGCTCTCAGAGAAGTCCAGGGCAACCTTGTGCCTGTTTTTTGTTGGTTGTTTTCCCACTCCCAGGGTTTCAAGTTACCCACTGACACTGATGGTGTGAGAGCTTTAACACATGAGACTCTTGGAGCATTGAGACTCCAGAGTTGGTTGTCCCTGCCCTGGAGTCTCACCCCAGGGCTGGTGGGCTGGGCTTGAGGCTGGCTGTGGTGTTGATGGCTCCCATGTTGTGTCTCTGCAGTACCTGGACAAGGTGGAGGTGGAGATGAGGACGTGTGAGGAGCCTCGGCCGCCCAATGGACAGTCCCCCATCGCTCTTGCTGCTGGACAGAGGTCAGACCCTGAGCCCTGCAGCTTCTCCCTGCCCTCCTGCTGGGGTGTGGGGGCTGCTGTTCTCCTTGATTCACCACTGGCCTCCTTGCTCTCGGGTTTAAGTGCCTTTGGTGCTGTTAATAAACCTCTCTGTGTGAGCCTTGCCTCTGCCAGGCCTCTCACTGTGACATGGGGGGATCTTCTCTTTGCAGTGAATATGGCTTTGCTGAGAAGGTCGTGGAGGGGATGTTTATTGTTGTCAATTCCATCACCATCAAGATTCACTCCAAGGCCTTTCATGCTTCTTTTGAGCTGTGGCAGCTCCAGGGCTACAGTGTCAACCCCAACTGGCAGCAGAGTGACCTGCGCCTCACCCGCATCACGGACCCGCAGAGGGGGGAGGTGAGCCCTTGGCTTTGTACTGGCATCACAGAAGAAAAGTGTGATAAATGATTTTTCCTTGTTTCATTTCATGTCTTCTGAATGTTCTGGGAGTTTTTTGAATCCTTGAAGTTGTGAAAATCTCAGCATTTTCCTGTTTTTCTCCTCCTGGGCAGGTTCTGACGTTCAAGGAGCTCACCTGGCAGACCCTGCGGATAGAGGCAGATGCCACAGAAAATGGTGATCAGGATCCTATCACCACTCCTCTGAGACTCATCACCAACCAGGGGAGGATCCAGATCTCTCTCAAGAGAAGGGTGAGAGTTTTCTCTGTGCTTTGCAGGATGTGGTCTCACTGCCTGGTGCAGAGATGATGCATATTTCCTCCCACAGTCCTCGACAGCCCTTCTCTCCCTTCAGAAATATTGAGCCCAAACTGATGTATCTCTCCATGTTTTCTGTCAGAGACTGCTGTGTTCTTACCAAATGTCAAAGCAGTTTCTTTCCCAGGGGAGGATCTCGTGGATGGAGTGAGTTTTTCAATCTGTTTGAACATCCTAAGGAGAGCTGTCATCTCCTTACTGGGAGCTGAAAGCCTGGCAGCCTGATTTTTAGCTGTCAGTGGAAATGTGATGATTTTAAAAAAATGAATTAAGCAGTGAGCAATTTGTCTCTTAAAGAGGAGGTGGCTTTGACTGCTATCCATTTGAAAGGAGGTGCTGTGGATATGCACCAGATACCATCTCTCAGAAGAGTTTCACAGCAGCCTCCCTTCTTTCTGCCTCTGTGTTTTGGGAAGACTCTATCTGTGAAGTCAGTTTTTGAAGTCCCTAACTCCTTTCTATTTCAGACCAAAGATTGCAACGTGGTGGCCTCCAAGCTGATGTTTCTGTTGGATGACCTGCTCTGGGTGCTGACAGACTCTCAGCTGAAAGCAATGATGAAATATGCTGAGTCTCTGAGTGAAGCCATGGAGAAATCTGCTCAGCAGAGGAAAAGCTTGGCACCAGAGTCTGTACAGGTGAGTGAGTTTGGATGCTGGTCTGCCAGGGAAAAGGGCAGTTTCTGTTTGTGTGGCATCTGGCCCATATTCACAGCATTTTCCTTGATGGGAACTCAGGTCAGGTCAGTGTCATGTGGACTGTGGGCTGCTGGGGGGTAATGAGGTGACCAGATTAGTGGGATTTTTCCAAGTCAAGGATGAGGGAAGAGGAATATTTCTGCTGGAGCTGGAAGCTCCAGGGAAGCAGGGATGCACACATAGTGCAGTGAGGTTGCACAGGAGGGATGGAAAATACTAGGCCCTTTTTGCCCAGTAATCTTAAAACATCTTCCAAGAGAAGTGAATGCAGCTGGCAGAGCCACAGACAAAAGTGAGAGCACAGGAGAGGATCCAGATCCTGGGAACCCCAATTCAGTCCTATAAACTGATGCTTTAGAGGCTGGAAGATTTGCATGAGTTGATTAATTGCATTATAACCTCTGTGTTTTCCCTCTCTCCGAGTCCTCACTGAGCTTGTCCCTCTCCCACAGGTCACCCCCCCTGCTCCCAGTGCCCAGCAGTCCTGGGCTCAGTCCTTTGGAGCCAGCCCCAATGCCAGCAGCATCGGGCAGTACTTTGACAAGCACGACATGAAGGAATCCTCCTACCACCTGCTCATCTCCCGCCTGGACCTGCACATCTGTGATGACAGCCACGCCCGGGAGACAGGTCAGGAGGGAGGAAAACACAGCAGAGGGAAAAACAACAGCCAAGGCAGTGATGCTGTGGCTGGAAGAGGGTTGGGAAGCACTGGGGTTTTGCAGTTTGGGATTTGAGTTTCCAGGCCTGGTTTTTACCATATAAACCATTGATTCAGGTGTCCTGCTGGCCTAGGACAAGATTTTGGTGCAGATTGCTAAAGATGGTACCCTAGTATTGGCTATGGTGTCAGTTAATCAGTGGGGACAATCAGAGCAATGTAGTTCTGAATTCTCCTGGATCAGGGCTTAGATTGCAGAGCTGACCATGGTTTCCTCTGTTCTGTTCCTCACAGGTGCTCAGAAGCATGGGATGCTGGGTGGTGCCATCCAGCTGACCTTCAGGAGGATGGCTTTTGATTATTATCCTTTCCACAGGGCAGGTAGGGAGCCTGTGGCCTCACAGCCTGAGGAGGGGGATAAAAGGGGTGTTTAAAGAACTGTTCTATGATTGCAGGCTGGACTAGAAGAAAGAAACTGCATTTTTAAAGCTGGGATGTTTGCTTTTCTGCAGGAGATGCCTGCAAACATTGGGTGAGGTACAGTGAAGCAATGGAGACTCGGGGACAATGGGCAAAGAAGTTGGTCAGTGAATTTCAAAGCAAGATGGAGAAGCTTTATGAAGAAACAGACCCTGTGTTTGCCAGGACTCCACTTTCCCCTTTCAAAAGGAAACCAGGTAAAGGTATTTGATAAAACCAGTGAAGCAGGAAGTGGTACCAATTTTACTCTATCCAGCAAAATCTTTATTTGCCTGTCCCCAGCTGAGCAGGCTGATTTGTTGGTGCAGGAATGCATAGCACTCTAAAAATAATAAATATAATGGCAGAGGAAAGTAGCTGGGAGAGCAGCAAGGATGGACAGGCTGCAGTGGATTATTGTTGAGTTTCTCTGTAAGATACAAGGATGAAATTACACACTTAAGACCTGTCTTAGGAGTGTGTTCTCTTGCCACAGGACAGACTCACCTTTCACAGTGTTCTTCCTTCAAAAGTCCTCGGTGTTTCTCCTGCCCAGCTGTGTTCATCCGTTTCTAATTCCGGGGCTGTTAGTTCTGCTCAGTAAGCACAGAGCTGTTGGTACTGGTGGTGCAAAGAAGGTGACTAAAACCCTGTCTGTCCCCACAGAACCTCCCCAGAGTCCCCAGAGGAGCCCCCCAGAGAAGGGCCGGGCTCCCCCCATGAGTCTCCCGCGGCTGCGGCACCCGTCCTGGCACCGGCTGCGCTCCAGCTGCGTGGTGGTGAGGGTGGATGACCTGGATGTGCACCAGGTAGGGACCTCAGCACTGCCTGCACATGGCAAGGTCACTTCTAGAAAGGAAATTATATGATTCAATATGTAATTCAAGATATGATTGAAAGGATCATGCAAACCCTATGACATCTGAAACGCTGCCCACAGAACCTAAATGCTGTTATGATGTTGTCTGTAAAACTTTAAACCCAAGAGTGAGCTGCTGATAGTTTTCATCTTCAGAGGGAACTGCTTAACCACGGGTTTCTGCCCTCTCTTCCTATCTAAGCTTACACCAAGCATCAGGCAGGCCCAGTGTAAAACATTTCATGCCTTTGAGAAGTCAGTGAGGATGTGGATTTTTGACAAAGGAGGAATAAGTCTGACCTCAAGCTTTCTGCCCTGGATCAGGCCCTGCATCCATGTGCCCTGTGTCCATCCAAGAGCTGGTTTTGCTCTTTGCAGCACGAGAGACTATGATGGACTTGCCAAGGTGCTGCTGATCTTGCAGACAGCTGTAACAGATTTCTGTTCTGTTTGCTCATGTCACCTAATTCTGCTTGTCACAGCTCTTACTAGCAGTGACAGAAGACACAAAGAGCTAAATTCCCTCAAAGGAGAGGAGTTGGCAGTATCAGCAGGTAGAAGAAAATTATGTTTTTGCTTGAAAGCAGTGTATGTTTGATGTGTAAATGAGGCAGATTGAATACAGGAAACTGAGGGGTTACTGGGGCACTTGGGTTTGCCAAGTCTGAGTTCTGCATCACTGCATTTCTTTCTGTTTTCAGGTCTCTACAGCTGGGCAGCAAAGTAAGAAGCCCTCCACCTTGCTTTCCTGTAGTAGAAAAATCTTCAAACTCCCTGACCAGGTCTCTGCAATCCATATTGAATTCACAGAATATTACTTCCCAGACAACCCGGACTTTCCAGGTAATACATCAAGGTTAGCACCTTCTTTCAAAGGTTTCTTAAAGAGTCATCAATGGTCTAGATGTGTTTACCCTGTTAGATATTCTCTGTCCATTGTTGTTTGGTTTCCTGATGTTTGCCATCCTAATTTTTTTGTTGTTTGTTTTTGCCTGTGAGTGGAGTTTGTGCACAGTGTGGAATGGAGTTTGTGCATGATGTGGAAGCAGAACTGTGCTTGCAGGAAGGAATTGCAGCAGCTGCTGTTTGCCCAGTTCCTGGGGTTCAGCCTTACTGAGAGCCCTGGAGCAGGGCCATGGGGTGTTCTGGGTGCTGTCCCAGTGGGTTGTGCTGTCAGTGCAGGTTGTGCTCTGAGCTGCAGAGCACCTGAGGGGGCTTTCCTGCTATCAGTAATCTGTTTCCTTCTAGTTCCATGCCCAAACCTGTACATGCAGCTAAACGGCCTAATGCTCACCCTGGACACACCAAGTGTGCTCTGGATAAACCTCTTCTGCCTGGATCTGTGTCGCAGCCTGGAGCAGTTCAAAGCCATCTACAAGCTGGAGGACTCAGGCAAGCGGGATGAGCACGTGGATGTCCGGCTGGATGGCTTCAGGCTGAAGGTACCATTCTTTTCCTTCCTTTCCCAGCCTTCAGTGTTCTCTCTGTAAAAGAAACATGAGACCAGGACATAGCTGGAGTCCATAACAAGGAGGCAAACCTGCTGCCTTCCTCTGACTTTGCTCTGTCTGCCACTTGTGTTGGTTTTGTTTGGTCAGTAAAGCTGGTGCTGGAGCTCTCATCCAGAATAAACCTCTGCTATTCCTTTCTCACCTTTCTTCCCCCTGCAGCTCAGCATCCCCGTGGATAAGAAAGTCACGGACCACCGGGACCGGCCTCGGGCCCTGTGTGTTTGCATGTCAGAGGTGACAGCCACCAACACCCGCCACGCTCCCTCCTGCAGCTGCCAGGACCTGCAGAGCCTCTTCCGGCAATTCGCGGGCTCCGAGTTCTTCCACTCCAGCTACGCCGCGTTCCCCCGGGAGCAGGACAGCTTCAGCCTCCTGCACACCCTGTTCCTGCGCCACGCCTACCACGTGGATGACAGGCCACACAAGCACCCAGGCTTTCCCCAGCTGCCTCACAAAACCTCTGCCTCTGAGGATCTGTGGTCTGTGAATTTCAGTGAGCTCTCCCTGGGATTTGAGGGGGCTGAAAGCTCCAAGGGCAGAGCCCTTAGTTTTATTGACCCCTTTCCCCTTTCCATATGGGCCTGCCTGCCCAAGAGGTGGGGGCAAGCTCAGATAGCTAAACGACAGGAGCTGGCCACCTCTGAGGTGAAAATCAAGCCTTCTGCCAGCTTTAGCAACCACTCCAAGAACGAGAAGCTCTCCAGAGAACATGGTGTTTGTCAAAGATCAAAGACTGACCAGGATCTGAGGAATATCTATAAGGCTCCAGACACGATGGATGTTTTGGGAGAATCTGACTGTGAAGTTGATGATGGAGTAGACAGTGAAGAGCTGGAAGCCTCTGCTGATATCCACGTGCTCATGTCTTCCTCTGTCCATGTCAAAGTTCGGCTCAATCACTACCAGTACTTGGTGCTGCTCAGGATGAAGGAAGTTCTGCAAGCACTACAGGAGCAGCTGGCCCAAGATACCCAGGAAATGACTGGGTCTCCTTTAGATCCCATGTCTGCTTGTGTGGGAGTTATGTTCCCCAGTGCTGAGGTGGCCCTGCTCATGACCCCTGCTCCAGGGTCTGTTGTGGAACCCAGATCCCTGGACTCGGACACAACCAGCCTGATCGAGTCCGAGCTCTCACCTTCAGACAGCAAGGAGGGGCTGGCGGCTGAAGAGAAGGAGCTGAAATCAGAGAGCAGTTCGGAGAAGGGCTTAGGCAGCACCTCAGAGCTCCCAGAGGACAGTGGGATCCAGGACACTGGTGCCAGTGTCCCGCTGGAGAGGCTCCCGAGGTCCGCAAGCGACGGAGCCCTGAGCGCAGCTCCCCGCGGTAAGGGCGCAGAGGAGAAAGGCTTGATAGAGGAAGCACATGAAGCTGTGGAAGCCCTGGTTGCAGAAAGACCAGCAGAAACCAGCAGCCACCCTCAGAGCCCCCCTGCTCTCCCTTCCAGCCCAGCCTCGGACACGCAGCCCTCGGGCAGAGGTGGCGTCACCCTCAATGGCCAGGCCGAGCTCGTCCCGCTGCGGAGCATCGAGGTGGAGCTCTCCAGTGCACTGCACATCACCAAGGATGCCACGAAGGAAGCCCTGCACGCCACCATGGACCTCACCAAGGAGGCCATGTCCCTCACCAAGGATGCCCTGAGCCTGAGCAGGGACAAGATGACCTCCACCATGCAGAGGATGCTGTCCCTGCCCCCAGCCAGGTGAGCAGGCCAGGCTCCTGAACTGCAGGAGGGGAGACAGAGCTACTCCCTTTCTGTCCATTGTATCTGGATTGGAAATGGGTTGTGTTCATCTCTTGGGGCTGTTCTGAGGGCACTGAAGTCTGATTTGCAAGTGGTCAGAGACCAGCCCAAACTCAGCTAATCTGCAGGCCCAGCCTTTATCACTGGTTTTTGTTGGGTTTTTCTGTAGGGATTCTGTGCCCAAAGCAGAGGAGGGAGCGCTGACCCCGGGCGGGGCGGGCAGCGGCCGGATGCGTTTCTTCTCCATGAAGAGGACTTCATCCCAGCACTCCTTTGACACCACATCCGTGGATGGGAGTGGCCCCGAGGACGGGCTGTCTGTGGACAGTGATGGCAGTGATGGCTTCGTGATGCTCACAGACTCTGGTAAAGCCCTTGGCTTTTCTGTCCCCACTCTCATCTCACAGGGGTGATGCTTTGTGCCACAGGCAACTCATCCTGTGTTCCTATGGAATCACTTTTGCTGCTCCTTGTTTTTGAAGGTCTTAAGGAGTTGCCTCACAGTGGCTCTCTCTGCTTTTGTAGGTGCCTTTTCTTTGAGATGAGGAGGGTAAATCAGTGTAGGGTGACCCTGCACGTCCCAGTGGTGTCCTGAGGGCTGCAGGGGCTGGGACGTGCTGGTGGTGGGTGGTACAGAGCATTTAGGAAGGTTGAATACTGGGTACTCTGGATATCTTTCACTTCAACCCTGTGTTGCTTAAGCTCATCTGAGAAGCTGGAGAGAGATGGATCTCCAGAGGATGATACCTCCAGAGAGACCAGAGATTCAGGCAGATGCTGATGTCAGGAGTTCCAGAAAAAGAAATGGAATTGAGTTGTTACTTCCATTTCAGAACCCAGCCTGGACCCCATTTCTTCAGGGCAGCTTCCCCAGGCCCACAATGACACGGGCAGCAGAAGCAGCCTGGTGGCAGAGGACGAGGGTGGAGTGTCCCCTGAGGTGAACAGCTCCACGTCCCAGAGTGAAGACCCCAGTCTACAGCTGGTCAGTGCCTGGCACTGGGATTCTGTCCCTGAGGGGCTCTGGAGGTGTTTGCTGTAACCAATGAGCTCTTGGTGGCTGTTTCAGGTGTCTGTCCTTGTGCTGAAGATGAATGATGTGAACTGTGCAATAGAGGTACAAGGAGATGATTTGTCTGTGGCTTTACAAGTGATGAAGGTGGTTCCAGAGCAGCTGAACAACGTTGGCATGTGGCAGTTCCTGCGTGGCTACGTGGGTAAGATGCTGCTCTGGGACTCAGCTGCACTGTTAGAACTGGTTTTTATACCAGCCTCCCTCAGGGAATATTCCATTAACTGAGGCCTCAGTGATTGAGGTGGTTAGGGTTGAACATAACTCATGTGTGAGGGTTCAGATCTGGCATTTGAAAAATGTTTCCCAAATGCCTACACAGTCAGGCTCTGTGGTGCCTAGTAATCATTGATTGGGAGTTTTTAAATTGCTGAGGATGCAAATATCCCCCTAACACCCCAAAAAATGTAACCCAAACAAAACCAAAAGCAGCTCCAACCCCAAACCTAAAGTGGAAGTCTGAGCAGTTCCCAGGCTGTTGATCCTGCCTTTCCCAGTCCTGCCAGTGGCCATGGTGGAGCCAAGAGATGAGGAAAGGCTGGTCAGCTCTGGAGAAGAGTGAACCAGGTCAGCTGTGGAGGCAGAGTTGAGGCACTCTGGAGGCAGCTGGGAAAGTTCTGGGGGGCAGAGTTGGGGCAGCTCTGTAGAGTGAGTGGGGTGCTGGGCCAGGTCCTGCACATGCAAAACAGGGGCCAGTTTCAAAGAGTGGTGAGAGAGGGATGTGCCTGGGACCTGAAATGGTCCAGCTCCAGTGCCAGTTCAGTGATGTGGGCTCTTAGTCCTTCAAAATGGGGATTTCTCTCCTGTGAGGGGTGATGTCAGACCAAGGTCACTTGGCTGCTTTTGGGCTGAGATGGGCTTTGCAGGATGCCCTTTCTGACTGATATCTGATCACTGGCCCTGTTGTGCAGTGAGATCTCTCTGCCCCAGCTCTAGGAGAGCCAGGAGTGGAGAAGGCTGCGAGCCCTGAGCCCAGGCAGCCCCAGCCCGAGGTGTCCCTGCGCCTGCAGTCGGGGCCGCGCGCGGCCGCTCACTCGCCGCTGGCCGAGCGCAACGGCTTCCTGCAGCTGCTGCTGCACAGCCTGGCCACCGAGCTCTGCACGTCCTGCCTCACCAGCCTGGGACCCTTCCTGGAGGATGAAATCATCCCAGAGGTCATCCCCATGGAGATAGAGGTGGTGGATGCCAAAATCACGTTGAAGGTGAGAGATTCCCCCCCGGGCAGAGCTCGCTTGCAGGATGGCACTTGGGAAGTGATGCTGTGGGAATGCTGGGGGCTTCTGTAGAGCTTCTCTTCTCCTGAGACTGTTTGGTTTTGCTTCTAAAAGCAAAACCAAACCTAGGGATGAATAAGGAACATAAGGGAAGCGTGTACCTGTGCACCCTGTACATAAAGCCAGGCCTTTCCCTAGGTTGGACTCACCCAGTGCTGCTGGTCAGGAACGCTGCTCCTGAGGAGGCTGCAGGCAAGGAAAGTCCTTTCAAGAGCTGTCCCAGCTCCTCATCCCTTCTCTGCTTCATGTTCCTCCAGGATGACAGCCCCCCAGTGTACCCCACCTCCCCTGGCCCTGTCCCCATCACCTTGGCAATGGATCACGTCGTGGTGAGGCGCAGGGATGACGGTGTCTTCTATCTCACAGGTGAGTTACCTCTGGTTTTATTGTCCCTCTGCACCCCCAGGCTGTGCTGGAGGAGACTGGGATGTGCTGCTTGCTGCTGGGAAGGATGGGCTCTGAGGTGGGAGCAGTCCCTGTGTGTTTTTTCCTGCTGTGGGAGCAGTCCCTGCCTCTGTTCTCTGCTGTGAGAATTTGTGTCTGGTGTTCCCTTAAGCACATACAGACAGGATCCATGATTGCCTTTTAGTTTCTCCATTTTAAAAGGGGAAAGAGAATTTTATTTCCCTGTGTAACAAGAGGGAAAAAAAAAAAGAAGGAGGAAATAAATTAATTAAAGTTTTTTTTTTTGTTCTGAGAGCCCTGTTGTGTGAATGTCCACACCTGAGTGGGTTCTGTTGCTTTCCAGCTTCCCAGGGGAAGGACTCAGTGAAACAGGAAAAACCTGTGTCAGTCCCTGAGGAGCAGAAGAGCCCATCAGAGTCTGTCTCACCAGCCCCAGCAGCAGGAGCACGTGGGCTGCAGGTGAGTGAGTCACTGCTGCCTGGACAACAGAGAGCTGGAAATTCTCTTTTGCCTTCCTGTGTTTGCAGTCCTGGCCAGGTGTGGTGATCTGCAGGAAGGGAGTGCCCCAAGGAGCAGCCTGTGCCTCCTCCCATGAGTGTTTTGAGGAGTGAGGGCACCTTGCCCAGCATGAACTCACTTGTTCCCTTTCAGAATCTGGTTGGGGGCTGTTTTCTGATTGGCTCCATCTTTCCCACTGTGTCCAGTTCCTTGTTGGAAAAACAGGAATCAAGAGGTTCCCAAAAAGAGAAGTTCTGTCAGTGTGGTTGTGTCTCACTGTGTAATTGATCCCAAAAGCTCCTGCTCTGGTTTTCCTTGGAGCAGTTCACTGTGTACCTTGAAGACTCCTGCCTTGTTCTCTGCTTGTCTCTTGCAGCTCAAGCAAGTGCCAGAGTTGCAGAGGGAGCTCCAGACCCTGAAACTGGCCCTGGCAGAAGCCAACATGGACAAGGCTCGCCTGCTGCAGGAGATCAGGAAGTACAACCCCCTGTTCCAGCTCTGACACTGCCAAGGACAGGGCACCAGCACCAGCAGGGCAGGTTTGGTCATTCTGCTGCCAAACGGGTCCAAGTCCTGGACTGAAACCAGCTGTGACTGCAGAGACTGGGCAGAGGGAGGGAGAGAGGGAGAGAGGGAGGGGCCTGGCTGAGAGAAATGGGAGGAAGGAGGAGGAGTTTGCTCTGCTCTGGCCTGGGAATGCTGCACTGAGCCAGGGCATGATCAGCCCACCAACACCAGGTCAGATGTGGGGGGACACTCCATGTCTCCTCATCTGTGGGTGGCTTTCAGCCTCCAGCTTTTGTGGTGACATCTGGAGATGGTCCATGCTGGGGTTTCTGCTTCTTTCACCCTTCCTTGTTGTGTTCTCGCCCAGCTGTGCTCACCAGGGCCCACAGCAGGAGTAGGGTGGTCACTTCAGCACCTGGGCAGTGACAGGACAGGGGTGGCAGAAAGGTCAGGGCTCTGCTGGGAGAGCAGGGCTGCTGTCACTGCAAACAGGGATGGGATTCCCACTGTGGAGTGAGGGCACACAGCTCACTATTCCTAAAAGAACAGGGTCAGGATAGCACAGAAATTCCTTCAGATTCCCTTTCCCACCAGTAATTCCTTGTGTAGAGATGGATGCAGTGCATGGGACTTTGTCCAGGTCATTCCCACTTAATCCCACAGTGTTTGGCTTTATTGGTGCAGGAATTAATTCCTTACAAGGCACTGTTTAAACTTTTACTATTAAAGAAGGGGGTGAGGGAGGTTGGTTCAGTCTCAAGTGATGACCTGGGTGTTTTTGGGATGCACCTTGTCCTCAGAGCTTTGTGTGCCCGAGTTCCCCAGTGGGGAGGAGGAGCTGAGGAAGGAGTTGTGGAGTTTTCAGCACTGGGTGGAATCTCAGCAGGGCTGAGGGGCTGCCTGGGATGGGACCCCAGAACCACCTGCCAGCCCTGATCCCAAAAGGAAATCACTGGAACACCCATGTGGAGCAGCTCCCTGTGAGCACTGCTGGGAACTGCCCACGAGCAGATGCTGGATTTTGTTTCACCAAACATTTGTGCTGCTCCCTCTCCCTGTGGGGAGCAAGAGCTCTGAGAACTGCTTGCCTGAGGTGGAATGCCACGGTATTCCTGCTTTTTCTTCATTAATTGCTTGAAAATGGGAGGTTTCTCTCTTCTGCTTTTTCAAATTTTCATGACTTTTTGTGTGAGTATGGGAAGGGTATGCCAAGGGTTTGCCCAGCCTGCAGGGTCCCACAGCTCCTCCCACGTGTGCAGGCTGAGCACAGCTGGAGCCAGGTTGTTTACAGCAAATTCCTTGCTCCAGCTACTTCAGTCAGTGGGTTTTGTTGAAGAAATCAAGAATTTCCTTTGCTTTGAAGACCCAGTAAAAAGAACTGTAACCCAAAACCCACACACGTGGGAGGACAAAACCTCCAGGGTCCCCACAGATTGTAAATATCAAAGTTTACTTTGTGGAGCCTCTTATTTAAGGATTCTTCCTCTGTTCTAGTGAGAGCCCAGGGAGTCCTGCCTGGCACAGGTGCCATGGGAGAGCACCTGTGCCAGCACCTCTCACAGGCTCAGGAGCAGCTCCCAGGGCCCCTGGAAAGGGAGGGGGGGGGGGGAATGTGCAAGTCTGAACTTGAATTGAAATTTGAATTTTAGGCAGTATTGCAACTTTGCTGCAGTTTGTTTCCACTGATGCATTTATTGGTTCTATGAACCAGGAGCAGAATTAAACTCATTAACCTCCTTCCAGGCTTGGGTCTCTTTTCCTGCTTTTCCCCCTCCATCCCAACACTGCTGGTTTTTGGGCAGCTCCTGGATTTGGAAGCAGAGCTGAACCCTGACTTCAGATGTGCCAGCTCCCAGCACAGCCCTGCCCCAGGCTGGGAGCAGCACTGGGAGCACCTTGGGTCACACAAAGAGCAGATCCCAGTCAGGTTATGAACACAATAAGTTTATTGTACAAAAAAAAAAAAGCGCTCCACATCTGGGCCCAGGTGGCACATCTGGACAGAGATGGCACATCTGGGCCAGCAGGAAATGCTCTGCAGCCCCTGGATGTTTCTCTCCCTGCTGTGCTGAGACCCCAAAGTCCAGGTTGAGGGTGCATCCAGCTCTGCCCAGGGTGGGCAGGGACAGCAGGAACATCCTTGAGGTCCCACAGGCCACCCCAGAGGGGCCTTGTGGAAGAGTCCACATGGGAAGGTCCTACAGGAAGCTCATCTCAGCCTCTCAGTGGAAAATGATCTTTTTGTACTTGGAGTTGGGGATCTGCCCACGTGCCTTGAGCCTCCTGACGGCCTCTCTCATGTGCTTGGGCTGCAGGGGGGGCAGCTCCCCCCACTTCTCACACACATCCAGAGCTGGACAGACAGACAGAGCTCGTGGCAGGGGCAAACTGAGCTCTGCCCATCCCCTGCTGCTGCTTCAGTGCAGTTTGAAAGAACAGGTAACGTTTGTGTTTGGGGTTTGCAACTCAGAGCCAGGAATGGACCTGCTCCTCCTCCCTGCCAGGAGTCCCAGGGCAGCAAGCAGGACAAAAAGCTGCTGAAGCACTCAGGCCCTGTGGAGATGCTGGATCCAGGGCATGGATGAGCTCAGAGCTTCTGCTCTGGAGCCCTGGGGGCTGGCTGGGCTGTGATCCCCCCACAGCTGAGCAGAACAGCTGGCTCAGCTCCCTCTCCCACACTGATCTGAGCTCATCCCACAAGGGAAGAGGGGGGCAGGTTTAGAGGCTCAGGGAGCCCCTCTGTCCCTGCAGCACCAACGAGATCCTCATCCTGGGGCTGTGGCACAGAGCTGCCAGCCCAGCTTCTCTGCCTGAGCAGCACCAGCAGCACTGGGGGAGGATCAGAGGGGCTGTGGCAGCTTCAGCAGGCCCTGCTCTGAGCCAGAGCTGCTGCTGGAAGGGAGACCCACAGAAAACCTGCTCCAAGCAGGGAACTCACCCCGGGCTCTTCCCTTGTCACTCACCTTCCTCCACCACCTCCCCAACAAACACCTTGGAGATGCCCGACATGGCAATGACGACGTTCTGGGACACCGAGGTGCCGGTGATGGACTGGATAAGCTGCGACAGGGACAGGCGGGAACAGTCAGAGTCCCGCCCGCAGGGACCTCCCAGCCCCTCGGGGGAGCTGCAGCGCCAGCTCCTGCTGCGGGGATTTGAGCTGTGGAGCCCCTCGGCATCGGCTGAGCCCCCCTCGGGCTCCCGCCGCTCTCGTACCCGTTTGATGGCGGCCTTGGGGAAGGCAGAGCGGCGATACATCTCGTAGCGGTTCAGCTGCTCCTCGGAGAAGGAGGAGACCAGGATCCTGCGGGGCACACGGCCATCGTTCCCAGCCGCTCCCGCGGGACCGGCCAGGGCCGGCAGGAGCGGGGTGGGAGGGGAATCTGGAGGGGGCTGCGGCACCGGGACCACGATCCCCGAACCCGCAGGCACAGCCGCAGGCACTCACTGCATCTTTTGGATCTCGTCCTCGTCCACTTTCTGCTTCTTCTCCTTCCGCTCCTTCAGCTCCAGCTTCACCTTCCTGGCCGCACACGCCTGCAGCCCCGGCTCCTCCGCGTCCGCCGCCTCCCCGTCCGCGCTCCTCACCTGGGCGAGAGGGCAGCGCTCGCTCTGCGGCCCCGCGGCCTGGCCCGGCCCCGCTCCCGCTCCCGCCTCACCTCCCCGACCGCCACCTCCGCCTTGAGCTCGCTGCCACCGCCAGCCTCCCCCACCTCGCCTTCTCCCGCTCCCTCTACGGCCGCCGCTTCGCCCGCGGCCACCGCCCCATCGCCGCCGGCGGGCGAGGAGGATCCTGCGGGCGGCGGCTCCGGCGCGGCAGCAGCACCGAGCGCGTCCCGGGCCGGGTCCGCCATGGCCGCGCCAGCGGCGCCTCCTGATGATGTAACACTACGGGCGCCGCGAAGGGGCGGAGCCTATTGCCACGGGAATGGTGACGCGTGGCTGCTCGTGATGACGCATATTTACCGGCGACGCAGGGGGCGGTAGCGTCCGAACCCATGGCAACGGAGATGCGACGGCGCGTTCTGATGACAAAGTTTGCGAGCGCCGCGCCGGAGGGCGGTGCCTGCTGCCATGGCAACAGCGACTCGGCAGCGCGGCCTAATGACGCACACCATGGGCGGCGCCATGGAGGAGGAGCATGTCGCCATAACAACGGCGCGCCAACGGCGCATCCTGATGACGCATAGCTACGGGCGCCGCGAGGCCATGCGCGGGGCCGGGCTTGTCGCCATGGCAGCGGGGCAGCGGAGAGGGGGGGGCCTGTGCGGGTCTCACCCCGCGCTCGGACCGTCCGACCCCGCTCTGAGCCGCCTTCCCCACGCCCGGACCCTGCCGGGACACGGCGTTAGAGCGGCCCCGCTGCCCGGGCCCCGCAGGGAAAGCCCCCCCAGACCCGCCCAAAACAAGAGCGGCTGAGGGACCACGGGTCGCGTTCAGGGCGGGGCCTAAACAAAACCCGCCCGTGCACCGCCCATCCTTCAGACCCCCCCCATGCACCGCCCACCGGACCCCGCCCTCTCAGCTCCCGCCCACCCGGGCCCGGCCGCGGCCCCGCCCCGGAAGTCGCGCGGGCGGCCGGGCCGCGCCGGCCATGGGGAAGGAGCAGGAGCTGCTGGAGGCCGCTCGCACCGGGAACCTCCCGGCCGTGGAGAAGCTGCTGTCGGGGAAGCGCCTCAGCTCCGGCTTCGGCGGCTCCGGTGGTGGCGGCGGCAGCGGCGGCGGCTCCGCGGGGGGCGGCGGTGGCGGGAGCGGCGGGAGCGTCGGTGTGGGGCACCCGCTGTCCAGCCTGCTCAGGTGAGCGCGGCCCGGGTCCGGGGCTCAGGGAGGGGGGACGAGCCGGGGGGTCCGGCGGTCGGCTGGGGGGCTGCGGGCCAGGAGAGGAGCGGGAGCTGTGGGTCGGGTGTGGGGCTGGGGGCAGCCGGAGGGTTTGGATGCGCTCCGGGGGTGCAGCGGGAGGGCTGCGGGACATGGGGATGCCGGGGGCTCCGGGGGTGCAGCGCTGCGGGGGATGCCGGGGCTCTGCTCCCGCTCTGTGCCCCGGGCGGGCTGCCGGAGCTGGGGGCTCCCCGGTGGGATGGGACCCTGCAGCGGGCTGTGAGGGGGTGTGACCTGGGAACCGCTGAGCGTTTGGGGCGACCGGAGATGCGGGGGTCTGGTGTACCCTCGGCGAGCAGCCGGGGCCGGTGGGCTGGCAGGGCAGAGGGGAGTGGCTCTGTGGCTGTCTGGAGCCGGCAGTGGCAGCGCTGGGTGCTGCCCGCGGTGCCCCTGGCATCAGGGCGCTGCCGTGCGGGTGCTGCGGATGGCGGCACCGGAGGCTGAGGAGTGTCCGGAGGGCTCCACGGCCGGGGCAGGTTCCTGGGGTGCGGGATCTCCCCGGGTGTCCGGCGAGGTTTGCGGGCCCTGCGCTGGCATTGTCGCGGCTGGCAGTGACGCTCTGCCGGGTCTGGGGTCGGCTCGTCCTCAGCCCCGTGCTGTGGATTTTGCTGGTTGAAGCTCTTCGACCTTTGTTAAGCTTTTTGGTTTCTTTCTCTTCCCCGTGTTTTGGCATCACCTCTCGCTGCTGGAGCTGCAGCTTTGGGCCACTTTGGGAATGCTCCTGGTCCCTGAGCAATTGGTTTGTACTGGGAGTTGTGGCGGAGGTTTGTGTCCAGGGCCATGTGACACTGTTGCTACGCAACCTGGCTGTTCAGAGGGATGTCACTTGCCCCTTTTTGGCTATATTTGATTTGTTTTTCCTTTCACATAACCCAGTTAGATACCTGCAAGTTGTGCTAGTGGCAGAAGCCTGCAGGCATGTGAGAGCTCACCCTGCCCTGGGGCACACGTTTGCCTTTCTGAAATGTAAACCTACCCTTGGGTCGAGCTTTGTTCTTCTCTTTTGATATATTAAACAGTCTGAGCCCTTGTTTGAGTGGGATGGATGTGCCCACAGGGGGCTCAGATCAGTGCAGAGGGTCGGTGCAGTTGAGTACCCTGTGAGCTGAACCAGATCCAGCACTGCCTGGCAGCACTGGGCACAATGGGGCCTTTTCCCTGCCTTTCCCTGGGACAGTGCCCATGGTGCCATGGTCCTGGTACAGTCCCATGGTGCCAGAGTGAGCCAGGCCATCCCTTTGGCTCAGACCTGTTACTGTTTCTCACATGTGAACAGGGCTTGGTGCACAGACACATGTCTGAAGGAGGGTGACTGTCACAGCTGTCACTCATATTCCGTGCTCACTGCCATGGCTGTTGGCTGTACCTGCTGGTGACACTGGACCTACCCCTTTCCCCTGCCTGGTTCCAGCCCCTGAGCCTGTTTCTCCCCACACAGGATTTGTGCCTGTGACACCAATTCCTGCTCTGGCTGCACATTGGGCATGGCAACATGTCCTGCTGCCATTTAAGAGCTTTGTGACTGTTTCCCACCTTCTGATCACTTGTTGGGCTCTGGTTCTGAGGGGCTTGTGATGAGGTTTTGGTGAGAAGCAGCTGCAAGGAGAGGCCAGAGAGTGCAGGAGACAGGCTGGGGCAGGCTGCAGGGAGCAGACAGATGAATTTTAGGGTGGAGAAAACCTCACCTTTTCCAATGCTAGAACATGGGAACTTTTCTGATGTAGATTTTGCCCTCCTTGGTTGTGGAGAGAAGCCTGCCCTCAGTCAGGACTTTGTGCTCTGTATTTTCCCTTCCTGGGGCAGCCCCTGGCCCTGCTCAGGCTGATCCCTGGTCCCGCCAGGGCTCCTCATGTCTGGAAGGATCTCTCCTGACGTGGGAACTGCTGAGCTGCTCTCCTCCCCCAGAGCTTATTTCCAGAACAGGATCATAAACACTCTGCTGGGCCAGCACCTTTGTTCTTTTCTCCACCTGATTTCAGGCCCCTATGTTAGTTTCTATTTAAGTCTCACTGTTTGAATAACCTGTTCCCAAAACTCTTCTCTCCTGAGGTGCTTGTGGCAGTTTTTTCTGTCAGTTCTGCATTTCATGTGTCTCAAAGATACGATTTTGGATGCGGTACAAACCAGGCATTCCCTGAAATTCCCACATTACACCTGGTATGTGCTGAGCTGGCACCTGCTCTGAGCTGGCACTCTTTGGTTTGGGCCATTTCTCTTCCAAAGAGAGCAAGTGCTGCTCCATGGAGTGGTAGAAGATGGCCCTGGCAGTAAATTCCCTGGAATGTGGTGTTTTATCAGGTAACCTGAACTGCCATCAGTCTGTTATCAGTTAAATGTGAACTTTGTCACAGTCTGGGCTGTGCTGCTCCTTCCCAGGCCGAGCAGGGCCTGCTGGGTGTGGAGGCAGCACAGATTCCAGTCACCCAGGGCTGCAGGTGAGTAGGAAACAGAATGGGATGGGGTGGGATAAGCCACAGGAGGAGGAATTTCAAAGACAATTTAAGTCTCTCAAGGGGTGAATATGCCAAGGTGTAACACTCAGGGCACTGAGTGGAATAAATCCCAGTGGGAAGCTGATGGGAATGGGGAATGCTGACAGCGAGCTGGGGGAATGAGGAGGATGCAGGAGGGGGAAATGGGAGTGTGGATTTGCCAGAGCAGATGGTGGGCTCACAAAGGAGGTGATGGCTGCCAGGGTTTGGGAGGCTGGGCTCCCTGCCGGCATCCACGCAGCCCCTGGGATCTGCCAGGGCCTGGGGAGCTGCTGCAGGCCTGGCCCAGCAGTCAGGAGCAGATCCCAGCTCCTCAGCCAGGCCTGGCTGCTGCAGTTCCAGCCATGGACCATGGAACAGGCAGGAGCACCGTGTGAGCAGCCAGAGAGAAAACCCATCCATGCACGCAGAGCTCAAGGCTTATGAGCAGCAGCAAGTCCAGAAATAAGAGATGGTGAATCCTTGAGGTTTCTGGGGGTTATGAGCCACTTCTGCATCGAGGCTGCAGAATTTGATTTGTTTTTGTTTTTTTTTTTAGTGGTTCACTGTGAAGTTAGAGGCGGGAAACAACAGAGCAGTCTGTGGCTGAGCTATCAGGCTGCATTCAGGAGGCTTTGCCAGGAGCAGTGAGGGATGGGTTGTGTTAAAGCCAAAGCTGCAGAAGCAGCTTTTCATTTCCATCTATTGCTGTGAAAAGTCTGGCTCTGTGTTGCCAGAGGGGGAAGCTGGGGCTGCTGCTGAGCCCCAGATGGGATATGCAGTCTCCAGGGAGTGTATCAAGGAGATGCTTCTGCTGGGAATGAGGAGTTTGGGTGAACATCTGCTGTGGGAAGGGTCGAATACTGCTCCACAGAAGCCACAACCCTTGTTCCAGCCCATTTTCAGCTGCTGCTGAGGGGTCTGGTTGGTTTAAAGAGTGACGTGGTGGGATGGCAGAACACTTGAGGTGGCTTCCAGCAGTCCAAGAGTGGTTAGGAATCATAAAAATGGGTTCTTTTTAAAAAAAGTGGGGTTTGGTATTTGTTCTAGTGTGGCTGATGGTTCACAGCAGGGATCTGATAGTGCCCTGTGTACTCCTAAGAAGGCTCCAACTGTGCCTGTCTGCTGCCATTCCCTGGGGAAGGGACACGGTGCTGTTGCCAGGGAAGGGGAGGATTGCCCTGTCCGAGGTCAGGGTCGGGCTGTCTGTCCCTCCATGTGTCCCCAGCCCTTCTGGGTAAGCACCAAGTCTGGTAGAGACAGCGACAGGAGCAGCAGGGGGGCTCCAAGGTGCAGCTCCCAGACATGTGCAAGCGAGGTGCTTCCCTCTCTTCCCTTCCCCACCACAAGGGAGCTGCTCCTGCTGCATTCCCACAGAACAGGGCAACGTTAGGTCTTCCCCTGGTCCTGCTGCTGTGATTAATCATCTCACCCACTTTAAACCTTCTCCTCTCCACACCCTCCCGTGCACATGGATCCCTCTTTAATTACACACCTGAGCACAGGGTTGCTGAAGGTGCTTGTGCCACAGGCACAGGTGTGCACCGGGCTCAGCAGGGAATTGTTTCCTAAGTACTTTAAGATTTCAAAGGCTGCAGTTACTGGCTGTGACTCTGCAGTGTTTTGTCTCTGTGTGATTTTGTGATGCAGTTTTGGAAAGTTTTTGTTTGCTTGCTCTGGTCAGTGCAGTTCCATGTTCAGGGCTGGGTCAGGAGCACCGGGCATTAGCCCTGCCCTGCTCCACTCACCCAAGCCAGTGGGCAAAGCAGGACTTGTGGTTTCACAGCACCTGGGACACATGGGAATTGGTGGGTGGGTGGGTTGCTTCCTGTGAAACCCCCTTGAGAGAGCCCTGTCTTGCTCCTTTCCCAATGGGCTGTGGGCAGCTCCAGGTTTCCAGGGTTTGGTTGGCAGAGAGGGGGATTGGAAGTGGAAGGCTCTGCCCGGCTGGGTCTTGGGGAAACTGCTGCTGGCAGGTCTGAAAAACTCCTGGCTCCAGCAGGAGGGGAGGGCAGGAGGAGCAGTGTCTCCCCTTCCCTTCTGCTCCCTGTGTGCAGCAGGATGGGCCCCAGCAATGGGTGTTGGTGAAAAGGAGCTGCTCCACTCGGTGCCACAGGTCCCCTCCAGCTGTGGAAGGCCCTTTGGCAGGGAGCAGAACTTTCTGGAGATGAATGGCTGGAACAGTATTTGGTGTATTGGGAGCAGCTGAGCCAAGAAACAGGGTTCATCCAGCTGGGTTTTTGTGAGCTAATGCATCATTTCAGTGAGACTGAAGGACAACAAACAGAGTAGAAAAGCCATGGGTGAAAGGTGTGACAGAGTACAGGTAATATGGAGTGGAGGAAATGCATCCATGTCATGCCAGACTAGATGGAAAGCCCCTCTCAGCTGCCCTGGGACAAAGCACAGGCAGTTCCTGGAGGCTGAGCCCCTCCTGTGGCAGTGCCCAAGGGCCTGCCAGGCTGGCTCTCAGCAGAGAACATGTGCTGACACCTCCACTCCGTGTGAGCTCATCGCCTTTCTGGGCTGTGCCATCCACCCCTGCTCTGTTCTGCTCCTCAGATGCAGCTGTGCAGTGCTGTCGTGCTCAGGCTGTGCAATCCTTTCAAGGTGAAGTGTCCTCAAGATGAGAAGGTGCCTCTGAACATGGGTGATGGCTCTGTCCTCTTGTCACTGCAGCACGAGCTCTGCCCGATGCTGAGCTGGCACTGTCACTGTCCCAAAGAGCTCACTCCAGAGTACAGCTTAGTCATGGAAATGAGATAAATCCTATTTCACAGAAACTGGTAAAAAATAAAACTATTGAGGATTGATTTGTTTCCATAGCAACCGACTGGCGAAGTGAACACAGCTGCTGTCTGCAGGAGGGAGGAAAACAGAGCTGGAAATGTCGGTGCACCTGGGCTGGCTGAGCCTGGGGCTGGGGAGGGGGCAAAGGCTCCAATAAACACAGGGCAGGAAGGTGTCAGCTGCCTTTGGAATGAAATTTGAGCTGGAGTGTGTGAATGTGCCCTCTTTACACAAAACCTGGAGAGCCTCAGAGCTCTTTATGTCCTGCTTCCAAAAAGTTGTGCTCCTGCACCCTCATGGATGGGGAAATGCCCTGCTCTGGGTAAGGCAGGGCATTAAAGTCTCATGGTACCTGGGTGTCCATCACACCACAGCACGTTTCTAGACCTGAATCCTAAATTACTTTGTCCTGGTGCTGTAACTCAATGAGAAATATTCAGCTTTGAGAAGTTTGGATGAATCAGATTGGAGTTAAACTTTTTTGATTGCCCTTTAACTGAATGTGGTGCTGGATGCTCAGCAGGGATTCCTGCAGGTGTTTGTATCCTGGAAGACAATCCAGTTGGGCCTCTAGACTGCTGGATAAGGGGCTTAAGTTTGGAACTGTTTCTATCCCAGCAGTGTGTGGATTTGTGTGCTTTTTATTTTTTCCTAAGCCAAGGATTTTAGCTGGCTCTGGCACACACAGGATGTTGAGGTGGTTGTTTCCCCAGGGTTAGTGAGGGTGAGCTGTTTAAATGTTTGGGAGGCTGCAGCATGCAAAGAGCTGGGACTGTGCTTAGGTACATTCTTGGCTTGCTGTCATGTAGCTGTTAAGGGTTCCAGGTGAAAATCAGAGTGTACATCTGACATAGCAGGATCTGAGGGAATTACAGGAGGAGGAGTGTGTGCATGGCTTCCCTGGGCACTGCAGGAGCCTGAGTTATTCAGCTGGAGGAAAGTCGAGCTGGAGTTGGTGTTTAGTTTTGCTAAGCCCAGGTACATTCACACTCCTCCCTTGTTATTTTAATACGTGGCTTCTTTTAAAGGGAAATTAGATTTAAAAATAAACCTCAAGCTTTTTCCAGTTCAAAGGAAATGTCTGTAGTGCCATGTACTCAGGATAGTCCTCAGTACACGAGAACAAAACCCTGTCTGAGAGTGAGTGCCATAAATATGATGTAAATACATTATCTCATTAGATTTTTATCTAATCCCATTGCCTGCTGTTGTGCAGACTCCTGAGGCAAGCAAGGCTGAAGATGTCATAGGTGGTCTTTCAAATCTAATATTGAAGTGGGTTGGAAATTAGGTGAATTGACTTTTGCCTCATCCTAATTAAGACACTGAGAAATCCGCTCAAGTTTGGCATTCCAAAGCGCCTGATTTTAGAACAGAATCTGATTCCAGAGGCTGGGTGCCTGCTGAGGTTTGAAGCATCCCCATGCAGGGACCCAGGTGGGCTCCACAGGCTCTTCCTCACTGCTGTCAGTTTCAGGAATCAGCACAATTTTTTTAGGCATCAGGAACAGGATTAGGATAAAGCCTTAAGCTCTGAAGACTTCAAAGCTTTGCATCATCATCTTGGTTCTGTTACAAGGACAGTGAAATCCACCAGATGACTTAAATAGGAGACTGTGTCCTGTGGGCTTGTGTTGGTTTTTTCCTAGTGCTTCTTTCCAGTGATTTCTTCAGAGGTTTCTCACTGCACAGTGGGGACTCTATCAGAGTTGATTCCCTGTAAGAGCTGTTTGACCTCACTTCATCCTGTGATCCCTATGGATGACCTGTGCCTGTCCTGGAGTATAGTTAGTTTTCAGTTACTGCATTGCCCCTGTGCCCCCTTCACAGCTCCTTTCAGCCTGGTGCAGGCTGTGAAGCTGTGTCTGAGCTCCTGTGGCTCAACTGCTCTGGGTCAGAACAGCTGAAAATGGAACTTGGAGGATGTGTGGAATTCGTGCTGGATTTGGCATTTTGGAAATATTTCCTCTAATCTCAACAGAAATTATTTCACAGAAGGAGTGAAACAGGATGTGACCTTGACATTCCTTTTCACTGGAAATAAAGACTAAAGAGAATTGGTTTAAAAGCTCTGAGGATCCTGGTTGTTATGGGGTGTGAGTTGTTACAGCTGAGATATAATTATTTGCTGGGACAGTCACAGTAACCCTGAAATTGTTTGAAGTCATGGAGAGTTTTATCCTGCATATATTTAGGAGTCTGACTGGCATATGTACATTCCTTCTGTACATTAAAAATGTCAGGCTGGGAAAGGCTCTGCTGCTGGAAGCAGCTTCTGGCTGGGAGAGCTGTATTGAACAGAGAAAAGGCTCAGAGCTGGGTCTGTTATTCTTGCAGAGAAGTGTGCAGAAATATTTCAAGAGGTTTGGAACACCTTATGTTGTATATGTTCCCCAAAGAATGACATGTTTTTTTCTGGTGAGGAAAAGCTGTTTGAGGCTGTCATTGTAGGCAGGGTCAGAGCTGGCATTTGGCTGAAACCAGGGCTGGAAGCTGCAGATCCACCATGAAATATGTAGGAACATCTCTCTTTGCTGCCTATTCCTTTATTGGTTCAGTTTTCCAGCACTGGGGGTGGGTGCAGCTGTCCCTGGCAGCTCCTGGGGAGGGGTCCCTGCCTTTCCCAGGGCTCTCAGAGCAGGGCAGGACTGTCAGCTCCATCCCTCTGTTTGACTGCCTGGCTCATGCCCTCAGCTCTCAGCACTCGTGTTTTCCAGCTCTAAGCTTATCTCTGTACAGATAGCACAGACAAGTAATGACAACTCCTAGCAGCTGTCTCAGGATTTGGGAATTATCTCCTGCCTTGGCCATTCACTCCTGATCCTGCTCTCTAGCAGACTGGATTTCAAGGATGCTTCTGGAGTTAAAGGATGTCCTTTCTGATTTTCATCCTCCTTTTCCTGAGCTTTCCCTTAGGAACTGTTGTCCAAGTCAGTGCTTTCTCTGCCTGTGTAGCATGACATGACAAGCAGGGCTGATCACAGAGCTCTGTGGCTGCTCAGGTGTGTCCCCTGTGTTCCCATCTGAGCCACTATTGGGTCACTTCTCTGTTTGCCCTCCTGCTCTCCCTGTCTTTGCTCTCTCCTTTCCCTGTCACTTGCTCTTTGGGCGCCCAATTAAAAAGCTCATCAAGAAGGAATGTCTCTGGAGTCAGTGGTATGTCAGTGCCTTGTTTGTGTCCCGAACTGTTGCCAGTTAATCTCTCCTTGCTGTGTCTTTCTTTAGCCCTCAGGGACTCCTGGTTAAGCTGGAGCTGGGATTGGTACAAGCTTAAATGGAGCCATGTGGGTGAGTGGCTGGGCTGCTGGTGTGGGCTGTATTCAAGGGTAAAGTGTGCCCCAAACGCTTCAGTGGAAGCTTTGTTGTGGCTCTGAATCCTCCAGCCCATGTCCCCTTCCTCCAGGGCCTTGCCTCTCATCCTGTCATTCTGCTGGTTGGTATCAGAGCAACTAATTTCCTTTTCACTCCAGCACTGTTTTTCTCCTGCCTGTCCTGATGTCCTGGGCTGCAGCCCAGGGATCCCTCCCAGCATCCTGGGGTCTCCCCATGTGCATGGAATCGAGCACTGCAGTGCCAGCACCGATTCAGAGTCCTCCTGTCACTGATCTGGGCAATGTCACAGGGGAAGGGGGATGTTGTGCCAGTCTCTGTCTCACTGCTTTCAGTCTCCCTAAGGCAAAAGTGCACTCTATGTGCAGTTGTTGGTACAAAATAATTGCATTTGCTTTTTTAATTGCTGTAGGGAAGGGGTAATTCAGTCCCTGAATCTCTGTCTCTGCTTGACTTGGCCTATTTACCTGCTTTTCATCTGCCCCAGGTCAGACACATCACGGTTCAGTGTTCAGACATCTGAGCTGGGCAGCAGCCAGGCTGAGAGGGGTGTGAGCGGGATTTGGGAAGGGATGGGCAGCAGCCAGGCTGAGAGGGGTGTGAGTGTGGCTGACATGGCACAAAGTGAAGGGCCAGTGCCCAGGAAGAAGCCATGGTGGCCCAGAGGAGCATTGGAGCATGGCTGGCTGGGCAGAGCACACAGACCTTGAGAAGTCCTTTAGTGCTGAGATGGGGAGAACAAGGGTGGTTATTGTCTCTCTGTAGAGAGGTCTGAGACTGCACCAGGAGGAAGGTGTCCATCTTTAAATGGAGTATCACCATCCCCATACCCATCTAAGTGCAAGGTGCTAGAAATCCCAAATTCCCACAAAGATGTGTATTGGATCAGATCTCTGTGGGTGCTGGAAACAAACATTTACTCTGAGGTGTGTTGATGTTGTCTGACAGTGAGCTGAGAGTGACATGTTTTCTGCCATCCCAAAACCCTTAGTTGACACATCCATCCCCTACAAGGGCACTGGCAGGAGGAGGAGGGCATGTGCCTTACCACAATTTTTTCTGCACAAGTTCCTTTTGATGACATTTTTACTTCAAGCTCAGAGCTTTGTGCCTGTCAGAAGGGAACAGCACAGATGGACATGTTGGGCTCCAGACACGATGCTCCATTGCTGTTGGCTGACTGACATGTCCCATGGGATTCTGCAGCTTGTTAAATCATCTCACAAAGGAGAAGGGGGAGGGAGAGCCCAGTGCGAGGTTGCCAGCTGCAGCCAGCTCAGTGCTGCAGCATCAGCTGCTTGGTGGTTTTGATCAGGAATTTGTGGCTGCCCAGGGTTTCCTTCTATTTCTCTGAAAGTGCTCAATGAAGGGAAGACCAAGGGAAAGTCTGGCACCTTTCTAAGGAATTGTGCTTCAGTGGAGCCCAGCAGGCTGCACCCTCTACATGGGTCTTCCTAATTTTCCCTGCATCTTATTTATTTTTTAATATTGTGTTTTCTTCCACATAGTGCATTTTCTCCAGTGCTGTGGGAGCAGAGCTGAGCTGCAAATGGAGATTGAGGAATGTTTACCTGAGCAGTGCTCTGGTTCCTGTTTGCAGTTCCGGGATATTGGTTTATGACTTTGATAATGCTGTTCAGGTCACTGAATTTCTGCAGGAATGTTTTGGTTCCTTTTGCTCCTATTCCTCAAAACCCCATCTAGTCAGATGAAAAAGAAGAGAACAGGGCACAGAATCAGTGAGATGTTTGTAAGCATTTGGCAAATGCTGTCAAATATCTGTCCTCTTTTAGGGATCACTTTCCTGCCTTGAATGAACCAGACTTCATGTCAAACCCTCCCATCTCCAGTCTGGGTGGTTGCCTTTCCATTTGCCCTGCTCTTCCCCTGCCAGCATGCTGCCTTTGGCCAGGGTGTGGACAGGGAGATGCTCCTGCTGTCACACACATCAGACCCCAGAGCTCCTGGACCCCTCCCAAAGGCTCTGCTTGGCTTTCTCTGACTCAGTGGCTGACCCTTTTTGCACTTCTCCCAGCCAAGCTTGTTTGGCCCTGGCCCTGAGGTCAGAGCCAGTGTTGGAGCCTGTGTTGTGGCCTGTCATCAGCTGGGAATGCTCCTTAATGGGAATGGGTTGCAGAGTGCCTGTAATGCTTTTAAGAATAAAGAGCAGCATATGCACTCAAACCAGACCTATATTTTTCCTGTCCTGCAGCTCTTTATTTGCCCTGCTCAGAGGGATTCTCTGATGTAGCCCACACTCCATGCCTGGCCCAGCCTTTCTGTCCCCACTGCCACCCCCCACCATACATTAAGTTTAAATAAATGCATTTTCACTGCCAGGAGCCATCCATAAGGCTAGGGCTTGCCTCTTCCTAATGGGGGGTTTTAGCTTGGATGGACACATTTCTATTAGTGATGCCAGGTTCCTTTCTAGTGTGAGCTGCAAGCCCAGGAGTTAAATGTGTGGTTGTCATTTGTCTGTGCTGACCCAAAACAGCCTCCCCTGGAAATGAGGAGTGGGAGGTGGTAGGCAGGTTCTGAGGGAAGCAGATGAGCTCACCTTCTGCCTCTCAGTTCCTGAACTGATCCTTCACAGGCTGCTGTCACTTCACAAACCCGTGCAGGTTTCCTGCCCTTGGCCACCTGCTGCACCTGAGGAACAAAAGGCTCTGCTCCTTTCCAAGGGAGAAGGGATCATTTGGCCATCAGAGGATTGGTTGCTGCACAGTGTTGCTCCACTAGTAGAAATGCTGGTTTCTCACAGCACCCTGTTGACCTTACACTGGCTGAACTGTCTGCAGGTGTTGGGCAATGAGGCTGGAGCTGTAGGCAATTGTTGTTGAGAGCTGTTGCTTCACTCAGAATGAGCTGGTGAAGTGGAAGCTCTGTGCAGAGGGCCAGGCGTGGCTCTGACTGCTGCAGTGTGTCAGTCAAAGTGGACTGAACTTGAGGATTTTCACTGGAATCCCTGGTCAGTGCCTCTGCTGGAAGTGGGTCTGATTACAGAGCCCAGGCTCAGCAGCTCTCCTTCTGGCTGTTGTGTTGTGCTATGTCACCTGGGTCCCTTCTATGTGTCCTGCCTTTATGGTGGTCCCTGCTTTTCCCTGTCCATTCTGGCATCTTGTACCTGAGCTTATGACCCTTTGACTTTGAGGAAATCTACCCACTTTTCTTATAGCAAATTAAAATCTGGGCCAAGAAGTTGAGGAGTGCAGAAGGAAAAGTTCATGGTTTGGCCTCCTCTGCAGCCACTCTAGCAGCTGGAGTCTGACCAGCTGTTCTTGGGCTTTCTCAAAACCTGCCAGGAGGGGCTGAGAGTCCCTTGCCCCAGCAATACACTACTTTAATCTCCTCCAGCCTTGCATCAGCCATTTGTTTATAAAGGCTGTTGTAGTGTCTGGTGGTTGGGGCCTATAAAAAGCGGGGTCCCCGCTCTGTTGGAGTCCCACCATGCCAAACCCTGCCCACTGGCAGGGTGGCTGCAGCAGTGCCTTCCTCACACTTCAGAAAAACATAAGCAGCTTCCTAACCCTGAGGCCTTACCCAAAGCCTCTGGGTTGTTTGTGTTCCCTCTGTAAGCAGGAAATACCAGGGGAGGGTCGCAGGAATCCAGTGGTTGTGTGGATGTGCATGGCTGGGATGTGTGACTGACCTGCTGTGGTGGCCTCTGGGCAATGGACTCCAGGGAATCCTCCTCCAGCCCTCATTGCCCTCCTGACACTCTGTCTCTAAGGCTTTGAGTGAAGTACACAAACATCTGGGGCCAGTGCTTTAAACTTCCTGGTGCCTTTGGGCCAAGCTACTCGTGTTTCATCTTGCTTTTTGTTTTTGGGTCTGTAAATACAGGGGGTCCAACAGCCTCTGCTCTGCACAAGCTCCCTGAGCTCTCCTGGTGCTTCCAGGACCCATGGTTGTGAGACCAGAAACCAGCCCCAAAGCTTCATCAATTTAGCTGAAAACACCACGTTGTTCTCTAGGCTTGGCCCTGCTTTATCTCCTTGCCTGGGGTGGTTTTGTGAGAGAAGTTACTACTGCAGTTGGGAAGAAAGAAATGGAAAAGCAAGAGGACAAATGTGGTCCTGTTTAAAGGTACTTTGGGGTTTTACTGTGACCTAAAGCATGTGCTTTATTCAGCAGTTTTCACAAGCAGGAAGTTTTATTTAAGGTCTTGCTGAATCATAGAGCAAGAGAAAACTGAGCACAAGAAATAGTTTAAATGAGCGGATTTTGCTGTTTTCAGAGCTTTCCTGATGTCCTCAATGTTCAGTCTTAGTTGTTTTAAGCAGATGACATCGGGAGCATCTTCAGATGCTGCCCTGGTGCAGCAAAGGGCAGGTGAGACCCAGGTAGTCCTTTGAGAACAGAGACCACAGGGTAAAAATAACCCCCCTCTTTGATGTGAAGGGGTTTTGGGGGGAGTGAGGGAGAAAAGCAATCAAAAAGCAGCAGTGGTCAAATTGGCTCCAGACCTTTACTGGGAATGTATTTACAGCATTCTCCTGCCTGTCCTGTGAAGAAATCAGTTTTTCTGTTTAGAAATCAGAAAGAGCCCAAAGTCACAGAGAGTTCTGGGCTTTGTGTTCTGCTTTTCTCAGCACCCTCTTTCCATACCTCAGGAGAATTGTATGGCCTTGCTGGCAGAGCTGAAGAGGAGGGAAGGGAGTGATGTACTTTGCTGCAGTCCCCACATTTAAATATAAATAGTTATCCTCTTGGATCCTTCCAGTCTGATCTTATGGGTGATTTGACCTTTCTTTGATAAAAGCTTTCTTTATTTGCAGGAATAAAAAGGCAAAGGGAAGGAGAGGACACAGCAGATGTGTTTTTTTAAATGTCTTTAGCTCCTGGCAGTTGGTTTCTGCAGCACCCAGTGCTCACTGCTGGGCCAGCTCCTTCCTGGGCTCCAGCTTTTCTCCCCCTCTGAGCTCCTTGGACAAACTTTGCATTTTACTTTAAAGCATTGACCTGGAGATTTCTAAGGAAGTGTTTTATCATGGGGACACCACGCTCCAATGGGACAGATGCCCCAGGCTCTGGTCCCCAGCCCTGCCCACTGCACCACTGACCCTGGTTTTCCTCATTTCATAACTTCAGCTGAAAGAAACATTTGTGTTAATTGCTGCTGGTTTTTCATGTGTTCACCCTCAGCAGTTTGAGCTCAGCTTCCAAACACAGCTCAGTTTAATGTGTAAAACCACGGGACGCTGGCACTGCCCAGGTTACAGCCCAAGCAAAGGCAGCACAGGTGCAATGCTAGAGCTGCTCTAGACTGCACACAAGGCTTTCTGGCACTAGTTCTAACCATTAATTGCCATGTTAAATCCAGCAATAAATTATTTGGGCAACCACACTGCAGGCGCCTGCTGCCAGGAACAAACCAGAGCTGAGTGCTGCTCAGTCCCCTTCATGCTCCAGGGCTGCAGGCTGGATCAGGCAGGGCACTCCCACACACCCTGAGTGGGAGTCTTTGGTGTCTCACTGACCTTCTGCATGTGGTTTAAGCCATCATCCTGTGAAGGGTGTTGTCAGTGCTGGAGGTGCCCTGCATGTGTGTATTGATCTGCATGTGTGTATCCTCCTGGAGCACAGGATGGTGTGTGGCGTGCAGGATGTCTCAGGATAAGCCTCTCATCCTTTGCAAATTGGATTTTGTGGCTCACTTGCCTGTCCTCTTGGATAAAGTTTCCCCTTAGCTGCCTCTCCTCTAGCAGAGCTCGGGTTCTTCTCTAGACTGCAAAGCCTTTTATAATGCTCTGCAGATCAGGAGTCACTTGGAAGGGACAGGGACAGACTTCCCATTTCCCACTGAAACATGCTCCAGAGTGAGCCTGCTGCATCCTTCCCTTCTGGAGTTCACTCAGTCTGCAGGAGATTCCCATTGGTTTGGTTTGGTGCCTTTCCTGCTGGGTGGCACTGAGGTGCTCCTGGCTAGCAGCCCCCCAGTGATGGCTGCTGTTTTAGAAAGACTCTGGGCCGTGTGAGTTGTTGTGATTTCATACTGGAGAGGAAATGGATTCCTCAGAGAAGGCAAGCTTCAAACAGAGCCACAGCTGGCTGATTTTAAACCATTTCAGCTGGGGATCAGAGGGTGTGTTAGGTTTTACCCCCAAAGAAAACAAAGCAGGAAAATGCATCACGTTAGCATAAGTGGGATTTTCAGGGTTTGTAATAAGCCCCTAATTCCTAAAAGGATGGTGTATAAAACAGGCCAGCACACACAGATGATGGGTTGTACTGGAGAGCTGAACAGTTCCAGTTTACTTATAAGAATGTACTGGTTTGAGTTTCATGCACATTTCTGGGAGAGGGTGGTGACCCTGGTGTGGGACAGTGTCACCACACTCCTTCCATAGCAAGCTCAGGAGCAGCACTGGGCTCTTACTTGTGCCATTCTGTGCTGATGTGAACAGGACACCCTGCAGGGGCTGGGGAAGAGTAATCCTTGCCAGGGTTAATACTTAAATCTGTGCTACTTGACTTTTGAGCAAGGGAGGGAAGTTAATGCTCTCAGAAGAGACCACCTACTCTTTGGTGCAGACTGCCAACAGCTGACAGATGGAAGTGATTTTGGGACAGTGAGAAGTCAGTGTGGAATCACAGTGGTGACCAAGAGCAGACTCTGCATCCCACAGTCTTTGACTTACACCCACCCCTTGTGACTCTTGCTGTGGAGAAGGACAATTTCCCAGAGCCACCAGAATTCTTCTGTGGGGTTGTGAATTAGCAGTGGGTCGATGGTTTGCTGTCTCTTGTGGTTCAGCCTAATAGACACACGTTCCTCTGAAGATGCTTTTTGGCAAGGCTGTGTATGGCTGAAGGATGTGAGCAATGGGAGCTCTGATTGGAGAGCAGGATTGAGGTGAAGCAGAGCAGTGATTCCATGTGCTGACCCCTCTGCTCTGTGCTCCCTGTGCTCCCCCTGAGCACAGCTGGCAGGTGCCCACCTTGGTGTGAGAGCTGTGCCAGGCCTGCCCTTGCCCTGTCCCTGTTTGGTGTTTGCCTAAAGTGTTCCCTGTCTGTTTTTGTCTTGCAGCATCTGGAGGGGGCCAAACGTGAACTGTGTTGACAGCACTGGGTACACCCCGCTGCACCACGCTGCTTTGAATGGCCATAAGTGAGTCCTGTTCCCAAGCCTGGGGTGG
Organism: Serinus canaria; assembly: GCF_022539315.1. Classification (NCBI taxonomy): domain Eukaryota; kingdom Metazoa; phylum Chordata; class Aves; order Passeriformes; family Fringillidae; genus Serinus; species Serinus canaria. The sequence goes on from NC_066339.1 coordinate 4,961,100, forward strand.
CAGGGGGTGGATGCTTTGTGCTTCCCTGGCCACCGTTGTGTGGTTCATTCACCAGCTGAGGCACTGGTGCAGCACTACTCCATCTTCAGGGGAAGTGGAGAATGTCAGTGCTCTGGCCGATGGGTGATGTTACCTTTCCAAACACTGAGGTTTTCAACCCTTTTTTATTTCTAAGCAATTTGGATGAGCTGTAACACAGTGTGAAAGGAGCTCCCCTGGTGACAGTCCCTGCAGTCTTCCTGGTGTCCAGGGTGGTCTGGGCCTGCACCACTTTACAGTTGCCTCATGTGCATATTACATTTTTAGGTAATTTTAGTGTGTTAGATCTCATGTTTCTCATTGCTGCCTAAGATACTGAGAAATCAAATAGAGTTAAAATCTCTGTTCACCCTCGTTGTGCTGGTGCAGTTCACTGTGCAGCAGAGGCTTGTGGTTGACTTCAGCCCCTGTTCAGCTCCATTAGTATGGAGTTAATGTGGATCCTCCCTGAGCTCATATCAGCATTATTTATTTCCTTTTTTGCATTTTCTTTGGCAGCATTTAATAGGAACACTTAAAAATCACATTTCAAGAGGCTCTCTGAAACACTCCTGCTCAGATTGACTTCTTGTTCAGTACTTGCTGCAGAAGGGGGGCTGTGGAACAAGGACTGACTGTCTCACAGAAGTTGCTGTCTCTTGCAGGGATGTTGTGGAGGTTCTGCTGAGGAACGACGCACTCACCAACGTGGCAGATTGTAAGGGCTGTTACCCCCTGCACTTGGCAGCCTGGAAGGGAGATGCTGACATTGTGAAGCTCCTCATCCACCAGGGCCCTTCACACACCAAAGTGAATGAGCAGGTCTGCCTGATTTTCTCTAATGTGTCATTGAATCACTTCCTTGGCATGGAGAGAGACTCCTGCAGCTGACTCCTGACCCTTCCCAAACCAGTAGCAATGGTTGTAAGGTCCTACATGCTGGTGGGATAGGAGGGGCAGTGCCTGAAGCAATACATTCAGTTCTGAATTAGTGGTAGGATGAAAAGGTATTTAAGTTTCATAGACAGACACATAAATGTGAGAACTGCTCAACACTTAGGAAGTGGTCTCCTGCTTCTGGGCTTCTAAAACTAACCCACAGTTTTCCTTTCAGCTGCTGGATAGCTGAGCAGGTTTCTAGTTCTGCAGAGGATCCATTGGCTCCCTCCTTTGGGAACTAATCCAAGCAGCTTTGTTCAGTCTCTTTGGCCGTGCTCTCTTAGCTGCTCTCCTGGCTTGTCTCTGGCACTTGCTCCAGTTCACTAATTTGTAAGTTCTAAGATAATTTTAACATTACTTGCCCCCAGATAAATCCCTAGCTTAATATTAAAGAGTTATTTTTGCAATCAGGCAAGAAAAAAAAGCCTCTTGGATTTGTTCCTTTTGTCAAGCTGGCAGTTTTGGTCTGGAGTGCAGAGGGAGTGAGGGGTACGAGACAGCTGTGTCCACTGCAGAGGGCTGGCTCCTGTGGAACTGCCCATGGACATCAGAGCTATCTTAAATCCCAGGGAACTTCTGAAATGCTGCTGCTGGAAGGCCCAAATATTCCTGTTGTTGCAGAGTTTTGTTTACAGGAACTGGTTTCGTGAATGAGGCCAGCTGAGTGCTGTCACTGAGCTGCCCCTCCCTAGCACAGAGTGAGAGGCCCAGACCAGTGGCTAAAGCTGCAGTGGGCTGTGGCTGTACTGTACCTAAGGCAGAAACATCTGATGACCCTGTGAATCAGCTCTTAAACCACTCAGGTGTTCTTTCAGAAGGAAAGGAATAAACCAAAATAGGTTTGCCTGCCTTGGTGCCAGCAGGCTAAACCTGGACATTGATTCCAGAGGTAATTCCCAGGTGGGTCAGACACCCCTGGCCTGAGTTCAGCTCACAGTCAGGGTGAGCAGCTGTGGAGTCCCTTCTGTTGATTTGCTCCATGGTAGTTTTTCAGAAGGTGGGGAGCAAACTCCTTTCAGAGGCAGGTTTAGGAGTCCCAGTCCTCCTTTTGGGGACCCAAGTGCCACACTGGAGTTTCCCAGGACAGGTAAATCGATGCACCAGGCTGCCCCAGGGATAACTGCTGCTAAAACATCATGGAATGAAAAATCTGGTTGTAGTGCAACTCTCTATCATTCCTCCACTGAGCAGGAATAACGAGGAATGTGTGTTGTGATGTCTCTGGTGACAGTTTTCCAGTTTGGGGCTGTGGTTAATCATGTCTCCAGGCACAGCTGCAGGCACTCAGTCTGATTACATGGGCTTGAGTGCAGGTAACCCTTACAATCAATCTGACAAGAATTGAGTGAGAGCCCATAGTGTAAATGTTCTGCTCTCAGTAGGGCAGCTAGAGGGGTGATCTTTGCAAAAATCCAGAGCTTAGCGTGATCCTTGCAGGTAATGTTTCATTAATGTCTGTTCAGTTGGAACCCTGTTAAATGAGAGAAGTCAGCTGAGGAGCCTGTGCTTGGAGCCTGGTCCAGGTTACAGCAATCCCATCTGGAATGGCTTCTGCTGGCCATGGCTCTGACTGGAACAAGATGCTGTGTCCTGGCATTCCACCCCTTGGAGTCACCCATTGCTTTGTTGCTGTATCTCACCCATTTCATTATCACATTTTTTTTCTTTTTCCTCTTCCTTTTTGTAGAATGCTCTTGAGATCAAAGAACTCAAAAAGTACGGCCCCTTTGACCCATATATCAATGCCAAGGTGTGTACTTTGCTGTCAGCATTTCACTGCATCATCACTCCAAGCTGCACTCGCGTGCTTCCAGGTGCAATAATACCTGTTCACTTTGCAGCTGCTTGGGGAAAAGGAAAATGGGACCATTGATTTACTGTGGGTTTCTCTCTTCAAAGCAGTTATAGAAACATAATTAAAGGAAAGCTTTTCCTTACTTTCCTGGGGGCTCCTTCCTTGCTTAGCCTTGTAGGACTCGCAGTGATGGTCAGTTTGCTTGATTGGGCTGGATGACTTCCCAAAGGTAATGTTACCTCAATTAAATGTTCTAGGTTTTGTTTCATGTGCTGATGTTGCTGATAAATGCAAAGAGAAGGAATTTTTTTTCCCCTGCTTAACCATGGTTGCATTTTCTCTGTGGGCTGTTTGGAGTGACTTTTGATGCCTTTTCTCCTATCAAATGCATAATGCTCTGTGTTGTTTGAATGGACAGTTAATTCCTGTGGTGGTGGTGGGGAGAAGGGAGGGCAGTGATGTTCCTGCCTCCCTTCCCAAGTCCTCTATGTCCTGCTTATCACATCAGTCTCTCTTTACATGTTCAGTCTGTGGTGTTGTTCGACCCTTCAGCCCTGGTCTCCTGTTCCTGTTTTCTGGCCTGTTTTGCTCCTCTCTTCTTTTCAGTTGTTTTGAGCTACAAAAGACACAATATCAGCTTGTGCAATGTGCTGAGACTGAGCTGTTGAAGAAGCTTCCTATCCAGTACTGGGATGTTGAAGATCAAATTCCTGATGGTGGTTTCTCAGACACCATTTTTCAGTTTTATTTCTAGTGACTCTACAAGCCAGGGGTGGCAAACAGTCTGTTGCTCTGTCCTGGGACCCCTCTGCCATGAGCCACCATACCACAGCTGCTTCCACCCAGTTATTTTGGATCCAGCCATCCATGGCAGATTTCTCTCTGTCAGTTTCCCTCTGCTTGGTCTGCAGGACCTTAGAAATACACAGCCAGAACTCCTGTGCTTGCTGGGAGTTAGGTGTGGTTTTCAGAGCCCTGTTTCAGGGTCACTGGTGCCCACCCTCTGAGCACAAATGCGTTCCTGTGAAGCTCATCTGAATTGGGGATTTCTACAAAAATGCAGATAGGAATTTTCTGCCTTTATGTATTCTGTGAAAACATCATAGTTGAGCAGTTCACTTGCCTGAAAGGGGTTTCCTGAAGCATTGTAAATAACCGAGTAAAATCTTACACATTCCAGTATTGGGATGTTGAATGAAGAAGGAATGCAAAGAGGGAATTTTCAGTACTGGCAGTTTATTCAACCCTTCAGATCTTTGCAGGTCAGAAAACTTTCCCTTTTTCAAACCAAGTCTCCCTGTGCTCAGTTGGAGCTGTGTGTTGGGAGCAGGGGTTGCAGAACGGACACAGCACTTGAAGGGGCTGTGGATTCTCCACTTGAGCATGGGATGAAGAACAGCAAGGCTGTGTGTGGTGAGTGGTATCCCATTAGCAGGGCTTGTAACCTGTGCTGAAGCCCATAAGAAAGCAGAGCCATCCCTGCTCATGTCCTCTTTGTGCTCTGCAGGCAGGCATTGCTCCCAGCTCCTCTCCTCCAGCTGAGAGCTGGGGGATGCAAGGATTCCTGCAGGAATGCAGCCCCTCAGCCCTCCTGAGTGCTTTATTTTTCTAAGCAGTTCTGAAATTTGAAGCCATGTGCCTTCTGGCAGCTGGAATGGAATTTTCCTTTTCCATCTCTGATACATCTGTAGGTCTGAGCACTCCTGCTCTCTGCTCTGGTTTGTGCCTGGAGAGGTGATGCAGGAAGGGAGCAAACTCTCTTGCCTGGAAGAACTGGAGTATTTTTGGCTGCTCAAAACTCTCCCAAAATGGAGGCAGTAAGGACTCAGGCAATAGTGGGAGTTTCCACTGCACAGTCTGGAATTGGGAGAGACTTGCTGTGATGATTCAGGGGAGTTTTATTGCCTGGTGATCTCTGCTGCAGGAGGAAAGTCTGGGGATTTTGCCTCGAGCACTGGAGCCCCAATCTGCTTAGTGAAAATTGGACTGAATTGCAGGGAAGATGAGGGAAGTCTCCAACAATTACATTTTTAAACGATGTTGTGTTCCCGTTTCTGAGCCCTCAGGCAGGTGCTTGGAGCTGCTGCATGCTTTAAAGCCCTCTGAGGCATACATACCGTGTGGTAGGGACAAATAGGGACAAAGGAGAGGGGGGCAGTCCTAGCCAGGGAAATCCCCAGGAACCAGGGCTGGCATGGCACAAGCAGCGTGTGCCCCCACAGCTCTGGGGCATGGACCCACTGCTCAGAGGGGCTGGGGTCATCCAGTCTTCCCACAAAGCCTGGCAGAGAGGATTCCTCATGCCACAGGGCAGGCTGAGAGCCTGGCCCAGCTGTCATGGGCTCCCTGATCCCTGCACTCCCACCAAATGGGAATAATGGGATTTGCCAGCCCTGTCAGTGCCCGAGAGCAGCAGTGTGAGCTGACGGGCAGGTGCGAGCTCTGATGTTCTCTACTCTGTCCCCTCTCACTCCCTTTGTATATTTTTTGTGCAGACTTCTGTATCCTGCAGTACCCTCTGTCCACATGTCTGTGCCTCCCCCCAGGATGGAGCCTGTTTGACCTGGACCTTCTGTGCTGGCAGTGATGCTTTGCCCCGTGTGCCCCCTCCCCCTGCATGTGCCTGATTCTGCTCCTTCCCTTCACTGCCCTGCAAACTGCAGCTGCCAGAGCCTCTCCCAGCTCCTGCTCCCTTTCCTGCTTTGCCTGTGGCTGAGAAGTGATGCAAAAGCCAGATACAAACAACTGGGGGATTGACAGGACTCCTGAGAGTGACTGAACACCTCAGCAGGATCCAAGTGCTCATGCAGCCTCACGAATTTGTGACATGGTGCAAAATACTGAGCAGTGTCCTGAGGCATGTGTGTGCTCTCACAGCAGGCAGGGATCAAATTCCCTTCTGCAGTGGTGCTGCTGCCTCCAGCAGGACAAGAACATTCTGTTTATTTTATTGGAAATGTTAAAATGACAAACTCAACCACGATTCTTTCAGTTGAAGTGTGTAACTGTTTGTATTAAACTTTTTTGGGGCTTATATTGTCAGATAGTTGTTTCTAAAGTGCTTAAACCAGAATCCCTTTGTGGATGACACAAAGAAACTTGAGAGGAACTTAATTTGAGAAAGGCCTTTGTTAGATCTGGCCATGTTCCTATTTTACACCTACACATGTGGGGTGTTGGTCATCTTTGGGCTTTGCATTGCTGGTTCTTAGCCTGGCTGCTGCTGCACGCTCTGGTTTGGGTCTGGCTTCCAGCTGGGGGTGCTCCATTGTCACTGAGACATTGCTTCCCTCAGCTGGCCTGAGCCCTGGCTTGTTCCTGCAGTGGTGGAATTGCACTGCTCTCTGGTTCACAAACTGCATGGGGCTGGGTGCACCCTGTCTCTAAACAGCCAGAATTGCAGAGGTGGAATGACTGTTATAACCAGGATAAGTAGGATTTGAAACAATTGAAGTTTAAATCTCAAATGACAGTGATGAAGCTCCAGCAATAGAATTCACACAACAGGTTGCCTGCCTTTTATTTTGGTGGCACCCTGAAGTTTGGGATGCTGCCCAGACACCAGACTGCCTTTCCCAGGTGCCAGCAGCATTAATGGGAACCTGGATACAGCTGAACATCCCTTAAACTTTAGCATGGCCCCTGGATTCTGCCCCTGGTGCTTGGAAAACAGGCTGGTCCCTCTTTAGTCCCTCTTTCCCACAGCGTAGTGCGTTGTTCTGGACATCCCTGAGGCTGTGGCTGGGCTGGCCGATCAATGAGCTTGTGAGGGGACACTAAACACCCAAGGGAGCTGATGAAACATTGCTCAGGCTGGTTCAGACTGGGCTCTCTGCTTCCCCACTGCTTTTTTATGTCTCATTTTTGGATTTAAACGTTGGAGCGAGGCGCTGCCCCGGCCCTGACACGCTGCCACTTGTGCCCCTCAGAACAACGACAACGAGACGGCGCTGCACTGCGCGGCCCAGCACGGCCACACCGAGGTGGTGAAGGTGCTGCTGGAGGAGCTCACCGACCCCACCATGCGCAACAACAAATTTGAGACCCCCCTGGACCTGGCCGCGCTCTACGGGAGGCTGGAAGTGGTCAAGATGCTCTTGAACGCCCACCCCAACCTGCTGAGCTGCAACACTAAGAAACACACTCCGCTGCACCTGGCAGCCAGGAATGGTCACAAAGCTGTGGTCCACGTGCTCCTAGATGCTGGCATGGACAGCAACTACCAGGTATCTGGTGTGTCTGAGTGGGGCCGGGCTGGTGGCTGGGCACTGGAGAGCTCCACCAACCCTCCTTGCAGAAGCTGAGGAGAGCTTTGTGTTCTGCTGGGCTGTCTGTGCAGCTCGGGGTTGCTGGGGGAGGCTGCCCGGAGGGGCTCGGGTGCTGTGCATGCCTCACGCCTGCGCAGGGGCCGGGCAGAGCCCCAGACACGGAGTGAGGGAGACAAACACCCTGTGGCCAAAGCTGTTCTGCCCTGCAGTGCTGTGAGCTCTTGATAGGCAAATGTGTCTCTTCCTATCAAGCCACTTGTGAATGTGCTGTTTTCACAGCAATGGCTTGTATGTGGGTCTTGTTTTTCCTTGTCAGGACACGACCTCTTGCCAAGCTGTAGAAGGCCCTTTCTTGGTCTTTCTGATGGAACCATCCCCATTTTTCCATCCCACATCCTCAGCATTGTAATAACGTTGACAGTCTCTCCTCAGCCATAGGTAGTGCTGCCCACACCTTGTGTACAAGGCCATGTATTTATTGCTTCTGTAACCCTCTAAGCCATGCCTCCCTCACCATTCCCTGCTGTCTGGCTTCATGCTATGTTTCCATTTAATTTGCAGACTGAGAAAGGCAGTGCTTTGCACGAAGCTGCTTTGTTTGGCAAGACAGATGTGGTACAAATATTGCTGGCTGCAGGTGAGAGAATGTTCCCTCTTTGAAGCACTAATGTGGTGATCCCTTCACCCAGAGCTTGAGGAAATCCTTTTCTAGTGCAGCAGGTTTCTCCATCCAGCTGTCAGAGCTCCTTGGAGCAGGATGTAGGAGAGGTTGGCTCTTGGAGTTTGGCTTTAGATTTGTCTCTAAGAGTGCCTTTTAGCTCCCCCCAGTGCTGATCACAAATGTGACTTGATGAAATACACAAACCTGCACGAAGTTAGACAATATTCTTGCTTTTGCCCTCTGTACCCCTGTGGACACAGGTATTGATGTGAACATAAAGGATAACAGAGGCCTGACTGCTCTGGACATTGTGAGGGAGCTTCCTTCCCAGAAAAGCCAGCACATAGCAGCTCTCATTGAAGGTGGGTAATGCAGCTCTGCCTCTGGGGAGGAGGGGAAAGCTTGGAGTGCTGATTCTGCTGGGGCAGGTGCTGGATGTGCTTTTCTGGACCTGGAGAGTGCTGAAATCAAAGCAGTTTCAGGCTGTGTTGGAAGAACCAGTGCTGAAATGCTGGGGTAAGCTTCTCCAGACCAAATGTTTGGAGGAGGACTTGTGGGGATTTAGGAGGATTAGCCCTTTGCTGAGAGAGTGTGGCGTGACTTTTACAGTTTAAATGGGCTTAATTGAGCTTTGTTTAGCTCACTTTAGAAGTTAATTAAAATTAAGGATAGCCTAAATCTGCTCGCAGAATGCAGAGTAACAGCTTTAGAAATGGTTCTGGTGTAACTCCCCTTTACGTGTCTGTGTAGGCAAATCACTGTCCACAGATCTCACATCCTGCTCCTCGCCTCGTTGTGAGGCTTGGGCATGGAATTTGCAGATGAGATTTACAGAAAAGGCCTTGATTACTTGTGTTTTATAAAGGAGCTTGGTCCATTGTGTCTGTCCAAATTCGGGAATGAAATGTGACATCTTGGCTAAATTCATACCTTGTAATTACGCTGTCTGCATTTCCTCTCAGCTGTGGGGAGGATCAGAAGCATTTGGAGCTGGGGTGTGTTATTCATGCTGAGCATTTGGGAGCTTTGCAGGTTCAAAGCACTTCTCAGACTTTTAACTAAGCTGTGCCTATGAGGCTGGAATGTTTGAGCTTTATTCTGAAACTGAAGACAAAGATGGGCTTTAAAACTGAAGGTGTTGCAGATAAAGGCTGTTAGTTTTCCCCAGGAGGGAGCTGCTGTTGGGTTACGTCAGCTGAATGTTTCTGGCTTTGCCTGTAGTTGGGGGCTGCAGCTGGAATCGGTTTCTCTTGTTATGACTCTGTTCAGTGATGGAGTTTGTGTCTACAACATGAATTTGCTCCGTGACTCTGTGTCCGTGCAGCAGCTTTGCAGCTTTCTGATTAAAGACTCTGAAAGTTCAAAGGACCATCCCTCCCCCTGTGCCTGTGATTAAAGAGGCTGCCTGCTTCTATTTTGGGATCTGAGCTGCAAGTTTTAATAATGGTTTTTTTTTTTTGGACACTTAATAAGCTGACAGTTGGCCTTCCACCCACGAGGGAGGAAGAGCCATGTGCTGAAGGGGACAGAAAGCCAGATTGACGTGAGCTGACCCTGTCCCCCAACCCCTTTGCAGATTACACCATTGGGAAGAAAAGTGCCAAAGCTGTGGAGAAATCTGCTCCAGCCCCGCTCGCTCCAGCCGCCGATCCCTCGGGCCAGACGTCTCAGGGTGGGCATCACCAGCATTCCTCTCTTCCTCTCCCTGCCAGCACCGAGTCAGGAGATGCAGGGACAATCCCATCTCTCTCTTCCCCCTACAGGTGATGTGGACAAAGCTGTCACAGAGCTGATCATGGATTTCGATGTGAACCCTGAGGAGGAGAGCCCCTACGAGGCTCTGTACAACGCCACATCCTGCCACTCCCTGGACAGCCTGGCCAGCGGGAGGTCGTCCGACCGGGAATCTGGGAATAAGGAAGCTGAGCCCAGTGGCCTCAAAGCAGCTGCAGTCAGGCCTGTATGTAGCTCACCCCTGCTTGCCCTGCTTGCACAGGGGGCTGACCTGCAGGGTCAGGTTTTGCAGCAGGCTGCCCAAGCTTGAGGAAATTTTTAAATCCTTCCCTGACATTGATGAGAGCAGGCAAGTGTCTCTCCTTCTCTACCCTGCTCACAGGGACTGCCTAAAAGCGGCCACTTCTTCGTTTCATCTTGTGTTACATCCTTCTGTTTTCTGGCAGTGGACTGATGACAGTGAATCTTGGTCTGTAGGAGATTACATTTTACAGAAGGGCTGACTTCTTGTCCTGAAAAAAGTTCTGGAGACTTGTGTGGAGCATCTTCTCATGGCTCACTGCTTTACCACAGCTAAAGCTATAATGAAATTATCTGTAATAACCTCTTAGAAACTAGTTGGCAGTGGAAGGGGGTTTTTTTGTGTATTACTTGCAGAGCTCTGTAGAGGGTACTCCAGGCTTTATTTACAAAGCAGCACAGGGCTCCTGGAACTGTCCCCAGAGAAGTCTTCCTCACCTTCTGTCAGCTGCATCTGCTGCCCTGGTAGCAATCAGCAGGAAGGCTGCTGTGGGGCAGATGGGACACGGGCCCTGCAGTGCTGGGTCAGCTTCAGGCTCTGTGTTCTGGTTGGTTTTCCAAAGCCTGCTCTATGGAGGCGTTTTTGGACAAAAGGCAGAGCAGCAGTGAACAATTAAACTGCTGGGGGCACAGTAACCATGGTTCCCCTCTGTGCAAAGAGGTGCAGCCTTTGGCTTGTGCTGAGAGCAAGCAGAATAGAAATGAGACATAAGCTTTGGATGGTGGACATTTTGGCCAGATAACTCTGGTGTACAGTACTGTTAGTGATCACATCTTGTCATTGCCCTGTGCTGATGGTCTGGTGTGAAATGGGCTCAGTTCTATCACAAATAAGGAAAGACAAGAGCTTAACTGCAGTGAAAAGAGCAGGAAGAGGGACATGCTCCAGTAGCTGGCTGGAGTTTGAGCAGTGCAGCTCTGCTGCTCCCTTTGCCATTAGATGGAGCTGTGGCTGGGCAGGAGGTGGCCCCGGGATCTGCTCGGGACCAGGCAGCAGCTCCAGCTGCCCAGTTGCAATCCCAGGATATCGGAGGAGAGCAGTACAGTTTAGTTTCTCAATCCCTAGAGTTTTCCACTATAAAAGGTGCCTCTGGTATCAGTTTCACTAAGCCACAAGCCCTTTCTTCTGATCAGCTCATTGCTCACTGCCCTGTGTAATGCTGTGGAGATGCTGGTTTGGGTCTGAGTGAGACCGGTGGGACCAGATGGGTGTCCTGAGGAAGGGGAGGAGGGAAGGCAGCAGCCATTACCCTGCTCTCTGCTGTTAGGGCTGAACTTCTCCTCCACCCAGATTAATTTGAAGAGGTTCTTGCTGCATCCACAGCAGTGGGGACATAGATCTGGGGGGGAGAAGGGATGAGCTGACAGTGTCTGTCTCGCCTGCAGAGAGAACGCCCTCCCCCACCAGCCAAGCCCCCACCTGATGAAGAGGAGGAGCAGAATGTGGAGAAGAAGACAAGCCACAGTGCTCCCTGTGAGGTACGTGGGGCTTGCTCTGGGGTGTTTCATGGGAGAATGGTTTAAACGTCAGTTTTAATAGTTTGGGAGGAGCCAAGGGTGCTGCTACCTCCTGTGCTCGTTGGGCTGTGAATGTGAAGTATTCCCTCACTCAGCATTGCTGCTGTCCCTTACCATGGGAACTTCCTTTGTCCGGTTCTTCCAGGACACCTCAGAGTTGACCTTCAGCCTTACTTTCCTATTCTTGGCTGAGAATTCCCTTAGGAAGAGATTTTTCTGACCCACGTTGTGATGTGGACCATTGCCCTCTAGTAATGATCCCACCACAGGCATCTTCAGTTGGACTGAAACACAGAGGGGCTGTGAGTTCCTGCTTCCTCTGAGCTCCCAGCTGTGGAGGAGCTGCACAGGCTTGTGGGTCCCACTGACATGAGCAGGGATCAGGGGCTTGAATTCAGCTGAGAATCTGGCCCAGCATGTGTTAAAGCTGCCTTCTGCATGGGTCAGTGCGTGTGAGCTGCTTTCCGATAGAACTCAAGCTCTCCCATTTCATATTGTTGCTGCTGGGGCTTCCTGTTGCTCATCTTATTCACCCGCTGTGAACCTCAGATGTAAGGAGTCTCCAGAAGACACGGCTGTGGGAAACCACAAGTGTGCCTTGGCACCTTCTGCTGACACCCAGGAAAACCTTCAAAGCAAATCCAAATCCTGTGGATTTCTGTGTTCTCCCAAAGGCAGTGGGCTGTGTGTGAAGCTGGTGGAGCGTGTGCCACCTCTGCTGTCAGAGCAGGCTCTGGTTCTGCAGGTGCTTTCTTTGAGTGTGATCTGCTGGAGTTCTGCAAGGCATAAATGAGCTCTGTTTTCTGGAGAGTGTCAAACCCCCATGAGACATGGGTGAACATGGCCTGCTGTAGTAGAACTGACTGCAGAGAGGGAGTAAACTCTGAGCTGTGTTTGAACAGGGGAACTGGGATGTGACATTGTGGACTGATCAAATGCAGGGGGTGGTAACGAGTCCTATACCTGGCTCTGGCAGAGGAGAGCTGGGCAGCAGGTCATGGAGTAATTGGGAAGCAGAACTTGTTTATGACAATAAACACGGGGAGGGAAACGTGCCCTGACCATTCCTGCTGAGCTTTCTTGCCATGTTTAATTACCAAACACCTGCTGTGTTGTCCTGCCTTTAATGGCTTTGGAAGCACAGTCCATTAAAGGGAATCTTGCTGGCAAATGGCAGAGTGACTCACTGGGGAGACCTTGATTTGTGACCAACTTCAGTGACAAAACTTACAGGCAGCATGTGGCTGCCTGGAAATGACTTTTTGGACACACTGATGAGGAGTTTGGGGCTGATCTTTTTACTTAGCTTGTTCCTCCTGGCCTGCTCTGCTTTTCTGACTCTTGCCCATCTTTTATCACCTCTCCCTGGGCCAGGCAGGTGTGCACATGCTCCAGGAATGCTGCAAACATTCTGCTGCAGCATCCCAATCTGCCACCCTCTAGCCCTGCTCTCCCATTGGAGCCAGGACACTTAGTCATTGAGTATTCTGGGGTTGGGCCAAGCTCTAGTTTTCCAAAGTAGTCTTTTTATTCCTTGCCAAGCTGGGGCTATCAGTCAAAGCAGATGAGCGTAAACAAGAAACTTCACTTTCATCACGGAAGAGCATTGGTACAAACAGGCAAAGGAGCTGATTGTTTGGAGGTGCTTGAGTGGTGCCTTTCACTATCTGCAGAAACCTTCTGGGTTTGGAGCTGAGTAAGAGTCTGCACTGTCAAATTAAACTTCAGTTCCAGTTGTTTACTGCTTGTCTCCGGAAGGGAAGTGCAGATCAAGGACAAGGCGCCACGGTGGCTCCAGGAGTTTGGTCTGCAGCTCTGGGGAGGGAGAAGAGAGGAAGAGATGAGTTACCCTTTAAAAAGTCTTTCAAAGTCCTCTGCTGTGCATTAAGTACACCTTAAAGAGCATCCCCATTATTCACAGCATCTTATTTTTGGGTTTTGCTAGCAGTGAATATTTATACATGCAAACAACACGGCTGAAGAACTAAAAGCTGAATTGGAAGAAAGCTTTACCTGGTGGTGCTGCTCCTGGTCACAAAGCCTACAGAGCAAGCAGGGTTCTCCAGCAATGGCCTTTGTTTTTGGGTGAATTTGAACCTAGAACACTGTTTAGAGCTTGGAAGGATGAGAGGTGGAGAAAAATCAAGTGTCACCAGGCCTGTGAAAGTGTTCACAGAGTAGAAGCTGGGAACAGTGTGCTGCTGGAGAGCTTCTGCCTTTGGTGCATTGAAAGAGGACCGCACAGGAATATCATCCACAGGAATGTCAGGAGAGCACAGAGCCTGGCTGAAGCTCCAGGCTGCTGCTGTGCTAACAGGCTGCTGCTGGGTAGGATTTTTACAAGATCACTGTCAAGAACCTCTTACCTGCTGTTCTGGTCTGACGGTTTTGTGCCACCATCTGGTCAGAATTTTTCCCTAATTTGCTCATTATGAGCTCCTTCACCTGGAAAGGAGCAGGTCTGCCTGGCAGCTCGGGCTCAAAGCAGGTAGAATAAACAAATATTTCCCACATCTTTTATCTTCCAGAGCTCCTGGCTGGGTTGCAATCAGGTAGGCACCATTTTGCCCTTGGAGCAGCTCTGGTTCTTTCTTCTGGGGAGAAGCAGGTGGGCTGTGCTCTGCTGGTGAGGCAGTGGCAGGTCCAGGGGTCTGAGCAGTAGGAGCCCTCCCTGCAGGCATGTTTTGTTCAGACCTGCTGTTCCCTGTCCTGGCACCAGGTAGGGATTGTTTGCTTTCTGTCTTGAGTTTGTCCCACTGTGGTTGGGGATAGTCACACATGGGGTCACAGAGTGATTTGGGCTGGAAGGGACCTTAAAGATCATCCAGTCCCTAGCCCTTGTCATGGGTTGGGACACCTTCCACCTGACCAGGTTGCTCCAAGCCCCATCCAGCCTGGCCTTGAACACTTCCAGGGCATTCACAATTTTCTCTCAATCCGTGTCCCTCCCCAGTTTTCTTGGAGCCTCTGAGGGTGCATTCCTGGGTCATGTTGAGCTCCTGGGACAGGGTTGCATCGATCTACTGGGGTCTGGCCAGGAGATGGTGCTGAAAGGCAGCTGACTGTGCTGGCAGGGTGCCCTAGTGGCCAGTTTAGCCCCTTCAGCACTGGGATGGCACACGAGGGTATCCAGTGCCCATCATCCTTGGCATTGGTGCAGACCAACACGTGCGAGTGCAGCACGACTTGTTTGGATCCTGCACCAAAACCTCATCCCTGCACATGGCTGGTGGCTTTCCAGAACAGCTTGGGGAGAGTCTGCCAGGGTTACAAACCAGTTCTAAGTAGTGGCTTTGGGGGATTTAAATGAGCACAGTCACTGCTGCACATCCTGAAGTTAAACTGAGTTCATACAGTGCTGCCTGAGGACTCTTTTAGCTCTGAATATGCCATATATCCTGGGGTCAGAAATGCAGATCTGAGATGCCTGAGAGGGTGGCAGGGATTTGGGCTTTTGTTCTTTTCAGCCCTGTCCTAATAGGGCCGGCAGCTAAAAAGTGAATGACTGTGCAAATTCCAATAGCAACAGCGAGTCTGAGATGGGATGAACAGGAATAATGGTCTCAGCTCTTTTCTCCCTGCAGGCTGTGTGCAGCCCTTGCTCAGTTGGTCAGTGCTGGAAAGCTGTCAGCAGCCTGAAATACTAAAAATTAGAGGAGTTTGGGTGGGGTTTTTTTGAGGGGGTTAAAAAACCCAAAGGGGAGTATTACATTTTGAGTCACGCTCCACAGTGAAGGTGTTGCCTCTGCCAATTCTTTGCTTAACCCCTGGCATAGAGGCTGTGGGGTTTATGCTGGAACAAAGCATTGCTTTGCAGAGCACCACATTGTGCTGTTCTTCATTAGGCCTCTGCTGCCCGGGGGAAGAGCAAGGGAAGTGGAGCTGAGGAAGAGGAACACCCCTACGAGCTGTTGCTTACAGCAGAAACTAAAAAGCCGGTTGCAGTGGACAGGAAAACAAAAGGTGAGTGACCATCCAAAAAGCAGAGCTGTTTGCTTGCATGTGCTTCAGGAAGACGTGAGGGCAGGGGGCAAGTGGAACAATGAAAGTCTCTGCTGGGTGGGGGCTGGAGGGTGATTGTTGTGTTTCCTGGTAATCTCTCTATGAAGGGGAGCTCTGAGCGTTCCTGTACAGAGTGTACATAGAGGAAGGGCAGCTCCACTGTAGGACAGTTTAGAGATTGCAAGGATCTGCTCTGTGACCTCAGACGTGCCCAAATCTCATGCCTGGCCAAGCAAAGGCAGAGGGTGAGAGGCTGGAGGCTGTGCCTCTGCCAGGGAAGATGAGCAACACGAGTGTTCCAGTGAGCCGTGTTCTCCATCCAGCTGGCGCTGCAGGTTTCTGCTATCCTGCTGTAAAATCAACATCCTGCTCTGTGCTAGAGCTAATTTGAGATGGAAACTAACAGGAGGAAAACAAAAATGTGTAGAGCAAGAACTAGAACTGTCTGAGACCACGGGGTACACAGGTTGATACTGAGGCAGTTTCTCCTCACCCCGAAGGACCTCTGAGCTTTACAAAGCATCTGGGAACACCTTGTCTCTTGTGTTTGGCTGTTGTTGGCTTTTTGGCTTTCCTTCAACAATAACAACAAAAGATTTGTTTAGAGGGAAGAGATTTCCGCTTTATTCAGAAGTCCTGAGCAGGAATTTGGGTGGATTTAGCTTGGGTTCTCACACTAGGACCCCTCTCCCTCTGAGGATGGACAGGGCTCACAAGGACTTGAGGTGATGCCTCACTGACTGCTTTGTCAGACCTGCAGCTTTTTTCCCCTCCTTACAGCATGATAGGGTCCTGCTGCTCTCCTGGCTGCTCCAGGGTGGCACAAGAGGTCATTGTGTTCCCACCAGCACTTGCCAAAGCCCCTCACTGCCAGAGGCAAATTTTGAGAGCTTTTCATGTTGGTGCTTTCAGTCTGGGCCAGGAACAGTCCTTGGGCAGCAGCCACTGAGGGCTTTCAGGCTTTCATCAGTGGGTTATTCCAACTGCTCCACTCCTTCCCCTGAGTGCAGTGTCCAGGCTTGATTGGGAAGAGTGCAGGTATGTCCTAATTGTGTGTTTGCTTAAAATAAAACCTCAGAGTAAGGCAGCTGCCTGTTCTTGATGCAGATCTCTTCCTCTGGACTCCCGAAGACAGGAGAGGTTGCAGGAAGATCTTTATGGATCCTTTTATGGATCCAAAGCTGAGTCCCATCTTTTGATGTACAGTTGGAAAGATCAAAGCTGTGACTTCATGGTTTGCACTCCATGGAAAGTGTTGGTAACAAGCCTGGAGCTCTTCCCATTGTTACAGTGGGAGAAATCCAGGGATGCAGTTGAGTTTTTCCTCATCTTCCCTGACTTTCCCATTCTTTAAATGCAGTCAGCGCTGTGGCTGATGGTGGGGGGGACAAGATAAATTTAAGGAGTGGCAGAATTAAGCAAGAGTTGAGGGAGAGACCAAAGCCTTACTTGGGGTGTTGGAGAATTTTCCCACCTCTGGGTCAGAAGAGTCCTGGAGCATCAAAGGCAGCAGCTCAATCCCAAGGCACAGAACAGGCTGTAGCATGGCTTTGAGCTGCTCCTTGGCTCTCAGTCTGAGGGCCTGGCCTTCTGGATGAGTTCTGGAGCAGCCTTTGGTCAGGAGAGGAGGGCTTGGGTTCTTGTGGCTGTTGAAAGGGCGTTTCAGGGCAGCAGGAAGGCTGAATTTCAGGCATGTGGGTTTAATGGTGCCTTTCATCTGTGATAGCTGCCTTTGTTCCTCTGGCTGCCAGTTGTCCTGTGTCCAGCCAGCAGATGAATGTGGCATTATCCACTGGCTTTGGTGGCCTTTGTGTGTGTTAGAGCAGCTCGCTGTCACATGCTGGAGCACTGGGAGAAGTTCCCCTCATGTTTTGGGCAGAGTATCAGAAGTGGTTTAATCCAAATGCTCTCCCATCCACTTTGGTGTGCAGTCACATGCCTGAAGTCAGGGCACTCAGGCCCTGTAACAGGGTGTGGAAATAAAGCAAAAGAGGAGGAATGTGTGTGGAGTGACCAGGAGGAGGCTTCTCAGCTCCTGCCTCCACAGAGACCTAACAGAGGGTGAAAAGACTTGAGTTTTGACCTGGTTGGCTTCTCAGGAGTCACACCCAGGCATTGTCAGCAGTGACCAGCTGCAGGTAGGACTGACTTGGTGCCTTCTGGTAGTTATTACAAACTGATACTTGTTGAGGTTGTACTGTGCTGCTTCCATAGGAGGTCCAGCTTGAAGTCCCCACTTTGTCCTTCCTCCAGTTAGAGATTTTCTATGTGGTTATACTGGTTCAGCCAGCAGTGTGACTGTGCTGCTAACCAGAGAGCTGGAATGAACTAGCAGTAAAGTCAGAACATACTGTAGAGAGATTGAAAGAAACTCTTTTCTGAATATGGCTGCTGAAATAGCAGGATGGACATTGTGGGGGGGTTCTGTGGTTAGTTGTTGCAGGCAAAGGTTTGGGGACAGCTCTTGGTTTGCTGTGAGATAAAGGACAATACAAACTCACAGCCTACGTGTCCTCACATGGTGTTACCTTGGACAGAGGACAGACTTCTGTCCCATATCCTGGGCCCAAGCCTTTGTTTCTGCTCTCATGGTATTGTGCAGAATGACATTAATGATCTCTCTAAGCAGGCCAGTGTCTCATTGCCCTTTCTGAAGAGGGGAGTACAAAAGAGCACCAATTCAGGTGGATAAACTGCTGGAATGACTGAGCTGGTGAGGTTAACACAGGAGTGTGTCATCCTCAGCTGGGCTCCACACGAGGTAGCTGGCTGTGGAATGGGCTTGTGTTTCAGTTCTGTTGTAGGTCAAGGATATTTTTGCACCCCTCAAGGCCAGATTCCCCTCTGTTTCACAGGAGGGGGATTTGCCTGCTCCTCATGATGTAACGTGGGCAGCCTTTTCCATATGCAGATCAGAGGCTGCTGTATGCCCTCACTAATTTTAAGGCTGGGGAGCTTGAGCAGGCAGCAGCTGCAGGAACAGCTTCATTCTCCTAATCCAGGGTTGTGAGACAAATCCTGCTGTTGATATAGAGGGAAAGAAATCCAGTGGAGGCAGGGTGGTTACAGCTTAGCATGGAGTGTTTAGGGAAGTGCTTTGTATCTGGAGTCCTCAGGCTGCTGGCAGGGAAGCTCTTATTGGAATTCTTCCTGGGATGCAGACAGTCTGCACCCAGGAAGGGCTCCTGATCCCAGGAAGGGCTGGGAGCAGCCTCCCCTGTGGGTGAGACCTGCATCAGGCTGAGGCTGAAAAAGGCAGGATCTGTCAAATGATCTGTGCTGGGGGGTAAAATCAGTGAAGGGAGTGAAATCCATGAAGAGAGGTGAGCAGAGGTCTCTGTGCTGGGGATCCTTTCTGAGTGTAACTCACATGTAACTGGAGGAGGATGATTCTTTTAGATCCCCTAAAAGGAGAGGCCTGGAGAGCCCTACATGTTCCTGCTGTGTGCACCTCAGTGACAAAAAGACTGAGATGACTTTCTACATTTTTTCTTCTTTCTGCAGCTTTCAGGGCAGGCTCTGAAATATCTCCTTCAAGATGTTTCTCACAATTTCTGAGCAAGTGCTGTTGCCCTCGCTCCATCCCTTCCTTTCCTGGCAGCTGCCCTGTGTTTCAGAGTCCCTCTTAGCTCACAGATGAGTGGGTGGCTGGGATTCCTGTCCAACAGGAGCCCTTTTGTGAGGTGCTGGAGCTGGATTTGGAGCACTTTGTTCTGGCTGGATTCAAGTGTTACAGCACGTGGCACAAACTTTGGCCAGCTGCCTCTCTGCCTGCAGCAGAAATGTCAGTAAAGGTTCAGCTGGGGCATGGAAGAAATGGTTTCCAAGGAAGGGAAGAGGTTGGAAGAAAAACTGCAGAAGTTTTTCTTTCCCCACAGGTTTATGTGACTGTTCCATCACTGCTGTCTTGCTCACCTCTCTGTGGCTTTGCATTAGTACCAGTCTGTCCTGTGAATGCAGCACATCTGATCTCTGAGGTTTGTCCTCTGAGGTTTCTCTCCAGCACTGGAGCTTCAGGGCTTTATGCAAAGTAACTGGGGTTAGTCTGGCCTTGTAATCTGGGGTGCTGCTGCTGGTCCCCCTCAGCCAGCACTGGGACCTGCCTCCCCCTTGGCAGCTCCAGTCACAGAACTGGTGGTTTATGTGCCTGTGCAAGAGAGTCAACAACTACTTCACTGTCCTGGAATCTCTAACTCATAGGATCCAGGATGAGATAATCCCGCATCACTTGATCCCAGTGAGGGCTGTGGCTGCTCCTGGCCTTCCTGTGCCTCTGAGAGGGACTCACCATCCTCACCAGACATGGGGTACCTGGGACCCCCACACAAAGGCAAATGACTAATTCAGCCCTTTCCTGCCCAGTTCTGGTGTGAGGACAGACCACAAAGCCCAGTGGGTATTGGTGTTTGAAAATCCCCTGGTCAGGCTTGGTGCTGGAAAGGAAAAGAGAAAGGAAAGCTGGGAGCTGGGTTGGGCTCTCTGCTGCTGCTAACAGGTTACTTTTAGTTGGAGTAGAACTCACTGTTTTGCTCATGGAAAGGAGGGTTCCTTTGCCTTGGCTTCCCAGAGCTGCTGTCTGCAAAGCAAGTGATTTCCTCTTCAGATCCAAACATCCTCCCTGCACTTCAGAGCCTCATTATCAGAGCGGTTCGCTGCATTGTTCCTTTGCAACATCAATTTTTAGTTCTCAGGCTGAAGAGTTTCTTCAGCGCTAAATGGAAGCAGTTAAAATACACAAGCAATGCTGAGAGGGTGAAGGAATCCTAGGAAACCAAAGTTAGACTTGTTGGCTTGACAAAGTTTTGCTTCTGCAGCTGAAATGCTCGTTCAGCTGTGACAAAGGTGAGTGCATGTTTGTTCGTGTGTGTGTCTGTGCATGATCAGCACTTGGGATCAGTCAATTCTTCATGGTTTATGCAGGACCCTGGTACCTGATATTAAGGTTGCTGGGACAGGAGTAGCTGGGAACCAGTGTCACATTTCTGGGGCAGCCAGTGCTCCACCAGCTCTGACCACTCCGTGCTCAGTTCATCGCAAAAGAGACTTTTTGCTCAAGCTTTTTTTGCCTTGCATAAACTGTTTATTTCTCTCCCCTGAGCAGGGAGGAGAGGTTAAACTCGGAAGCCACTAGGGAGGGAAGCAGTTGGTTTTTTTGGGAGCGGATTTTGGAACTCTCAGGTCGATTGCAGTCCAGGCGTTTTCCCACCCTGCAGCCCGTGCCAAGAGCCGGGCGTGCGGCTCTAAATAACGCTCTGGCCTTTATGGAAAGGGATCAGATGTTCCAGGAGCCTCTGTCTCTGCTGCTCCCACCTCACTTGCTCTCTCTGCAGGATATAGTTAGCACTTCTCTTGGCCTTATATAGCAAGGCCTGATAGTTAGTGTTAACAGGAATAAAAAACACGGAGAGCTGCCAGATTGCGTAAATCGGGCCAGTGTTTGGAATTTCATAAATGCCATGACTTTGGGTACAAGTTGAGCACGCGGAACAATACGGAACTGTTCTCTCTTTAGATCTCTCCCTCCCTTGCTGAGGGAGAGCAGGGAGAGAGCTGGAATTTTGCTGCTGCTTCTTCCATGTTTTTAATTTCCCCTTCCTCTCTGCTTTCATCCCCTTGAAGACCACAGGAGGAGCAGCGGCGGCCGCAGCCAGGACTCTGCCGAGAGCCAGGACATCCAGGTGCCAGAGCAGTTTTCAGGGTTGCTCCACGGCTCTTCTCCAATCTGTGAAATAAGCGAGGACCCTTTCAGGCTCGCTTCCTCCTCGGAGAAGGGGGACACTGAAGCCACGAGCCACCCCGCTGCTATGCAGCTGGAGGATGCTGAGCTAGCCTCGTCAGGACCAGCCCGGAGCAGCTCCCCGGACCCCACGCAGACGGTGGTGTACGCCACGGTGCAGCACGTCAGCCGGGCGGATCCCGCAGCCCTGGTCACGCCCCACGTGCCGCAGCACCCCGGCGGTGCCGAGCCAGAGGGGGACAGAGCTGTGGGCAGAGCCCACCCGGGCAGCAAGCCCAAAGCCGAGCTCAAACTCAGCCGCAGCTTGTCCAAGTCGGACTCTGACCTGCTGACCTGCTCCCCGACGGAGGACGATGCCATGGGGAGCCGGAGCGAATCACTCTCCAACTGCAGCACCGGGAAGAAGCGGCTGGAGAAGTCTCCATCCTTCGCTTCGGAGTGGGATGAGGTAAGGCTGAGCTTGCTGTGCCAGGAATAACTGTGCAGCAGGAGCTCCCCTCTGCCATGCTGCCCTCAGGGGTCCTGGGTGGATTCCTTTGCTTCCGCTAACTCTCACAAGGCATTAACAGGCACGTGTTCACCTGGGAGTCTGCAAGGTGTTAAATGCCAAAAGAGTAGCAGAATTGCAAGCTGTTTCAAAGCTTTTTGCTCAGATACACGGCTTGGTTTCCTTTAGGCAAGCCAGATAGGTTTTCACATCCCCAAAATGAGAGAGACTTGTTAACAATGCCCTTCACCAACCTTTCTCCAGATTTCCTTCTTCCAGCTCTTGCCTGTTGATTGTCCCAATGTCATGGAAGTCTTGTGTTGCTGGGTCCCTGCTGGTGGGGAGTGTGAGCAGCGCCCTTATGGGGATGGAAGGAAGACAGCAATTAGGCTGGTTTGTGTATTTGATAGCTCCTGCTCTCCTCCTCACACGCTCATTTCAGCGGCTGGTTAGCAGTCACTTTATTATCATATCGGACGCCCACGGACAGTTAAATATTTCATGCTCAGAAAGTTGGCCCTGGAGAGCCACTGGGGCAAGATTAAGTGTCCCTCTGAAATTCAGCACCGCAGCATTACTGAAACATTCTTTGGGGATGATTCTGTGCTGGGAGAAGTGGGGCTGCAGAAGAGATAAGCTCGGATGAACCACTCTTTGTACTCTGAAAAGGAACTAAAAGCCCTGGCGTGGTGCTGGGGGTGTGGAGCCGCGTGTGCCGGGCGTGGAAGCCTGGGGGAGGGTTGTGCCCCTGTGCTGGCTGATGCTCAGCTGCCTCTCCAGCCCTAACTCAGAGAGAAAATTATCATCTGGGGAAGAGGGAGGTATTTAGAGATGCTGAAAGCAACGTGAGAATCCATCCCTCAGTCCGTTCTCTCCCTCCCCCTCACTCCCTGCCGGGTCTCAGGGTTGCCAAATAGATATTTTCCTCTGCAGCTGCTTGGGCTGGAGAGGCTTCACTGTTAATTGCCCAGGTCACTTTTACCATGGCTTAGGGAAAGGCTCTGCAGCAGAAGGTTCTTTGGAAGGGCTGGATAATTCCCTGTGCTTTTATTTGAGCTGTTTGCAGCAGACACTGAAAGGGCAGCAGCCTTTGGCACGAGTGCATTGGTAGCAGAGGTCAAGTGCTGGGCTGCCTGCACTGCTCTGCTTCCTCTGCTCAGATGAACCCTCAGAGCTGCTTCCTCCTGCCTGTAAACAAATCCCTCATTTCCCCTGAGGCAACCGGACAAGCCCCAGGAGAGGAATCTGCTTTTCCTTCCTCTCATGTTTAGGTGAGGAAATCACAGAAAGAATGTGAAAAATTCACATCTGTCTGCAGTGGGGCAGGTCCCACTTTTTTAAAAGACTGGCTGGTCATAATGGCATCAGTGAGATTTAAACATAAATGTAATTCTGTGGTTGTGTGTTAAGTTAGTTCCCTGGATGGGATAATGCAGCCACTCAGAACTGGATGCAACTCACAGCCTCTGCATTTACCAGGGCAATATAAACCTTGTTGAGCCACCCCTCTTAGCAATGGTTTGGCTTTCCCTCTGTGCTGAGAGGAAACAATGACAGATTTATATGATTCTGTTAATTTTAATGGCCTTTATGCAGGTGACTGAGGAGGGAAGTGATCCATGTGCAGCTCTCCCAGCTGTACCCAGCAATCTCAGGCTCAGGACTCTGCCTGCTGGCCTGGCCAGAGGTGGTGTGTGTGCAGGGCACAGGGGCTTGGGGAGGGATCTGTGCTGTCCCTGGACAGATGAGATCTGCAGCAGAGCCTGAGCTGACCCTGCTCTGGGCTGTGGTGGCTGACTGGGGACAGCAGAAAATCTGCTGCTTGTGAGCAAAGGGTCACGTCCTTGCCCTGGCCAAGCGCTGCCAATGCCCTTTGTTGGAAGTGGAAGGTGGTGCTGGCTTTGCCAAAAGGGTGGGATGGGGAAGGAATTATTCACTTGGCAAAGCTCATCCTTGTTCCCAGTTGCAGCTCCCCTGTGCCAAGGAGCTGGCCCAGAGTGTTGCTTTGTGCTCTGTGCTGTCCAGGAGCCCGTTCAGCCCATGTCCCATCTGCTCCTGACCCCTGCTCCCTGCTGGGGGTGAGAATGCACACGTGGTGCCCCTGCAGCTGCTGTCAGGTGGGACTTCTGTGTGAGCAAGGCAGAGAAACTCTCACATCCAACATCCAGGTATTGCCCAGGGGGGTGAGGAGTGAAAATGCTCAGTACTGCTCTGGTGGGAAGCAGGGTGGGGGCAAGGGGACATGTGAGGGGATACAACTCTCAGTCAGCATAAATATTTGAATCCTTCCAAACCTCTCTGTGGGCTGAAGTGATGGATTTGGTTTTCATCATTGGCTCATGAGTCTTGAGCAGACAGGGATGAGTGAGGCAACAGCAGCTCTCAGGGGGTTTGGTACAGAACAACCTGGATTTGCATCTCTGAGGGAGGGGGGCTCTGGCCCCCAGCCCCACTGCCAGCCCCCTTTTCAGGGCAGATTGACCTGCTTCTGCTCTGCCTTCCTGCTCTGTGGAGCAGCTCCAGACCTGCCCTTCAGCCTGGTTCATGCTCCAGGCTCTGAGCAGGGATTCTGCAGTCAAGGCTTGGGGCTGCTCTTCTGCCTGGTAGGTGCTGGTAAGAAAAATGATCTGTTAAATGATCAGGGCAAAGAACAAGGAAGGCTGCTGGGAATTAGCCTGAGACCTGGCTCCTGACATCCCTTAAAATCCCCTGACATCCTCCACTTCCAGCTGCCTGCTGTCAAGTCATCTGTTCCAATGCTGAATTTGAATTTTGCAGGTTCTGGTACCCATCTCACAAAATGAGGTTGTAGTTCTCTGTTCTGACCTAAGTCCTCCTAGGAAGAGATTAAACATCCTTCCAAAAAAATTTAGGGAACTGAATAAAACATGCACATCACTTTAGTTTTTTTTAGAAAAAAGAAGGTGCACAGTCCACCATTTTTTTTTTTCTCCCAAGTGAATAAATTGAAGAACTAATGAATATTCTGTAGCTAATTATGGCACTGGACATTCATCTCTGATGACTAACTGCAGTGGTGCTCCATGTCTCCTGTGAAAGGAATGCTTTGCATCTGCAGTAACCATGGATGTGGAGTTTCACCAGTTCCTGACCCATTTTGGGGCTGTTGATGTCCCCTAAGGATGGATGCCAGGAGCAGATGGCACATCTGTGGTGCCTTCCACCTCAGGCTTGGAGCTGGGAAGGAACTTGATGGAGGTTGTGGCTGCTGTGGGTGGATGCCTTTAAACCTTGTCTGGACTGTTGGGTGCTGCAGTACCCTGTGGAATCAGTGTCTTAATTACAGGCTCACTGTGGAGGATTAACAACATTTGCATTGAAATGTGAAACTTTCTGGAAAGCTTTTGATGCAAAACCTGCCACTGCCTTAAAACACCCAGGAGTTGAAATTCAGAGCTGCCAGCCAGCACCCTTGAAAGAAAATGCAAATATTCCCCTTGTTACTCAGGAAGAGCTGCTGGTTTTGTGCCTGGTGAAATTGCATGGTGTAAAAAAGCTCTGCCTCCTAAAATGTTTCATTTATTCTCTTGGTTCAGGTGTTCAAATCTCAGCTTGCCCTGGGTTTGGCTGGTGGGACCAGGCAGGGTGGCTTCAATTGTCCCTGGGTGTCCCCTGCCCTCAGCTCACATTCCAGTTCCCCCTTTGCCTGAAGTAGTTGTAATTCACTTTTATCTAGGGCAGAAGCAGTAGTGGGGTCAGTATTTTTGGTTTTGATTCTGCTAAACAAGCATGGCCAGCAGGGTCTTAATCAGCTTAATTATTGGGCTGATTATTCTATTGTCTCCAGATCCCAGTATTTCCTCCTGGTTTTCCTGTGCTAAGGTCAGGAATTCTTACATCATCCCTCAGGTCCAATCTCTTCTCTTTGCCCCCAGTGGTGAGATTTCCTCCAGCTTGATGAACTTTTTGAAGTGAAAGCTTTTGTGTTTCCACCATTCTTAAATGTGCTGCAAAGTCCCAGCCTGTTGGAATCGTGAGCCAATGCGGAACTGAGCCAATCCAAGCCAGTGTAAGACAATTTACTGGTTTTACAGGAAAACCAGTGTGCTGAAAGGCCAATGTAAAGACCAGGCATGCTTTGTTCCAGCACCAAGGGTTGGACACAACAGGGGTGACATTTGCCAGTAGAGCAGCTCCATCCACCTCTGTGTGTGTTCCTGGGAGTTCCTCAAGTGTGTGAACTCAGTGTTTGTGAATCAGAAGCTTTTGATTCTTGTGAGAATGATGGGTGCTCTGAGGGATGTTTAGGTTATGTAACAGCCTTGTGATCACTGGCAGTTTGGGGACATTTTTGTTTTTCAGGAACAGAAATGTCCGGCCGCAGTGTCCTTACTAAATCCAGACCTTCATTATGTTCTCTTCCGCTCTACGTCGCATCTTCCAGCACTCCTGAAGCTTTTATTTTAAAAAATGTCTTTAAATCTCTCCAGCCTGGAGCAGCTTCACTGCTCTGCCCCACAGGCCAGAGGCAGCCTTGCTTGAGAGCCTTATGTTGCTTTGGGGTTTGTGTTAGGATGCAGGAATATGGAAAGACAGTGAATTGATTCAAGCCTTTCTGGGGGCTTTGCCTTTTTTATTGTGACTCAGAGTAGCCTTTGTCCACTTGTTTCCCTGCTGTGGGCAGATGTGTTGCTACATTTGGCCATTCTCTTTATCATGTCAGTGTTGGATTTTGCTGTTTGTCAAAACAACATTGATATTTGGAGGGCTGTGATACTGCAGATCCAGCACACACTGTTGTGAAATTCAAGGTTATATCATGAGTTCCTTTTGGTGCGTGTTTGGATTTGTAACTTTGGGATTTGTACAAAAACACAGGCTGGAGAGTGGCGTGAAGCAACAGGCCCTGGTCCCCATCCAAATGAATTTCTCAGAGACCATATTAAGCCAGAAAATGTGTTTGCCTTTATCACTGGTGAGCAGTTGCAGAATGATTTGAAATAAATTCAGCAAGTCTCTATGCTGTGGAAGGCTGCTGGGGGAGGATGGAGCACAGCAGTTCTGGGTTTGAGTGCTCAAATGTGCCGTGAACAACTGCCTGGTGCAGTTTAGCTTTGAATTAATAAATGGAGCATTATGTTTTCCAGGCCTCTGCTGTTTGTTATGCTGAGTTCATACAGGCTGGTGTCTTTTGGAGACATGGAATATATTGAGCAGTGAAATATGAGCCATGTGCTCCATGGGATGGCAATGGGAGAACAGAAGCTGAAGCATCATAAACTGAACCAGAAGTGGTTTATAGGCTGTCACCAACCTAGAAATGAGATTCATGGCCCAAATCCAAATTTTGCAGATCTGTACCTGTATTAAGGAGTCAGCAGGTACATCCCAGATCCCACTCTTGCTCCATCCCTTTCAGACATGCTGGTGGATGCTGCAATCCTGCTGTTCTTCTGCTCCAGGTTATATCCCAGCTGAGTCTGAGCAGCCTCCCTTCCTCCTTCAGGGGTTCAGTATCAGTGAGTGATGTGAGTTTGCTGTGGTATTGGTACAGAATGGAAATGTCAGTGATTCTGTGCTGCCCCAGCATCATCTGTCAACCCCACGTGCCCATAGTTCTCCCCTGGAGTTTAGAGCTGACCTGCTGGGCTGTGAGGGGGGTGCTCACATCATCACTGGGGGGTTTGTTGTGCTCAGGGGGGTTTGAAACTATAGAAGCAGCTTGTTTGGGGGTTCTTTTTTAGTTATAATTTGAAACCAAATCTGCCCCATCCCCTAGCTGTTAAAGCTTGGAAATAATGAAGTCTTAACTCCTGACACTCTCCTGGAATTGCAGAAATTTAAAAGACTGATAACCTTTCCACCCAACTTTGTAAGTAGCTTTTGAGACTGAAATCTGCTGCTGGAGCTGCTCTTGTGTGCTGAGCCTGAGCCCCAGGCAGGTTTGTACAGTAGGTTATGAACCCTCAGTAATAAGGATTTATAATGGGAATCCTGCTATATTCTTAATTATACTCCTGCTGCAGGGTGTCATTATAGTGCACTAATGCCCTCCATATGGCAAATAGTGTGTGCTTGGTTCTGTGTGGTTTTATTTAATTACAGACCTTTATTTGAGTAACTTCACTGCCCAGAGTCTGAGGCCTGTGCAGGTGCACTGCAGGTCCTCTTCTGGTGCTCAGGAATCACTGCTGATTTTTAAGCTGCCAGTTTGGGAAGGGGCCACAGAGGAAGCAGAAGACATGAACCCACACAAGGGAGGGAGGCCCTTGCACAGAATGCCCAGAGCAGCTGTGGCTGTCCCATCCCTGGAGGTGTCCAAGGCCAGGCTGGACAGGGCTTGGAGCACCTTGGGATAGTGGAAGGTGCCCCTGCCCATGGCAGTGAGTGGGACTGGATGAGCTTTAAGGTCCCTTCCAACCCAAAATGTTTGAGGATTCTGTGATTTTAGTTCTCTCAGGGTGACCTTGCTGTGTCCTTGGCAGTCTCTGATGCTGCGTGCAGAGACTGAGAACAAACTTCTTCTGCATTTGCCCTGCTGGTGACTGTAAGGTGAGGTTTTATGAAGCCCCTTTCAGAAAGCTCCAGGAGCATCAAGGTGCCTCCAAGACTGGGTGAGTGTCACCCTGACAGAGTGATGGTCAGTCTGGTGCTGTCCAAATGGGGCTCCTTCCCTGGGTGTGGGCAGACAGCCTGTGTTGTGTGAAGCTCTTCATTCTGGGGACAAAAGCACTGGGGCTGGTTTAATGGCCCTCAGTCTCAATGGATTCATTGGCTTCAAACTTCAGCAATGGCTGGGAAAAAAGCTGGAGAGATCAGAATGGACACCATGGCTTGGCATCCATCAGGGCAGGGTGTGGAATGGGGCTGGCTGTGGAGCAGAGCCTCTGCAGGGCACTGTGTGCCCTTGGGGACAGGAGGGTCACTGCCCTCTGCACAGGTGTGGGACCTGTCCACCTCTGTGTCCCTGCTGCTCCTGCAGGCTGGGATCAGAGAAGAGGAGACATCCTGCCCATGTAAGGAGCCATTGGCTGCTGCTGCCACGAGCACTGTGAGGTGGGGAATTGCTGTGCAGGACTCAGGTGTGGAAATGCCTCCTGTCCTGCAGCAGGACAAACCTCAGCATGCCACGAGGCTGCCTTGGCCTGGCTGGCCTTCTGCAAACAAATCCCTCTTCCTCTCTTAGCAGAACTCTGCTCAGGATGGTTTGTTTTGAGTCAAGCTCTGTTTTGGAGTCACTGGCCAGTTGCTATGGTCTCTGCCTGCCTGGAAGAACTCACCCCAGCCCCAGCTGGACTCTCAGCCACACCCAGCTCCTTTTTTTGGGGCATTTGTATCTTTCACCAAATGTAGGCAAATCTAAATCCAAGAGCTCCAGTCCTGGTAACTGCTCCACAGCTCCTTCCAGGCACATTCCTGCTATGGGGTTAATGAGGGACACTCTCCTCTCCTTGCAGCCTTTCCTTCTCCCAGAGTACTTCAGCTGTGCAGGAGTTTCTCCTTCCCTGGTGGGGTTTGAGGGCTCCCTGGCTCACCCTCACTGTCCCACGTGGAGCTAGCTGCCCATCTGCATTAGGGAAAACAGATATGGTTGTATTAATTTAGAAGGAGGAAGCATTTTATGGTTTTGTTTCTGTGGCTGTAAAACAAATAAAC
Source organism: Serinus canaria (assembly GCF_022539315.1). Classification (NCBI taxonomy): domain Eukaryota; kingdom Metazoa; phylum Chordata; class Aves; order Passeriformes; family Fringillidae; genus Serinus; species Serinus canaria. The sequence goes on from NC_066339.1 coordinate 4,990,176, forward strand.
CATAAAATCCCCACCCCAAACCAACCCCACAGCACAACCAGAGATGGGCACTTGGTGCTTCAGTGGAAAAATACAGGTTAAGCCAAAACAAATCAGAACTGTGTGTTCAGGCTACAACTAAGTCTGAGCTGCAGGGCTATATTTAAACATGGTATTTTTGTATTTTAATAATTAACCAGTGGGAAAAGACAGCCTAAAAAACTGTAGTCTAGGCTATTTTCAAAGTACCTTTTCTTCAGCCCTGTGTCCATGCTGGAGTGCTGCAGAGGGTGGGGAAGCTCTAAAGCAGTGGTTCCCTCTCTAGGTTTGTCCTTCCCTTCATACTTCTCTTTGCAGCTTCCTAACAGTTAAATCAAGCTGGTCAGCCATAAACCCATGTTTGAAGTGGTGTGTGAGTCTGTTTGAGGTGTTTGCTTCTGGTGGAGAGGCGAGGGCAGGGCAGGATTTCCCTCTGCTGTAATGGTAATAGCTGGGACTGTGCCTAACTGTGACCAGCACTTGGCAAAGGAGGGCTGGGAAAGGTAATCCTCTGCCACGGGATTGTTTAATTTCCATTCAGTTTTATATAGCACAAGGCAATTCCCTGCTTTTGAGGAAAAGGTCGTGGGTGTTTCAGTGCTTCAGAGGCACCTGCAAGTCCTCAAGGCAGGGTTGGGACTGCAGAGCTGGCAATGCTGGGGGCTGAGCCTGGACAGCATCAATTCTCTGATTAGGAGAGAGCAGCACGATGCAAACAAAGGAACTTGGCCTGAGAGTTAATTTGCAATTTGAATCCAGCTAGAGATTCCCAGACAAGGTAGAAGAGCAGCTCCAGCTCAGAGATGTACCTTGTCCTGGAACTGATGGGCACAAATCTGCAAAGTTTAATGTCCTTAAACTTCTGGAGCTTCTGATTGTTTTCCCAGACTGATTTTCAGATTTCCCAGTAAATGGGTGTTAATTGTATATCAAGCCTAATAAAGGTGCTCATCCTCGTGGTTTTCCAGGGGCAGAGGACCTACATCCTTAAAAGCTCTTACAGCTCACAGGACTGCCTGGTCCCTGGTGAGATTTAACCCTGTCAAGTGCAGTGCCTGCTGCTCTCTGCAGGAGAGGCTTCCTGGAGATCTGCCTTGGCAGGAGCCTTGTAAAAGCTTTTTTTCGGTTCACCAACACCTTTTTCTAGTGGAGCTCAGCTCCAAGCTGCCCCTGAGGGTGCATGGCAGTTAGATCCAGCCTCTTGCAGCATCCCCAGGAGCTCCTGACAGCAGTGGGGAGTCGTGCAGCTGCACCAAACACAGCATCACACTGGGAGCCAGGCAGGGCAGAGGCAGCCAGGGGTGAAATCCAGGGCAACTTGGACTCCTTCCCCAAGTATGTCCTTAAATGACCAGGAGAAAAAAAGTTGAGTAAGAGTTGAGGTTTATTCCCCCACTCTGTGGCCAGTCACTTTGCATTCAGCAGCAGCCACTCAGAAATGCCTCACAGGGGTGTTTGCTTGGGAGATTTCCTTTTGGGAATCTTACTGGAGGCTTTTTTTTTTAATGTTATTTTCTGCTCAGTTATAGACTGAAAACTGGGGTAGGCAACCAGCCCTGAGCCTCTCAAGTGTGTTTCTCTTTGGGCAAAAGTGGAGTTCAGTGCTGAGTATTGAAGGGTCTGAACTGAGCAGCTGAGCTGCAGTTTGTCAAGTCTTTCCTCTTACAAATGAACCTGGGAATTGTCAGTTCTCCCTCTGCACCACTGCATTGGAAGCCTCAATTTACAAATTCTGCTCAACAATTGCTTGAAAAGTTTCTCTTCTCATTTAAGGAAGTCTCCTGAAAGTTCACTGGGAATTTCAGCCTGTATTAATTTATTCTTTTGTGTGTGTGGCAAGTGCAGCCATTTCTATGCAGCTCTTAAGAGGACTCAGACCCATTCCAGCAGAGTGTGTACCTTTTCTTCCTCACTGCCTGAGGTTTGTATGGAGCTGATGGAGCTGTCTCCTGCTCCCTCTCCTGGGTCCTTCAGGCATTTGCCCCGTGCTGTTATCCCACACAATCTGTTTTCAAACCCTTTAGAAGCACCTGCTCCATGCATGGCATTGGAAAATGTGGTGGTTTCAAAAATAAATCAAGCCAAAACAAAAATGTCCAACAAACCAGAGTGTGGGGAAGCAGAGTTCCCAGTGTGCTTGCTGGGAAGGAGTGGGTGACAGCACTGCTGCAGCTTTGCTGCTGTGTAGGGGGCTGTGTGCTCCTACAGGGTGAGGGAGGAGTTTGGGGCTCCTTCCTCACCCCCAGCCTCTGCTCCAGAGGGTTGCTTTTGTTGAAGCTTTTGATTTTCTGGCACTGGCAAGTTGTGGAAGGGAAAGCTCTGCAGAGCCTCAGCCCCTCCATATCCCTTCTGAGCCATCCATCCCAACAAAGACCTACCCAGGCAGGGTCTTCAGGGTACCTCTTCTGGTTCAGAGATACCTTAACATCCTTTCCTGGATTTCTTCAACTGTCACGTAGGAGGTGAAATCCTGAGCTGCTTTTACCTTTTCCTGAAGCTTTATTAATAATGTAACACAAGCCATTTTTTATATAATAATGTAACACAAGCCATTTTTTATATTTCCAGATTGAAAAGATCATGAGTTCCATCGGCGAAGGCATTGACTTTTCCCAGGAGCAGCACAGGATCTCAGGTAGTGTACCCAGCATGTGTCTGTCTGTCCTGGCTGTGCTCTGCAGACAAACAAGGTGCTGGCTCCTGTGTGTGGATGTCTTTAACCTGCTTTGGCTCTGGGAGGGAGAGGAATGCTCTGGCCCAGGAGGAGCAGACCTGGGTTCCCACATGATGCTCAATACTGCTGCCAGCAATTTTAATTCTACACTCTTTGGGAAGATTCCTTTAATTTTACAGAATGCAGCTGCAGGATTTCCCTCTCAGCTCTTTCCCTGAGGGCAGCAGCTGTGCTGAGCAGGGCTGGATGGTGCCAGTGGTGGGTCAGTGTGGCTGCCATGGTGGCCATGCCCTTTGCATGTGGCTGATCTGCCAGGTGCCTCAGGGACTGGGCATTTCTAGGTGCACCTGCAGGTACCCACAGAACAAGGCTCTTGGAGGACCCTTAAAATGTGAATTCCCTTCTCTGCCTTTAGTCTTGAGCAAAAGCTGAACTCAGGCTTGCTGGAGAGCTGCCACCACAGGGGATTCTGTCCTTTTAAATCCTTCACCTCCAGCCTGCTGCAGCAGAGCAGCTCTGACTCTGGATGGGCAGCAGCTCCTCCTGATGAGATGCTAATACAGATCTGCACACACAGCTCACACGGGCTGTGACAGAGCTCACCTCATATCCATTTGTCACTCAGGTTTTTGCTTAGGTGAGGAGGAACCCACTGTTCCCAGTGGGAGTTTAGCCTGATTCAGGCTCTGCATGCCAGGATCAGATAGCTTTGCAGAGGAGTTGAAGCTGTGTGGGTTTGCTCCCTGCTCTGACAGCCCTCCCCGCACCAGTTCAGGCTGTGATGGATCAATAGCAGCAGGGAAAGGTCTGTCATGGAGGAGAGAGGCAGAGCCAGGGCTCCTGCAGAGCTGTGCAGGCAGTGCTCAGCAAGGTGGGTACCCTGGAGCAGCCCTGCTGCACAGGAGCTGCCCTGTCCTGCAGCCAGGGGCTTTCCCATGGGCTGTGCTCTGTCACGCTCAGTTTGGGATCCCTCATGTGCAACCTCTTCTCTCTGTGCTGTGGGACTTAAGAAGTGCCTTGCAGGAGGCACCACAGCTTTTCAAGAATGCACTTGACATTCCATCTCTGCCCACTGGTTCCCCCTCTGCCAGCCTCTCAAAGGCAGGATTCCCAGAATGTGGAGCATAAGGGGAAGGATGGAGCTGAGGAATAGGAGCTTGGTTCAGCCAGAAGTTGTGATCAGGATCTTGCCAGGGGGCACAAGTACTGTGATGCTTCTGTTCTTCTATCATCCATGTAACACACATATATCAGGCGTATTTGGGACATCTTAGTTTTCAGCTTGGGATGTTTTAGGTATCTCTTCTGTTTTTAAAGGAAACCCCTCCATTCCCTCCCTCCAAATACTTCCCTCTCTTCATTTTCTCATGACTTTGAAAGGGTTTTTTTAACAGAAAACCTGCCCTTGGTATCACTGTAGGTTTCCCTTTTGAAAGCAGAAATGTATTTACAAGTGCATGCAAGGCTGAATAGAGTAAATAATTTTAAAAATTAAATTCAGGAGCTCAGGAGAAAGAGCTGCTGTGGTTTCATTCCCTCTGCCAATACCCCGACAGCTCCAGGAATGCTGTGGTAGGCAGCAAGCACTTCCTCACCTCTCTCTTGATAAATTAATTCTGAGCCAGCCACAAATCACTTGGATCTGTCGGAGCAAACCTGTGACATCATTTTTTAAAACCCCCAAGCTATGTTGTCCATCATCGAGTAAATATTGAGGAGTCAGTGATTTCCACTGGAGAGTTCCGGAGCCGCTGCCTCCCTCCCGGCGGGTGGGAGCACAGGGAGGGGGGAGAGGATGAGGAGAAGGGAGGGACAGCGAGGGGCTCGCGGCTCAGACAAAGCCGCCGCCGCAGCCGGCGGAGCGCAGGGACCGGCAGGGGAAAGGATGGAGGGGAGGATGGAGACCTGGCGAGAGGGAGCTCCTGGCACACAGTCCGGGCTTAGCTGCTGCCCCGGAGCATGGGCTGGCTCAGGGCAGGGAGGCAGAAGCCTTTTGTGATCTCGGCGTTGCCGCGTGCGCTGGAAGGACCGGCCGGCGCTCCCAAATTCCGGCACGGGAGCAACCCCTGGAGCAGACAGCTGGAATTACCCCAGGGATCTGCAGGTGACACCTTGAGCTCTGCGTGTGCAGCCATTGCAGCACAGTGGGGAGGGATGGCTGGAAGGTACCAAACTGCTTCAGCTGACCTGAAGGTTCAAAGGAAGCAAACGGGGGTCTCCTGATCATCCTTTTCTTTGCATCCATGCTGGAAACAGACGTGCCAGGGAGCCTGGAAATCTGCCTGTCTTGCATAGCAAATTCCCTGATGAAAAGGAGATTGCTGAACTTTTTTTTGGTCATACTTAAGGTCTTGAGCTTTACTAGAGAGAGTAACAAGTCACTGGACTCATCCCAGGGATGAGGGAAGGGAGAGCTCATCTGCCAGGGCTTCCATAGGTGTTGTGAGGAATCTCCTTTATCAGAGGCTGAGGGGGAGGTGCCAGGGCATGGCTCGGACTTGAGCTGCTGCAGGAAGAGGAGAGAGTGTGCTTGCATTTGCTTTTTTCCTTTTGCTGTGGGCTCGGAAGCAGGGAACCGAAATGCCTCCTTCCTGCAGAGCTGCTCCCTGTCTGAGCGAGGGGCTCCGTGCGGCGGCTGCGCTCGGCTGAAGAAAATGAAGGAAGGGCAAATCCAGGTGCGTGCCCAACACCTGGCAGGACCAGCAGTGTTGGGTGAGAACCGTCCTGGCTGTGCTGTCACACGGTGCAGAGGTGGGGCTGGGCTCTCTGGAGCCAGCTTGCTGGAATGCCAAGAGGTCCGGGCAGAGTGCTGGAATGCCGAGCGATCGGATCGCTGGTAAATGACAGAGCCAGGGCTGCCGGACATGAGCCTGAGGTCCCCATAACACAGAAACGGCGAGACGAAGCCCCTGCCATGGTTTGCCTCTCTCAGGACTGCTGGGGAGGAAGAGCACAAGCCCTTCCTCTCCGCTGCTGCAGTCTGTGCTTCCTTTGTCTTGCGTGTCTTCCCGCGGACAGCCACTCTGCCTGGGCTCCTGCTGCTTTCCTGAGCATCCACCGTGTCCGAGCTGGCTTGGCTGCATGAAGCTGTTTTTTCTCAGGCTGCTCCGTGCTCCCCGCTGAGCCGGGGCTGTGTCCAGAGGTGTGTGGATGAGAGGACTGGCTCAGCTCCACTCCCTTCCCTCACACCTGCGACTGCCTGGGAATGCCTCGGGTGGAAGTTTGCTGCTCTCCTCCCGCCCCCTTCCGCTGAGCCGAGGAGTGGATCTGCATCCCCATGGGGTTGGGCTTCATGTGCTTGCCTGGCGAAGAACTCACGAGCCCTGACAGCAGTGCCTGTGATCTCAGCGCCCCAGCAGCACCTCTGAATCTTTGCCCGGGCAAGGAGTTTCTTTTCTGAGTGTGAACTGCAGTACAGATTTGCACCTGGAGCCCGCCGAGGCAGCGCGAGCTCGTTGTCCATGCTCTGTGCACACAAGAGGAATTGTCTGCCCGCTGATTTGTTGTACTCTGGGCATAATTTTTTGAGTTTCTTTATGGTAATGACTATGATGTGGCAATGCCATCTGTCCTCCTCAGAGTGCCGCTGCTACCGCCTGAACGGTTTCTCCCTGTTCAAGCGGCTGCCGATTCCTCTCTCGTCAGGTTCGCGGATGCTGGAGCAGAGCGTCGGGGAGTGGCTGGAGTCCATCGGCCTGCAGCAATACGAGAGCAAGCTGCTCCTGAATGGCTTTGATGATGTTCGCTTCCTGGTGAGTTCCCCCAGGGACCCCGGCCTCTGGGGGATGCCTTGGCCAAAGCTTCCCGCCTTGCCGATGCCCCGAGCGGGCACCGGGCAGAGTCGGGTTCTGCCGCCCGCCAGGATGGTGTTGGGGGGTGCAGGATGTTGGGCAGGAGGAATTAGATGAGGGTTATGTTGGGTTTTTGCATTTAATTCAGGTGTTATTGGTTTTCTCGCTAAAATTTTATTTCATCTGCCCGCTAAATCGTTACTGTCCAATTTACTCCGGAAATGGGAACTGAAATTCGCTGGTTTTTTGATGGAAGCCCTGAGCAGTCTGTGCTCTGGGCTGTGAAGGAGGCAGCAGACCTCTTGTTGGAACTGTACTTGCTCAGAGCATGCAGGCAGTATGTTAATGAGCTGTACCTAATTGCACTGACACTGTTGGCTCTGAAACCTAATGATGACGACACGGTAATGCTCAGGGTTGAGGGGTTTTAATAACCAGTGTCTAGAAACTTAAAGCAGCGTGGTTCAGCATCCCTGTTTGTGCTGGGGCTGTTTGGAGATGTCACAACAAATTTAAATGAAATAACCTTGTAGATCCTCTTGGGATCCCCTGTTGAGGGATCTGTGATCATTGTGGGGTTGGTGGCAGCTCTCAGCCAGCAGCTGCAGATAGAACACCTTTCCCTTGCCTGCCCAGGTGTGATGGACCCCAATAAGCTCAAAATTCCAGTAGCAAAGGTTCCTGTGTGTGTCCCTCTGTGTGGTGGTGTTGGGTACATGGTAGGATTTGCTGTCTTCATGGCTGGATGTTTTTCTCCCCTGTCCAGTGCTGGGTGGCTGCTCCCAGTGCAGCAGTTGGCTGCTGCTGGATTCAGGAGATGGGACACTCATTTGCTCATTCCTCTTAAATTTAAAAGGTCAAATAATTTCACAAAGATTTTGTGCAAACCCCAGCTGATTTCCATTTTGCTGCTTATCTCCTTTCCTAGGGAGTTGACCCTGGCACCCATGCCAGCCCTGGCTTTAAATCCATTTATCCCAGCCCTGAGAACTCCAAGCTAATACATTAGTACAGCAGGAAAGTTGAATTATTTAGAATCTTGCCCTCTGTGTTGTTCCTTGCCTTCAGCTTCTGGTACTGAGGGAGCAAAACCTCCAGATAGAGCACAAGTGAGGAACAGGTAGTTAATTTGGTTCTAGTGGTGTTTTTGATGTTTTTGGATGAATTATTAAAACTGCTGTGAACACTGAAGCTGGGCAGAGCAGGGGCTCAGGACACCAAGCTCTGAGTGTTGGGCTGCCCAGTCCTCTTCTCTGCACAACCATTGCTTTATTGGCTGTCCCTTCCAGTCTCTAACAGAGAATATTCCAAACTGAGAGTGTTAATTTCCTGAAATGAACAGTTTCTATGAAAGGATTAGTCCCTCTTAGGGCCTCACTGTGTTCAACATTTCAAGGTCCAAAGAATGCTGGGTAATGGCTTGCAATTCACCAGGTGGGTTATGAGGTTAATTAAGTTTTAGTAGCCTAAACTAGGAGATTGGAGTCTTTTGATATGAAAACACGTGTTTTCTGTGCAGGATTTTGCATTGCATTGCTCTCTGCTCCGAGAGCTGCAGGGTGTTCTGGTGTGCCAGGATGTTCCCTTTGCTCTGGGATCCCCAGGAGCTTTTTGGGGGCAAACCAGGAGCTTTGCAGGAGAAGGGTGTTCAGTGTGCAGAGATTGTGTAGCTACAGAGCAGGGCAGTGTCTTAAAAGAGCCCTTTAATTACTGAGGAAGATACTCAGCCTGCAGTAGATAACAACTCAGAGGAGGGTTTAAAACAGTCTGACAAGGCACCAGGGTGCCTGGTGCTGTTCTTCACGTGAGAACCAGGGTTTAAAGTTCCCTGTTTGCCCCCAGTGTGGGACAGGGTTATAAGAGACTCAGACTGGAGGTGCTGGGCTTGCTGGTACTCTGGTGGCCTGTACTGCAGCTGGGTTTGCTTTCAGGAATTTCTGATTCCCTGGATATTTTCAGCTGGCTCCTGTGTTAATCTATGCCCCATGTCACAAGAGCCTTTACCCCCAGGTAGGGAAATGATTCATGAGCACACTGTGTGTAAAGGGAGTTTGAAAAGTGCTCTGTAAATATATTTGGCTTCTTAATTAGATGTTAATATAGGAAGGCAGAAACATGTGTTGTTTCCAAAAATAATAATTCTGTTATTTTCAGAACTCCAGGAACTGGGGATTAGGGGATTAGCTGTGCTCCAGCCACGTGCTGGCTTCCTCACTGGACAGGCTGCAGCTGGAGTGGGCAGCAGGGAGATCATGAGGGTCCTGCTCCTCTTGGGGTCTGCTGACCAACAACTGAGAGGGACTCGGGGACCCCCAGCTCCTGCAGGTGACAGTGGGAGCCATGAGTGTCTCACAGGCTGTGCTGTGGAAGGGAAAGGTGCTCTGGAGCCTTCTCTCTGCTCCTGGGAACTCCAGCTCTGCATCTGGGACAAAGTTTGTCTTGATCAAGCACTGGCTTCACTCGGGGGTGGGTATTGCTGGCACAAGTCAGCAGGATTTTTGGGACATGGATGTGACGTGACATTGGAGCGCCTCGTCCGTCTCCGTGTTCCTGGGAAGGGACCAAAGTCTACCCAGATCTTGGATTGTGTAATCTTTTGGCTTGGTTGAGGGAAGAAAGGGGTGATAAAAGATGAGTTTAGGTAGCTTAGCTTTCCAAAACGCTGGAGCTCTCTTCCCATCTCTGCATATTGGGCCACATCTCTGTGTCTGCAGAAATTCTTCTATTCCCTTCAAGTTTCCTACAGTAGCCACACTGTCTTTATGGACAAGGTGGGGAAGAGGCTTTCCCTGTTATTCTGCCACTCTCAAGCACAAACCCCACTGTCCAAGACAGCAGCTTCTTTCCCTCACCCTCTGCATTGCCACCAAGTGACCTTCATGGCCAGCACCACTGCCACGGGGCAGTCAGACTGGACACTCAGCTGCTGCTTTTCATATGGAGCTGAAATTGGGCAGCAGCCTGTGCAGGCAGCTGGGATTAGGAACAGCTCAAGTGGAGATAGTGCTTCCAATCCTCCTCCTCTGCTCTGCAGCCCGCTGGGATTCCTTCATCAGGGGAAAGTTTATTTGTGCAGTGGATGAACACAACCACAGCGAAGCTGCTGGCAGTGGCTGTGCTGTCCTTGACTTAGCAAAAATACAGCTCTGCAAGTAGGATAAAATCCTCAGCAGCACTGCCTGCCAAATGTGAACAGCTCCAGTGAACCAGGAATGCCCACCCCACCACCCAGGAAGAGCAGCACTGCTGCCTCCCACGTGGAGGAAAGCGGCCCCGTAGCGTGCGCCGAGTTCCAGGAGCCTCATTGCCTCATCCCTCACCAGAGGAGGGGAATGAAAGGTCAGATCACAAAACTGCAGCAGTGAGTGAAAAGTGTCATCCAGAAAAGTGCACAATAAATGGACTTAATTGTCCTTGGCGGGCAATGAGCTGGGAGAGCAGGAAAAATGTCACAGGAATATGGACCAAGAGGGATTCTGCTGCTCGTGGAGCTTGGCCCCATCACGTCTGCTGTGCTCACCAGTGCATCTGCCACAGATGCCCCTTTTGGGAAGTCCAAACTGCATAGGAATTTGATTTTGGGCTGCCCAGTGCATTCTTGGTCCCTGCAGCAAGCAGAGATTAACCCAGGGAAACAGCAGGCTGGACTTTGCCCGTCTGGAGAGCGGAAGGACGTGGCCACTGTAATGAGAAGGAATTGCAATAACTGATGGCGGAATTCCTCCGCAGAAGTGGGAAGGAAATGCCATTACCTGTTCCCTCACAGGGTGTTTTGTGATCCCACAGATCCCATAAATGTATCTGAGATGGTTGTAAAAGCTTTCTCCTTCCCCTGGAGGGTGGGATCTTGCTGCTGCCTCACAGCTTCCCCTGGGCTGACATCTGAGAAGGTCAAATCCCACGTGCTCTGGCAGTTGTACCACTGTTCTGGAGTTGAACTTTTTATTCAGTTCAAAGATATTTAGATTCACAAATGAGCAGGTAAAAGAGAACATAAACCATTTTTTATGGCCTTTTTTTTATTGTTCCAGCTTGGATTCCCATGGAGTGTGTGGAAAGCAGCTAATGCTGATTCAATGAGACAGCGTCAGAAAGGGAAATCTGTTCTCTGTGTGTAGTGCCCTGGGCTCCTCTGGGGGACTTTATTTATTTTTTTATAATTGGGGAGAAGTGGTAGAAAAATGATGGTGGTGTAAGAATGGGGTGTCTGCAAATAATTTAGAGTACTGACATTAATGTAATTCAGTGCAATTCAGGACCATGTTAGACTAGCCTGCGGTGATGTTCACTAATGGAACAGCCTTTCCTTCCTCTTCTCCTCTCAGTGTGTGCAGGCAAAACCAGGATAAATGGGGAGTTGAGGCCTTGGCTCAGGTTGGCTCACCTTGTCTGGGGTGTGAGCCAAGCTCAACACCTCTCATGCCTTCCCAGGCTGAGGACAGCCCCGATCCACATCTGACAAAGCCAGGTCTCCTTTGCTCTTCAGATCCTGGGGTTTGGGTGAGGGCTGACATCTGCACAATCCTCATTCTCACCTGGTACCTGCCCTACTGGAGCACTGGCATCTCCTGTGTCCTCAGTCACTCAGCTCTGCCTGATCCAGTTCCGAATGGCCCAGCTGGGCACTCAGCTCCTGGTCTCCTGGGCAGCAGCCAGGCTTTGGACATGCTCTGGAAATGTGTCTGCCCCTGAGCTTTTTTCTATTTTCATATAGAACTTGTCATTTTATAGTAGCCATTCAGGGAAAACTGCACTGACACATTCCAGTAGCTGTTTGCACCCAGGAATGATCTGTGAGGGGCCACCAGAGACCCCTGATGGGGTTTTACTGCATCTGCTCTTGTTGAAACACAGCAAGAACGTGGCCTGACCACAGCTGGTGCAGGGATTTTCAAGCAGATTCAGGTGAGCTCTGTGTAGCTCATGCCTGGGCTGTCAGGCTGGAACTGGAGCAAGCTCTCCTCAGCTGGGCAAAAGCTCTGGGTGGCTGTTTCTGGATTTGGTCACTGCTGTCAGCCCCCAGGAACACGTGCCAGTGTCCCCAGACTGGCAGTGCAGCACTAAATGAGCCCCTAAGAGGGGAGTTGGACCCTGGGGGTCTCTGCCAAGCCCCTGAGTGGGAATCACTTCATTCCATTAAATGAATTTTGTTTGACATCTCCCCAGTGGGCTCTGGCTGGTCCTTGGGAGGTTCCCAAGGACTGTGCTTTATCCACCATGGTAGGGGTGTTTGGGTTGTCTTTGCAAGAGAATGCTGAGAGCAGAGGCATGCAGGGATCTGGGGTTGAAGGAAGTTTGAGGATCTTGGGAAATGGCAGAGCTGTGCCAAAGCTCCCTGGATAATAGGAATGGACTCCACGGGGAGCAGAGAGGTTGGAGTGGATTTTGAGGAGCAAAGTGGGTGGACCAGAACTGGCAATTTAGAGGATACTTATGTTTGATTCATTAGTAGCTCCAGGCCCCATAAACATTAAAAAAACCATTAAAGTTTCAGTTAATTTTTTTTTTCTCTCAATAAAATTGCCTGAACTTGACAACCATGACCGATTCTCTCTGTTGCCATTGTCACGCTGCCAGTCTGCATGGGGAAGAAAATTAAAAATGAAGTGGCTGTGTGCTAATCTCAGATTTATTGTAGGGTTTTGTGTATGAGCCCCTTTCCCCATTGATGCTCTGTGAAGAGCTGGGGCTTCCTCATCGTGGCCAAACAGATCCTTTCCCCTGCTTTCCACTCAAGTACCACAGACTGCAGATGCTTTTAAGGGAAGGCACCAAACTCCACAGATCACAAACACAGATTTGTATGATCAAATGGGGTCCCCCTGCTCTGGGTGTGCCCAGCTGTGAGCTGGACACATCTTCATCTCTGCCACAAGCAGAGCAGCAGCAGTGACGGCAGAATCTTCAACAAGATGCAAATTGTCTCGGATGCACTGAGGGGAAAAAGAAAAAGTGCACACAAAGCTCTTTGTATGCACAGAGAGCTTTCATCTGTCTCTCTGCTTGGGGTGTCTGCAGGAGCCTTTGGAGACTGGGAACGCTGTGTTTGGGTTTTGCATCTGTTGCTTTCTGGAGCAGACCCATCCTGGTGCCATCCTGCCCGTGCAGGGTGTGCCATGGCATCGCTGCCCTCGGGGTCCCTGCAGGGAGCCCTCACTGCCCCAGGCCCTTCCTTAGCTGGAGCCTGGAACGGGAGCATGGACGGATGCCAGGCTCTGGGGAAGAAGCAGCATCTGAAAATTGGGTAGTTAAGTGCCTGCAGAGTGTCCTGCTGGAGGAAGAATCTGGCAGGTTTCAGCAGTGCTGCCTTTGGCTCAGTCACTTTGGGGTCACCTCGGTAGCAGGAGGGGACGCTGCCTTCTGCCAGGTAACCTCTGACTGTTTTTTCTTCCTTTAATGAAAAACCTGAGCCTCACAGGCTGTTTAACTACAGTGCAGGCAGTGAGGTGTGACCAAAGCCAAGCCTTTTTCTAAGAACTCGTGTCTCTGCAGGCAGGTCAGCTGCACCAGCATCCCACAGGGCTCCCAGTGGGGACAGGGGTCACTGGCAGATCCCTGCCCTCCCTCGGGGCAGGGTGGAGGGCAGAGACAGGGCTCAGGAGTTCCCTGAGGGGTGGGTACTGGGAGGGGGCTCAGTTTGGCTGGGAGGAAGCTGAAGACTGTGTTTGGGGATGAAAGGCCTTCTCACTGCCTGGCAGCCAGTCTGTGCCAGCTGGGAGCCAGAGTGGGACTCAGCCTACCCAGCTCCAGGTGTCAGACTGGGCTGATGCTTCAGCTCTTTGAGCAGCCAGAGTTGCTCTGCCCCAGGTGATGCATTTCACCTTCCCTGGCTGAGCCCAGGTGGGGGCTGGTTCCTGACAGAGCACATGGTGAGATGTTGGGGTGAAGGAGCTGTTGGGTGTCCCTCACTGCCCCAAAGTGTGGGTGACAGTGAGAGCTCTGGCCCAGGCCAGCCCTGAGCCTCCCTGGCTCTGCTCAGCCCCGCAGAGCTGGGGCAGCCAGGAAGAACATGCAAGGTAAAAGCACTTGTCACAAGGAATGAAATCGGAAACACATCTTGGGAAAGTCTTTTTGATTGTAATTGGCAAGTCTGAGGCTGCTGCTGGAGGCTCCTGGAGGACTGGGCTGATGGCAGAGCACATCCTCAGAGGACCTGGGGAGGGGCTGGTGGGAGCTGGGGCTGCCCTGTGCCATCAGAGGGGCACTGGGAGGTGGCATCTGCTGCCCTGTGGCCAGCACCGAAGGGAACCTTTGGGTCAAACCAAAAAGCAGCAGTGGCCCCTGCAGAGCAGCTCTGCTCCTTGGCTCTTGCCTGAGGGCATGTTGAGTGCAGAGAGGTTTAAAGTCTGGCTCCTCTGTGTGGCTGGCAAAGGTTAAAAGGTCTCTGGTGTCTTTGTATTTAATTCTCTCTTTTAGTGGCAGATTATTGTTTTGCATGGGAGTTGAAATCCAGATGGGTTTGAAGGACATTTCTCCTGCACCAGGGGCTGGAATGATTTGTTCAGAGCTGCTATGCTTTGTCTATCCTTGTTAAGTACCCAGAGAATACGGACTGCCACCGAGGGAATTTAATGTGACACATAAAAATAAGGAGTGCAGGAGAAAGCTGTAGGCTTCACAGTGTTTAACTACCTTCTATCCTTGCTACAGAGCAAGCAATTTTCTTTGAGTTTGAGATGCCAAAGGTGGGAGAACACCTACTGCCCTGCCTTGGGGCTGGCACTGGTGCCCTGTGGGAGAGCAAGAGCCACCAGCTCTGTGCTGCTCGTGTGGGATCATGGCCATGCCAAAGGGGATTAGCACCAAAAAGGGCTCAACACTAGAAAGTGAGCATGAGTGAAAGTGTAAATAGGATCAGCAAGCTTGTTTAGTTTTTATACGTGAAAATTACTCATTGCCATTGTCACAGCTCATTTGGCTGCTGACTGTTCCTGCTGTCCGGGTGGCACCAAGGGAAGGGCTGGCTGTGAGCTCTGCCCCTGCCAGCATCTTCCCTGCACTACCCCAACTTCAGCCCTGGCTCTCTGCAGGGGGATGGAGCCACAGAGTACCAAGATGGGCAGGTCAAGGGAGCAGAGCAGGCCCAAGCGTTGGGAACTGCAGGTGTGCCATGCTGTGGGCACTTCAGTCCCTCCCTCTTCCTCCCCCTCACAGGGCAGTAATACTTTGCTTTCCAAACCTGTGAGAGAAATCCCATCACTTGCTCTGGCCCTCTTTGTCCATTTCAAAAAGCCCTTTCCAAGCCATCTCTCTCTGGGAGATGAATTCCTCGCACACATACTGCTCCCTGCCAGGTGAGGTGTCTGTCAGGGGAGTTAATCCCCATTAATCCCTTCCCTCCTCCCCTGAGCTGAGCACACAATCCCCTGCTGTTACAGGAATGCACATTAAATGTGGCTCTTTGGCTTAAAATTCATGAACAAGAAAGGGGAGGGGATGTTTCCATCTGGTGGGATGCTGCTGCCCACCAGCCAGAGGTCACTGCCCTGGTAGCAGCAGCTCTTGTGTTAGTCACTGGGAGTTTGTTCCCAGTCCAAGAGAGTTGCAGCTTGTGCACCAAATGGGCAGCCTGGAGCTTTCAGCAGCAACCTGCCTCTTCTTACTCACTGATTTTGTTCATTTGAGGGGTGCACAGAACAGTTTGTGTGATGTGGTTCCATCAGGTGAGCCCCTGGTGTCCCTTGGCGTTGCTCACAGGCTCTGGGGTGCAGGGCAGATGGGTCTGGCCATGGTCTGGTGTGCACAGGGGCTCTGGGGCAGTGGCAGAAGCTCTTCCCAGCACAATGGCCTTGACTGGCACAGTCTGTGAACTGGCCTTTGAGGGAAAACACGGAATGAACCCCTCCACATTGGCTGCAGAGCCATTTAGCCCAGACTTCTCTGTTGTTTAAACAACTCTCAGACAAATAAATGCCTTTGTGCCGTGGCTGTCAGCTCAGGCTCTGCTCTCCAGGAATGAACTGTGTGGGATCTGACCTGCCAAGGGAGGGGGAGGCAGAGTAGCCCCATCAGGGGGTGTTGAGGGCTCTGCCTCCTGCCACCCACTGCTCATTTGCTGTTTGCTAAATGACTAGTCTGGGCTGCAGGGCAGAGAGACCTCTGGGCATCTCTTATCTCTGGTGTTAATTCCGTGTTTCCCTGAACACTCCTCTGTGGCCGAGGGAAGGGCAGCTCCTGGGTGGAGAGCCATGTGCCATCCTGCTCTGCTGTCACCACACCTGCCATGGAAGTGCAGTGATGAGCAGAGCAGCTGCTGGCATGGCCGGGAGCAAGGACACGCTCGGGAGGAGGCTGCTCTGGGGCAGCTCACTGCATTTAAAGCAGGTAGCACTCAGCAAAGCACACGTGCTGAAATCCCACAAAAGCGTGGATGGAAAGGGGCAGGAAACTCTTGTTGCCCTTTGTGGAGGGTGCCTGGCAATCTCACCTGCCCTCACCTTCCCTGCGGCCGGCCTTAATTGGGTTTCTCTTATAAAACCAAAATGTGGAGCAGTGAAGCGCTGTCGGCACACACCTGCTGGGACTCTGGGGAGCAGAGGGAGGCAGGGCCAGGGAGGGGGTCTGGGCTGGGGCTGGAGCCTTCAGTCACACAGCAGCATGGCTCTGCCAGGTGTGGGAGACGTGTCCTGCTGAGCTCTGCCCAGGTAGGAGGGCAGGGAAGCAGGTTGTGACAGAGGCTTTTAAAGGGGGGTGGAGTCTTGTGCTTCTGCACTGCAGGGGGAAGGGGGCAGAAAATGGGTTTTAATGGCACAGTGTGGGGAGGTTGAGCAGATCCCAGAGCCCCTGCTCGGCCATGGAGGGGGCTGGGGTTTGCCTGGGTGCTGTTACAGGATGTTTAAAGCTTCTGTGTGTCGAATCCCATGCCCCGGGGCTAAGGGCTGGAAGTGTCTCCCAGAGCAGGGAGGGGAGGGCAGTGCTCCGTGTGCTGTGTGCTCGTGTCAGCCCTCTGTGTGCCCAAGGTCGGTACGTGGGGCAGAGCTCCCAGCCTTGGAAGCCTTCCTTATCCTTATCCTCCTCCAGCTCCTCTTGCTGCCAGGACGTGCTGGAGGTCAAGTCAGGAAGGTGCCCTAACTGTGTGATATCCATTCACACACCTGTGTGGCTCCTGTTGTCCCCTGCTCCCATGTCACTCCCTGCTGTCCCCACAGGGCTGTAATGTCATGGAGGACCAGGACCTTCGGGATATCGGGATCGGGGACCCGCAGCACCGCCGGAAGCTGCTCCAGGCTGCTCGTTCCCTCCCCAAGGTCAGCACACGAGGATGGGCACTGCCAGGCATGGCTGGGAGCACAGGGGACACAACAGCCAGACCCTGCATCTCCAGGGCGGTGGGAAGGGTCTGGGGAATAGCAGGGAGGAGGAGGAGTATACTGCTCTTCCAGGCTGTGTGGATGGTGGTAGCTCCATCTGGGACTGTTCTCCTGCCAGTCTTGATCCCAAGCACATTCTTTGTTTGTACAGTGCTTTTGTTACTGGCTAGTGGAGATAGTGATGGCCTGTAAACTGAATTTCATTGACCCCATATCCCTTGGGATCCCAGCTCCTGCAGCTTTTAACACCTTTCTTGTGCTTTCACAGTTGAAACCCCTGGGCTGTGATGGGAATAGCCAGCCATCAGTTCCTGCATGGCTCGACTCCTTGGGGCTGCAGGATTACATCCAGTCCTTCCTCTCGAGTGGCTACAGCTCTATCGACACTGTGAAAAACCTCTGGGAGCTTGAGATAGTGAACGTGAGTGTCACCCCTCTCCTGCCAGGGCAACGAGGTCCTGCCCTGTTCCTTGGGGATGGCACTTGCTACAAGTCTCTCAGAGTAGCTCTGTGCCCGCGGTGACCCTGATTTCTCCCTGCAGGTGCTGAAAGTGAACCTGCTGGGCCATCGGAAGCGGATCATCGCCTCGCTGGCAGACAGACCCTACGAGGAGCCACCAGCCAAGCCACCACGGTTCTCACAGCTGAGAGTGAGTCCCTGCTCGTGGCTCCCTGCCTGACTTGTGTGTCAGTGCTGGGAGAAATCTTGCCATGGCCAGTGGTGTCCATACAGCTGCTCACTTCATCCTCTCCAGCCACCCAGGGGCAGCCTTGTGCCCCTTGTGCAGGGGCAACCTTGCACTGAGTGGGGCAAGGTAATTCCAGCCCTTGCAGTTCAGCCCCAGGATGCTGACCCCATGGGAAAGGTCAGGCTGCCCCTTGGAATCAGGTGCCTGCTCTGAAGGGGTGCAGGGTGCCACTCCCACCTCTGCCCTGCACTGAAGGGAGCTCTGAGCCCACTTTCTTGCCCTTGTTTCCTGGTCAAAGATGTGGGAGCTTTCAGCAGGCAGGAGTGACCCAGCCCAGCTGGAGAGGGGCTGCAGCTGGGACTTGGTGTTTGATTGCACCCTTGGGATCCAGAGCCCTCTCCCTGGCCTGGCTGGGCTGAGAGCTCCTGCTCTTGCTGCCAAATAACACTCGACAGGATGTGTGGATGTTGATTTTTGCTGCAGGAGTGGCAGCATTTGGATGTCAGGCCCTTGTTACGGGGCTTGGCTGGGAGGAAAGCATCACACTCCCCGTTCTTCCTGAAAATTGGCTTTTGAGAGCTGTGTTTGGCAGAAGCTGCTGGGCTCAGAGCGACCCTGAGCTCAGGAATGGGGTAGCGTGTCGTGCTGCCTCCTCCCAGAGGTTGCTAATCAGCTTCCTGGAGCAGGAATTGGAGTGATTAGAGTTTACCCAACCTAAACATCTGGTCCTTGCCCTGCTGCAGAGCTCTGCCCTCTTGGATTCCCAAGCCTTTCCAACCCAAACAGCCTCGGCTGAAGCGAGCTGGGCTGCTATGTTTGCAGACACGGGATTTAGGAGCTGGGTTCAAGTGAGAGAACAGAGAGAGCTCACACTGGTGCTGCACTGGGAGGGTGCCCAGTACAGACCCACTGCCCAATGCCCTGTGCCAGGCAGCAGGAGCCCAGGAGGGACCAGCAGCCAAGGAAGGCTCTGCACTGTGAGCTGGGCGAGACTGAAGGCAGCAGCGGGGCTGAGGCAGGGAGAGGCTGCTCCGGTGCGGCTCAGCTGATTGAGATGCTGCCCGGGGAGGCTGCCTGGGAGAATGGGCCATTTGCAGCATTTCCTGGCGCTGCAGCTGGTGAGCTCCAGCGCTGGCTGCGGCGCGGGGGGCGGGTGGACGTCAATGGCAAATCAAGCGAGTGCTTTGAATGGGACTAATGCGGCCGCAGCTGTGCCGAGCCTCTGGCCGTGCCTGCGGGCCCTGGGCGCGCTCTGGCGGCGGCTCCCGGCGCTCCTCTGCTGGGGTGGCTGATCATCATCGCCCTCGGGTGCTTAGCTTAGTGCTTTAAGGGAGCCCACCCCTCTGGAATCACCTTGCCCCCAGCCCAGCGTGTCCCCTGCCCTCCTGGGGTGAGCTCTGAGAGGCAGAGGCATGCTGGACACAAAGGGCTGAGTACATGGCTGAAACCATCCTGGAGCAAATCAGGTGTCTCATGCAGAAGGTAAAGGGGGGGATTGGCACTGAGGCAGGAGCCCCCAGAGCAGGAGCTGACGCCTTAATCCACTCAATGCACCCTGTGTTGGGCAGTGTAGAGGGAGTGATGGGGGGCACAGCACAGCCCAAGCTGACTGGGACCCTTTGTGGTATTTGCTCCTTCCAGTGCCAGGATTTGATGTCCCAGACATCGTCTCCCCTGAGCCAGAACGACTCCTGCACAGGCAGATCTGCTGATCTCCTGCTGCCTTCCGGGGACACTGCCAAGAGGCAGCACGATCGTGGCGCTGAGGTTGCTCCCTACTCCAGAGCTGAGCGCTACAAAGCACAGGTTAGTGGGTGTTTTTGTGTGTCCTGGGGGCCCTCTGCACAGGCTCCCCCATCTCTGGAGCCAGGGAGAAGGGAGGATGCTGCAGGGAGGGAGCTGATCAGGCTCAGCTTCCCTCAGACATTAGAGTCAGCAGCTCCTTTATGCCTCAGTTTCACCTCAAAAATCCATGGCTCACACTTCCATCAGCACTGGCACCTTAACCCCATGTGCTGCCTCCACCCAGCTCCTGGGGGATTTGGCCATTGCCAACCTCAATCCCCTTAGCTCAAAGAGCCCCCCTGAGAGCTGTTCCAGCCCACTGTGGCTTCACATCTGTGCTTGTTCCATGCAGGAGGACCGTCGGGAGTCCAGGCTCACCCTGCGCCCCCCCAGCCTGGCAGCCCCCTATGCCCCTGTTCAAAACTGGCAGCACCAGCCTGAGAAGCTCATCTTCGAGTCCTGCGGGTACGAGGCCAACGTAAGTGGCTTTTGGTTTGTGGGGGTGGTGAGGATGAGGAGCTCTGGGCTCTCAGGGCAGTGTCATTGCCTTGGGATTGGCAGGATTTAACATCTCTCCCTCCTTCACACAGTACTTGGGCTCCATGTTGATCAAAGACCTCCGAGGGACAGAGTCTACCCAGGACGCCTGTGCCAAGATGAGGGTACGGAGACCCTGGGGCCGGGGGCTTCACTTGCAGCCTGTGGGGGATGATGTGGGTTGGGGAGGGGGGACCTCAGTAGCTCCCCAAACCCTGTCCACCAAACAGGCAGTGCCTCTGTCTCTGGTGAACTGCCCCTTCCCAGCATTGTTCCCAGTACCCAGAGGGTCTGGGAGAGTGTGTGTTTTCACTGGGGAAGTGGTGGCTAGGTTCTCTTCAGGTCCTTGTCTCTTCCCCTCTGCTTCTACCAGGAGCTGACTTTCCTCCTCCTGGTCCCAGATCCCCAAAACTTCCTGTACAGGCCTGGAGGTCTCTGGGGTGGGGGTAAAGAGGGAGCATCCATTCACAGTTGGTCACTTGAATATTCTCATTTCTGAAGAAATCCACGGAGCACATGAAGAAGATCCCAACCATAATCCTGTCCATCACATACAAAGGGGTGAAGTTCATCGATGCCTCCAACAAGGTGAGCTGCAGATGCCTCAGAGTCAGTGTCTGGAGGGACACAGCCTGCAATCCCACCTGCCTGGGGGCTGCAGGTCACTTTTTGTGGCTCCAGAAGCCACAACTAGTCCTGGGGAGCTTCTGGGGCTGGGGGAGAATACCAAGGTGGTGATGATCACCTGAGTGCCAAAGGCTTGGCAGACTGGCTGCTTGTGGATCATGTTGCCATTTATTCCTGCCATGGGAGGGAGCTGGGACTGGTCTGGCTGGGAGACCCCCCACACCCCTTCCCTGTCCCCAGGACACCCTCCACAGCCACTGTCTGCCGGGTGTATTTGCCATCCTCAGAAGGGTGACAGGTGCTTGTGGTTGACCCCGGCAGAATGTCATTGCTGAGCACGAGATCCGGAACATCTCCTGTGCTGCCCAGGACCCTGAGGATCTCTGCACATTTGCCTACATCACCAAGGACCTGCAGACCAGCCATCACTACTGCCATGTCTTCAGCACTGTGGATGTGGTGAGTGCATTGTTATGTCACATCTCCTGGTCCTTCACAGCCCATTTGTTTCATCCCTCAGCTTTACTGGCTAGTCACAGACTGCTCCTTCCCAGGGTTCTTTCACCCATTTTTACCATAAAGTAGTCTTGATTCCAAATGCCTGTCCTTTGGACCTCTGTGGACAAAAAAAATATTTGTCTGGTTTCATTACTGCCATCTCCAGTGCTGAATAAAGCAGGGCAGGAACTTTCCCTCCTGGGGAATGTGCCGTGCACAAACCCCTAACATGCTCTCAATTATGTTGAGCATAATGGGCTGATTTAACAACTTAGAGAAGGTAGAAGTGTGATTTGCTTTTATACTTGGGCAGAATCAAAATTGCACAAGACTTTTGGGCTATTTTTCTTTATGCTGCTGAACTGCAGTGCTGGTGGGGCTTTACAGATGGGTAGGAGGTCCTGGGGCAGGCAGCATGGTCCCAGCTCCCCCACATCTGGAGCTCAGTGGCTTTGCCAGGGACACAGCAGGATGTGACCTGCTGATGGGAAGGTCTGTCACCCCATAGCAGCTTCTGAGCACAAGGGGGACTGTGTACAGGGTGATCTGACAGCGTTGTGTTCTCTGTGTTCTCTCCAAGAACCTGACGTACGAGATCATCCTCACGTTGGGCCAGGCATTCGAGGTCGCATACCAGCTCGCCCTGCAAGCCCAGAGAGCAAAGCCTCTGGGTGCTGGAGCAGGAGAAATGATTGAAACAAAATCTTCCAAACCGGTGCCTAAACCACGAGCAGGCATGAGGAAATCCGCGGTACGTGGGTGCGGGCAGGAGCGACCTGCTGGGCTGAGCTGGGGGTTCTTGTGGGCACCACCCCTACACCTCCCCTGGGTGGTGGGGGGAGCCCAGCTGTGGTCCAGGTGCCTGTCCTGCTGCTGGCACTGCAGGTCTGTGTCTGTGTCAGTTCTGCTGTGGGGCTGGGGCTTCTCCTGGTAGCAGAAGTGCAGGCAGAGGTGAAAATAGCTCAGGTGGGATGGGGGTTTAGTGCCCTGCTGGGTCCAGCACAAGCTTCCATGTGCAAACCCTGCAGAGCTGTAGTATGGGATTCCCCATAGCCAAAACCAGCCAAGTCTGGAGCTGCTGAGGAGCAGGGACTGCTGCACAAGCCACTGCCTTCCTTTAATGTCTCCTTTTGTCTGTGTTCTGCTTGCTCCCCCCGCTCAGGTGCCGCTCCCTCCCGACACCCGCTGTTGTTACTGTCACACCTGTACAACTCACCGCCCCTCCTACCTGCCGCTGCAGTCTGTTAGTCCTGGAGCGAAGGTCTTTACCCCTCTTCCTGCCATCCTCCATTCCAAACTGACCCGGGCTGCCTCCCCACTTCCTGTATCTCCTGCTGTGCCCCTGTGTCCTGCCTCACTGTTGTTCATCCCCATGCTCATTCTGGCCCACGCCAGGGGTTCGGATGAACCCCGGGGATCTACTGCTCCCACCCGCCCCTGCTGATGCAGTGTGGCAGCTCTCAGCTAACCCCGCTGCTCCTGCTGGGGTGGTTACTTCCCTGTGGCACCCTGATTTAGCAGGACAAGAGGAAAGAGCCGTGCTTGGTCAGGAGGGTGAATCACGTGGGAGCTCACCTGCCAGGAGCTGTCTCCCTCTGTCCCATTTCTGTAGCGCTCCGTTTTTCATGCTTGTTTGAGATGAGCAAAGCTGTCGCTGATGGTGACAGGGACTCACAGCCTAATGCAGGGAGTCATCTTGGGGTGCTGGGTTGAGACTGACGTGGCCAGACACGTTTTAGCTGTGAAGGACTCAAAAGCTCCCCAGCAAGAGCAGCTTCCTTGCACACGTGCACATTTTTGGGATGGGCAGTAGACAGGCAGGCGCTCCATGCTTTGAGTCCCCGCTCGTTCTGTTCCAGAAGCACAGGTGTCCTAAGATGCCCTTTCTCTCCTTATTTTCTAGCTGGATCCCCCTGAAGTGGACCAAGACTCCCAGTCTCATGCCAGTGTCTCCTGGGTCGTGGACCCCAAGCAGGACTCCAAGCGGACCCTCAGCACTAAGTATGAGACCACTATCTTCTAAAGCAAACGCCCGTGTCCGCCCCGTCTAACCGTGCCTTTGCGATCTGATCTGTCTGCTCTTCTAAACTCCCTCTTCCTCCAGCTGCTCGCCCTGAGCCCGCCTAGGCACCGCATCCAAGGCAGCAGCACTTAGGAGACTGTAGACTTAAACGGCTTTTGTACCTGCTGAACACTGTGAATCTCCTTACTCGGAAACAAGGGTAACACGCTGTAGCTGCCTGCCAGGCGGGAGGAGCAGAGGGCAGGCTGGCAGTCGGAGATGTGGATCCAGGAAAGCCGCCCACCGTTTTCACGTCTTCCCCCCTCGCTCTGGCACTGTGAATCCCTGGGGCAATGTGATACTCCCCAGGTCTTGTTTTTTCTATCTCACCTTGTCTTTGGACTGATGGAGACCTCTTGTCTCTACGGTGCACACACTTTCTCCTCCTAGATCCTCCTCTTCCCGACTGAGCCGCGGCTGTGTACTGTTCAGTGAACTCACCTCTCCTTCCTGCCAGTCGAACCGACACTAACCACTGTGATGCTCTCTGCAAATAACACACGGGCACTTCCATTTCCTCACGGCCACCTTTGCCCACAGTCTCCTTCCACAAAGCTCAGTGCAGAACTTGCTCTGGGTGGAGGGGGAGCATTGGTTTGGGCTGGGTGTGATCGTTCCCACTGTGAGCTCTGTCCCCTTGGACAGGACGGGGGGGTTTGGTTGCATGCATTTCACTCCTTTGTAGGTTTTTCTTTCCCTCATAGTCCTTGTGTTTACACTCACCAGACTTCTCCTGAAAGCTGGGTGTAGTTCTCACGTGGCAGCCTGTGGTTAAGCTTCCAAAGGCACATGTTGTTGTTAGCACCAGGCTGGGGAGGGGAGGTGTCAGCTGGGCACCACAAGCAGCATCAGCAGGGAGAGGTCAGGGAGCAGCCCTAGGTTATTTGCCCCTGGTGTTAGGGCCCAGTAGCATCTTGTCTGAGTTTTGCTGTGCTTTGGAGATGCTGCCTCAGATCTTCCATTTCCCCTCACCTGCAGTGAAATCTGATGTTTCAAAGTCCTTACTTAGCTCTTTCTCAGGAATGAGTTTGATCTCCCAGGTCATTTGTGACTTAATGGCAAACTGACCTCATACTGAGGGCTCAGCCAGTGGGAACCCAGGGAGAGGACTAAAAGTAAAAGTTGTCTTAAAGCAAAAACAACTAAGGAAAGCTCAGTCTAGTACATACATTTCATATGCCACAGAGTCCCTGACACAGAGTCAGCACTGCCCAGGGCCTGCAGTGCCACCCTGCCAGCCCAGGCCTTGTGGACAGCAGAACATTGCTGTGCCTGAGGTGCTCCGGGAGGTTGGGTTTGGGTTCCATCAGCACTTTTCCAAGCTCTAAGAGTGCCCTGAAGGTTTCTGTGTCCCTCTAAGAGAAACTCACTCCCTGGTGTGGGTGGCAGAGCAGTTTCTATGTGTAGTGTTCACCACGCAGCTGCCACACGTCCCCCCCATTGTCAGAGGCTCTGAGCTCTTCACCTCCCCCTGCTCTCAGCTGGGAAGGGCAGGTCCCTCCACGCCCCCTAAATCCAGGTCAGGAGAGCATGTGCCTTTCTTAGGGTGACCAAACCCAGCAGGGATCACAGGCAGCCCTTCCCAAACCACGCCACTGCCGCTCTGTGTCCATAGTCCTGGCGGTTTTTGTGTCCCATCTCCGGGCCCTTCGCCTGGCCTTTCCCAGCACGTGTTTTTGTGTGACTCGGAAATTCATTCCATTATCTTCCTTTCTGTTTGCCTCTGCGAAGCTGAGCTCCGGGCAGCCGTCTCCTACCACGGGATGTAGTAGCGGGGCAGAGACCTGGGACGCAGTGGCCTCCTGACATGAAGATCATCTCCCTCTGGCACAGGTGGCTGCCTCAGAGTGGGTGCATGGCTGCTCGGTGAGGGCTGCCAGAGCACAGGGGGGAAGGGACCCAGCCTCCGCCGAGGAAAGCTGCTCATCTCCATTCCTAGCAAAGGAAAACTCGAGACTCGGAGGCCAAGAGCGATGTCGCCTTTCCTAGTTTGAGACAAAACGTCTTTTGACCCGTTTCTTTTTTAACCAAGTGACACAGAGCAAATCTGGTTCATGGTTTCAATGTAGCGCTGCAGCTTTTTGGTGAGGGAAAAAAAAAAACCAACAGATTTTTATTTGCTGAGAATCCCGCAGTCCGGCGAGGAGCACGATAGAAAGTCTTGGCAGGGACGTGGTGTGCACATTTCTGATGGTACTTACTCTGCTTCAGCTCTGGGTGAACGGGAGAGAATGCCAAATTCCTGGAGATCTCTTCCTCCTGTGTGAGAACCTGGTAGGGTAAGTCTGCATCCTGTTCTCCAAGCCACTCCACGCTTTTGTAGCAAATGGAAGTAAGTTGAGGAAAAGAATCTGCGAAGGATCTTTCACCCCAGAGCAGCTGTGGCCAATATCCCCGATGGTACAAAGCTTCCTTATCCCCCGAACTGTCGTGTTGCAATACTTGACATTTCTATGGCAAGGACCCCGTTTCTTCCCGTTTCCGCACTGAATTCCTGGGGACGACTCCCTGCTCCAGCCTCTGTGCACCTGTCTTGTTTTTAAATGCAGTTATGCCCTGAAGGGTTGGGGGTTTTTTAAGTATATTCAATTGTGATTTAGCACTTTTTTGATACTAGCTCATTATTTAATTAGTGCAACCATTTCAGAAGATGAACAAATAAGGAGTTAAATTTTGGGCATTACACTGAAACAGTCCATCCCCAAGGACAAACCACATCAGCCTGAGGGTGGCTTGGCCCCGTCCGAGTCCAGTGTCCCCAAAGACACCACCTCAAAGGTGTTGTGGGCTTGCTTTTATTCTGAATTACAGAGCGTTTCACAGTGGTTTGGGCTGTGACTGACGTGTTTTCAGACTGTTCCCCTCTGGGGAGAATGTTAAAATGGTTGTGATTTGAATTCTTGAGATGCAGAATGCAGCGCAGTGCGTCTGTCGTGATCTTGTCAGGCCCTGTCAGGGCTGTGGGACCTGCTGCTGCACGGGAACGCTGTGCCCAGTAATTCCTGTTTAACTCCACTTGCTGCTGTATTGTCAGGATTTCCTTTAGTCTCTCTCACCAGTGAGGCTGGGAGGGAAGTGAACCATAATCCCAAGGGCACAGACCTGTAAAGGATTGGGAAGGGGGAGTGGAGATTTTCAGTTAAGTCAATGAATTTAGGAAACCTAACATTCCTTGTTATGCACATGTTGCAATTCATACTGGTGTAAGTGTAAATATTTGGTGTGTTGGCAACAAGTCTTTGGTGAAATTGCAAATTGAACCTCTGCTTGGGAGGAGGGACACCTTTCCTTTCTGACACGTGAGCTTTTTTGGAGGTTGGCTTGGAGGTAACGTGGTGATGAAGACTTCAATCTTCAGGCACTGGGCTCGGTGACCCTGGTGGTCCATTCCAGCCCCACGTGTAAACCTGTGGTTGTCTTTAGTGATCCATTCTTTAGCCAGATACTCCCTTTCTCACCTTTCTCACAGACAGAGCAGTTGTTTTAGCAGTTCAGTGAGGTGGGGTCTCCCGAGGGACTCAGTGCTGGAGACTGACCCTGGGCTGTGCCAGTCGTTGGCTCCTGGCCACCCTCACCCACCCACTGTGCAGTATTCGGGCTCTTCCTCCCTGCAGGGTTTTGTGCTATCTGGAGGAAATTGCCCCAAATTTCTGGTGCTGAACATGACATTGCATCCAACTGCATCTGCTGTATTACCTGCCCAGGAGGAGTCGGGGCTCCTCTGTTCCTCTCTTTAAAGATAGATTGTGTTTCACAGACTTTGGTTTGTGGGCTGAGCCCTCACTCACAGCTGGCAGAGTTGCCAAGTTTTGTCTTTCTTTTTATAGGAGGGGATGATTTTTTTTTCAAATTGAAGATGCTTTATCCTTTTTTTATTTTGTGTTTACAAAGAAAAAAAAAAACAGCGCTAACTTTAGCTGCTCAACTGACTTTAAACTTGCTTTGGGATTGTTCTTTTTAGAAGAAATTATGCAACTTTTTTGGGGTACACGCCTGCCCCCCCTCCCAGGGAGAAGATGCAGCACCTTCCAGGCTGTACCTGTAGTGAAGTCTGTACCTTCAGGAGGCTGCTGAGACACAGAGCAGATGCCAAAAAGCCCCAAACACGTCCCGCTCTGTGTGCAGCTGAGGGGGAGCCAGTGCTTTCATGCTCCTTCCACCCACCTCAGAAGTTTCCAGCAGCAGCAGCAGCATTTCCCTGGCTCTGCTCAGATCCTGTTTTGGAGCTGGCACAGCGCTCACAACGCTGCCGTGTTGCAAAGGTCTCCCTTTTAGATCTTCCATTGGTATTACCTTAAATTTTTTTCTCCCAAAAGAAAAGTACCTGTGCTGTTCTCGCTAAGTCAACCCAGCTCAGACATTTTTCTTACCCACAGAAGAATAACCTGGGATTCCCTGACAGGGCAGAGACATTCGAGTTCAGTTTGCAATGTGGACATTTTTGCTAATTGTGATGTATGGCAGTGGGGCTGATTTGTAATACAAATGTTATTTAATCTGTCTGTATTTTGATACTTGAATTTCCTTTTATTTCCTGTATATACAATTGTTAATCTGTTCAAATTTGTCTGAATTTTAAACATCTTGTGGTACCAAACATAACCAATCTGTGCAACAACATAGACTGACCTCACTACAACAAGGCGAGATTGTAAATATTCCTGGGCTTCCAGCAGTCGTTTTGTTGTTTTCATAATTGTACAACTTAGAACAGACTGAATTAATAAACAACCTTAGACACACGTGTGTGCTCTTGTGTGTGGCCCCAGTGTTGTGCCCAAGTCCTGCTGGGGGTCTGTGTCAAAGCAGGGCAGTTCTCATCCTGCAGGCACTGGCTGGGGGGGTTTGGGAGCTTTGGTTGAAGCTGCTTTTTCTGCAGTCAGTCATAATGACCCAAACATTGAATAATGTTATTTTGAGTCTAATTTATGCGTAAAATCACATCCAAATGTTCCATTAAAGACAGCACGAGGGTCTGCAGTCATTGTGGGTGTATTCTACACGTGATGGAGGGTTAGAAAAGCTCATTTTTACCCCCACTAAAGTACATCTGCAAGGACTGTGTCCCTGGGGGCTGTCATGTACTGGGGATAGCCACTGAAATCCTTTTTTGCAGCACAGCAGCGAGTGGTTCCTGTGACACCAGTACCTATTTGGGCAGCCATGGTTCAGAACATTTACCCTGCAAAGACCTGGGGCTTGCCAGGAACTAGGACATTTGAGTATGTAAAATTAGAGCAAGAAATCCAGACATTTAAATACAGGTTAAAGTTCAGATTTTCGTGTCAAGTAAAATCTGACTGATGTGAAATGCTAAATACACCAGGGATTGCTAAATTTATACCGTATGTTCCATTTCTAATAACAAGGCAAGTCAGGTTTTCAGGCTGACATGAAATACACTGAGCTGCTTTAATGGTTTGAAGCACCATGAGGTTTTATCCCTCACAGCCACAGCCCTGGCTGGGACTGACACCTCAGCAGAGGTTACAAGCCCCGGGCAGAATCTGTGAGTTTTTTAACTGTGAGTTAAAAAGGCCTGATCTGCACTGCAGTTCAGTGAGCTCCACAGCCCCTTGCCTTCCCCACCAAATAGTGACAGGTTTTTGAGGAAAAAAGACTGCTACTTTTTCTAGTTGAGAGGTTTATTCAGATCCTGATGTGCCAAGGGTCATCTCCTGCTGGCCTCAGTGGAGTTGTTGGATGAATTTTTACAAGCCGAGGCAAGATCTGAGAAACTGGAGGAGAATGGATTCCACCCCTGCCTGGGACATGGAGAATGTGATCAGAAATAATTCAGCTTGCAGCTGGGAGAAGTTCCTTCTTGAGAATTCCCAAACTCTTGCCTGTTGTTGATTGGACTTCTTCCAAACCCACACCAAACTTCCAGGAGCTCCTCCTGAATAGAACCAAAGCCCTTTGGGAAATCTTTTTGAGAATATTGTCAGTGGAGGAAAATTAAAAGGCTGAGGAGGGAATGAATCCACTGCCCTGTAGGGAGGGAAAATATGAAAACAAAAAAATAATTGGTCAATCAACAGAAATCTCCTGTGAGAGAAGGTTCCTGAAGGCAGCCAGGAGCAGATCAGGGGCAGCCCTATTACAGGAGGTTGCTGTAGGAACCAGGAACGCTCTGGAGGGATGCAGATAAACCAGCCTCCAGCACAGGAACCCAGGTGACACCCTGTGGCCCCTGAGAGCCCTTCAGGATCAGGTGTACTCCCCTTGCTTTTTCTTTGTCAAACATCCAATTTCTTTCATGCAGGAAAAAACCACATCAGTGACTTGTGGTATGCAGGGGTCAAAGTCCAGCCAGATCCTTCTACAGAAGGTGCAGACATAGTCACTTAAAGAGCTCTTCAGCTGAAACACCAACACCTCAGAAGAGAGCTCCTCTGCAGAGTCTGCTTTGTTCATGTCACCATCACAGCTTACACAGCTGCAGCCTCTAAATCCTTCCATATTAGTGACTCATGTTCACTATTAGTGACTCTGACACTCATCAGATTGAAGAACTTCTTGGTAAATCATGAAGCAATGAATAAATGAAACAGGCTGCAACATTTTTTTGCTAATTCCAAGAGACATCTTATTTTCTTGGTTCTTCTTCAGTCAGAACCAAACCCACCTCCATCCCCATTCTCACACATTTTTTGCTACTAGATAGAGAAAAGCCAAGCCTGAATATAGAGATACATATTTATATTTATATTTATATTTATATTTATATTTATATTTATATTTATATTTATATTTATATTTATATTCACGCAGACCTGTGTGGGAGAAGCCGATCCCTGGCAGTCCGAAGTCGCTCTAATGACAATTCCATGCACAATGGTCAGTGTGGAAATGTCACCAGTGACTGCCCATAGCTGGCACCAGGAGAGACCTGGTGCAGGCCTGGCTGCAGAAAAACAGGATAAAAGTAAGGGAAGAAACGCGAACCACAGCCTCCAGAGGAAAAGGGGGTTAAAAGCATTTACTGAGCAGCTTTTGAGTGAAAACGTGCAGGTTTGTGTACAGACAAATCACCTCGCTAGCCGTGGCCCTGACGGGACTCGCCTCCCTCTCGTGCCCGCGATCCCCGGCGCGGGGCTGACCCCTAGTGCCGGCCGGGAGCGGCGCCTCGCTGAATGAACACCGGGTACGGAGCGAATGAACACCGGGTACGGAGCGAATGATCACCGGGCACTGCCCCAGCCCCGGGGTCCCGCGGCCACCACCCCCAAAGCCGCCTTCGGGCCCAGCGGGCCGGGACTCCCCGCGACTGCGGGGCGCGGCGCTCCCCTGCTCCGCCAATGGGCCGCGCCAGGCACCGGGTCGAGGCGGCGCGGCGGGGCGCTCTCATTACGGGCGGAGGGGGGGAGCGGGGGGCCGGTGTGAGGCGTGTCCCGGCGCCGCGCTGAGGGACGGCCGCGGCAGCGAGACCCGGGGGCTGCCCGGGGTCTGCCACCGCACCCGGCCCTGCCATCGCATCCCAGCCCTGCCATCGCACCCGGCCCTGCCATCGCATCCCAGCCCTGCCACCGCACCCGGCCCTGCCACCGCACCCGGCCCTGCCATCGCATCCCAGCCCTGCCATCGCATCCCGGCCCTGCCATCGCATCCCAGCCCTGCCATCGCATCCCGGCCCTGCCACCGCACCCGGCCCTGCCACCGCATCCCAGCCCTGCCATCGCACCCGGCCCTGCCACCGCACCCGGCCCTGCCATCGCATCCCAGCCCTGCCATCGCATCCCGGCCCTGCCATCGCATCCCGGCCCTGCCACCGCACCCGGCCCTGCCATCGCATCCCGGCCCTGCCATCCCGGGAGCTGCCGCGGGGCCCGGCTGAGGGAGCGGCAGCGGGAGCTGCAGGGAGCGCTGCCGGCCGTGCAGCCACCGCAGCATCCTTCCTCCTCCCTCGTTCCTCTGAGTTTGTCCCTTTTCCTTTCCGGTGGGTCCAGAAGGGAGGGCTTGACTCCGGTCACCTGCTGTAAACTCTTCTGCACTTCTCTGGGATTGGGGTTAAACTTCCGAAGGGCAAACCCACAAACGCCGGGATGAGCTTCCTTGTGTGCCAATAATCAATTTGCGTTTTTTCTCCCTCTTAATTTATTTCCTCAGCATCCATGACAGCTGCCGGCCGGTACCTGAGGCACTGAGGTACCGGGAAGGGCCATAGGTAATGGGCAGGTAATTTCCCTCAGTGCTCCTTGTGCATTTTTGTCCAGGGCCAGACCCAGTTCCTGCCCTTTTCTGATCCTTAGCTTCACGTGAGGAAGCTGAGGATGGGGATTTGTAGAGAGCAGAACAGCATAGCTCCTGAGGGGACTGCACTTTGCTCTTGTCTCTGTTTCAGAGCAGGGGCCATCACTTCCAACCTATAAATCCTGATCCCAGAAGAGACAATTGTATTTAAATATATATGCATTTCCCCTGCATTAATTTCCTTCCCCATGTGACTGGTGACATGAAGGATTGTAAGAGAAGAATGTATTTTTAATGCTTTTCCGCAGATTTCTGCAAGGCAATCTAATTCCTGCGTGGGTTTAACTTGCCGCAAAGGCAGAGGACTCAGGAGCACGGATAATTGGTCTGAGTGGGTTCTTTTAATCTACTGTTTTAATGTGCTCCATCCATCTCTCTGATTAGATTAATCTCATTTATTTTAGCCAAGCCATCTAGCCGAAATCCCAACAGAGGAAATTGGGATTTTGAGTCTTTCAGAGTGAGCGCTTGGAGTGTTAGGCAGCAAACTCCATAGGGAGATTTCCAGTTTGCCCTTTTATCACATCAGAAATTTGTAACCCACCCCTAATTTGTGATCACATTGGAAAAGGACCATTTGGGCTGTGAATCTGCCTCATCAGCGAGGGGCTGTGGAGAACCCACACAGGTCTCCTCTGCCCTGCTTGAATCAAGTTCCCTAAGAAATTAAACCCAGCCTGGTGCAGAGGGCTCAGCTTTCCAGGAAGGCTCCCATTTTCCTGGCAGGAGCAGAGAGAGCTCCATGGCTGGACCTTCCTCACCTGTGGGATGGCCACGCTTTTGCAGCCCACCAAGATCATGACCATGCTGGGTGTGGCGAGGGGGGAAAGCCTGCCAGTGCAAACAGAAATACCTTCCCTGTGGAAGGGGAAATGGATTTTTTGTTTAAAAGTTGGCAATGTTTTTCCAAGCCTGATGAATATGAAAGTCCCCATTTAAAGGAGTCGAAGCAGCGGAGAAGCTGGTCACTGTTTGCACGCCCACGCGCCGACAGAGGAGGTGAAAGCAAACTTCCTGGTGTATCCCGATCCAAATCACCTGGGAGTAAAGCACAGTGCCCTGAGCTGTGAGCTGCTGTGCTGGGCAGCCGCAGAAGGCTCTCTGTGAAACAGCAAACCCCATCCCAACAGGAGAGGCAGAGCCCTGGCAGTGTCACAGCCCTCACTTCCAAAACGGGAGGCAATTTGGAGCCTAGCAGCTGCATCTGTGGCTGTTGGAAATTGGCCTTTCAGGGGGAAGGCAATGAGGGTGGAGGGCAGAAAATGTTAGCAGGTGTTTTGGGAGGGTGTGGAGGGGAGAGCAGGGGAAGACTGGAGTTTTCCTCTGCCCAGTCCGCCAGGAAAGCTATTTTTGCAGGAGCTCCTGGGCGCCAGACAAGGTTTGGATTGTTCCTGTGCTGGATGCTGGTGCAAATACGTGGGCAGACAGCTGGATCCTGAGGAGCTCCCAGTGTCCCAGCAAGCGTGTGAAGGGCTATTTTACACCTTGTCCAGGTGAGAGGATGTCTTGGCGTCGGGTTTGCCGTAGTCCCTGGTTTTGGTTGGGAGTCCTCTGGAGAAGTGAGTGCCTGCTGCAGTGCTGCTCTGGCAGGGGTATGCAAGGTGTGTATGTGCCTGTAACACACCACATGCTCCATCAGCAGCTATGGTATCTGTCAGTTCCCTACTCCTCAGATGGTGCATGACCTTTCCTGTGAGACATTCCATCTCTGGCTGTTGACATCTGAGTCACAGTGGACGTGTCTGAGCTACAGGAGCAGCCACTTGGAGCAAACCAGCCCTTGTCCTGTCCAGCCTCCTGTGGGCAGTGCCTGGTCTTGGGGTGTTCCAGACCAATCTGTCATCTGTGTGTTCAGGGATGGGTTGGTGCTGGGTAAACTGAGGCTTGGAGGGGTTTGGTTCATGGTCACCCGGGCAGCCTGGCCACAGCCCAAGTATTGTGGCTGGGAGTTGTGCATGGAGCTGGGGAGAGCCTTCTCATGCCATCTCACCCTCTTGGACACCCCCACACCCAAAACTGGGTTTGGGCTCCCCGTGCAAAGCACTGGGTTGCTGCTGGTGCCGCTGGCTCTGGATAATCTTTGTATTTGCTGACTTGACTAAATTGTGTCTTGGTGGAGAGCTCGGCTCTAGGGAAGCTGAAGGTACAGGGAGGCCCAAACCACACACAGCGCTCGGGGAGGAATTGTGATCCAAAAAAAAAAAACTTCAAAGGTGTTTTTGGCTTAATGCGGTTTATCTAGATTGCTTTATGTTCGTTAATCTGTATTAACACAAATTCTCTTGGAATGGCTGGCTGGGGAAGGGTTTGCTCAGCTATTCTGACAAGGACAGACTTTTCCAAAAGTAAAAAGTTTGAGCTGGGAAAAAAAAGAGCCAGGTCCTGTCTGGCATGAGTACATGGAAGCCTTGTGAGCAGAACGAGGCTGTTTCATCCCTGCTGCCCACATCCAAGTGTTCCTGGCACCCGCAGACACTAATGACTGATCAACTTCCCCCACTACCATGGAGGATTAATCCCCCTGTTCTTCCTGGGGTGATGTGAACCCCTTTTCCAGCTGGCGTGCCAGAGTGGATGGCACAATTAGTTAGTGAACTTCAAGGTAAATTGGAGGTCAAGCCCAGATTTGAAGGTGGTGGTGGGTGTGAGCGTGACCCAGGGAGCCATGTGATGTGGGTGATGTCCTGGAGAGGCAGGTGATCTCCCTGTCCTCTCCTTTCCCCAGGGCTGGGATTAAGAGAGATTTTACAGCTGAGTGACCAGCCTCATGGTGAGGTTTGGTTCACAATGGCTCAGCCCCCAGCCTCTTATCAAGGAAACTTCTAGGTCTTGTATGGCCAAGCTGGGCATCAGCAGGGCAGTTTGTGCCTGCAGGGGACCTGTCCCTGAGAGGCACCACCCCTTTGCATCCATAGGGACTTCCCACCTTGAGAACAGGCAGAGAAACAG
Organism: Serinus canaria; assembly: GCF_022539315.1. NCBI lineage: Eukaryota > Metazoa > Chordata > Aves > Passeriformes > Fringillidae > Serinus > Serinus canaria. The sequence goes on from NC_066339.1 coordinate 5,024,369, forward strand.
CCAGAGAAACCTGGAACTTGTGGAGCTGGATGGCAAAGCCCAGTGCTTTGGAGAGGCTTATCTAATGCTTGAAGCTTCACCTGCCATCTGAGTGCACTTTTTGCTCTTCAGAAGTCTTTTTGTATAGCCTTGGGCATGTCCTTGCACCAGCTGCCACCTCTTCCCGCCAGCTGCCTGTGATCAGGATTGCTTGGGTGCCACAGGGCTGGAGACCTCTCAGGGACCAATGGATCAGCTCCACAAAGGGCCCAGCTCCAGCTCCCAGCAGCCAGGAGCAGCAGCAGGCAGGCAAAGCATTCCTGCAGAGCTGGGATGGGACTTGTAAGCAGGACCTGGGGCCTGCCCCAAACCCAGGGGACTCCCTCCTCCCCCTGCCCGTGCAAACACCAGATTAACAATTTATTTGACATGTTGCGGCTGGTTAGTTCTTCACCCGCTCCCCTGATCAGAGGGAATAAGTGTTGCAGTGTGCAATAATGTTCATTTCAGGTGAGGGTAAATATAGAAAGGAAAACCTGCTGAGAGCGAGCCATTTATTCCTGCGTTTGGAAGCCTCTGCTCATAAACAGTCAGTCATGCCCATTTGGAAAATCCCAGTGTGGTTTTCTTGGCCATCCTAGAAGAACATTTACTTTCCTGTAGGTTAAGAAGTCCGTTTTAAATAAAAAAAATAATGTCATCTCACTTCCAGCTGCCCTCGGGCGTTCAGGGCTTGTTGACACACTAAGGCCGCTCTGTTCTCATGCAAAAGTGGTCTGATGCAGGAATTAGGAAGGAGATCCTGCAGGGCTTCCCCAGATGGTTGGGCTGTCAGCCCCTTGTTCTTTGGGCTCTCCTTGTTCCCCTTGGGATTCTATCAGATATTTTAGCCAAGTGTAGGGTTAAAGCCCCCCAGCTTTTGGGGGTGTGGATTCAGGGAGATGCTGGGGATACCCTGAGAGGCCCATGAGCAGGGGGGGCTGCGGCAGAGGGATGAGCTCACGCTGGACCAGAAAACCTCTGAGGGTTTTTGCGAGAGCGTGCCAAAGGCAACAAGACAGTGAGGGCTGCAGGAGCATCCCTCAAACAAGCCAGCAGCCATGGTCAGCCCATGGTGACCTGCTGCAGTACAGGAAAGACACCCCAAAGCAGTGCTGTAGGAGGAGGCTGAGGAAGGTGGGGAGCCCCTGGCACAGCCAAGCTCTGCCTCTCTCCTCCATCCCAAAAGTGGCACCGAGGAGCTGTGCGGGAGAGCAAAGCAGCCGGTTTGAGTTGGACGCCTGCCCCCGTCGGCTCCACAGCTGGCACCATCCAGCTCCCTCCTCTGGAGTGTTCTGCAGTCAATAAGGGTCTCTCCATGTTTTCTGACAGGCTTTGGATTTGGTTCGGGTTTTGCCTTGGTTTCCAAAGGCAAGAGGCAGTTAAGTCTCTTGGAAGAATGAATTAATTAGCAAATGCCTTTGGTCAGGTCAATGCCCTGAGCAGTGTGCCTGTGCCTCTGCAGCAGGTACAGGCTCAGAGAAGCTGCTCTTACCCTCCCATATTTCCAGAGCTCTACATGCATCATCTAACAAAAAAGAAAGGGAAAAAGCCTCCCCAGAACGCAGTATTGACTTTAATGGTGGCATTTGTGTAAGCAACAAAATATTGACGTAGTTGGCTGGGGTCTGGCCGGGGCTTCTGGAAATAAACTGCTGCCTTGTTAAATTGTAGATGGAAATGCAAGTGGGAAAATGACTGACATCTTACACAAGGCGGGCAAATAAAACCGCTGCTTTACTACGGCGTGAAAAAACTCAGGAATTAATAGGTCTCCTTCTGCTCCAGGGTGTTGGATTTATCCCCAAGTAAGATCCATAAACTATTTTAAGGAGAGAAGTGCTACTTTTAAACATGTGTGTCTGGGTCCTGGAGTTCCCATGGTGTCACAGTTAACCCCTGCCTTGTCATGGCTGTGGGCAGCAGAGCAGTCCCCCCAACAGCCCCCCCAGCCCACCACAGCCTCGTTCTTTGAGGCACCATTCTTGCCAATGCACAGACACATCAACACCTGATAAATGATGGGTTACTTTCAAAGGATGTTTTCCTACGATGTGTTCCCACAGCTTTTGTCAGAAATGTGTTCAGGCCTTGACCTGGACTCTGAGCTTGATTTTACCAGTGTGGGACATAAAATGTATTTTAAAAACCCCACCTGCTCTAAAGCTGTGTCTGACTCAAAGCAGATGCACTGAGCATTGCTGAGTCCATCTGGGGTGTGAACCAGCACACCCAAAAGACTCCTTTTGACTTCAGTAGCTGAAGACCTTTTATCATCTTCTATGGGAAATGTGATTAACAGAGCTGTAGAGAGTGATACATCACTTTCCTTTCTACCCAAAGCCCCTTCCTTCTCCACCCACATCCTGATGATCTCCCAGCTGACGTACATCTGCTCGTGGAAAAGTAGGATGAGATAAAAAGCTGTGTTCCACTGGCACAGGGTCCGACTCACCGGCAGGGTAATTATACACACTCTAGTCTGATCTCCCAGTAATTATTCTGGAATAAAAGCCTGCCTATTTCTGTAAGACCTTATGTCACTTGAAAGCTGTTATAAATTCAGCTGGAAAAAGGGACCCTTATTCTGGGATAAGTGTGGTTAGTGGTTAACTGGGAACGGGGCTATTCCTGGCGTTGCCATCGACCTTGCCGGTGACGCCGGGCTAAGTCACTTCACCTCAGCGTGTGTCACCTTCTCCTGCAAACTGGGAATTACAAACAAGGGCTTTCGCAGGCAGCGTTTTGGGAAGCCCCATGACTCTGGAAAAAAGGTGTCACAGGGTGCCAGGCAGTCATTTAGTGGGACCTGGTGCTTTTTTACCCATCTTGGAGGCATCTGGATCAGACTGTAGGCTGGGGAAATGAGGGACGAGTGTTGGGGACCGGCTGAGCCGCGTGAGCCTGGGCTGTTGGCGTGTTACTGGGAATACTGTGTTTTCCTCTCGGTTTTTAAAAATAGTCTATTCTGTTCCAAGTTGTAGACCACAGCCCTCGCTGGGGCATTGAAATGTCTGGGCTGCTGTTTTCTCAAGCCAGCACCTTCCAGTGTTCAGAGCTGGGATACGGTGCCAGCATCCATCCCCCCAACTGCTGGGTCCAGCAAAGATGGGGGGGTCCTGCCCTGGACTGGCAGCATTCTGGTTTTCACAGACAGGAGGGAAAGGGAAATCTGGTCTACTCTTCTGCCTGCAGCATCCCTGCCTGGTTCAATAGCTGCTTCTGCAAGCCCTAAGGGCCTCGGGGACTTTTGCTTCTCAACAGCTTCTTGTGCAGCTTCAGAAACTGCTTTTGGCTCAGCATCACACAAGCACACGCAGCTGAAGATGCAGCTCGTTCCTAGCACATGGCATTAAATCCATGCTAGAGGTGGGGAGAATCCTCTCGGAGGCTTTTATCATTTGCTCAAGCAGTGCAGGCTGGCTCACAGCCAGAATCCATCTGCTTGCCAAAGCGGGTGCTGCCCACGGAGCAGCAGGACCAAGGTGCTGATGCCAAGAGGTGCAGGCAGAGCCTGCCCTGGCGTGTTCCCACGGCCTCCGTCCCTGCGCAAGCACCGGAGTGGGGCTCACTGCTGCTCGGAATTGGGCTGGAGCCAAGGAGGCAGAGGGGAAAAAGCCTTTTACAGTCCATTAGTGCTCCCCAGAGCCGTTCAGCCCCTCTTGTCGTAAAAGTGGTGGAAGCCACAGAAACATTATGGCTGGTCTGCAGAAGATGCTGGTCTGCAGAAGATGCCAGCCCACCTCCCGGCTCCATGTCCCTTCCCAGGGGCTTTGCCAAAGCTGCTGGCCCTCAGGGCAGTTTGGCTGCTGGAATTCCCTCTGGGAACAAGCTGGCAAAGGGCTGGTTCCCTGTCCATCCCGAGCTCCCCCCAGGCAAAATGTGCATGGGAGGGTTCCAAGTGCAAATGTGTGTGTGCTAATGGGAACTGAATTGCCTCTTGCCCCGCGGCCTTGCAGCTTGAGGAAAACAAGGCAGGGGCTAGGAATGACCTCATATCGCCTCCCAGGGAATGTTTTGCCAGATGAAGGGGGGAGAGGCAGCATCAAGACAGCACAATGTATGTATCTCTCTCCCTGTGTAAACATCTCTGTAGCTGCAGAAACCTCTTAAAACCCCGAATGAGAGGAGAACAGCTGCTTTGATCTGTGGATGTGGTTGTTGTTTTCTGAGTGCAGATCCGTTCTTTTTTTAATTTTGCTTCAAATTAAAAAAATGCCTGTTGTGATCTTTTGCTTTTATTTCTTGGCGAGGGACCGGAGAGTGGTGCAGTAAATTTTCATGACTCCCCATGTAACCGTTTCAGCATGGCTGACAATTCCTCGCCGGCTCTTCAGCGCCGCAGCACAATGGGCCGAATCTTCTGGCCCTACATGAAGCCAAAGCAAATGGATTTTGCCCAGAAGTGCACAACGGGGAGTGGAGGCAGCAGGGAGGAGAGTCCTGCCACCTCCTTCCCCGCCACACACACACACACACACACACACACAAGGCTCAGGCTTGCAGGGTTGTCCCAATGCCTGTGAAGGGTTTTGGAGTCAGCTCCCGGGCACGGATCCATGCCAGCCCTGTGAGCCAGCAACAGGAGCTGGTGAGGAGCCATGGGCCAAAGCGCTGGGCTGTCCTGCAGGTGATGTCAGCGTGACTCGTGCACTCCCTCCAGACTCCCTGTGTGATGTCAGGAATCCCCATCTGCCCGACTTTCCTCTTGGGGGACAGCCCTGTGCTTGGAGGGGCACCAAAGCATGCACAGCCCTGGCACCATCACTGGCCCTTTGGCCACTCGACCGGGCAGTGTTCTTTGGGAAGATTACACAGCTTTTTTGGGAATTCCTGGACATCAGCAGTTCACTCCAACCCTCCTGCTTCTCTGTGGTGCTTCATAACCTCGTTGGAAGAGGGAGACATGGTAGTCAGCCCCTTGGCTCCTGTGGCATGACCCACCTCCCAGCAAGGTACTGGTTTAACTGGGAGTGCTTGGCCTGAGACCTGTCCCCACTGAGGCGGTCTGGGCACGGGTGAGGAGTTTGTTCATTTCCCCTGTGCTGTCACGTGGCTGCTCGGTGTTTTGGCGTTTTAATTACACATGGTCCTGTGTATTTAAGGCTGGTTTATGGGTGTTTATACTAATGCGTAAACCTGCAATTTAGAAGCTCAGTTATAAATCAACATTGCTGAAGGTCTTGTCCCTCGTGCTGTGAGATCGGTCTCCAGATTTAGAAGATAGGTTAGAGGGAAAAAAAGGAGGCCTGTTTAGTTTTCCTCTGGTTATGATGATAAAGGATCACAGGATGGGGTGCGAGGTGCGGTGGCCGGGCACAGAGATCTGCCAGCTTAACCCAGACCAGAGTTTCCATTTTAACTCTGCTCTTATGAGTCTCTGCCATAAGAGACTTGTGTTTCTGCAGCAAATTCCAGCCCAGAAAGAAAAGCAGTGCCACAGCTGCTGATGTGATATTCACAAGAGGGTGGTGGCACCCCACTGGTGATGTCTTCAGATCAGGATGTGGGCTGCAATGACCAGAGCCCTGTCCCACTCGACACCTCAGGGGAGGAGCTTTTGTACCCAGGAGCTCCTGGCACAGGCTGGAGCTGGCTTTCTCCAGCAGCAGCGCCCAGTGGGATGGCACATGCCCACTGGTGGGGCATGGTCTCTCCCAACACAGCCTAAGGACAACACATTCACATTCACATTCACATTCATATTTTATGTACAACATTTTTTTACAGCTTTAAGAATTATTCATGCACCTTTGCCCCTTACCAGATGCCTGGCTGTGCCAGGGATGGGTTTGGGTTACTGGTGTGCTCCTACAAACCCCCTCACAAAGGGAAGGTCCCTGTGCCATGAGGGCAGCCCAGAGAGGGGGTGTCTTTGTAGGGAAAGACCCAGGGACTCCTCAGCATCCTTCTGTCCAGCTCCTGTCCTCTCCACCATGGGTGCTTTGGCTTAGCTGGACATTTCCCACTGCCTCCAGCCCCTTTTGTCATATCTTTATGGGTTATTAGGACAAAAGGGGGTTCAGGAGAGTGTAGGGGCACCACAGTGGGCTGGGAGGGAGCCCATGGGCAGGATGACCCTGTGAGCACCATGACCACTGGGGCTATCAGACCCCCTGTCCCTGGACAGGTGGAATCACTGCACACCTTCCTCCCCATCCTGCTCCTGGCTCCAGCCTTAATCTCCCGCTGCAGTTTCCTGGCTGGTGATGCCTCTCCTGGCTCAGGAAGCAGGAGCACCCCAGAAGAGAGATGGTGCCAGCAGCTCCCAACACCAGGACAGTCACAGGGTGGGGCAGGGGTCCCTCTGCCTCCCTGGGGTGCCCCCAGGTCCAGGGGGCCAGGCTGTGAGAAGGTCCCGCAAGCAAACAAAAAAGCCCTGAACATTTCAGAAAGGTCTTTTTCTTCCCCCTCCACCCTTATTTCCAGTCCTCCTCCCACCTCCCAGGGCAGCCAGCAGAACTTCTCTCCAGCCCTGTTTCCCCCTGCCCAGCACCCCAAGACTCTCCAAAAGCCACCAAACCCAGCCAGGTCGTGCCATTTTCAAACTCTCGGGTTTTTTAATTATATATTTTTTTTTCCTTGTCCCTTTCTTTCCCACCCCTTGCCTTTTCCCATGCCATACGCCTCCCCCTGGCCCCCCTCCCCTTGCCACCACCCCAAGCCCTCGGCTGGCCAAGGGGCTGCGAGGTGCGGGGTGGGTCTGGGGGTTGCGGGGGGCTTTGCATTGATGCATTGATCGCCCATGGTCTCCGCCTGACCTCCCTGCTCCCAGGGAAGCAGTCTCCATGGCTACTGGCCCTTCTCCTTCAGCGCAGACTGTAAATTCCTGCAGGCAAAGCCCAGCCTTGGGGGTGCGAGGGGGGGAGCCGTGAAGGAGTAACCAAAGCCAAATAGAAAGAAAGAAAGAAAGGCTGGGAGAGAGAAAAAGGGCGTTGCTTGGATGGGGCTCTCCTTTCCACTCCCCTTTCCCAGGTCCCCAGCACCAGGGCAAGGCGCCTGCTTCCCCCCTCCAGCACTGCTGCTCCTGCTCCTGCTGCTGCTGCTCTTGCAAAACTGGAATTGGCTGGGATTATTTAAGGGAAAAAAAAAGGAGGAGAAGGGATCAGAGCAGCCGCCAGAGAGAGGGCGATAGAGTCCACTTTCCTCCAACTGCCCTGGGTCTCCCTCCCTCGCTCTCTCCTCTTCAGCAACACCAAGAGCCCCAAACTGAACCTAGAGCAGCTTTTTCCATCAGTTCAGTTCCCTTCCCTCCCTCTGTCTCACACACGGCAAGGAGAGAGCCCCTTCCTCCCTTTGATTTTCCTTCGCATGCTCAGCCCCTTGTTTCCTTTAAAGCACTAGAAATCCCCCTTCTTGCCCCCGCTCCTCCCTGCAGACTGGGACTGCAATGGGAGCTTTGCAGATTGCTGGATTTTCCATCCTTTTCTTTCTCCTCCACTCTGGAAACACGCTGGCAAATAAAGCCAGTCAAGGTAAGAGAAAATGTTCCCTGCTCGAAGGTTTGCTGTTTGATGTGTGGATTGGGCAGCCGGATCTCCTCGTTAGAGCTGGGGTTTAAGTGCAGGCTGGAGAAGGCAGCAGCAGTAACAACAAACAGTGGAGGGGATTTTAAATGTCGCTTGCAGATATTCTCGCCTACTGCCTTGGAACTGGGGTTGGGTTTGTAAACTCTTTAATGAGTTGCGTTTCTTAGACTTTAGTTCTTTTGGTTTGGACTCTTTATCTCAAGGCAGGGGGTGCAGGGGCAGAAAATTAGGGTGGGCAAACAAGTCTGCATCCATCACAGGCAAAATGTGGCTGTTTGGAGAGGCTTGGGGGGGCTCTGCTGGTTTTGTGTCTGTGAGATGGGGCAGCAGTGTGGGTGAGGAGGCTGCTCCGGGCTGGGCTGGAGGGCAGGGATGGCGGAGCGGGCGTTGATAACGCCGGGAGGCTGCATCTGTGCTCGGGGACTTCACATCGGCACGGGGGAGTCTCAGATGCTGGGCAGCAGGAAACTTCAGGTAGCTGAGCACAGCTAAGCCTGAAAATTAAGGGAGCTCTTTCCCTATCTCGTGGAAAGAGAGGTATGTCCCATCCTTATCAACTTCGGGCTTTTCTGTTTCACAACTCCCGTATTGAGCCAGAGCCTCCCCTTCCCAGACGTACACACGGAGCTTTATGTATGGTCTATCTATACCTTCGCTTTTCTATAGCACCTCTATATTTAGCTCAGATTTTTTCTATACACGCGCGCGGGAGTGCGTGCGCCCACACGAGCACACACAGCCCTATACATGGTCCTGTTGGCTGTCTCAAAGGGGGTTTTCTCCTTCATTCACCACTATCTGTACAATCTGTCGGGTTTTCTCTTTTTCTTTCCACGGCATGCGAGGTTTCTCTGGCTGTGCCGTTGTGGCAGCTGCAGTGTTTGTGCGGACGGTGAGATTAAATAGCGTGTGAATGAAATCTCGGAGCGCAGGCTATAATGAAAGATCTCTTGTAGGAGGATTCCAGCCACGCGCATGGTCGCCCCAGCCCTGTCACTGACAAAGTTAGAAGGAATTTCAAGGCTATTGTCTTATCTGGCTCAAAGTGTTTCTAAAACAATAGGCGACTTCTCCGGAGGGCAGCCTGGGCAAGCAGGAGAGATTTTTCCAGGGCAAAGGTTTGGTGAGAAGGCATCCAGCTTCACATAAAGCTTTATGATTTAGGCACAGAAAGGAATGCTTAGGTTTTTATCCCCCCTCAAATTATCTTGAGTGTATGCATTGCTTTCATTTCTTATCATAATATTTATTTATTAAGGCCTTTTGGTTTCCAGTTCCATTTAAGCCTGAGCCAGAATTGCATTAAAATAGCAAAGTGAAATTCCATCGTGCAGAGACTTGACAGATCCCTTCAGGGAAGGAGAGGGGTGGAGTGGGGGTGGAGAGAGGTGAGCTCAATCCTGTGCCGGGGTTCATCGCCCGCCGTGCGCCTGGGACAGCGCTGGCTCCTCCCGGGTGTCCGGGGGGGCTGTGCTGGGGAATTGATCCCTGAGGCTGCAGCTGGGGGGGTTCTATGTGCTGGGGAGGGGGAGGTGTCTGCAGAGAGGCAAAGGTTGGTGTCTGTGCGGCTGCAAGGACTCTGGGCAGGAGTGGGCCTGGTGCTGGTGGTCCTTTTTGGATGAGGCTGAACTCACGGGCATCACTGACGGCAGGTACAATATGTGCCTTTCCTCAGAACCTGCTGTCCCCTGGGTTTTCTGACTGTCACTGAGCTCTTTGAACCCGCTCTGCGTGTCTGGGACATGTGTTAGCAGGATATTTCTCAAAAGCATCAGGTGTGTGTGGCAGGTGACACCCTAAGGATGGGGAACACATCACCCCAAAAAGTTTGCCCTTTTGAGGGACAGCCACCCTTGCCAGGTGACTGTCACGGGCTGGGAAGGGCTCCTCTCTCATCTGTCTTTTCTTGATGGGATAATATTGTGTCGTGGTTTGGGCTTGCTGGCTCATTTCTTGTACTGAATTACCCCAGAAAGTTTAGTCTGTGGGGAAGGAAGGATTTAGAGAGCTGGCTGCTGGGCCTGGAGGGTGTCTGCCAGTGGACCTGGCTGGCTGTGGAGTCAGCTTAGGGCTAGGGAAGCTTTCAAGAGGAGAACTGGCAACATAAACCTAAATAACCATAGGGAGGCTCCTGACACACATTCACATCTGCAGTCCGCAAGTCAAGCTACCCACGTGTTGCTGTGCCCAGCACTCCTCTGGGTTTTGGATAGAGAATGTCACTGCCAGTCCCAACTTCTTGTCTGTCAGTCCATCTCGCAGCCTTCCAGACAGAAGAGTTTGTTCTGAGCTCCTGCTCTCAGTGGAGCAGTGTCCTTACCTGCTGTCTGCCAGTATCCATCCCTCCCTGCATGCTGGGAGGACAGAGGGACATGCTCCCAGGGACTGGCAGCTCAGTGCCCTCCTCGGGCAGTGCCAGCCCCGCTGCCAGCACCCTCATCACTGGGAACACATCCCAGGATTTGCCACTTCTCCCTGCAGCTAATTACACATCCCCTCAGATGATGCTGTGGTGTGGGGCCAGGAGGGAGAGGCAGCATCTCCCTGGGAGATCCCAGCACCTGGTTTGCAGCCCCTGGCATTCCCACGACCCCAGTTCAGGGTCCTGGGTGGGATGACAGCCTCAGCTCAGCCCACTGGGCACTGGATGGTGGATGGTTAACTCCAGCCCTCCTGGCTGGTGCTGTGTGGCTGCCCAGGGCCACAGCTACTGTCCCATGTGAGGGGCTGGTGTGCTGGGATGCACCTGCAAAGCCTACACCGCCAGGGATTATTTTTCTGTATTTTTTTAAGGAGGCTAAAATTTTCCAATTGCAGCATGGAGATGCTGTTTGATTCCCCTCCCATTGCAGCCAAACCTCCTCCCCCTTGGCCTCTGCCTTCCTACCTCTCCAGCATTCACAGTGTGTGACTGTTGTGCCTGTCCCCTCCACCCCGCTGAAATATGAAATGTAAAACTGTAAACATTTCACATACACAGTTCAAAGGAGATCTTTGACTGAGGACGTCTAACATGCCTGTACCGAGATTAAAAAAGGGGAGGGGGTGGGTAGGAAGGAGGGAAGAAGAGTTTTTTTGTAACTGCCAACTGGAGTATAAATATTCAGACACTTTGAGTCTTCCAGTGCCGATGTATTGCTCTCTCCAAGCTGCTCAGGAGTTTGGGGGTTCTTGTCTTTTATTTTTATATAGATTTTTTTCCTTCACAGACAGCCACACCAGAGTACTCAGTTTAGGAAAATAGTATGCATGATTGACCTTAGCCTTCACTTTCAAAATTCTAAGTCCCCTGAGAGGCTTTAGGAGAAGCCTGAGATGGCAAATAAAGTTTGCTCTGTCTGGCAGCACTGGAGGATGCCTGGCTGTGTTTTGGAGAGGCTGTGTCCCTGCTGGAGATCTTGAGATTGTTGCTCCCGGAGCAAAAAACAAACACATTTCTTAAGGCAAGGCCAGGTCAGTCCAATAAGCCAAAGGAACAGCAGCAGTGACAATTCCATGGGGAGATGAGCAGGCTGCTGTTGTGGAGCATCAGACCTTCTGTGGGGTTTGATGGAATTGGGTTGAAGTGACCAGGGTTGGCACAAGGAGGTGGGATGGAGGTGGAGGGAACATCTCCTACCCAGGGAATGGTGGTGGAACTGGGATCCATCAGGGTGACCTGGGCTGCTGCAGAGATGGACAGCTCAACATGGCTCTGCCCTCATGGGAGTGGGAAGCATAAATTAGGGGGATAAAAAAGACCTTTTCTGGGTCATTAACAGCTTTGAGGAAGCAAAACCCAGGGTGAGGGTTATAGAGCAGGGTCTGGGCATTGGACAGGAGGTTCACCAGTCTGGGAATGGCCCCAGGTGCTCGCTGTGACTCGTGGTTCCTTCTCCTTCTGTACTCCATCATTGCACAGGGCCAGGTGTGTCCCACCTGCTTTTGGGAAAGCTGCGTGGATGTGCAGAGCACAGGGCTGTTCAGGGGTCTCCATTGCATGGTGAGATGCAGACATCCCCTCTGAGCCATCCTGAGCACAGGTATCTGCCCACTAGCACCCCCATCCTGGCAGCAAGACTTCACCCAGCACCTGAGTCAGGATCTCTGAGTGCAGATGACACTTCTTTAGCCAGTTTGCAGAAGGCAGCCCTGCAGAGCATCCTCCTCCCCTCTCCTGGCCCAGATCCCCTCCCAGGGGCTGCCACTGCCCGTGGCCATGCCCTGAGCCAGTCCTGCTGTGGTGCAGCACGAGTCACCCTTGCAAGCTCCCTGGACGAACAAATGATTAATAACCTGCACCACAGTGTCTGAGGTGGTTATTAATACCCTGGTAAAAGGAGCTACTGAAGTTATAAAGCTTTAATTTGGCATTAAGGGCGAGTGGAAACTCCTCATGTCTGCCAACAGCTACACACACATCCCATACAGACAGGCTGTTAATATATATGCCTATATAAAAACAAAGAATAAAATTAATTCGTAGAAAAAGCTGGAGCACTTGCAGGAGAGGGGAAAAAGGATGGTGGGTTTGTTTGTTTAGGATTTTTCTGGCCAGTTTTTGCTGTCCTGTCTCACCCCCTCCTCAAATTTATTAGGACTTTTGGCCTAGGGCTAAAACCATCTTTTATTATTTTTTTTTTAAACAAAATAAGGAAGTGAGGAAAGAGCCTCAATCCAGGCTCTAAAAATATACGAGCTGTTGCTTTATCCCCCGACTCGCTGTCGGGTGTGACGCCGCAGGGCACAGAGGGCTCTGCCACCGCCTCCCCCTGGGTCAGAGCCCTTGGCTCCCGGAGGGTGCGCGCCTGTCCCGGGGAGGTGGCGGTCCCCCCGCTTTTGGCACGCTCGAAATGGCAGTGGCGTTGAAACCGTCTGCCTCCGCTGCCTTTGAAATGGAGAATAAAGCTGCAGCTGGAGCGGAACGGGGCCCAACAGCCAGCGCTGGAAAATCCCACCCACAACGGAATAAAAAACATGGCCCGAGGCGCGGGGCGAGCGCCGCAACCTCCTGCCCTTCCCGCAGCCCCCGGCGGTGGCCGTGCCAGGGATGCTGCTGCCCTCTGAGGAGCCCTGCTCGGCCCCAGGGAGATGGGGCTGCGGTCCCCAGCGAGACTCAGCATCTTCATCCAAACCAAATTCCGGCCGGGTGCAGAATTCCCCAGTGCCGGGGGTTTGAGGCACGATGCGTCCATCTGCACTGCCCGGTTTGGGCTCATTTCAGGCAGTTTAGGGTGAAAAACAGTGGTTTTGGTTATTTGTGAAAGGAAGAAATGGAAGGGGTGTCGGGCTACAGGTCTGGCAGACCCTCCAAAAAACCCACTTGGATTTGGGACCTTGAATGGAGCAGCTCCTCTGGAGTAGGGGGACAAGCCGGGCACACCCCAGGGAGGAACTACTGGGAGCAAATAGGGACAGGAGCATCAGTAGGGATTTTTTATTTTAAAAAAATATTTAAATCTTCACTTGTCTTGGAGATGAACCCTCTCACATGGTGGCAGCAACTCAGAGCACCTGCAGTGAGGTCACAGGCAGCTTTTTGGATAGAGAAAATTCTACCGCAGGAAAAACGGGCTGGCCTGAGAGAAAACCTTCCCTTTCATGGGAAAATGCTGCTTGCATTGACAAAAATGCTAAAAATTGAGTTTTTCAGAGGGTTTTACTTTAATTCACTACATCATTTCTGAAGGATACTGAGGAGCCAAAATTTCAGCCTTCTAGAATTGGGATCTTTGCCAATCCCAGGACGGCTCCTGGAATGCCCAGGAGGGTATTTATTCACTCTTCCCACAAACACACTTTTTTGTTTTTTCTTTTTTTTTTTTCTTTTTTAGAATCCTGTAACCTTTCAGAATGACTCTAGCCTTGGAAAAATTAGAGTGGAATACTGATAATGTTTTCTTTTGTACTTTTGCTGCTGTGTAATCTTTCCAAAGTTAGAGAACCTTTGAAGTTACAGAATAAAAAAAAAGAGACAAAAAATGATGCTCTACATGTGTGAGTGGGAAAGGGCCAGAGGTGCATTCGGTGCCTCATGCCTGTTGTTCGTGGTCTTGAGTTTGAGAGTGCAGAAGGAAAAATAAATAGGAAATAAAATTCCCCCAAAAGTGAGATTCCTGGCAAAAGGCTGGGAAAGTTTCAATGATGTGATTTATGCCTGGTGGATGCTTCATGTTCTGAGTGTTTTTAGGGGAAGGAGATGGGGGTTGATGGATGGTCTGTACTGTTTGGGTGCTGACTCCCACCTGTGTGCCAGGGTGGGTGCCCAGGGTGCCAGACCTGACAACTGTCACCTTGGCACCATGACTCAAAATATCACAAGGTGATTTATAACTTTGGTGGAACACCTGAAGGGGAGCTCCCAACCATGCAGGGCCAGGACCAGGATCTGCAGATTCAGTAGACCTTTGGGTCAGCATCAGCTTTGCTGCTGCTGAGTTCCCATGCCCGTTGTGGCCAGCGCTTGGCATCCCCCCACATCCCCCTGCTCCAGTGCCACAACCTCCCAACACCCTCTGGGAGCCCAGTAAGGGATGCAGGAGCTTAAATTGAAATCATTGGGATGCTGAACAGCCACACTCAGCTTCCCAAAGGGACAAGTGGCCCATGGGACCCTGGCACAGGCAGGGATAGCTGCTGGGTGCTGGGGTGGCCGCAGCACCGTGGCACCATGAGCAGTGCCATGGCTGCTGTAGGTGCCAGCCAGGAGCAGGGCCCTGGTCCCTGTGCAATCCCTGCATCATCCCCACCGTGGTGGGTCAGCCTCTAGCCGGTGATTAATGGCCCAAGGGAGGCCGTGGTGGCCGCGGGCCATGGCTAATGTCAAATAACAAATATGAATGCGGGCTGTAAATATTTATACAATGCGCAGGCACGTGCCGCCTCCCCGATGCAGAGACAAAGCTCTGCTCCTCCCGGCCGGGTGAGTCACATCTCCCGGCACAGCCGCCGGGGTGGCCGGCACCGGGCTCGGGCTGCCGTTCCCGCGGCCGTGGCCCCTGTCCCGCGGGGCTGCAGGGCTGCCTGCCCGCCCTCCCGCCGCTTGCAGGGATGTTTTGGGTCTCTGGGGAGCTCCCGGAGAACTTCTGTTCTTGGAGCTGCTGATAAGCAGTTCTTTGAAGGCAGCTGAGAGTTTTGAAGCCTCACGCTACTCCTGATGGTGGGACAGGGAAGCTGGAGGGACTCTCAGGTCCCCCTTCCCCAGTGACAAGCTTCCTATCCCCTTCCCATCCACCTCCTCCCCGAGAGGAGGTGGAGGCAAATCCCTCCAGGAGCAGGGTTGATGCTCCCCACGTGGAGCTGGAGCCTGGGCTGCTCTGGGAGCCCTGCCCATACCTGCAGGGCTGTGGGTAATGCTCAGCCTGCCTGCCCCTCAGCAGCCTGATCTGCAGGCACTGGCACTTATGGAGGGCATGTGCCTGCTTCAGGGCACCACATCTCCCTGACTGCCAGAGCAGTGAGAGCCAGCTGAATGGCCTTTTGCTCTCAAACCTCCACTCCATGTGCTTGAGGCTTCTCTATTTCCCAAATGCCATTAAAACCTCCACTTCCACGGCCTCCTGTCACAGCAAACCCTTGGGCATTGCTGCTTGAGGCCATTGCCAGCACATGGATGTGATGTCCTGGGTAGCACTGCATCACAGAGAAGGGGGTTGAGGGGCAAGGCAACTTTTGTCCGTGTCCCCATGGAAGCCTTGATGTTTTTCCCAGTTCTCCCTCCTGCTTCTCACTCCTGGCTCCCAGGTTTATTTAGTGTGGTCCCTGCTAATTCGTGCACATTCCTTGGTACCTAAGAATAGAAAGTGATGACGATTATTTGGGTGCCTGGTCGGCTCAGGAAACAGCTAATTGGAGACAGAGACTTTTACCTCTGCCTGGGCTGGCTCCAGCCTGGACTGGGAGTGCTTGAGCAGCATTTCCTATCATCAGACACATGAAAGGGCCAGGGAATCTCAAAGTGATGTGCCCAAGAGGGGACACAGGTTGTGCTGTTTGAGATTGGACCCAGTGATTCACCATGTCCAGAGCACATCATCAGGGCTGCTTGAGGAGCCAGAGGCTGCTGGGATTCATCACCTGGGGTGGTGGCTCCCATGGGGACATGGGTGGACATCCTAGGCTCTCCCCTTTGCTCCCTCACCTGTCCTCTTGCAGATGTTGACGAGTGCGTGGAGGGCACCGACAACTGCCACATCGATGCCATCTGCCAGAACACCCCCAAGTCCTACAAGTGCATCTGCAAGTCCGGCTACACCGGGGATGGGAAGCACTGCAAAGGTAGGGACACACTGCTGGCAGAGCCAGAGTCCTGCTGAGTGACAGCCCCAGCAGGTCAGAGGCCAGCAGTGGCTCATCAACCCGTGCAAAAAGCCACTTGTTCACCCTAGCCAATTGTAAACCCGTTATTCCCCTTTTTTGCACCAAACTCCTGGCCTGTTGACAGTGCATGGGGACAGAGAGGACTCTTGACTGTCCTTCTATGGTTGGGGTTACCCATGAAGGGTCACATGGGGCTTGTTTTAAACAAAGCTGTGCTTATTTTCTTGCAGGATTTCTGACCCTGAGGCTGCAGAACTGTGTTAGCAGCTAAAACACAAACTTCAAAATAACACATAGAAACAGAGATATAGATGGTGTAGATATCAATTTAGATGTAGATATAGGTGTAAACCTAGATATTGGTATTGGTGTAGGCATATATCTATATATAGCTACAACTGAGTATGGAATGGAAAGAAAATGGGCTCCTTGGGGCAGCAGCAGCCGGAAAGCAGGATTGGGGCAGGGGAAAAATTCCCAGCTGGAAGCAGGTTCAGGGTCAGGATGGGCCGAGTACAAATAGCAGAGGGATTAAAGTGCTCCAGGCACTGCAGGGCTTTGCCATGGAGACAGGCTGCTCTGCCAGCACCCTGGGAAATCCCAGGAGGTTCCCAGCACTCTGCACCAAGCTAAAACTGTGAGACACTGGGCTAGCTGGGGCTCCAGCATCCAGACTGGGGAGAATGGGGATGACTTTGTAGACTCTGGTGGGATGCTGCAGGTAATAATCTGCTGAGGACCTGCTGCTGGAATAGGCAGAGACAGCAGAAGACCCCAAGGCACGTTACCAGCTGGGTGGCAAAGATGCTGGAGATGGGGAGCAGCACCCATGGTGGACAGCACCCGGGGCAGCCCTGCAGCTCTCCTGCCCTTCTCCCCTGCAGACGTTGATGAGTGTGAGCGGGAGGACAACGCGGGCTGCGTGCACGAGTGCGTCAACATCCCCGGCAACTACCGCTGCACCTGCTACGACGGCTTCCGCCTGGCGCACGACGGCCACAACTGCCTGGGTGAGGGATGTCGGTGCCCTGCAGCTCCTCAGATGCTCCAGCACCTTAGGATTGACCTGCTGGCTTTCCTTGCTGGGCACTTCCCAGGACCCAAAGCCCCCAGATGTGCTGTAGAGCCGTGGAACCATGGTGGCACTCCCAGGGCACACAGGCATGTCCTGTCTGTGATGCCTCGCTGGGGAAAGGATTACTCCCCATTACATCAGGGTGAAGCCAAGGGAGGATGCTCCATGCTGGGAGAAAAACTCACTCGGTGGGTCCATCTGGGAGGGCTGGGGAGAGGAAGAACTAGGAGAGTTGGATTTGGGGTTGCTGGGGTGAGGCACAGGCTCCCCGCAGCCTCATCCTGCTGCAGCCAGCAGCCGGGCAAGCTGCTCTGTGCCGCTGCCGAGGGCAGGACCAGCTCACCCGGGCCCTGCCGCTCGCTCCGCTCGTGCTTGAGGTCAGCCCTGCACCTGCCAAAATAGATGAGTTAATAGCAAATATGGTGGGGATGGGAACCAGTGGAGGGACTGGATAAATATTCCCCGGGCCAAGACAAACCCGGCATCTGCCTACGGAACGGCCGTGCATCCTCCCTGCTACTTCCCACCGCCCCAAACTCCATCCGGCCGCGGCGAAGCTAAAGCTCCCGTCAGAGCCCCGGGGCCCATCGAGCTTCCCGCGCCCGTCACCCGCTTCCTCCCGCGGCATCCGCGGTGAGAGCTCCGGGGCACGGGGCCGCCCGCCTCCCCTCTGCCTGTAGCTCATGCTATTTTCCAATTAGTGTCTGCAGAGGGGTCATTAATGAGCTCATCACTGGGAGGAGGAGGAGGGGGAAGGGATTATGGACACATACGCTTTGCATTAACCACCATCACCGGGATCTTAGCAGCCTCCTCGGGGAGGAGGGAGATTTACACAGCTGGGAGGAGGCGCGGGCGGGCGGGCGGCTGGTTCTGCCTTCCTCTCCCGGGGGAGGATGAGCCCGAGAAGAAGAAAGGAAAGCTGGACGTCATGTGTTTACAGAGTTGGGTGGGAGGGGATGGAGATGGCTCGGGAGCAGCCGGCCAAGCGGGGATCTGGGGGGAGCATGCTGGCTCCCACCTTGAGCCCTTCCTTAGCTCATCCCAGCATCTCATCTCTGATCCCAACGAGCTTTGCCCAACCTGCCTGCATCCCCTTTTAGTCAAAAGAAAGAGAAGCAGAGCAAAGGAGCATGTTGTGCCCAGGCTTTACCAGTGCCATGGGCAGGAGCTGAGCTGGAGAGGGGTCAGGATGTCTGCCCACTAGAGTCCACTGGCCCCTCCATTGCTCATTCTGGGCGACCTTTTGAACCAGGACAGGAATTCAAGCCCTCGTCCTGACACAGGCCCCGCTGGCTTCTGCCCATCTCTGTTGCCTTTAATAAAACAGGTATTAGAGAAGCGGAGTCTCATTTCAGCCATCGGGTTTGAATGGCTGCCTCCTCATTTTTGAGCAGAGCTGGAAGGAGAAGTTGCAAGACATTAAGCCCTTGTTCTAAGCAGGGGGATTTGAGGAAGGTTATTGGCATCTGCAGGACATAGCTTGGCTGGGAAGAGCATTGGAGGAAGCCATGAGCTTCCTGCCGTGGCAGAGGACGTCCCTTTATGCCTGGCTGTAGCCCAGGTGTCAGCCCTCGCTGCCCTGTGAGTGAGGGGTGTTTTCAACACCTTTCCAAGACAGCAAATTTGTGGGGTGCTCCTGGGCTCTGCTGCCTGGCCACTTCCAGCTAGAGCTGCAGCCCTGCTTTGATAATTCTGAGCAAATCCTCAGGGCTTGCTGGGGACTAGGGCACAGTGCAAGGCACCCACACTGCTCAGGCATCCATCTGTCCATCCGTTTTGCCCAAAAGCA
Organism: Serinus canaria; assembly: GCF_022539315.1. Taxonomy (NCBI): domain Eukaryota; kingdom Metazoa; phylum Chordata; class Aves; order Passeriformes; family Fringillidae; genus Serinus; species Serinus canaria. The sequence continues at coordinate 5,043,081 of NC_066339.1, forward strand.
AGGGCTTTGGGTGTGCTGTGCTGTTTGGGGAGGGGGCTGGTGCTGGGAGCCCCCGGTTCGTGCCGTCGCTCAGCCGCTCTCCCGGCGGTTCCGGTGGGCTCAGTTTTCCTCTCAGCCGTGGCTCTGCAACGCTCGAGTTCACAGGAGGTTTTCTTTGGCACGGGGCCCCTCGCTTCCCAGCCTGACACCATCACCCAGCACTGCGGGCAGAGGGGGCAAGGGGCGGCCACGGCACAGGTTTGTCTCTGCCGGAGCCCGGCATCCTGGTTGCTCTGGCGCCTAAGGGCACTGGTGAGTTCAGCTTGCACCATTGTCCCCAAAAAGCCTCTAAAGAGAGCAATGGGCAGTTACTCTTCATTGAATGCAGGTTTTGCAGGGTGGAGGAGCAGCAGCCTGGGGCGAGGGCATTGCTGCTGCCACGGGGCCACATCCCAGCCCCTTCAGCCTTGGCTTGTTAAACCAAAACAGGTGTGAGGGCAGAGCAGGGGATGTGAGTCTCCTTACAAGTAATTATCCCTGCTCCGGGCTAAGGTTTCCCAGCTCCTCCTAATGAAGTGCAGGCATCCCAGCTGGCGACAGGCTCTGAGGGGCTGAGAGCAGGGGTTGGCTGCAGCCAGCATCCTGGATGAGCATCCTGGGTGCTTTGGGTTTTCTGGGACAAGGAAAAGCTCTTTCTCTGTGGTCTGCTGTTCCCTTGTGTAAAATGAGGCCATCAGTCAAGGAAGGTGTATTATCCCTGCGCCCACTCCTGCTGTGCTTTGCCTGCATCCCCCACCCAGTCAAGCATTCCCCTTTCTTCCAGCTGGGGGGAAGCAGGTTACTGTTCTGTGCCACCCAGTCCCCCTCCCCTTGGTGTGCCAAGGAGCTGTGCTCACCCCCTGCCACCTTCCCTCTGCAGACCTGGACGAGTGCTCGGAGGGCAACGGCGGCTGCCAGCAGACCTGTGTCAACATGATGGGCAGCTATGAGTGCTTCTGCAGGGAGGGCTTCTTCCTCAGTGACAACCAGCACACCTGCATCCAGCGCCCTGAAGGTCAGTGCTCAGCTCTTCCGTGCCCTGGGCCACCCTCCATCTCTATGTTTATCAGGCAGGTCTGTCCTTTGTCACCTCTGGCCACTCCTGCCTGGGTTTAGGTGCTGCTGCTGGGTTCTTGGTGTGGGAGATTTGAAAGTGAATCTATGGCAGGCATGTTGGGAGAGGTGATAAATATCCTGCAGCAAAACCCTCACAGGTCTCTTGTCCAGGCACAGCAATACTGAGCCAGGGACATTAATTCTATGCCCAGAGGAATTTATTGATAAATAGAAGGACCTAGAGATCCTCACACCAGCTTGAGATACATTTTCCCCTGCCAGGTCTTGCACAGCACTGAGCCCTTCATCTCAATATCAACTCTAAATTGTTGCCGTCTGGAGCAATCTCTTAGCCAAAATAGGAGGAAATGAGAGATTTTTGCATCTCTGCTGATTTTTATCTCTGCTGCTTGGCAAAGCCAACTGAGTGTTTTTGCTTTCTTCCTTCCCCCTTCCCAGCTGTGTTGGTCACTTCAGCTCCCCAGGAATCTCACCCTGTCCAGGACAGCTGAGCAGCTGCAGTGTCATCTCCTGTGTCCCCATCCCTTGTGTGTCTAGGAGGGATGAGCTGGCTGCTCCTTCCTGCTGGTGCCACAGTGGTGGTCCCTGCTGGGGACAGGGATGCAGGTGCTGGGTCTTGAGCTCAGTAGGGTTTAAAGCCACTAAGAGATGTGGGAACAGTGTCTCACCCCAGGTGGGAGGGAATCAAAGGTTGGAGGCTCCCAGGTGGTTTTGTCCACCTTCCCAAGCAGCTCTGTGCCAGGAGCTGGCCAGGGTTATCCTGTCCCCACAAGGTCCTCACTGACAAGGCTTCTCCTCATTGCCATCAACTCCCTATCCCACCCATCCCACCTCAGACGTCCCTCTGCCACTGCTGACCAGTGCCAGCAGTTTTTGGAGCATTTCTTTGCTTCGTTTTCTCTTTTAGAAGGCATGAACTGCATGAACAAGAACCATGGCTGTGCCCACATCTGCCGGGAGACCCCCAAAGGGGGCATCGCCTGTGAGTGCCGCCCTGGCTTCGAGCTCACCAAGAACCAGCGGGACTGCAAACGTAAGGAGCACCCCAGGGCTGGGGATACAACCTCCCAGGGACCCCCTAACCCTGTCCCCATGGCACAGACTCCTCCTGCCCCTGCAGCAAAGCTCTGACCCCCTGGTAGCAGTTGGTTCATTGAGCCTGAAGCTCAGCGAGCTCAGCTCTGCCTCTGTGCCCTTACAGACAATGCTTCTGGCAGCCCCTTTTCTCTGGGATGTTGTGTCCTTACATGACCAGGTTGAAATGGCAGTTCAAGGGGGTCCCAGAGGTTCAGCATCCCCTGTTCTTGTCCCAGTGTTTCACTTTCCAAAGGGAGGTGAACAAGGAGAGTGCAATTGGCATGTGAGGAGCGCAGGAATCCTCTCCCTGGGGGTTGTGGTTCTCTCAGCCTGTCTGATCTCCTGCCAGCATCCCACTGGCAGTGCCAGGGTTATTAAATAGATATGTGTGTGTTTATGCAATTATTTTTATTTTGTTTCTCATTTGCTGTGTGCAGCAAATGTGTAAAATCACTGATGAAATGAAGGCTTAATCCTAAACTAAATGAACAGCACACCTTGCCCCCTGGGGAGGGCTGGCAGGAATTCCCAAAACCTCCTGTGTCATCCCAAAGCTCAGGAAAGTTTCACCCCTCCCCTGCAGCACTGGATTCAGGGTCAGGGTCAACCAGATCACCAGTCCCCTTTGCTTGGACTCCACTGGTGGCATTTAGCAGGTATGCAGAGGGAAGACATGAGAATCCACATAACAGCCTGCATGTGCTAAGATCCCACAGGGAAAATGAAGGGCTTTAGGAATTACCTGTGAGGGAAGGAGGGAGGGAGGAAGGGGAGGAGGAAGGGAAGTCTCTGAGGGTACAGATGAGGTGTTTCCAGCCAGCTTTATGTGCTACATGTGGATGGTAGGCGGGGAAGAGGAGCTGGGGCCATGGTGACGCTGGTGCTTTGCTCCCACAGTGACCTGCAACTACGGCAACGGGGGCTGCCAGCACACCTGCGACGACACCGACCAGGGGCCCAAGTGCGGCTGCCACGTCAAATTCCTGCTGCACTCGGATGGGGTGACGTGCATAGGTAGGTCAGGGAATCACCCACAGAGGGGTTGGGGTGTGGGATGGCTCCTCTTCCTCCCTGGGTGATTTGTCCTTGGCCTGGTGAAGGGTTTTCCCCAAGCCTTGGGCATGCGGTGATTTCCTTTTGCTGAGACTGGGGAAGATCAGCACTGTGTGAGGGATGCTGCAGCAACCTGGGATGTGTCTGCACAGCCACAGGGAGCAGAAGTGATCTTGGTGGTGCTTGAGGGGACACCTGGGGACAGGTTGCTGTGCTGGGGTGTGGGCAGGGGTCCCTGCCTGCTTCTGTGCTGCTGAAGAGAGAGCTGTGAGGATGTCCTCATGCTGGGAATTGTTACTGTCGCTGTCACTGGCAGCTTTTGAGGAGGGATGTGGAGGGGGCAGGTTTGCCCATAGCAATCTGTTCCAACTTGGTATTGTGGGGCTTTGGCTCAGGAACAATTGTCTTGCAAAAAAAAAAAGAAACCAAAACCAAAACCCCAACAACCTGACAACTCAACCACCCCCAGAATTGTCCTTTTCCTGTGTGTGTTTTCAAATTGTAAAACATCAAGCAGAGATAGAAGTTTTACTGGTTTCATATGCTTGTGCTGCATAACAGCTGCTTTGATTTAAAAAATGTTATATTTGGGGAGTGATTAAGTCCACAATTGCTTGAGACATTTGAGTTCTTACTGCAAAATGAAAAAGAAAAAGGAACTGGAAGCAAGAGAGGTTTTGGCTCCCCATGTCCCTGCTGTGCCTGAACAGAAAACCCTCCATGCTTTCCACAGACGGCTCCGTCCTCAGGGCAGAGGATTCCCCCTGAGCCCCTGGCTGCTCCCTGCCAGCTCAAGGGGTGTTTGGGGCTGAGCCCCCAGCAAAGTCCTCCTCCCCATCAGCTCACTGCTGCTTTAATGTCACTCCCAGGGATCCACCCTGGGAGCACCCCCAGGCTGCTCCCAGGGTGGATCCCGATCCCTCCTGGCTGCTGGCAGGCGCTCACAGCCCCTGGTCCCCGCCGTTCTCATGTTTGTCCCCACAGCCATTGCGTCCTCTCCTACCTCTGAGGACCCTCCCAGGGGGTTGTTGCTGTGCCTGGGTGGGGAGCTCTCCTCCAGCAGGGAGCTCAGGACCTTGGGGGTGACAGCTGGTGGGTTCCTCCTGGATGAGGGGCCCTGTGTGCGGCGTCTGACTCGGGCAGGTTTGGGACCAAGGATCCCCCTGGACCTGTTGGGTATGGAGGAGAGAGAACAGCTCTCCAAAGCATCTCGTGATCTGGGGGATGCTTCAGAGCTGTCTGTTTGCTGGGGGGTGGTCTCTGCACTCAGACCCTGGGTATCACAGGTGTAAGGGTGGGATTTGGGGGTTTCCAAAATCACTCATCCTCTTGTCCTTAGCCAAAGTATCCCTCTTTGTCCCCATGCCCTGCATTGTACCTGCTGGGGAGGCATCTCCCACCAGAGCCAGCGCATCCCTGTGAGCTCTCCCCTTGTCCACCTTTCCAGGGGGAATCAAACACTGCACTAGAGGATTTTAGGAGCAGAACCAGCTCAAAGCCCACAGCCACACCATGCCTGTCTCATGCCTTTGGGCTCTGCAATCCCCTCTCAGAGGAAGGGGCCTGCCCAGCTCCTGCACTCCCTGGGGGGATTCCCAATCCCCAGTCCCACCGTGGGAACACCAAGGGGTTGTGCTCCAGCCACGGGGAGCCAGCAGCTGCCCCGTGGGGATGCCCGGCCAGCAGATTTACAGCCGAGGTACCTGCTCGGATATTTATAACCACCCTTTCTTGTTTTATGGCTCGGGCACAGCAAACAGCCCTCCCCCGTCCACGCTGCCCCCTTCACCGCCCCTTCCCCATTTCCTCCAAAATATTTCATCATTTCAAGGGGAATAAAGTTTCCAGTGAGGGGAAACGCAAAGTCGTTCCCCGGGCCATGGGCTTTGAAATTGAACGCGGTGTGTTTGATGGGCTGCCGGGACAGGCCCCTGGTCCAGGTTCCCTTCAGATCACACCACGCGGCAGGAAGCACGATCAGCCCCTCTGAGTGACAGTTTCATTAGGCCACGGCCGGTGTTTTTCATTTTTCTGCTTTTTATTGCTGCTTTTAAAAATGCAGATAATGAGGAACATGCCTCTAAGCACAAGGGCCATCACTAATGGCTCCCAACATGTCTGCAGGCACGAGGGGGAGGGGAAGCCGGGAGGGGAAGCCAATGACCTTATATATTTATATTTATGCTCCAAAAGCAGCCTTTAAAAAAAAAAAAGAATTAAAAAAAGCACATAAAACAGCCCTCCAGCAGCCAAGGGTGCAGTGCCCGCGGGGAGATGCAAAACCAGCTGTCACAGTTGATGCAGATTTTGGCTTTCCAGGAAGATTTATTAGCCAGGGCATCATTGCAGCTCCCTCCCACCCATATTTGGGGTGCAGCAGGGCTATTGCTGGCCCCCTACTTGTGGTGAGCCCTGGTGGAGCGGGAGGGGGTGGAAAGGGAAGAAATACAGTTAGATGGAGAAGGAAACTAAACCCAGCTCAAGTTTTATGGCTGATTTCCTGACCCGCTCTGAGGCAGTTTGCGGTCGGTGCTCCCCAGCTTGGTGGAGCTGCCACAGCCGGGGTGCACTGACCCACGGGGGAGGCTGAGCAGCCCAAACACACCCAGGATTTGGGCTCACCGCTGGCTGGGCTGCTAAATCCACAGGGTGTAAGTGCCACAGGCGGGATGTGGTGCCTTCCCAACGTCCGTGGCTGCGTGGTGTCCGTGTGGCTCCGCCCGGGAGTCACCACGTGCTGGTTCTGTTCACAGCCAGGGCGAGGACCCGGCTCCCCAGACTAACAGGCTGCACTAACGCTCCTCACAACACGCTTCTCCCGCTCGCATGGGGCTCCAACCAGCCCAGCACAGCTGGAGGGGGTTTGGAGAGGCTGAGGGACTTGGAATGCTTGGGAGGTGGGAGAGAAAAAGCCCAAAGAGACAGTTTCCACCAGGCTGGAAATGCAGCAGAGTTGAACCCATTGATGTGTGACACCAACCAAGTTCCCTGCTGGACACTGTTTCTAAATCACTTTTTTATAATGTTAAACAGGGGAGAGACACTTCCAGCAACACGTTATCCTTGAGACGTTTTCTAATGGTAAATATTTTTGTTCTCTCTATCTCTACAAAGGGGTCTAACTGTAGATGGTCTCTCCTCTGGAGATCATAGCAGGGCTGGGGGCTGAGCTGCTGCGCTAACCGCATGTCTCACTAACCCTGCCCCACTGCTGCTTCCAAACCCCAATGCCAGGCCAGCCAGGGCTGGGCTGGGGACAGAGCAGGGACCCCTCGCCCTGCTGTGCTTGCATGAGACGGGGCTCTCACGCTGCTTTGGTGGATCCAGCCCATGCCAGGGGGACAATCTACTTTGGCAGGGTTACCCCCACACCCAGGAGGAGCTCACAGTGGGCTGCCAGCAGCTGCCTGGTGGGGAGGGGGATGCTTGTGTCCATCTCTGTGCTGTGCACTCCCAGTTATCCCTTCCTAGAGCCCACCCTCTCAAGGATGGTCCCCTCTGGGACCTTCAGAGTGTCCCAGGGTTTGGCCTCGCCATGCACAGTGGCTCTCAGCCCAGAGCTGCAGCAATGGCAGAGCTGCAATGGCCCTTTACAGGCTGGGCACCTCCCCAGGGTTTTATTTGCATCCCTGTAGGGTCTCCAAGCCCTTCACAAAGGTAAGGTGATGCCTCTGCTCTGCCACCAAGGAAACTGAGGCAGAAGGTGCAGCAACTTGTTTGTGGTGGGGAATCTTGTTCCTGGATGTGCTGGGCGCAGGAAAACTCCTGGCACATCCAGGAGATGTGGGAGCTCAGCTCACCAGCACAGGGAGCACAGACTGCAGCTTTTGGGGGGCTCTGAAGAGCCTTTCACATAGGGGTGGGAGAAGGGGAGGACCCCAGATCCCTGTCATAACCACGCTCCAGCCAGCCCAGCTCTAATCCCCTCTGGCTCATGGACTCACATCCTGCTGAGATTGTCACTTCTCAGAAGGTGGAGGTGAGGCCAGAATGTCACCAGCATTGAGGGTGCTGAGCAAAGCGACGAGTGCCATGGCAGTCAGGCAGTGACAGCAGAGCTGGGATGGAGGAGGGTGGAAAAGAGTCTGAGTGTGTGTGTGTGAAGCTTTGTCCTCTCCCTGCCTGAGCGATGGAGGCCTCACCAAAGCCCTGTGTGGCTGGTGAGTCATGCCAGGCTGGGAGCAGCCCTGGGCTGCCAGCTTCGCCGAACAATTGCTGCTCCCCGGGGCAATCCAGAACCCAGCCCCATGCCACCAACCTCTACTGCCTCACAGGTACCCCAGCAGCCCCCTCCAAGCTTTCTGCAAACCCAGAACAGGGTCCCCCCTTCACAGAGGGGTTTGCAGTGGTGCTCTGGCCATGCTAACTGAGCTCGTACCCAACGGCCACCCTGGGCAGCTGCCCTGGGATGGTGGGTGGGTGAAATTCCAGGTGAAATTCCCAAAGATGCAAAGCAGCCAGGAGGGGTGCCACAGTGCTGGAGGAGGCTGTGAGCATGGTGACAGTGTGCCCAGGGCAGCACATTATCTGGAGAGCTCCATCCTCCCTGCTGCAGCTGCTTCTCCAGCTCCATCCCGCTGGCAGCAGCACCTGAGCCAAACCAATCGTCTCATCTCAGTGGTGACCCTGTTAAATCAATCCTCCCCAGGCTGCTTCTGCATCAGCTGCTGGAACAAAGGCTGGCGTTAAACAAATGATTCACTGGCCTTTCAGAAAGTTTCCCTTCCCTTGGGCGCGGTGTCACCCGCCCCGTGTCCCTGTCCCCGGCGCTGTGGGGAGGAAATGGCCCTGGCACAGCTGGGCAGCGCGAGGACCTGGCTGGAGGAATAATATCTTCAGAAATCCTTCCCCTGCCGTTAGGTTTTGTAATTGTGCTGGCGATTAATTTCATAAAATGGTCCCTTTTGTTCTCTTATTATGGGACATCATAAAAATAGCAGTGGCAAGATGAGCACAGAGCGATCCCAGCTCCCGGGCCCCGCGGCAAATGGTTGGATGGTTCAGTCATTCCTACCCCATGTGGTGCTTGCAAAGAGCAGGAGAACCTGGGATTTGCTCTTTCCAAGGAATTTCTTCAAGGCATTTTCATCTTGGGTTCCTTGAAGCCCAAATGCCTCATTTATCCAAGCAACCAGCCTTCTGAAAGGAATATTTTATTATCCTTTGTGAACAACTTAATGCACTTCAAACCATTGTTCTGGTGGTTAGAGTTGAAATTGAGGATTGATCTCACAGGGAAGCTGTCAAGCTGAAAATGTTTCATTTAAATTAGTGTCCCTTCTAGTCCTACCAGCAACAGCTGACTTTGATAATACTGAAATAATTAGCTCTTTTTTTTTTTTTTCAATTGGATTTTTTTTCCACTGATGCTGCCTGCCTCTGAGTATGTGTTTTAATTATATGTGTCTCCCAAATTAGCCTGAGACACTGGACCAGCCATGCCTGAGCAGTGGGTAATGGTCAGGGACTGACAGCACAGGGTCACTCGTGGCTTAGTGGCTCGGTAGCTTGGTGGCAGTGAGGGGGACAGGACCCCCCTGTCACCCCACTGGAGTACTGGAGCCGTGCACCCCCATCCCTGGGAGCTGCAGCTTGCCAGTACCTGTGTCTGGCTGCTTTTGCACCAAGTGCTTTGACTTTGAATTCCTCAGTTTGGGGAATTGAATTCCTCCTCTCTGGAGCTGCCCAAGGTGGCCTCCAGGAGGCCCTGTCTGTGGGGCACACCAGCCCCCATGTGTTCATCATTTCACGCCTCTGTGGCCTCGTTGCTGTTGTGTGAGAGCCAGGGGCTCTGCAGGGAGGTTTGTACCCACTGCCACTCCCAAGCCGTGGCATGGGGGACATCTGGGTGGCATGACTCCCCCAGCCTTTTGAACAGAGGTCCCTCACCCCAGCCTTTCTCTCCCCTTGCCATGCAGAGACGTGCGCCGTGAACAATGGGGGCTGTGACAGCAAGTGCCACGACGCGGCCACCGGCGTCCACTGCAGCTGCCCCATGGGCTTCATGCTCCAGCCTGACAGGAAGACCTGCAAAGGTAGGGGGGTGTGAGTGGGGCTGGGGGCTCACTGCTCACCCCTGGGTGCCTCAGACCCCCGTTGTGTCAGTGCCCTCAGAAAAGGCTCAGATTTTGCTCAGCTCAACGTTGCCCCCAGTGCTCACTGGCTTGGTGTTTGCATCCATGGGGTGGGGACAGGAATCACCCCCTGCATGAGGACTGGGACACCTTGCTGCAGGCACCATGCTTGGCCCCATGCCCCTGGGAAGCCTGTGGGGAGGAGGAAAGGGGGTCAGGTCTAATTGGAGGCAGTGGCATAGCACTTGTGGGGCTAGAGGGTCCTGTCCCATCTCACTCCACCCCACTGCCTGAGCTGCGCCAGGGGAAGGGCTGGGTGTGCAGGGAATGCTCACCTGCTCTGGGGGTGTGAGGTCCCTCTTGGGACACCGCCCAGCCAGGTCCAAGCACCATGTCCCACATGGGGGAGAACACCCTGAGATGCTGCACATCCCACCAACGTCCCCACACCCCTGTCCCTGCCAGGCAAGGCAGTCCAGGCTGCTTTTCCTGCACCCCAAACTTTCCCCCATCAGGGCTGGCCAGTGCCTGCATTGTGTCTTTTGGCAGCTGTCAGAACTTGACCCCAGCTGAAAGGAAAGCCTGTCCCACTGCTGGCTGCCTGTCTACCTGTTGACTGCTTCCAGACCCCCTTGTCCCTGGTATTTTATCAGAGCATCCACCCCTCTCCAATTCTGCAGTTTCCAGCGATGTGCAATAACACAGAGCCACGTCCCCTGTGTCTGGGGTTTTATTAGGGCTGCAGGCAGGTTTACAGCTTGCTCCCTCACAGTCATAAAAAGAAACCCTCAGCCCCAGTGAGCCAGAGCTGCTGCCCCAGCACTGGGGGATGGAGGGACAGGGCAGGCTGCTGCCTCCTCCTGGTCTCCTTCCATTTCACACGTTGTTTCCTCATTTTGTGATTAGTGGGAGAACAAGCCACGTCAGCCACGTTCCCCTGCTGACCATCAGAGCCCAAAGGGTTTCCTCCATTGTCCCCCATGGCGGGGACAGCACCCAGAGGGGAGCACTGGGCTCTCCTGGCCGAGCATCCCAGCCAGGGTGTGACCCTTGGGTGTCCCTTGTCCCCACCAGACATCGACGAGTGCCGACTCAACAACGGCGGCTGTGACCACATCTGCAGGAACACGGTGGGCAGCTTTGAGTGCAGCTGCAAGAAGGGCTACAAGCTGCTCATAAACGAGAGGAACTGCCAAGGTAAGGGGTACTGAGTGCCCAGGCCCCTTGTCCTGCCCCTCCCTGCACTCCCATGGTTGCTGCTGCAGAAGTGCTGCCCTGGCTGCTCATTCTTCCTCTGGACTGCATACATCCTCCAGGGGATTAGTGCTGGATTTAGGCTCTGGTTTGAGGCTTAGCCCTTCAGTCTCAGAGCTGGGGACTTGTGAGCTCTTGCAGAGTTAAAGCCAGCAATTAGGCAGATGCCGGGGTTCCCAGTTCTTGGAGGGCAGGAATGGAGAGAAGATGCCTCCTGCTCACTCCAGAGGGAGCTGCCTGCTCCATGCTGCTTCTTCCACCTTTTTCTCCCCGTCCCAGCATCTTTCTACACATTTCACATAAGCCCAGGAGGTCACTGCTGCCCCCGCAGCCCATGGCCAAGGTCAGCACGGCAGGTGTGCATGAGCCTGAGTGTTTCCTCCTGAAAACACACGGCCGGGGAAGGAGTGGGCTGGCAGGCTCCGGGGCTGCCACTGCTTTCATCTCCGTCCAGGTTCTGTGCTCCGGGAGTTTGACGTGAGTGCAGCAATTAACTTAATGAGGCCAATGAAATGATGCTCCAGCCCACCAGGTTGGGTTCACCTCCCAACCAGGCCCTCCCTGCCCCAACAAGGTGCCCGCGGGGCCGAGCAGACATTGCTGGCACCATCCCCGAGGCAGGACCTGCCCGCACAGCATTCCTGATCCCTTCCTGGCATCCTCCTGATCCCTCTCTGCCCTGGATGGGCAGCAGCCGGGGCCTCTTGCAGCTCTCCACGCCAGGGACAGGATGCTGGCCCTGTTTGGCCTGTTTGAGGTGCAGAGAAGCTGCAGGAGCTTGTGGCAGGAGGTGCTGGTGCAGTGGGGGAGGAGGAGCTTGGGGGCAGAGAGGGAGCCCAGGGCTCTGGAGCATACTGGTATTGGATCTCTAGAGCATCCTGAATGCCCAAAATTGTTTTGAATGCCCAGAGCAATCTGGTTCTGGACCCTTGGAAGATACCAGTGCAGAGTCCCACAGCATCCCAGCACAGCCCTCAGCTTGCTGCATCAGGAAGGGGACAGTCCTGTGCCCCTCTGCCGTGCCAGCTCTCACCTCCACCCCTTGCCTTTCTTCCAGACATCGATGAGTGCTCCTTTGACCGGACTTGCGACCATCTCTGCATCAACACCCCCGGCAGCTTCCAGTGCCTCTGCCACAAGGGCTACACGCTCTACGGGCTCACCCACTGCGGAGGTAGGGCCAGCTGGGCGCTGGCAGCCGCTCACCCACCGGGCTGGGGTCCCAGGGGTGGGTCAGCCCCGTGGTGCGGCTGCTCTGGGACCCTGGGGACACTGCCCAGCCCGAGGGCCCGTGGGGACAGTTGGTTCCACACACACCCCGGGCTGAGGCCAGGCAGGGACGGGGCTCACAGCCAGACTCGCTGGTGTCTGCAACTTCAAACAGAGCGACAGGAACAATTTGCGACTTGTCTGCAGCGGGAGAGAAGGAGAAATCCCCGGCGTTTTTGGCAGGGAGCTGTGACGGGTTGGGAAGGGGAACATCAAAAGGGTTTGATTTAAATTTCACAAGGCAGATAGCTCCCAAGGGCGGGGGCGTGCTGCGCCCGGGAAGCGGGGCGGTGGATGAAACATGCTCTGCAGGGGCTGCCGGAGCGTGTTGTGGCAGCGGTGCCGGCGGCCCGGGATGACGAGCCCGGGTGCTCCGGTGCTGCCCGGCTGGCAAGGGTCAGCCACCCTCCTCATATTTCTGAGCTATGCTGTCAGCGTGAGCCAGCGCAGCCCCTGGCACTGTCTCGGGTGGCCCTGCAGCAAAGGGATTGATGGCCCTCACCAATGCCCCAAGTGAGGGCGAGCTGGGCAGGGAGGGCTCTGACAGGGACAGCTCCATCCCTGACCTGAAGGATCATTTCAGGCCCAGGGGCCCCACTGAAGAGAGGGACCAGGGCTGAGCCTTTTGGGTTCAGTTTCTAAGTGCTTCCATGTCAGCTCCATCTGCTGTGCCACGAGGGGCTGGGACTGGGCTCAGCCTGGAGGGGCTGCACCTGTCCCTGCCTAGCCCTTGGGGACACCGGGAGTCAGGCTGTCCCTTATCCCCATGGAGCTGGCACAGCTGTGGGGAGGTGGCACTGCTGGAAATGCCCTGAGGTGCAGATCGCCTGTCCCAGATGGGCTTGGATTTATCCATCCAGAATCCCAGCCCTGAGAAAATGCAGTGATTCAGTGTTAGAGCCGAGGGGTCCCACTGCCCCTCACCCACTGTCCCTTCCTCTGTCCCCACAGACATCGATGAGTGCAGCATCAACCGGGGTGGCTGCAAATTTGGCTGCATCAACACTCCTGGCAGCTACCAGTGTACCTGTCCTGCTGGCTGCAAGCTGCACTGGAACAAGAAGGACTGTGTGGGTATGTCAGGTCAGGAGCCAGCAGGGCTGCTGGAGGAGCTGGGGGCTGTGGGATGCCAGGCTGGGGTCTCTGTGCCACACTCTGGCACCATCTCCTCCCTGGTGAATCCCCCATGAGCTGGAGGGCGCAGGGGTCCCTCGTGGGTCTCTGAGCTGTGCCAGCCATGGGCATTCCTCATTGTCATCACCAGCTGGTGCTTGTCCCTTGGAGCTGGTGAAGTGCCTGCCAGGTTCAGTGCCACCACGGGCCACCCTCACATGCAACAAGATGGGCAAGAAGGACAGCTGTGCCCTCTCCTGCACATCCAAGGCCCGATTTCTGCCAGGTACTGGTACTAGTGCCACCACCAGCATGAGCAGGGGAGTCCCCATTTCTTTGCATGGCCTAAACTGAGGGGAGAGGAGTGGCTTAACAGCCAGAGTGCAGGAGGGAGGGAGGCTGTTGCTTAGGAGGGCTCATTGTTGGGTGTAGATCCACGGCCCAGGTCCGTGGTGCAGGATCTCTATGGCAGGGTGCTGGGCATCATCCCCCCACAGCACAGCCATGTCTGCCTGCATCACCCTGGCAGACCCAACTCCCCTTACTCCCTCACAGAGTCTGACAGCAGCTACACAGTGAGCTGTGGGACCCCCGTCCTGCGGCAGGGCAGCCAGCACAGACCCACCAACAGCAGCCAGCAGTGCCTCGGTAAGGGGGCTCCTGGAGTGCCCACGGCTGCCACCAGCCTGGCTGGGCCATGCCAGGTTGCTGAGCACCCACCTGTTCTTTCAGAGACTGTGGCTGCGCCCGTCAAACAGAAAGCCTCCTTCAAGATCAAGGATGCCAAGTGCCACCTGCACCCCCGGGCCAAGGGCAAGCAGGAGGAGGCCGGGAAGGCTGGGGCACAAGGTGAGGTGTGATGGTGGGGAGATGGGGGTGCCTGTGCCCCAGCAGGGATGGGGTCCTGACCTGTCCCTCCCCGTGCAGGTGGCTCGGCACCGTGCTCTGACTGCCAGGTCACCTTCGTCAACCTCAAGTGCGACTCGTCCAAGAAGGGGAAGGGGCGCCGGGCTCGCAACTCCCCCAACAAGGAGGTGACACGCATCACGCTGGAGTTTGAGGCAGAGATCAAGCCCGAGGAGATCACAGGTGGGCACAGCACTGGCCTGACCCATCTTGGGTCAGCACAGGTGGTGGGGCCAGGGGTACGATACCATCCCCATGCAGCAAGGAGAGATAAACCAGTCCTTGTCTTGCACTGGATTGGCACATGCTGGGTAGCACTTGCAGCTGAGCATCTGGGAGATGGTTTTAATGCTTCTGGGCTTCCCTCTCCACCCCTCCCTTCTTACTGCATCCCTGTTTCCTCCTGTACCTCCATTCCCCTCTGTGCCACCCAGCCAGCTGCAACCTGCACTGCCTGCGACAGAGAGTGGAGAAAAAGCTGAAGTCGGCCATCAAAGCCCTGAAGAAATCCATCAACCAGGAGCGGTTCCTGCTGCGCTTCTCAGGGATGGAGTACGAGGTGGCCCGGAAGCTGAGCGTGGCCCCGGAGCGGCAGGAGAGCTGCGGGCCGGGCCAGCAGCGCCTGGCCAGCAAGTGTGGTAAGGAGCGTGGCGGGGTGACGAGGGGACCCGGCGGTGACAGCCCCCACAGCATCACCGACGTCCCCCCTGGCTCTCAGTCAGCTGCTCGCAGGGAACCTATTACCACGGGCAGACGGAGCAGTGCGTGCCCTGCCCCCCCGGCACCTACCAGGAGAAGGAGGGGCAGCTCTCCTGTGACCTGTGTCCCCGCGGCGACACCTTCGGACCCATAGGAGCCACCAACATCACCGGCTGCACCGGTAAGGAGGGCACAGGTGGGGCTAGAGGCACACTCGGGGATGTCCAGGGCTGCAACTTAAACAATTAGCCAGCAGACAGGAAAGTCTTGAGCATCCCCAGGGCTCACAGGAGTTGCTGGTTTGGGTGTTTATTATTTAGAGGGGACCCCAAGAAGGGCAGCACTTGCTCTGGGTGTACTGGTGCTGCCGAGGCTGAGGGGGAAGAGGATCTGGGTATGGGGCAGGAGAGCCCCAGGCATGTGGGGTGCCAGGACTGAACAATGCCTGTGCCTGCAGGTCAGTGTCCCCCTGGCCAGCACTCTGCTGATGGCTTCAAGCCCTGCCAGCCGTGTCCCCGTGGCTCCTACCAGCCCGAGGTGGGACGGGCGCTCTGCTTCCCCTGCGGCGGGGGGCTGACCACCCGCCACGAGGGAGCCCTCTCCTTCCAGGACTGCGACACCAAAGGTAGGTCAGCGCTGGTCCCCAGGATGGGGGCCACCCAGCAGGGCTATGCCAGCAGCTGACACAGCCCCCTGTGCTCCCTGACCCACCAGTGCAGTGCTCCCCTGGGCACTACTACAACACGAGTGTGCACCGCTGCATCCGCTGCGCCGTGGGCACCTACCAGCCCGATTTCCGGCAGAATTACTGCATCTCCTGCCCTGGCAACACCACCACCGACTTCGACGGCTCCACCTCAGTGTCCCAGTGCAAAAGTAGGCGAGCTGGGGTGCAACAGAAGGTGGGGGGACAGGTGTGGGGTCCTCCTTCAAAAGTATTTAAAACTCCTGCAGAGTTTGGGGTCGTTTCAGTGCTTTGTGCATGCAGGCAGGCATGGGGGGTTGCCTAATGGGACACTGCCCCTCTTGCCCAGCAAACCCCCCCCAGTGCCCCCGTGCCCTGGTTCCCAGCTGAACTGGTGTCCCTGCCTTGCAGACCGGCAGTGTGGAGGGGAGCTGGGTGAGTACACGGGCTACATCGAGTCCCCCAACTACCCGGGGAATTACCCTGCCAACATCGAGTGCACCTGGAACATCAACCCCCCGCCCAAGCGCAAGATCCTCATCGTGGTGCCTGAGATCTTCCTCCCCTCCGAGGATGAGTGCGGCGACGTCTTGGTCATGCGGAAAAACTGTAGGTAACCGAGCAGGCTGTGGTGCTCAGGGGAGGAGCTGGGCAGGAAAAGGCTGGGCTTTGGCAGAGAGGGAGAAAGGTGCATCCCTGGGCAGCTGGAGGGGAGTTTTGTGAATAGGGTGAGTGGGGAGATGAGCATCATCCTGCCATCCAGGTGTCTTGCTGGATCTCAGGGGGATGTGCATGGGCTGGCTTGCACACCTGTGCCTCAGCCTTCATTTTGGGGGTTAAAAGCCCCATTTGGTGCTTTCCAGAGCAAGGAAGGAATAACAATCCCTGGTATGTAACATGAGGGTTGATGGGGGCTCAGCCTTGCCCATATTGGACAATTCCCATCCCTGATGCCACCCTTGACCCGGTAAGGCCGGGGGTAGCTCTGCTGATGGGCAAGCAGCATCCTGTGTCCCCTTGCTGTTCCCTGCAGCCTCCCCATCCTCCATCACCACCTACGAGACCTGCCAGACCTATGAGAGACCCATCGCCTTCACCGCCCGCTCCCGCAAGCTCTGGATCAACTTCAAAACCAGCGAAGCCAACAGTGCCCGGGGCTTCCAGATCCCCTATGTCACCTATGACGGTGAGCACGGGGAGATGCCATCCCAGCACCCTGGTGCTTCCCCTCCCCACAGTTTGGCATCCGGGTTGCCCCCAGTTCACACCTCCTGTGTGTTTGGGGGGAGTGGACTGAAGGATGGAGGCCAGAGGTTTGGGGACAAGTGGCAGCTCATGCCCTGTGTTTTTTGGCAGAGGACTACGAGCAGCTGGTGGAGGACATCGTGCGGGATGGAAGGCTCTATGCCTCCGAGAACCACCAGGAGATCCTCAAGGTGAGCCCCCAAGTCTGTGCTACCCAGGGTTGTAGGGGATGCAAAAGCATCCTTCCTTTTGGGGATGCCTCCTGCTCTCCTTGCACTTGGGGCTTCCAGGGAGCATGGGGGGGATGCTGAACCTCCCTCTGGCTCGGCTTCCCTGCAGGACAAGAAGCTCATCAAAGCTTTCTTCGACGTGCTGGCGCACCCCCAGAACTATTTCAAGTACACAGAGAAGCACAAGGAGATGCTGCCCCGCTCCTTCATCAAACTCCTGCGCTCCAAAGTCTCCAGCTTCCTTCGGCCTTACAAATAGCCCGCCGTGCCCCACTGCCCCAGGCCACCCCGCAGCCAAGGAAACTCTCTTCTCCCTTCCTTCTCCTTTCTGATTTTTCCTTCCTCCACCTGGCTCTGGCAGGATTGCCACTGCTCGCCCTGCAGACGTCCCCCCACGATTTCCCTGCCGCTCCCTGCAGAGCTGCGCTCCCAGCCGGGGGCTCGCTCCGGTCTCATCTGGTGAAGTCGCTCCCCTCTTCCGAAGCAGCTTCTTCGAAGGTTTTAAGAAACTGAAGTAGTGGTCCTCTCGCTGTCCCGTGTCTTCCCTTTGGTTTCCTTGACGCCAGATCTGTCCCCGTTCCCTGGTGCCACCAGCAGCCCAGGACAGTGAGGGGGGTCCCTGACCTTGCAGCCCCCAGGGCTGGCGCTGGCTGCGGCCCCGCGGAGCGCTCGCCGAGGAGCGCAGGAGGTGCCGTCGTGTCCACTGCAGCTACCGGCGCCGCTTTGGGGGAAAAGAACTGACAAAGCCGACTTGATGGGAAAGGAAATGCAAAGGAGCGATGGCAAAGCCCACCAGCACAGCACCGTGGTGGCTCTGGCCCGCTGGAGAGCCGTGCTGGTGCTGGGAGGGAAGCGCAGCCAAGCCACGTTCCCGGAGAACAATGTCTGGCTGCACGGGAGAAAACAGGGAGCAAAGGAGAAGGACTTTCAGCCGGGTTCGATTTTTTTTTTTCTTTCCCCCCCCTCCACACCCCAGACACTTGTGCCAAGAAACCAGACTTTGTTACAAGCTCTGCCAAAGAGTAACTCGGAAAAGCAAGCTTTGAGAAGAGCAGGAGTTAATGTTTGTGCACTAGGATATCCTCCTTTCTACCTTTTTCATATGTATTAAGTGCAATCATTTGAGTCTTCCTTATATTATTTAGAGGGAAGTTGTTTTTTTTTTTCTACTAGAAACGACAATATTTATAACTGCCTGAGAAACGAGAATGTGTGTTTGCAAGAAAACAAAAACCACCCACCCAGAGCAAGCTGGGCCCTGGGCTGACCAGCACAATGGCATCTTCAGGCCTTTTCTGCCACATTTGTCCCTGATAAAAGCCCCTCTCTGGGGGGAGATGGTGCCTCTTCTGCTCGGTGCAATGGGGTGAGTTTCTGCAGGGAGTTGGAGGTGTCTTGGTTCATTCATGGGGGTGAGTTGGTCCTGTCAGACTGATCTGCCACAGTTTGGGTGTTCTGGCCCCATTACGAGGGGCATCAAAACTCAGCTCTGTCACCTGCTTGCTGCAAACTGCTTTGTTTCCCTGCAGGGGTGCAGGGATGAGCCAGCACTTGCTGAGGATGGGTCTGGGGGGCTGGGAGGAGAGGGGGGAGCTGGCCCTCAGCCCCCAAATCTCTTCCCCAGGTACAGCAATCCCCCTGGGCAGAGCCACCCTCACAGACCTGGGGAGCTTTCGTGCTTCTGAGTCCCACCAGGCATTTTTGGCCCCATCCCTGTGTGTTCTCACCCTGCAGGGATGCTGTGGGAGTCCCTCCCCAGGGAGTGGGGTGCAGATCCCAGGGAAGACCCATCCTGCCATCCCTTGTTTCACTGCATCTGCCTCCCCCAGACAGGCTCAGCTGGGGACAATGGCCAGGTGGACACCACTGGTGGCTTTGTCCCCCCAGCATCTTCATGTGGACAAAACAGGACTCCCAGGGACAGGCAACTGGTATCACCACTCACCCCTCTCCTCCTGTTCCCCAAGCCTCCCTCCTTTTCCAGCCCTGCCACCAGTTCTCAGCTGTCATCCTCCCACCTTCATCCCCATCTTCATCCTCTCAAAGACCTGGAGCTGCCAGCACTAAACACAATCGACCAGCCTATAGCTCTGCCAGTGGCAGGTCCCTTCCCATCACTGTCCTTTCTTGTCCCTCACTGTCTCTTTGCCCACACCTGAGCCCATCCCTGCTTTTAACACACCCACTATTTATTGCTCTGCGTGTCCCACTGGGTCCATCTTTCCTGCATCTGGGGGAAGCAGCTGCTGGTCCCTGTTTTCTCTCCTTGATCCACACTGTTCCAGCACCCCAGGAGCCTCTCCCGGGCTTTGTGAGGGGCTGAGCACTGGCACAGGGGCTGAGGTTTGTCCCCAAGATGCGTCAGTTGGAGAAGTCTGTCCTGATTCATCCCAGCTGTGGATTTTCCCCTCCTGCCGCCGGCTCCCAGCCTGTTTGGAAGCTCCACATCTGTGGGCTGAGCTGTTTGTCACTTGGTCGTTGTCTGCAAGCAGCTGCTTTAATGCACAAAAGCTGCTGTAGGGATCTGGAGGGGTTTTGTGGCTCTGGGACAGTGGCACAGGCCAGTGACCTTTGAAAGGATCCTTTGCATTTAGAAGGAAAAAAAAAAAAAAACCCAGCAAAAATAAAATCAGCCCAGGAATGACCAATCCTGCTGTGGTGCCCTGGAGTGCCACAGCCCCTCCTGCCCACCAGAATTCATTAACTTTGATTAACTCTGGCCCATCTAATGTCAGGTTACTGCCCAGCTGCCTTAGTGGGGCATCAGGGGTGTCCTGGCTGACACCCTTGTCAGACCAGCCACCTCTGCTTCCCTGCTGTGGAAGGATGAGGTGGGCAGCACATCCTCCTGGAATGGCCAAAGGCACCTGGTAATGGTGCTTCCCTTCTGCTTTCACCAAACAGCTCAAAAAAGCCCCCAGAATCCCACAGGGTCCCTAGAGCCACCCACCCCCACCTCAGAATGGGTTTGAAAGGCTGAAACCCACATCAGCCACCTCGGGGATCAAGGCTTTGAAGCAGTCAAGAAAAATTAGGGTTGTTGGGGTTTTGGGTTTTTTTGTTCATGTTGGAGTATTTATATCTGCCTTTTGCAGCGGGCCAGGACTTGCCATCTCCAGCAGAAACGATTAAAGTGATGAGCAAGATGTAGTTCATGAAGTTATTTGCACTTGATTAAAAGAAAAAAAAATGTTATTTGAACTTTGTAAAAAGAAATGTTTGCATTTTGTATTGTCTTTTTTTAATTATTAAATGGAATTTCTTGGTGTTGTGTTGGATCTTTCAAAAACTGGCTCTGATGCTTATTTTAAAGGTTTTTAACAGCAGGATCCAGAGCTATTTTCATTGTTTTGTTCCCTCGGATGCTGACAAGCTTTTCCAGGGCCCAAAGTATTTTTTCTCCCCCCAGAAGCTTAAATGCTGCACTTCCCTAAGCTCTCCAGTTCCTGCACAATGTATTTATTTACGCTTATTATTTCAATGCAACCAAGTTTGTTTTTAGCCCAGAACATGGAGTTAGACAGACTGGCTCAGAGGGAAAAGGGGATGGGAAACACCCTCTACACCTCAGCCCGAGCCTCTTGCTGGGCTGCAGCTCTGTCCTTCAGCACCCCTGGACTTACTGACAATCCCCAAGTCCTCAGGAGCTGCACCTGGGCAGGTGTGGGGTGGGGCACTTGCACTTAAAACACTTCTGCTGCCCCTCACCAGCCCTCCCAGAGCAGGGCTGGGCTCTGCACAGGACGCAGGTGAGCTCTGTACCAGGTAAGGGTCCCCTCTGTGGGCACAGGGTGACCTGGGGGCCAATGGAGTCCTTCCCCCTCCCTCTCTGAATGCAAAGGGGATGAGGCTCCTTCCCTCAAAAGCTCCAATTTCCCACTTGGACTTCACCTCTCTCTCAACTAAACAGAGCATCTGAGGCCTTCCCCAGGAGGAAGTGAGCAGCTCTTTGGCAAACTCTCCCCAGGAGCTCTAGAGGAACAGAACCACACACAGCTGTGGGTGTCTGCAGAGTTTATTGCTGCCCCCAGCCCTTAGTAGAGGCGCTGGGGTTTCCCCATGGTGCTCTTGATGTACAGAGCTCGCACGTTCTGCCAGTTCTTCTTCAGCAGGGACACCAGGAAGTTAATGGCCAGGTGGATGTTGTAGACCAACTCATCCTCTGTCATCTTCACGTGACCCACGGCCACAGCCAGACAGAGCACCTGGGGACAGACAGAGGTGCAGCTTTCACAGCAAGGGAAGGAGCTGACCCATCATCAGCATGCTGGGCTGCCCTGTGGTCTGGACATGCCCACATCAGCTTCACTTTCTGCCTCTGGGGCCAGCCCCCAGCCCTCTCTGCCCTGTGTGCAGAGGCCAGGCCTCCTCTCTGAGCAGCCTGGAAGTCAATGCTCCCCCCCACAGGCTGAAGGATTTATGAGTGAGCCAACAGGCCAAGTGCCAGAACATCTTAGCTCAGCTATTCTAAATGCTCAAGCATTTGCAAACCCTCACATCTGCTGTGTCCTCAGGATCTCCACAGAACTGCTCCCAAGTTCACTTGGACAGAGTCAAGTCCCAAATTCACCCCCAGCAAAGCCCCACTCATGCTCAGCTCCTCAAGGACACGCCTGGCCAGGTCCCACCCCGTGAGCAGCACCCATGTGCTGGGAGCAGCATTAACTACGCTGGATTGCGCTCAGCACTGAAGCATCCAACCATCTCCTCATCTGCTCCAAGATCCATCAACCAGTTTAATTATTCCTCCTTTCTGTCTGGCCATGGAGCACTCTGGGTACATTTCTCCTTGCTGGAAGAAACCAGCCACAACTTCAGGAACACTCGAGGGACACCTACAGCCCAACCCAGAGATGGCAGAGACTTGGAACAACCCCCAGGCACACAACTGAAGCCATGCTTTACCTTCTTCATCTGAAACTTGATGGTTGATTTGACCTCATCCACCTTGGCCACCAGGTTCTCGTTGTGGGTGAGCAGGGAAGGGAATTTCCCAGCTTTGTTCAGGCCTGGGCCCAGGATTCGAGGGATTTGCTTGATCAAGGACTCGGAAGCCAGGAAGGCATCGTACTTCTTAGCTGCAAGGAAGCAAGCAGGGAGCTAAGGATGGACCCTGCCCTCACGAGGGACTCAGCTGAGAATATGCAACTCCCCCCTGCAGACAAATCCAACATTCCCTGGGTCCCACCAGAGCTGGAGTCGGTTTTGCCAATCTTTGAGGAATGACTGTCACAGCAGCCCCACTCATCACACTGACTCCAAATCCTCTTCCCTGAAGGAACTGTCCTTTGCTGAGCCCCAGGGGACACTGAACTCCAAGCTCTGCAACAGCTTGTGCACAGCAGGATGAATGAGACAGAGGATCCATCTAGGAGAGGTTTGGCCAACAATCACCCAACAGCTCATAGCTCCATGGCCCATCATGGACTGGTGGGCAAGTTCCTGTCTGCCTGAGCAATGTACAGAGAGACTCTGGAGTTCTCAGGAAGGGAAGGATTTTCTCTCTGACCAAGAGAAAATGAGAGCATTTAATTCTGCTCACACAAGAACCGCAGGACTAAAGCCCACTCTTGCCTCTGGTGTTTCCTGGCTTCTGCTGCCCTCCAGCTCCCCGAGCAGGAAAGTGAGGGACACAGCAAAGAGTGAAACTGTTGACAGGGACATTTTCTGTGTATCTCCCTTCCTTGGACAACCAGCCCCATTCCTGAAGTACTGATCTGTCAGATCTGCACAGGAAACAACCTGGTGGGTTTTCTGAATAGTTTTTGGGCAGATTTTGGTACTGGGGCTGATTCAGCTCAGCTTTTCAGCTCTGCAACTAACCAAGACATGGAAATCTGAGCATGGGGAAGAGCCTTATGAACACTCACCCAGCTTCTTCACCAGCTTCTTGTTTTTGTTGAGCTTCTTCAGAGCTTCTATGTCCATGTGAGGGATGTCAACTGCTTTGGCCTCATCGCAGTGCTGCTGGTCCCCCAGCAGACAGACCGAGAATTTGGGCCGTGGTGTCGACTTCAACCTGGGGAGGGAAGGAAGGAAAGTCCGAGTCAGTGACTGGCCAGCCTCACCCGCGTGTCCATGGAGCCAGCACGGAGACACCTTACCGCAGCACGGGGCATCCTGCACGGCCGCTCACCTGCCGTCCCCGGCAGGCCGGTGGGGACAGCCCGGGGGCTGCCGCACCTCCCCTCATGTTTTAAGACCCAGGGTCAGGGTCCGTCCAGCCGCCCCCACCGGGCCGGGGCGCGCTGGACTCCCCAAGCGGTTCGGCGCCGCGGCGGCCCCGAGCGGGACCGGGCAGGGCCGAAGGCTGGGTAGGAGCGAGAGGATGGCGAACCTGACGGTACCGGAGAACCGCTTGTCCTTCTGCGGGTCATAATTCTTGAGGCTGATCTGCAGCTCCACCGTCTCCACGAACCTGCGGGAGGCACCGGGTGAGGCCTGGCCGGGCATGGAGAGGGGAAGGCCGAGGCCGGGGGTGACACGTCCGGTCCCGCCGTGTTCGCGGCTCTTACTTGCGCTTCTTGGCACGGCTGCCGTGCAGCACCTCCTTCACCGCCTCGTACAGGGTGTCCCGGGACACTTTGCTGCTGCGGGGGGAAACGGCAGCGCGGGCTCAGAGCCGGCCCCGCCCGGGACGCGGCCCCGAGCCCGCGATCCGCCATCGCCCCCGCGGATCGCGCCTCGCCGGCCCCCGGACGGCCTGGCAGCCCCCACAGGGCGCGGATGGAGGTGGATGGCGGGGGATGGAGCGGAGCAGACATTGAGCTGCACCAACCTCATGGCTGCGGCTGCTCGGATCGAAGGGGCGGAAGCGCCTCCGGCGCGCTATAAATAGTGGCGAGATCTCGCGAGGCTGGAGCGCGCGGCTCGGCGCCATATTGGGAGCGGCGCCCCAGGGCCACCATGCGGGGAGAGGCGCGGGGACCCTGCCCGGCTGCCCGCCTGCCCGCTCGCATCTCCTTCCTCGTTAAATAAACAAACAGGGTCTCTTTGCCCTCTGTCTCTGGCCACCAGGACAGGAGCTCCTACATCGCTTCACAGTGTACCCCAGGAGCCCCTCGCCGGCCGCAGCGGCCGTCGGGAAGAAACAGCCTGTTCAGGCTGGGCGCGGGCAGCTGCGCTGCCCGTCCCGGTTACGGGGCAGGTACCGCGGGCAGCCCAGGCTGGGCCGGGCAGGGGAAACCGGGGCCATGTGGCTTCAGCGTTGGCACCACTCGTGCGCCGCCGGCTGCGCTCCCACGCGTTGGCCGCCGGATGGCGCGCGCGGCCGGGCCCGGCGGGCCCCGGAACCTGTATGGCGGGCGGGAGCGGCCGCGCGCGGGCGGGAGCGCCGCCGCTATGCGGGTTGCGGGGCGGGCGGGGCCGCGCGCGGTGCACGTCGGGCCGGCGGCGGACCTGGGCCTGGCGGGTAGCTCAGGTCGGTGTGGGGGATGGGGGGCGGCGATGGCGGCCGGGCCCGGAGCAGCCTCAGCCCCCGGGAGCCGCGCGGGGTGGAATCCCCCGTGTCCCAGCCACCCCCTTCCCGCTGCCCTCGCAGCCCGTGCCGCGTTTCCCCGGTTTCTCGGGGGCGCGGCGGGCGAGGGCCGGGGCAGCGCACCGGAGCCTCCGCCGGGCGCGGGGAGCGCGGGGTGAGGCGGCGCCGAGCGGCGGCGGGCACGGACGGGGCGTTTGCCTCGCTGCTGGAAATGAAAGGATCAGAGATTTGTCTGTCAGGTGGCTCGGGAAGAACGCGCTGTAGCGCCTTTGGAAGATAACCGATCAGCAGAGAGTCCCTTCGGCGAAATGTGCTTGTGGGGGTGTGCAGGCTTTAGCATCATTTGCTTAGAGCCTGGAATTCCATCCCTCGGAAGGCTGGGAATTAGTCAGGAAAGGGAGGAGAGAAGGAGGAATAAAGCTCATCGCCCCTGTCTCCTGTAGCACAGGACATGCTCAGCCTGTAGGTTCAGGATTTAAAGTACCTGGAAACCCTGCAGATCATTTGGAGCATGGGAAGGGCTGGAATATGACATTTGTGCTGTCTCTAAGAATAGTCTGTCAGTTCAGTTCACTGATAAGCTTTATTTCACATTTGGCTGTGGAATAGATTCTTATCCCTGCCTGCCTTTAGTGTGGGAAGGATGCAGCCTTGTCCATCTTAATCCTTTATAACCTCAAAAGTCTTTTGAGGCCATTCAAGCCTTTCGTACTGTGCAAAAGTGGAGAAACTAAAGGAGAAGGAGAAACTAAGGGCAGAAATTGAAATAGAATTGTTCTTTTTACTTAAGGCTCGCAGCAAAGACGCCGACCCCGTGTCCCACAGGCCCCTGGCTCTGTGCCCCCCGTGCTGCCAGGCAGGATCCATGTGTGGGGACTCGGGGCAGGATGGAGAGCCTGGGGCTGCCAGCAGTGACCCTTGGGGATGGCACCACGGCCTACCTGCAGCAGGCTGCCAGAGGTAACAGAGCCTGTCAGGGCTGGGAGGCTCCTCCTGCCTCTGAAATGAGAGTCAGGGTTACCAAAAGGGCCCCTCACGGTGTGGGAGTTGCCACACGGGCAGCTGGATTTGCACTGAAGTCTGATGTGAAATAAAATACAAATCAAACGTGCCTCTGGTTTGGAAATGAAGCTGTGGAGATGGGAGAGCTGTTGCTGTGGAAAATAAAGGTGCTGTCCAGACTAGGAGAGCCCCATTCTTCCCAGGCTTGCTGTGGATGGGGAGCTGATGGTGTGGCCTGCAGGGCTCTGCTCCAAAACTTCTCCTGGGCTGAGCAGGTGGTTTGGCATCACTGGTGTGCACAGGGTTTGGTTCACAGCCGTGCTTCTCCCACTCAAAGAAGTGCCAGATTCCACACCTGCCCTTACCCTGGTGTTGGTGAGGTGCCCCTTTCTCCACCACCGCTGCTCCCAGGAAGAGGAGCACGCTGTTTCCCAGCCTGCAGAACAGGATGGAGGAGTTGTGCAGCTCCCTGTCCTGGGGGTTGCTCTCCTGCTTCATTTTCTGTGCAAACTCACTGCAGGTTTGTTACATATGGGGAGCTGGGCTGCCTTGGAACCACCAGGTTGTGTGACCCCCTCTCAAACCTTATGCTCCAGGTGAAACCAACCTGGATTCTCCATGCTCAGTGGGATGGGGCAATGTCCTCTCTGCACCAAATCTTTCATGGTTACAGGTTTGCAGAGACAGGCTTTGGCAGAGTTGAGCCTCTACAGCCCAACACTGGCGGCACTTTAGGCCCCTTTAGGTGCTGTAATTGTTTCCTTACAGTTGATCCTCTGCCAAAGCAGTAGATAAATCTCCCAGCACTTGCTGATGCTGCTCAGCACACACAGTTGATTTTTTTCTTCCAACACAAGTGTAATTGCTTTCTCTGTATGTTCTGTCTGTCTGCTCCTTGGCACGAGGAGCTGTGAGGGGCAGCTCCTCAACAAGTGATGCCTGAGGGTCTTTGTCAGGTGTCCTGTCTAGACAAGGGCAATGCCAGCATTTCTGGGAAGTGTCTCTGTGGGGGAAAGCTGATCCATAACAGCCTGGAAGTGACAATTTCTCCCTTTTGTGGGACAGAGGGGCTGGGCTCAGCAGCTGATGGTGTGTTTTAACTGTTCCAGGTGAAAAGCTGATTGAAGGGCAAGTCATTGAACTTGAAGATGGGACCACAGCTTATATCCATCAGGTGACAGTTCAGAAAGGTGAGGAACACACATTGAACACACATTACCCTCTTTCTCTTTGGAAGGACACTACTGTAGATGTGGCTGCAGCCCTCAGTGCTCCAGCATTTGGGCTCCTCTGCCAGTTCAGCTCTCAAAAGTCCATGTGAGCATAGGGTTTCTCTTGGGGTTTTCTTTCTTGTGGATTTGAGGCTGAGTAAACAAGGACATTGCCTGCAAAGTCATTAGCAATCTGATGAGAAGGTGAATTTGGTGGAGGTGGAGACCAATGTTTAAGTGTCATTTCACCTGTGGGCTCTCCCTGTTGTCATACCTCAAGCCCAGTGAGCTGTGTTGGTGCCAGCCACACAGCACACACAGAGCTTGTTTCATGTGGGAGCAGCTGGGCAGGAATTTCCTCTGAACTGTGAGATAATGCATTACTTCTGGAATAGGTGATGGTGGTGGGAGGGGTCGTGTGGGGATTGTTGGGAACAGTGCCACCTTGGCCATTGACCCATCAGCCAACATCATCTCTGAAATTAGGTAACATTAGTCTGAGAGGTGTTGGGAACCCAGTTCATGTGGCAGGCACCAGAGGGGCACGGAGGAATCATCCTTGGCCATGCTAAGATGCCAAAGGGCAGGTAGAAAGAGCTCTGTTACCTTGGGCACTCCTTCCTTGATGCTCCCAAGCTCCTTGTATGCCACCTCCCTCTTCTGTTCTCCAAAAGCTGCTTGAAATGGATGTTTTATAGCTGGCTGTGCCCCTCTCCCCCCTGCACCCTCTTCCCTGCCTTCACATGCACGGTGAGAGGGGTTCTCACCCCTCTCATGGGATGTTTGTGCTCTCCTTCACACACCCCTGTGCCAGAGCCATCCTTCTTGATTATATCCCCTTCTTGTTGGGATATAATCTGGTATTTTGAAACTGGTGAGACACTGCATCACTCCTTTGAGCAAAGGAAGAGGCAAATCTGTGCATGAAGCCTTGAAAACCTCATCATTCACATCAGAAGGGCTCAGATGGTGTCTTAAAACCTACAGCTGTGGTTGCCTTTCAGGGCAGCCTCAACTGCCACAGCATTCCCCATGCTGAGTCCTCCAGGAAGGTGTGTGGATGTTTTCCTTTCCTTTTAGAGGCTGTGGCTTTTGAAGATGGGCAGCCAGTGGTGCTGGAGGATGGCAGCATGGCCTTCATACACAGCACAGCTAAAGGTAAAGCACTCCCTGCTCTTTCCCTGGCAGCTGGAGAGAAGCTGCTGAAATGTCTCAGATTTCCAAGGCTGGGGAGATGAAGCACTTTTTTTCTGCCTCACACTGAGCTTTTTTTCAGCTCTTTACCTGAACGTTTCCTCTTGCAGAGAGTTACGAGCCTGGCACATTCCAGGCTGTCCAGCTGGAGGATGGCTCCACTGCCTACATCCAGCGTCCTGTCATCGTGGCACCTGGCAGCACCATCTTGCAAGTGCAGACAGAAACTGGGCTCCAGGAGTTGGCTGGGAAGGAGGAAGATGATGGTCTTGATGTGGACACCATTAATGCATTGCAGCAGTATGGCAGGAAGGTGAGGGCATAGCATCTCTTGGCTTGAGTTTGTGCCCTCCCTTCAGCAGTGCCAGCTTTGAGAGAAGTCCCTGGACAGGGTCCAGTGTGAGTGCCACTGCTGAGGGGTGCCTGGCAGTTGGGGACACAGAATGGGGCTGTTTGGTCCATGGGGTGCTGGGTCTGCCACCCTTAACCTGCTGCAGGCTGAGGTTTGGGAAGGAAGGAGAGCTGCTGTGATAGAGCCTTTGGTGTGCCAGCAGTGGCCAAGCTATGGCCACTGTCCCCATGGTGACCTCAAAACCAAAGCAGCTTCAGATCCTGATGTGCTGTCACTGCAGTGTCCCACCTCAATATCCCAGGCAGTGCCTTTTTCTCCCATCTCCATAGGCTGTGGAGCAGGGGCTGCCAGAAGGGTGCTGGCAGTGCTGAGCTGGGCACAGACCTTCCTGCTGTGGCAGGCCTGGGGAAGGGTGGGGTGGCACTGTGGCCGTCACTGTCTTCCTGCTCCACGCTGTACAGGGACCCACAAACAGTGCCTGTGCTTCTTCACTCACAGGGCTCTGATGAGGAAGAGGAGGGAGTGACAGACACCTGCCATGTGAAGAGTAAAGACTCCAGCAACATCTCTTCCCAGGTCTGAATTTTTCAGTGACTGGAACTAGGCTGAACTCCTCTTTGCCAGTAGTTATAAAAATGATGTGGCTTCTCTGCTGAGTTAGCAAATACTAATTGCACATATTTCAAATGAGCTGAGAAAGGGAGTTTCATGTCTGAGAACCCCCTGAGAGGTGGGAGGGGGAAATGCAGGTTCCTAGAGCCCTGTCACCTGGGCTTCACCATGTGGATACAAGCTGGTTTGTAGGAACATGTTTTTGGAAGATAACTGCAGGAGTGCATATGTATGGCAAGGAGGGAAATATTTGTGTGGGCTTGGTGAAGCTGTGGTGGCTTGCTGGATTGATTCCAGTACTTGTCTCAGCAGGATTTGCAGGAGGAGGAGGTGCAAAGCCACAGGAAGGGGCAGCAGGTCGGCAGCAGAGCTTTCCGCTGTGGGTACAAAGGCTGTGGCCGCCTCTACACCACTGCCCACCACCTCAAGGTAAAGCAGGTGACATGGCAGTGTGCAGGCCAGACCAGCCCAGGTTACCCTGCCAGATCAGAATGCTCTCTTGTGTGCAGCTGAGTTACGTGCTGAGCTCCCCAAGAGACCCAGGTGTGTCAATTGGCCAAGGTGAAATCCAACAGGGAACTTCATATTCTCTCCACCAGCATTCTTCCACAGTTTTCCTTCTTCCTTCCCTTGGATCTCATTTTAGGGACCTGTTGTTTTATTTCCAGGTACATGAACGTGCTCACACAGGTGACCGGCCATACACGTGTGACTTCCCAAGCTGTGGGAAAGCATTTGCTACAGGTAACAAATTTCTGTTTTGAGCAGATTTCATTTTCTGTCCAACCCAGTAGAGCACAATATCCAGAGCATCTAAAGCAAGGGAATCACAGCACGGGAGCCTGCTGGGACTTCATTGATTGTGGGCAGATAGTGGTGGAAGCAAGGTTGGAAGTGGTGTTGGGGTTGGTTATTTCTTCCCTTTCAAGCTTTGCAGACACAACACAGACACTCAGGTACATGGACTGAGGGGTGGTACTCGGCTTGTCATGGTGTTTCCTTCTCATTACAAAATTAGTTGTGATCTCTGTCCTGGACAGGGTATGGTCTGAAGAGCCACGTGAGAACACACACAGGTGAGAAACCCTACAAATGTCCAGAAGATTTGTGCAGCAAAGCCTTCAAAACCTCCGGGGACCTGCAGAAACACATCCGCACGCACACAGGTGAGCAGCACGGGGGAAGATCTGCACAGGGGACAAGCCAGTCAAAGGGACTCCAGGTGGCTGCATGGTGGTAGGTCTCACCCACAGCACTCTGTCCATGCAGGTGAGCGTCCCTTCAAGTGCCCCTTTGTGGGCTGTGGCCGCTCCTTTACCACGTCCAACATCCGCAAGGTTCACATCCGGACGCACACGGGCGAGCGGCCGTACACGTGTGCAGAGCCTGGCTGTGGCAGGGGCTTCACCAGCGCCACCAACTACAAGAACCACATGAGGATCCACACAGGTAGGAGGGAGCCAGCAGCAGGGAGGTTGGTGGGGCTGGAATGGGCATTTCCAGGCTGAAGGGTGCAGGGGTGGATCTGGGAGTGGCCAGGGAGTTGGAGGAAATAGTGGGAATTGCTTCATTGGATTGATTGTTGTTCCAGCAGTCTGTCTCCAGCTATTTGCTCTGGTGGAGAATCCCTCCCCAGGGCATGAGGAGGGTGAAGCTCAGCTCTGTGGCCTCTGCCCTAGGAGAGAAGCCATACCTGTGCACCGTGCCTGGCTGTGGGAAGCGCTTCACAGAGTACTCCAGCCTGTACAAGCACCACGTGGTGCACACGCACTGCAAGCCCTACACGTGCAGCAGCTGTGGCAAGACCTACAGACAGACCTCCACGCTGGCCATGCACAAACGCAGCAGCCACGGCGAGCTGGAGGCCACTGAGGAGAGCGAGCAGGCCCTGTACGAGCAGCAGCAGCTGCAGGGTGAGCGGCCACCCCCCATCAAGGTGTGGCAGAGGGGAGGGAGGTGACAGCAAAGGCAGACATGCCCCTCTCAGACCCAGGTATGTGCCATGGCTGCCTGCTTCCCCATCAAAGCCAGATCTATTGTGAGGTCCAGTAGGCTGGGAACAGGCCCCTGCCCGTTCTGTGGTACAGGGAGAGATAAAGGTCCTTCTTCCCAGGCCACCAGTGGTGTCATCATGGTCTTGTGCTCTTTTGTGCTAGCCCTTGAGACCACAGGCAAGTCCGGAGGCCAGGCATATGCTTTCACACTCTGATAATGCTGCTCTTCCCCTTCTCTGATCCAGCTGCTGCAGCTGCTGACAGAGGCTCTCCACTGAAGAGTCAGCATATTGCTTTCCTGTCAGAGATGGAGGAAGATGAAGAAGAAGATGCTGTGCCTACAGAAATCTCACTTATCTCTCAGGATGGGACAGAGCAGGTATGGACATGGACAGCCTCCAGCATGTCAGGGACAGCAGTTATCATCTGAAGTGAGATTCTGCCTCTACTCAACCAGGATGTTCTTTGCAGAGCCTTTTCCAGCATTTTTTTCAGACCTTGGAGCTTCCTGGGCTTTTCCTGCCATGAGGGCTCCCTCCTACAGCCTCACTCACTGCTGCAGTGTTGATGTGGGGGGCAGTGCCCCCCTTGCTGTTGGGGTTTCTGGGTGTTTGGGTGGTGACTGGCAGCCCTTGGCTCCCTGCAGCTCCCCAGCTCTGCTGACCCAGGCTGGATTTGGAGATGTTTTGTCATCACTTGTATACAGCAGTGCTTTTCTTGTACTTCCCTCCACCAGCTGCCCCTGTGCTGACTGCAAAAAACTTCCTTCTGTGGCACGGGGCAAGGGAAACAGCTGCCACCAGTGACCTGTTTCCTCTTAGCCTGAGATGCTCCTGCTGCTGCCATGCACAAAGCTGTCCCTGACCAGGCTTGAGACAAAAAGCTGAATGGGAAGGGGAGATGTGGTAGAATGGGAAGGGCTGAAGACCCAAGCTCTGAGTTCTCTGTTGTCAACTTTATTCCAGGTGCTGGGCAAAGTCCTTGGAGCTCTCTGTGCCTTGCAGAGAGGCTGTTGCCTCCTTGCCCAGACTGATGCATTGCTAAACTCAGGAGGTGCCTAAGGCTCCCTGAGCTCTGCTGTCATCCCCAGGTCAGTCTGTCTCAGGAGGAGCTGCAGGCCCTGGGCAGTGCCATCGGTGTGGTGGCACAGAGCGGGGTCCTGGCTGTGCCCGAGGGAGGTGACACTGGGACCATGACTGTGGCCAGCACTGATGGCACCGAGGCACAGGAGGTACAGACAAAGCTGGGACTGCCCCTGCTTCCTCTGCTAGAGGAGAGCTGCATTTTCTTTTAAAACACAGTTAATGTTTTCCAGGTGACCATAGTCACTTCTGGGCCAGTGGTGTCAGAGGAGTCGGACATTGCCCCACTCTGTCATCAGCAGGTGGCATTGCTGGCCACCTCCCATGGCACCCACATCGCTGTGCAGGTACCACATGGCTCTTGCCACTGTCCCCTTCACTCCCTGGCCACTCAGTGCCACCTCTGGCCCTGCTGCATCACTGCTTGCCTGAGGGGCTCGCTCCTTAATCCCCAGATGCCCTCTGTGCAGAGGACAACATGGACATGCTGCTGGGACTGCAGAATGCTCTTCTGTAAACAGCCCTTCTGCATCTCAGCCCTGTTCTTCTGCTTCACACTCGTGTCACCCACCTGTGTCACCCCTCTGTCCTGCTGGGAGCCACCCTGAGCTGCCTTTTGGGGGTTCAGCACTCATTCATTCTCTCTCTCCCCCTTCCCTCCCCAGCTGGAAGAGCAGCAGAGCCTGGAGGAAGCCCTCAGCATGGCCACAGCAGTCATCCACTACGAGCCAGTGCCCCCTGACACAGCCCTGCCTGGGAAGGGGAGCTGAGGCCGGCAGAGCAGCCAGGGCAGGGCAGTGGCAGCCCCAGCCTGCCGTGTACAGGGGTGGCGGGGCAGGGACAGTGTCTGAGCCAGTGCCAGCGTGTGCCCTGTGCCAGCTGGGACACTGATGGGGCACAGGGCTGCTGGGGTGACCCTGTCTGAAGGGCTCTTCCCTCCGGGGAGGGAGGGCAGATACACTGGGCTGCTGTCTGCTCCTGGGCTCTGAGCAGCAGCCCTCTCTTCAGGGGCACTTCCTGCCCTCTCCCTCTAGGAATGGTCCAACAGTTCCCCTTTCTTGCCCGCCCCTGCTCAGGGCCAAGTGGGCAGCACATGCACAGAAGCAATAAAGGCCCATCAGAGCAAGCCCAGGCTGTCCTGAGCTCGGTATGGAGGGTGAGCAGTTCCTGCCATTGGAGCCAGCACTGGGATGGTTCCAACAGCAGTTCTCCCATCTCTTTGTAACAGTTCCTTTTCAAGCAGAGCTTCCATGGCAGCTTCCTTGGCTGTGGAGCAGAGCAGCCAGCACTTGCCAGGAACTGAGCTAGACCTGGGTGTAAATGCTGAGTTGAAATAAAAACAAAATTTGGTTTTTAAAACGACTCCTCTTTGGTGGAAGCTGGGAGGAGATGGTGGTTTTCAGCAGCTGTAAGAATTAAGGACATTGAAGAGGTTTGTGGAATTGACTGAACATGTCCTCCAAAGCAGCAGCTGTCCCAGAGGAGGGCTGGGAGCAGGGTGAGCTGTACCCTCTGAGCCCTCAGCTTGGAGGGGCCAAGACGCGTCCCTGAAATCTCTCATTAGCCCTTGGCTCTTCCAGGGACCCCTGCAAGCCTAGATTTAGGGAATTGTGTCTGTGAACACATCGTGCATCCTCCCCTGAGCTGGGGAGAGACCCGGGCTGGTGTCCTGCCCCCACCGGTGCCTTCAGTCCCTTCACTGCCCTGGGTGCTGGGTGGACAGAGCTGGGGAAGACCTTGGAGATCCTCGAGTCCAGGTGCAAACCCGACCCTGGCACAGGCTCCCGGCAGCCGCGTGGGTCGTGTTTTGGACAGCCCAGAGGAGTTTGCACACAAAGATGTTTCCGCAGGCGCGGAACGGGCACAGCCCGAGTGGAGCCACAGGCTGAGTCTCCGCTCTCCTGCTGAGACCGATCCCTCCCGAAGGCTGCCAGGGCCAGCTGCTGCTTGAGCCAGGGCGGGCATTTCTCTCCCCAGAATTACGACGGATCTTTTGCTCTCCTGGCCGAGCTCAGCACAGGGTCGGTGAGCCCCGGCCCCGGAGGTTCCCGGGGTGCCCCGAGCAGGCGGCGCTCCCGCCCCACGTCCCGCCCGCCCGGGCGGCTCCAGGAACCGGATCCGCGGGCTCGGCAGAGCCGCCGCCGCCGCCGCCAGCCATGGACCTGCGAGCCGAGCTGCTCAAGTCCATCTGGTACGCCTTCACCGCCCTGGACGTGGAGAAGAGCGGCAAGGTGTCCAAATCCCAGCTCAAAGTGAGTCCCCTGGGCTCGGGCGCACGGATGGAGGGTGGGCAGCGAGCGGAGGAACCAGCCCGGGGCTGCTTTGCATCCCCGCGGGTTTCCACGGAGAAATTGTTGGATATTAAGATCGATAAGATCTTTCTGTTCCTTCCTGGTGAAGTTCTTAGGCTCTGTGGCATCTCCCTTTAAAAAAATGGGTGGGGGAATTCATGCTCAGATGTGATTTCTAGGTGAAAATGATAAGAAATCTACATTTTAGTTATCAGTTTCTTATGCTTTTTATGGCCAACTAAGAGCCCAAATTCTGTTTACGTTTTCTTGCTTGCCGGAGCACCTGTGTTTCTCCTTGCTGAGCCTGTGGGTCGGGAGGTAGGGACAGGTTGTTTTTTAAGAAAAACTCCTCAGTGGTGTGGCTAGAAGTAACACAGCACTTTTAAAAACTCTCTGCTTTCCCCTCTTCCCACTCCTGGCAGCTTTCAGAGGGCTCATGCCCTCAATCTTTCATCAAACCCATCGTAGCTTTAAAAACCTTTTTGTCTGCCCCCAGGCCAGGGTTGCTGGCACCCACCAGGGAGCCCCTTGGCTCTGAGAATAATTGATTTTTTTTAACCTTTGCACGTGGTGGGAATGTGTTTTTTTCATCCGTTTTGGTTCTTAGGCTGGCACTGGGCTTGGAAATGCTGGTTGGTACCAGGGTCTGAGATGAGAGAAGAGACCTGAGCAGGAGCATGCTGAGCATGGGGAGGTATTGCATCAGGACATGGCAGCTGCTGCCAGTCTGCGAGACCGTTTTGAACCACTGCAAAAAGACCCCCTTTTCCTCCATCCCCTTTATTTTATAGGGCTTCCCCAGACAGACTGCAGGGAAGGTGCTGGTCTTTGGCAGGGGGGTGTGTTTTGCCCCTGAATTAGGAGTTTTGTGTTCAGGGATCTGGAGGAGAAGCAGCGGGAGGTAGATTCTTCCTGCTCAGCCTTTGCGGCTCAGAGCCTTCAGCTGCCCCCCAGAACTCGTGGCATGTGCCCTGCAAGCCATGCTCACCTGCTAAAGCTGTAGAAATAGCTGAAGGAATTAAGGAAAATCCTAAAGTAGGCCAGAGCTTAATTCTGTTTGCTAATCCCTGAGAGGGGCTGCTGTGCTCCCTTCACAGCACCCCCTGCACCACTGCTCTGGGTCCAGAGCCTGGCCCAGGCTTGGGATGGACCCAAAAGCAGCAGCAGTGCTTGTCTTGAGAATTCTTTATCACCAGTTACCATGCTAGGGCCACAGAGACTCTGATTTTAATGGCAGTTTCTTGGATAGCTCATGCAGGGTCTTCAAACCATGGTGTAGAGGCTGTGGTGATGCTGGGGATGGCACCTCTGAAGGGATTTTACCCAGGGGGACACTTGAGAGGGGAAGGGATGTTCTCCCACGCACCGACAGCGACAGGATGGGTTGGCAGCAGGTCACTGAAGAGCACAGCTCGGCTCTGGATGATTTTCCCACTGTCTCCGGGCCAGGCAGAGCTTGTTTCCACCCACAGAAACACTCGAGTTTGCCCCAGCCTACACAGGCCAGCTGCAGTTCAGTGAGGGAGGAATCCGGGGTCTTGCTGCTGTGAGCAATAAAGTGTTAAAGCCACTGAGCCCTCTCCAAAGCCCTCCAGGGCTGCTGAGCCCTGAGCTGGGCTCTGCTCTGCTCCCTCACCCGGGCATGTTGCTGCACGAAGGGTCTTGAACAGGGGTGGGAGAGACACTGGGCTTGCACCTAGAGGACAGAGCCAGCCCCAGAGCTGGGTGGGAAAGCAGAGCAGGAGCTCTGGGCAGTGCTGTGAACTTGTCAGGGTTTCCAGTGTGAAGACACAGCTGTGGGAAGCTGTTGTGCTCCTTGCAGGGGCACCTCAGCGCAGGCAGGCGTGTGCAGACGCCGCTGGCAGTGGAGGTGTGTGTGTGCACAGGAAGGAAGGAAGGACAGCTTGTGGTCGGGTGCTGCGCGCCCCGAGAGCTCGGGGAGCTTTGCTCCAGCACAGGCACAGCACCAGCCCTGCTCCTGGGAAGGGTTTGTGCTCTCAGTGCCATTGCATCCCTCCCTGGAAGGGCTGTGGATGCGGGCTGGGGTGTGGTCCCTCAGTGTGGCCATGCGTGGCTGGAAACACCGAGCACTGCCCTGGTGCTTTTGGGCACCTCTGCTCATGGCTGATGGGTGTGCCAGCAGTGGGAGAGGGTGGAGAGCACAAACACGGCTGCTGCTCAGAGGAATCCAGGGCACTAGGAGGAGGAGGGCAGACCCCTGCCCCCCGGCCATCCCCTGCATGCCACAGGGGAAAGGTTGTACCACCAAACTGCTTTCCTATCATCCCTTTCCCCTGGTGTTCTTCTCCTCCTCCTGTCACTGTTTCAGAGCCTGCAAGGGTTTCTCACCTCTCCCATCTCCACTCATGCCACCACTGCCCAGGCCAGGGCTTTCCTCCCCATTTGTCAGTGACAGCCCTGTGAGAGGAGGTCTTGGGTCACAGGGTGCCAGGATGGATGGAGGGGCTCAGGGTGTCCCTCATGGCCAGGGTCACAAGTGAGACCTCCCAGAGCTTTTTAGGGGTGCTCTGGGAGGGGAGGTGAAGGATGGAGATGAGGGACCGTGTTGGAAACACAGAATGGGATACAATTCCCAAACTTTGGATTCATCCTGATGGACTTGTTACCATCCTGGAGGATGTCCATGATATTCCCAGGCCTTTCCACCACTGTGTGGACCCTGGGGCTGCACTGAGCCCCAAAAGGCACAGTGTAGCAGCAGTGCTTGGGGCTACAGCCCTGTTGGTGTGAGCACAGGGTGGAGCCCTGCTGATCCCATTGGTCCAGAGGGTGGAAAAGAGAATGAAAATCTGGTCGAGCAAGAACTGTCTCCAGCTGCAGCAGCCATCATGGCCTCAGGCAGCTCCTCTGCTGCTGGGAGGAAATTTCCAGCCCTGCACAGAGAAGTAAGGATGCTGTTCCATCTCCTCCAGCCCCTCTCTTGAGCCCTTGGCAAGCTGTCAGTCTGGGATACTCATTTAACCATCTCCTGCTTCTGGGATGTAAAGGCAAGAAGAGCATCACAGGCTAGAGATGCTGCTGGTGCTCATGGGCAGCCTTGCTCCAGGCTTTCCAGCACTTGGGAAATCCATGAGCTTGTAAACATGCTTTATTTGGGGGGATTTGAACAAAGTGGGCTGTTGGCAAGCCTTGCTGAGTATTTCTGGGGATAGTGTGTCTCCAGATCTCCATTCCAGACAAAACCTTTGCTTAGTTTCTCACCAGTCTTTCCTATTTTCATGTTTCCATCTTTCTGTGTTCCCAGCAGACAGTGGGTGCTGACAGGCTGGGCCATGGTTGTGCCAAATGCATAGCTTGGGGTGGCTTATCAGCTTTTCTAGATCAGAGCGAGTCCTGTTTGCTCTAAGAGGTTTGAAACAGCCCTTTCAAGAAAGAAGTTCCTCATGTGCCAAGAAAAGAAACGAATGTGGAAAATCCTCGATTTTTGCCTGTTTCAAAATGATTCTCTAAAGTTTACATTTGGAAATTATGCCAAATCCAAACCTTGCCTCGATGCTGTGGCTGCTGGGAGGTGATGCCATGCAGGGCACAGTCCCCAGGGGGGTGAGTGAGGGGGTGGCACCTTGGGGATGTGCTGGGGCAGGGCTGGAGGTTGTTCACCTTCTCACCACCCCTTGTGCTTGGCCAGGTGCTGTCTCACAACCTGTACACGGTGCTGTGCATCCCCCACGACCCCGTGGCACTGGAGGAGCATTTCCGTGATGATGATGATGGGCCAGTGTCCAGCCAGGGCTACATGCCCTACCTCAACAAGTACATCCTGGACAAGGTGAGCTCCTTGGTCATCCCCCAGACGTGCTGCTCCTCATGTGAGAGCATTGAGGTTCCTGGGAGCTCCCCTTAGCTCTTGGAAATCACATTCCTTGGTGGGTGGAAAGAGGGTGCAGAGGGATGGGGACTGCTCGGGTGAAAGCCAAAATGAGTGAGAAATGTTTAACACTCAGCATCTCCCTGGCAAGGATGGAGTCATCCCTTTACGTCACAGCTCTGCATGGAGCAGCATCTCTGCCCACATTTCCTGAAGAGTTCAGAGAGAGAAATCAGCCCCTTTTATCCTCACCTTTGAGGTGTGACCTCATTTGGCAAAGAGGAGAGAGAAGAGGATGAGCTGCAAGCAGGAGCAGAGTTGGGGTGGGCAGGGGCTTTCTCCCTTTTCTTCTGTGGTTCAAAGACACCTTTGTCTGGCACAGCCAGAGGTTGGTCTGTGGGTGCTGTTTCTTCCAGGCATGTGAGGAGAGGAAGAATGACTGACAGCTTTCTTCCACTGTGTGCTCACAGAAAGGGGCCAGAGCTGGGTGCAGTAACCCTTTGCTCCCCTGGCTCTTCTGGTGTTCTTGTCCCTGTGCCCAGAGCTGGTCAGCAGCTGCCCAGTTTGGTCCAGCAATGCTGATCTTGGCTGCAGGGATTTGGTCAGCAGCAAGTGAGGGCAAAGCCTTCCCCAGCTCCCTCAGCCCAGAGCAGGAGCTGCCCAAGGTCAGCCCAGCCCAATCTCCCCATCACAGACTGGCCAAAATCCTTCCAGTTGCCCACATGGTTCTTTGGAAGCTGATCTTTAAACCCACCCCTTCTGGTTTCCCCATGGCTAATAGAATCCCAGAGCCAGCCTGAAAAGGGGGAAGTGGGTTTTCCTAGTAAGAGAAGCTTTAAGCTTTTGCCACCCAAGGGTTTTCCTCCAGCTTTGCTGCTACAGTTTGCTCCTGTGCTCACACAGCTGGGATAGAGCACCCAGGGACAACCAGAGCTCCCCTGATCCCCATCTCATTTGACCCATCTGCACCAAACGTGCTGCCTGGGCAGCTCACAGTGCCAGGACACAATTAAAGAACAGCAGCAGGGACGAGGCTGGTGGAGGCACCATTCCTGCTGGCTTCCCTTCACTCCTCAGTTCCTCCTGGTGGTTGAATGGGATAATGAGAAACCCCAAACCATGGAGGCACTGGGGATGAGAGCTCCACATCATCCTGCCTGTGCTTCACCCCAGGGTTCCTGCTGGTGCTGCCAATCACCCCATGCTTCTCACTGGACAGATTTTAGGAGTGAGGGCTTCTTCTCTCCAGCACTTCCTCCCCCAGAACTCCCCTCTGTAGCTCTTCAGCTCCCACTCACCCTCTGACTCCTGCCTGCAGGTGGAGGAAGGTGCTTTTGTCAAAGAAAACTTCGATGAGCTCTGCTGGACCCTGACAGCAAAGAAGAACTACAAACCCGACCGGAATGGGAATAGTGTTGTGTCCCACCAGGATGCTTTCAAGCTCTGGTGTCTCTTCAACTTTCTGTCTGAAGACAAATACCCTCTTGTCATGGTGCCAGATGAGGTAGGACCTGCCTCTCCTCCCAGCCCTGTCCTCCCAGGGCTCCATGTGCTGGCAGAGCCCCATTTGTGGGTGACACTATCACTTCCTGGCATGTCCACTGTATCCTGCAAGATGTGGTGTTCCAGGGGATGAGAGAGAGGAGGCTGGGGGTGGGACAAGGGGGCTGTCTGCCCTGGGCACCCCTGCTGTGCCCACAGCCACCCCCACTGCCCAGGGAGAAGAGGGGGACTTTAAAGGAGAGACCCCTCCAAAGTGCTCCAGCCTCTCCTGCCTAGAGGACAGTGGCCACTGCCACCCAGTGCTCAGCCCCTGCCCAGCATGAAGAGTGTTAAGGGTGAGGTGCCAGCCAAAGAAAAGCCTCACAGTAATCTCCAAATTCCACAGCATTTAGGGGGGAAGGTTCTCCTTTTCT
This sequence comes from Serinus canaria, assembly GCF_022539315.1. Lineage (NCBI taxonomy): Eukaryota > Metazoa > Chordata > Aves > Passeriformes > Fringillidae > Serinus > Serinus canaria. The sequence continues at coordinate 5,082,741 of NC_066339.1, forward strand.
CTGGGGTCAGATTAAACCCCCACGAGAAGGGGGGCAGATCTGGGGAGAATGCACACATGCAGAAGCCAAGAGTGGTCTCAGCAGAAGGAACTTGGCTGGGCAAACGGCTGCTGTTGCCTTCTACCCCATCAACCTCCTGAGATCAGCAGAAAAGTCAAAATTAAAAAAAAAAAAATGAAAAGAAGAGGAGAAAAAAGGCAAGAAGCACCGTGCTGCGCAGACGTAGGAGGGCAACCACACTTCCTGTGCCCTGGGAGAGGTGTTTCCTGTTCCCCAGACCATGAAAAACTGAATCATCATGAGCACCGGCACTTAATTCTTGCCCTTTTCAGAATTAAATGACATAAAAAAATCCATGGGTGTGGGGACTCTGCTCTGTGTCACCTTCCTGTGTGGCTCCTTGCAGTCACCCACTGGTCTCAGTCCCCAGATTGTGGGCAGAGGAGAGCTGGCAGCAAAACTTGAGCTGGAGTAGGTCTTCCCCACACCATGTCAACCACCTTGACTCTTTTTATTTGCAGTTTTAAAATGCTGCTCCTCTCCACAGGGACCTGTCCCCCTGCTCCTCCCCAGTGATTTTTGGGAAGCAGTGGTGCTGAGCTCACTGTGGCTTTGAGACATCAGTCCCGAATATGTTCAACAGTGCTGGCCTGTACTCCTTCAGGTTCTTGGTTGCTACAGAGTTTTCTTACTCTGCAGACAAACCAGAATAAACATCCCAGCCTTGGGGTTAAAAGGAAAAACCTCTTGGTAGAGGTCAAACTCTAACCCAGCTCCAGTCTCCTGAGCCAGCCTGCTGCCACGAGAGAGATGTGGCTTTGGGCTCTCCAAAATGGGTTAATGGGGTGGGGACAGCCTTGTCTCAGACAGAGACACTGTCACTGAGTGTCTCCTCCCCACAGGTGGAGTATCTGCTGAAGAAGATCTGCACAGCCATGAACGTGGAGCTGAACTCCTGCGAGCTGGATGATTACCTGTCCCAGGAGCCACAGGGGCAGGGCGGCCTCACAGTCTGGCAGTTCCTGGACATGGTGAACTCAGGGAGGTTCCTCAGAGGCATGGAGCAGGAGGCCATCAGCATGGCTGTGGAGGAGGTGTACCAGGAGGTCATCGAGGATGTGCTCAAACAGGCAAGGAGCCCACATATTCTGGGGCACAAGCTCAGTCCTGCTCCCAGCCCGTTTTGATCTCTGTGTCTCTCGGGTGCAGGGCTACCTCTGGAAGAAGGGCCAGCTGAGGAGGAACTGGTCAGAGCGGTGGTTCATGCTGAAGCCCAGTGCCCTGTCCTACTACATGAGCGAGGAACGGAAGGAGAAGAAGGGGAGCATCATGTTGGACAAGCACTGCTGCGTGGAGGTACAGCCCTGGCCACACTCAGCCTGGGGGCAGCAGACCCTTCAGACCCCTGGAAGGGAGACCCAAGAACACACAACGTCACATCCATGACCATGGGAGAGCCAGTCCTGTGGCTGAAGACAGGGGGATAAGGTGGGGTAATGCTGTGCTGTGTCCTCTCCCTGCAGGTGTTGCCAGACAGGGATGGGAAGAGGTGCATGTTCTGTGTGAAGACCTCATCCCGCACCTACGAGATGAGCGCCTCGGACACCCGGCAGCGCCAGGAGTGGACGCTCGGTCCGTGCCCACCCCATGCCCCTTCCCCAGCTTCCCCGTGCCCCTGCTGTCCCCACTGACCGTGCCCTCCCTCTGCAGCCATCCAGACTGCCATCCGGCTGCAGGCCGAGGGAAAGAAGTCCCTGCACAAGGACCTGAAGCAGAAGCGCCGAGAGCAGAGGGAGCAGCGGGAGCAGCGCAAGGCGGCCAAGGAGGAGGAGACACAACGGCTCAAGCAGCTGCAGGAGGAAAAGGAGAGGAAGCTGCAGGAGCTGGAGCTACTCAAGGAGGCACAGAGGCAGGCAGAGATCCTGCTGCAGGAGGAGGAGCAGCGGCGGAGGCAGCAGCACGAGGAGATGCAGAGGACTCTGGAGATCCAGCTGCGGGAGGCTGAGCAGGTAGGTGCATCCCACATGGGCTGTGGTGCTCACGGGGTGGGTGCTTCCTTCTCCTTCCCTTGCCTGGGGCAGCCCAGGGGTTTGGATGTACAGTGCTGCTGCCACCATCACCTCTGGGCTCTGTTGTGCCTGAGATCCCTTTGAGCAGGAGATTAAGACAAGCTGCCTCAAGGGGCTTTAGCTGTGGGACAGTGAGAGGCAAATACTGGTGCCAGGCTGGACAGGGAGCCCATTTCTGACCTCAAAGCCAGCACTGGCTCCAAATGGCACAGCCTGTCTCCTGAGCAGGGAGACAGCTTTGCTTTGGACCTGTCACCGTGGGTTGCCCCTGCTCTGGCAAACTCCACCTGGTGGGCCTAAATGGGTACTGGGGACACTGGTGGTGGCCTGGCCCACTGATGGCTCCTGTCCCCGCCGCAGGCTCGTGCCTCCATGCAGGCAGAGATGGTCCTGAAGGAGGCCGAGGCAGAGCGGCAGCGCAAGCGTATCCTGGAGCTGGAGGACATGCAGGAGAGGCTCCAGGAGGCCCTGCAGCAGGAGGTGAAAGCACGGCAGGACGAGGAGGCTGTGAGATATGCCCAGGCCAGGTAGGACCAGGGCATCCTTCCCCCTCCTTGGGCAGCCCTGCTCCCAGGGCAACTCAGTCCTCCCGGGTACTGCGGTGTGCTGGTGACTTCTCAGTATGCAGGCTGGGACAGGGAAGGCTGGTGGAAGAATTGGCAGGGGGACATCCCCACCTCTTGCTCTTCATTGTCAGGCTACTGGCTGAGGAAGAGGAGAAGCTGAAACAGCTGATGAAGCTGAAGGAGGAGCAAGAAGAATATATAATCAGAACTCAGAGGGAGAAGCAAGTCCTCAAGCAGGAGATGGAGAACAAGAACAAGTGTCTGGAAGAGGCACAGAAGCAGTTGGAAGAAGTGAGAGTGAACAGGCAGCGGGTAGATCAAGATGTCATGGTGAGCATCACATCCATGCCACATTTCCTCACACAGTGAACCCAGGGGACTTTCCAGCCCTTGCAGAGTCACCTCCATACTGGGGAGGACCAAGCTGGAACTGCTGTGGGGGTTTCTGAGCTGTGCCACATGCAGGCACGGCGTGACGCAGTGGCTGAGACAGGACGAGCGTGTCCTGCCCTGGGGACAAAGCGCTGCTGTCCAAAGTGATGTCAACAGCGGGAGTGTGTGAAGGGGGGAGGCTTGGAGGGGAAGCAGAAGGTCTGGAGGAGGGTGAACTGGGTCTCCATCCCAGAGGGAACCTCCAATGCAGGCTTACTCAGGGAAGGGAAAGCCGTGCCCGTGGTCCCAGTGGGGCAGCAGCTCACCCTTTCCTCCGTGCCCTGGCAGGCGGCCCAGCGGAAGCTGCGACAGGCCAGCACCAACGTCAAGCACTGGAACGTCCAGATGAACCGACTGATGCACCCCATCGGGCCCGGAGGTAGGAGACCAGCTGAGCCAGCTGACCACCCTTCCCTTCATCCCCCATGCTGGGGCATGAGCCCACACCCCCAGCCACCTTCCCCTTTTTGGAAGGACTCTCAGAGAAGATACCACAATGCCTCCTGCAAGGAGGGGCTCCACAAATCTTTTTCCCAGCTGAACAGCTCGTTTGGGCCCCATGTAAACAATTCTCTTTTTTTGTCCACCCCCAGACAAGCGAACAAATGTGAGTGGAGGAGTCTTCGCTGGCTACCAGCCCCTTCTGTCACGGAGAGATTCTTCCCTGAAACTCAAGCAGAGGGTGGAGGATAAAGGCAGTGACCCCACGAGGGAAAACAGCAAGGAAAACGTGAGCAACGGTGGGAACAGCAACACGTTGCCATCTCCAGATGCGGACACCATGGCCACAGAGCCCACCAATTAGCCCATCAGGATGGCAGAGCCCAGCTGGGAATGGCTTGTCCCTCCAGGTGGACAGTCAGTGTGGCCATCTCTGCATGGGGACCAGCACAGAGCCCACAGGGGACTGCATAAGGCAGAAGTGCTCCCATTTCCATCAGTGAAGGACTGCAGCCACCACGTGCCAGGAGGCTCAGGCAGCCTAGTGCTGGGAAGAGGGCAGTGGGACCTTCTCCTCTGGACTGCAGGACTCAATTCCTTGTTCTGTTTTACACCTGTACTAAAAAAGAGCTGCTGCTGCGTCGGGGCCCTGTGGCTCAGGGCTGCAGTTCCCCCTTGGTTTCTACAAAAACCCTTCTGCATCACTCACTCTGCTCCAGGGTGTGGGGCTTTGCCACCAGCCACCAACACCTGGACTGAGCAAGCAGGGTCTTCTTGTCACCCCACACCATGCCAGGTGTCCCCAACTACAGCTACCACTGTTTTCCCTGGCAGTGGGTAGTAGTACTGGAGCCACTTGGTTAGCAGAAACTAATGACCAATAAAGCTTTTGGAGCCACTGGCCACAGACCTCCTGCTCCACACACTAGCAGCCCTGCAGGCACCAGCCCCCTTTCCTTGGCAGGGTAGGGTTTGGATTTCCTCTGTGTGAAAGAGCCCTTTGAATGGAATCAGCCACAACCTGTGAAGAGTGGCCCCACCAGCAGATTTTTGGTTCGTGTGTGGAGGGCCAAGAGGGACACAGAAAAAAACAAAAAGCCCCAATAACACAGCATCGTTTGGGTTAGTTTTTCAAGCACCTCTGTATAAACACAGTCCCAGTCAGCTGTGCCTTTGGAGTGTTTATAGCCTGGGGCATAGAGCCAGGGTCGCCTCTGGAACAGGCCCGGGGGAGCAAGCTCTGCACCAACTCTATCTCTGCACTCGGAGATGAGCTGAGTTCGTTACAGAGATTATGATCTTATGATCTGTTTCCTCCCGGGCCTCGAACAGCACTGCCCCCAGTCTCACAGTGTTTCTCTCTCAGTTTTTTTCCACCATGGTCGAAGGGGCCCCGGGACAAAGCGCTCAGTGTGCCCGGGGCTCAGGGCAGCCCAGGCCCACGCGGCCACGCTGACGCATGACGGGGGCACAGGCACTGCAGGGGCCACAGGTCAAATGCATTGCCTCTGCCCCCTTCCCTCTGCTGGCACACGGAATATATCATATATCAGGGGTGGCCCTGAGTGGGGTCCCTTGTGGGGTCCCTGCCTGCTCCACACCATCCTGGCCAGGCTACTTGGACACAGGATCCTGCCACTCTGCTCGGGTTTTCTGGGCACAGTGAGCCCTTCCCAGCTCCGCTTCGAGGCTGGGTTATTGTGTTCCATCGAGGCGCGAGGGGGCCGCGGTGCGAACTGCTGGGGGAGAAGGGGGTCACTGCCAATGCTTGGGGTACTTAGGCGCGGAGCCAACTGCCCTCACCCAGGTCCACCGCCATATTGGGCAGCCCTCAGGACGCCCCGCCCCGAAAACGCCCCGCCCCAGAACGCTCCGCCCCCAGAACGCTCCGCCCCCAGAGCACGCCACAGGCAGCGCCTACACTTCCCATGAGGCTCCTCTCCCGCCACGAGGCGCAGTGCGGGCGGCTCCCGGCAGGGGGCGGTGCGGCGCGGAATGGGGCGGGGCCGTTGCCGTGGTGACGCGGGCGCGGGGGCCCCCCGGCGGCGGCGACGATTGGCCACGCGCGCTCGGGGTGCGGTGGCGTCAGGGCGTGCGCGGTGACGCGCGGGGCCGGGGGTGACGGGGAGCTGGGGGGGGGGGGGGGCGGCTGCACGAGCGGGGCCGCGCGCGAGGTGAGTGGGGCCGGGGGGAGCGTGTGGGACGGGAGGGGCCGGGGTCGTGAGGGGGTGACTGGCTGAGGGGTGACAGGGTCGGGGCTGCGGGTGTGAGGGACAGGGCTCGGTGGAAAGGGGACGTGGGTGTGGAGAGCTGCGGCGTGAGGGACATCAGTGACTTTAGGCTGTAGTTCTTGGGAAAACAGGCGAGACTGAGGACGGTACGTGGCCCACGCGGGAGGAGGCTTAGGGGGACTGTGACTGCCTGCTGTGCCAGGGTAGGGTGGTGCAGGGGTGCCAGGCACTGCAGGAGTCTGAGGTTGGAAGGAGGAGAGGCAAGGATGGACCGTGAGCAAAGCATCTGGTGAGGGGCTGCTCCAGGAGAGAGGATCTGAAAGTCCTTTCTCATCCCTCATTTCTGCCCATTCCACTCCCCCCTGCCCTGGGATCCCAGATGAAGGACGTGCGCGTGGAAAGGAATCAGATGTGCTGTAGGGTCTGGACAATGCCCGTCATGGTGCTGCAGAGGGGTCTGAGCAGTGGCTGCCCCATGAATCAGAGTCCCAGGACTGGTTGCAGTGTTAGTCTCTAAAACAGTGACCTGTGGGTTGAGGCAGCCCATGTCTTGTTTCTGCTCCTCTCCTCCTGCCCTCTCCATGCAAATCCCTCGTTGCCTTCAGCAGAGTATCCTCTTCTGTACAAACATGCTCTAGGCTGAGGTGGGAGTTTTCCTGATGACTTGCCATGTGTCAGCCAGGGACAGCAGAGGGATCCAGGTGGGATGTGCTGGCAGGTTCCCTCCGTGCCCTGCTGAGCTGGTGCAAGTGTTGCCTTGTGTGTGGTGTGATGGGCATGTCCTGGCATTTAGCAGGGAATGGGACAAGGTGAGCCAGGCACTTAGTTTTAATTCTCAGATCTCTGGCAGCAGCAGAGCACTCTGGTCTGCAATGAGAGAGAGCTCAGGGTGTGATATGTGCACTCCCTGCTTGTGATTCAGCCCTCCTTGACAGTGTCAAGTCTGATGCTGTGTTACTGAATCAGGTTAAGCTTTATTGCTGGTGGAGGTGGAGAAAGCCACCTCCTGATGTGCCAGTGGGGCTGGAATGACTTTAGTGTTGTTCTTTGTCAGAGAGATTAAAGAGAAACTTCGTCAGGATTGTTTAGAAAAACTGTCTGCCATACTGGGGGAGAAGAGCTGAGAAACCCACTCTGCTGTGAAAGTGAAGCTCCTGAGGGCAGTTCTGTGGCCCCACTGAGGCAGAGGCTGGTGCCGGATCCACACTTGGCAGAGCTCTCTGCTGTGCTCAGCCCCCACCTCGAAACAAGGGCAATCACTGCCTTCAAGAGGATGTGGCTTTGACATCACTGATTAGGAAATCCTGATGTGATTGATGCTCCAGTGCAAAGGACTCGGGATGTATTTTCGGATCTCACACTTGTGCCCACCTCTGGATGTGCCTTGATCCTGTAGGGAACACCCTCCACACTCAGGCCACACTCAGCTTGTGAGGCAGGGGGTTCATGTTCTTTTTCCATCTCTCCTGGGCAGCTGCAGCTGCCTCTGCCATGTCAGACCTGGAAGGGTGTGCTGTCCTGGGGGCTCACTCTCAGCACAGCACTCGCAGGTTGCTGCCCAGCTGCCTGGCCTGGTAGGGACTGGTGATGCTGGTTTGTTGCTGGTTTGTTTCTGGTCCTCAGCTGCCTCACAGGTTGTCCCATGTCGAGGGCAGCAATACAGAATGGGGCTTTTCATTGGAGTGGGAGGAGCGGCTAAGCCTGGTTAATGTCAAGGAGGGTATGTGGGTGCAAATAGCATCATGTTCACAGCATCTTTGTTTAATGTTTTAGTCCAGTTAGTCTGCATAACTGTCTAAAAATAGGACATATTTCCTCTAAGTCCTCTAGTTCAAAGCCTCATATGCCATTTTTTTCCAGCATTAGTCTCTTCCTTCTCTTTTGAGTCTGAAATTCATACAAGGCAAAGTTATCAGGAAAACCAAGAAGAGTGAATGAACTCTGTTGAATCCTTAAGTTTCAGCCACCCAAGAGGAAGTTCATTAAAGTTGTAGGAACTTTCTGGCAGCCTCTTGAAGGTGGACTAAGCAAGCTGGGTAAACAAGCAGCCTTGTGGCCACCATAGACCTTTTTCTAGCATCAAATTTGTGCATTGTCATAAGAGCTCAGGGTCATCAGCCTCTGACTGCAGGTGACTTGAGGCAAAGGTGACATCCATGGTGAGGGGATGGGACTGTCTCTGCTGGGACACCCCAGTGTTTGCTCTACCTCCTGATCTTGGGACAGATGCTGCCTGTGGCAGCAGCCCCCTGGAGTCACCCTGGCCCAGGGTTTCAGCGTGCAAAAGAGGGAGTGTGTGTTTAAATTTCAGAGCTGCTGCTGGACCCAGCCCAGCACTCCCAGCAGCATAAATATCTGGCCTTCAGCACAGCCGTGGCAACTTGCTGTCTGTCCTCTGCAGATTGCTCCAGGTCCTGGCTGACATGGTGACCGAGCGGTGGCTGTCGGCGGCAGGCGGACAGGGACAGCTGCTCCTCAGAGGTAACCCCCTTTGCACCCAGGCACTTAGCAGTGTTTCTAAAAACTTGGGGTAGGGAAGAGCAGTTTGCTTCCAGCAAGTTTGCCTTTGTCCATGAGCTTAAACTTCCTTAAATTTAATTTTAAGTTTGAAATCCGTGCCTTATTTTTGTTTGGTTTCTGAATATGATCTTATGGAGTACTTTAGGAATACACTGTGAGGACCATGGTCTAATCCTGTTCTCTTCATCTGGCTCTTGCTGTCAAAGCATAGTAACATTTCATTATCTCACTGATGGTTATGATGGAAATTGGCTGTTGTAGATGAGGGAGGGCACATGAGATCCGGGGCTGCACGTGGGTCACCAATCACCCAACAGTCCCACACACGACCCGGTGCTGGTGCTGTCGGTGTGGGACAAAGCTGAGCGGGTCGTGGCAGAGGCAGGACAGGGGTTTGGAGGTGGTCAGCAGGGCCATGGGTGGGCACTGTCCTGCCTGCAGACCTCTGAAGTGATTCCTGGAATCAGCGGTGCTGTGGCTGTCTGCATGTGGCTGTGGGTGTGTGTTTGCCTCAACACAGCTCTGAGGTGTTGAGCTGTTGTGGGTTCTGGGTCAGATTGGCGCAATGGTTACGCCATCTCTGTTCTGGTATTCAAGACACAGACTTCCAAGGATCTTCACAGCATGTGGAGAGGATTTTATAATGAGCCCCGTGAGGCTTTGCTGATCAGAAGAGCATTGTTGTACAGAATTGCTTTCTGGTGTTGATGGGCTCTGTCTTTCTTGCGTGAAGCCTCTTGAAAAATATGTATTTTTGTACAGTACATCTTGTTGCCCTTTGGGGAATACTTCATCTGTGGCTATTGAATTATGGACTGGAAATCTGCAAATGTTCTTGGAGACTGAAGGATTGGCACAACAAGAGACTCTTGGGCTCCTCTGAACAACAGAACCTGACATACAAATGATGTTTTAATTGGGTGAGATGATGTTACAGTGCTTATGCCTGAAAGGTTATTTGCTGTCAGAGCCTAGCCTGGCTTGCCCTGACAATGACATTTTAGATGTCAGGGGTTTTGTGGTTTGTACTGACTCTTTTGCTTAGGGCAGGAACAATCTGATAACCACAGATTCGTCGGGCTGCATTGCTGCTTCTCATCAGGTGCTGCAGAGTGATCTCTGCTTTCTCCAGAAGTCTCTTTGTTCAGGGATGCACTGCTGCAGTAATTCTGGAGACTCTGGGAAAGTCTGGACAAGCAGAAATGATTTCCACTGTGAGGACAAGTAAGATTTTTCTGTAGAACTAGTTTTATTTTTTTGTTAATTACTCTGAAGTGTGCTTGCCTTGGCAGAATGCCTGGGAAATTGCTTTCCCAAAGCAGGGTTTAGAGTGGAATGATTGATGCCAGTATGAATCCTTTTGGTCAAGGAGATTGTGAAGTGCATCTTCCCCAAAATATATGTTTTGGGATGACATTCACTGGAGCCCTGCTTGACTGCAGGAAGGGTTCAGAGCAGAACTGACTCAAGATGTATCTTAGTTTCATTATGACTTTTTGAAATGCTTTAATATTCACTGTTTCAGTCATATGTCTGGAAAATGTCTGTGTTCTCCAAGGCTCAACCAAGAGCATGTGAACATCTGGGATCGTTTTGGTCAGGTCTATTTGGCTTTGCAAAGGGCTCTGAAATGCATGTGTATCTTGGGGTGCTTTCCTGGGGACCTCACAGACAGGCTCTGCTCAAAGTTTGGAGTTTTGGGGAGACTGTGGTTTGCAGGGGAATCCTGACCATGGAGGAGGAAGTGGCATGATGAAAGCACAAGTCAGAAATACAAGTGTTTGTTCTGGTGCTGGGTCAAGCCAGAACCCACCTCTGGGGCTGGGGCATAGCCACAGCCTAGTAACTCCCATGGTATCCAAAGCCATCAGGCTGCATTTCCTCATTTGCCTTGGTCTGGGAACTAGAACTTGAAATAGCAAAAACCAGAACATGCATGTTCAACCCTTAACAGATATGTGGGTTGGAGACAGGGAATGGTTTTGGTGATTTGAAAGGGCAGATGAGCAGATAGGGAAGCATTTCTTTGATGGGCTGTTAAGACAGACTTTACTGCGAAACACATGCCTATCTCATTAGGACAGGCTTTGTCAGGCCTTTCCTGGCAGGGGTTGTGTGAGATGGCTTCAAAATAAGCAATGCTTTGTGCAGTCATCTTGTTGATGGGAACCTAAACTCAAATCCCTGTCCTGCCTGACTTGTTACAAGTGTTTTTCAGTGGAACTCTTGATTTCATCATATTGCCATCTGGGATATTTCTGAAAATGTCCAAATCAGCTTTTTACCTTAAAGTTGTTTATATGGGTTCTGCTAGAGATGTTGACTCTTGAAAGCTGTTAACCCCATGAGGGCTGATGCTCAGAGACCCACATCTCTGAAAATATCCATGGGGTAGAACTTGTGTTGTGGATCTCTGGAAAGGGTTGTTGGTGAGCATGAACTTGAGGAGCCTGCTGAGCTGCCAGCAGCTGGCTGTATCAGGAAGCATTAGCTGTTGGCTGGCTGTGAGCTCTGTGGCTCACCCTGTACCTCCAAGACGGTGCCAAAGGCACGAGGATGTTATGAAAGGTGCGAATGCTTTGCTCAAGCATTTTGTTTTCTGGGGGACGAGGCAGAAATCCAAATGGTCAGAGCACACTGTGAGTCTTGGCAGGATCACACTGACACGGTGGCTGCTCCTTTCCCTGCTGAAAAGGCAGGGGAATCTCTGTTGTCCAGGCAGCTATTGCTATGTGAATGTGGCCAAAAATAGCAAGGAAACAGCATTCCCATCTCATTCCCTGGGAGGGTGTTGTACTAGTTTGTGTGGAAAAGCGATTCTGGTGTTCTCTGGAGGTTTTCTTGGGGGGATGTGTGCAGTCAGACTGGGACCCCTCTGTTTTCCTGCTCTGTGGCTGAAGGGGAGCAGCAGCAGACACAGCAATCTGCTCCATCCCTCTCACTGCGCATGTTCCTGGCCCTGCTGAATCATCACAACTTGTGCCTGGGCACAATTGCTCTCTGTCAGCTGCGTCCTGGGATCACAGCGGCGTGGCTGCTGCCCAGGGTATTTTGCTAAAGTCTACAAAACCAAGTAGCACTTCTCTGGGAGTCCAAGTGTAAACATAACAAAACTTACAGGCTGATGGATTTATTTTTTTCCTGGTTAATCCACGGGGTGTAAAATCTGTTGCTGCAAAGAGATGGAGGCTTGCTGTTGGTTTTGTGGGCATTTTACTGCATCTGGGAGCACTGGAAACGTAGCACTAAAACCTAGGGGCCTGCTGGATGTTTGACTCCAGACAGAAGGCTGCATGCATGTGTGTGATCCTGAGTGACTCATCAGCCCACTGCTGCTTTTCTGCCCCAGTTGCTTTTCTGGGGAGCTGATTGCCCCTTCCAAAGCACGGGTGGCACTTGCTGGTGTCCCAGTGACCCTGAGATTTTGGGGAAATCTAAGCTGGGTGCTGGTGTGTGCAGCACTGCCAAACTTGGCCTCACTGACCACCAGCAGTGCTCCCGTTCACAGCCACAGCTTGTTCCACTCGCCACTTTCCTGGAGTTCCATTTCAGTGCTGCTCTGAGTCTGCAGCACCCCGTGCCCACTGTTTGCCTTGGGAAGTGGTTTTGCTGTTCCTGTGAGCTCCTCCCTCACCAGCCCTGTTCTATAATTACTGATGTTCCTGAAACCAGATCCTTCCACGTGTCCTGCTCAGGTTGGGGAGGACAAGGGGTCCCTAAGCAAACTGACTGCCTTGGAGTACAGCCAAGAGGACTTCAGCAGATTGGGAACACGTCATCTTACAGTGGTTCATTGAATTCTGAGCCTCCAACCTCCTCACCTTTGGATGCTAAAGGAAAGGGGAATATATCCCACACAGCTTCTCTGGTGTGCAAGTACCAGGTTTGCAGTGTGATCCCAAAGCATTGCCACAGTTTCAAAGCCACCTCTGCTGTGCCCTGGGCTGGGGGGGGATGATCCTCTCTTCTTGCCAGAATTAATGATCTTCTCAAATAGCAGCACTTCTGTGCCATTTCAAGCACTGAGAAGCTCCAGTGGTGTCACCTTTCCAGTACCTGCTTGTTTCCTGGCTGCTGTCCTTGTTCCAGTGGGTCAGACCCACGTGCCCCTCCTGGCCATAGATACTTTGGGCTGTCCTGAGTTGACCACTAAACACAAATACCAGTCAGCAGTTGGCAGAATGAGATGTGCCAGTTTACTTCCTGAAAGTTGTCCTGGAAATGCCTTGTACAGGAATGTACAACAGGAGAAGATGGTCATAAGCAGTGCAGGGAGCTGACCTGGGGCTGGGCAGGCCAAACCTGCAAGTGTGACTGCAAAATCTTTAATATACGAATAAACAATGGCACCTGGCACTGATTTATTGCTCTGCACTTCCAAAACATGCTGTCTCCATGAGCTAATGCAGCCAGGGAATGATCAGGAATGAAGCACTGTTTTAAATCCTGGGTTTGTTTCTTTGTGATGGGTTTTGGTTTTGGTTTTTTTTTTTTTTTTGTTTTTTTGGTTTTTTTTGTTGTTTTTTTTTTTTTATGATTCAAGGAAATGGAAGTTGAGGACCTGACCAGATTTGGTGAAGGTCATGGAGCAACACCTCAGTTAGGAGCTAAGAACTGTGCAGCTCTTCCCTGCCTGCCCTGCTGCTGCCTGTCAGCCACAGAGCCTGATGAGGGCAGGGAGTCCCTCTGCTGGGAAGCTGTTGAGGGATGATTCCTCTGTCTTTCCATATCTGCCATCTCAAGATTTTGGAGCACATCTCATGCATGCTTGCTGCTGGAGCCAGGGATGGCTGCAGCTCCTGGAGAAGAGCAGCCTGGCAGACCCTGCTTTGTGCATGGAGTTCAGTGCCCAAAGTCCCCTGTTTTTTCTGTGTCTGCAATACCTCTTAGTGTCTGAACAAAGCCAGCAGCAAGTTCCTTTTGGAGCAAAACGTCATGACCTGGTTTTGGGGACAGCATCAATCATGGTATAAAAAGAGAAGAATCCAGCAAGTTTCGTAACCTTTTTAATGAGCTGGGGTTATTTCCCCCCTCAGTGCCCAGGAAGTGGGTGAGTTAAAACATGCAATAGATGGGTGATTCATTTTGGCAAGCCAGGCTGCTCAAGGCAGCTGAGGGAATCTCCTGCACCCTGTGTCACAAGTCCTGGAGTAATTAGCAGCAGCTAATGGTCATGGCAGCTCTGGCAGCACCCCTCTGCTTAATGAGCCCAGCTCACCCCTGGGGAAGCACAGGGGGTCCACACTGAGCAGCCTTGGAGAGAGAATCACAGGACTGGGCTCTGGGGCGTGGTACAACATCAAACAGATGCTTCAAGGGGAAAAATCTGTCCCAGAATGTCCGTCCTGGTCAGTGCTGTGTGGGAGGGCTCTTCCTTGCTAGCTGTAGTAGTTTATTTTTGTGTGTTGCCTGCCTTGAGGCCAAGACTTTGAGTAAGGAAGGAAACACTCAGCTACTAAGTGCTGCTGAGATCTCATTGGCTAATATGGGGGTATGCTGATCTTCCAGGAGCAAACATAAACATGTTTTCAGTGTTTGACTCGCCTGTTTTGTACTCTTAGTTACCTTTCCTGTATTGCAGCATCTGCTTAGCTTTTATTTGGCTTTTATTAGTAGTAGCTGACGTGTAGGAGGAGGAACAGAAACTGGTACTTGATCAGCAGATCTTGGAAGCAGTGACACAACCTGAGGAAGTCTGCAAAAGGTGGTCAAGCAGCAGCAATCACATCCCCTTTATGGATTCAGGTCAGTTTTTGACTGTGGATTCAAAATGTGCTGCACATCACAGTGCTGATTTCTCAACTCACCCCTTCTGTTTCTTTTGGCTGTGAATTTGGTGAACTTTCTTGTCCAGAGGAATAAACACAAGCAAGGAGCACTCCCATGATATGTTGGTTTCCTTTTGCCACTCTTTATGACCTCTTTTGTAGTACAGTTGTATTGAACAACTGCTTTGAGCAGATCAGCTCTGTGACTTGACTCTTGGGAGGTTTGGACCTTTCTTTGGTGCTTTGCATGGAAACTCTGAGCTTGGCTCCAGAGTCTGTGTGCTAATCAGCAGGATTGGCTGCCAGGGGAGCTGCCAGGCCACAGGGGCACTGGCAACAAGCTGTTGGTTGATGATCTGGAGGCTTGGATCTTGGTCAGCTCTGGAGAAGTACTACCTTCTTGCAGGGAATCCACACTGAAGATTTATCTCCTTTTAACTTTTATTCCTGTTTTTTTCCTCTTCTGGTTGTGCCACGTCTCTCTCCCTGTTCCCACTGATGGTATAGCTTGGCATAGATGCCAGCTTCTAGGAAAGACAAACCTGTTGCCCAAGCTGTTTGTAGCCAGCAGGCATCAGCCCAAGCCCAGAGCCAGCAAACAAGCCCTCCCTGCACCAGCTGCAGAGGAAGCTGCTGGCTCAGCCAGGGTTACCAAAGCTCCTTGGAACAGACACTGGGGCAAGGGCACAGCAAGTAATGAGATGCTTGTGCAGACATCTGGGGCAAAGCAGAGAGCTCTGTCTGCAGTGGGTTTAAAGCAAGGAGCTTGTGCTGGATGCCAGGGACAAGGGGAATCTAATGAGCTGCTCATTAAACTGCTGCAGGATGGATTTTCCACTGCAGACAAGCTTCTCCTGCCACAAGCTTCCCGCACTAACTGCTCTTCCAGGCAAAAGTGTTTTCCTGATGTTGGTGTGATCATTTATATATAACCCTGAAAACAGTGAAGTTCATTACCCTCCATCTCCAATGAATAAGTTTTCCTGCTTGTCTGCCATGTCCCACCGCGTGGGATGTGTGAGCACAGGCCAAGGAAAACACAGCCCTTCAATGGTCCCTCAGTGCTCGTGTGGAGGCATGGGAAGGGAGCAGCCCCCTGCCTGCTCCTGCTGCCAAGGAGCACAGGGCAGTGTGCTCACTGTTGCCACTAGTGTACCTCACCTGGAAACAAAGCCACCTGTCCTGCAGTCTGAATTCCCAGTGTGGAGGGAAAAAATAAAGCCCCCTCAGCCACAGGAGACCCAGGCTCTGGTACAGCACCAGCTCCAGGGGTGACTTGTGTCTGGCTTTGTGATGTGTTTGTGTTCACCCTCCCACCTGCAGGTTTTGTTCTCTCCCTGAGCTGCTTCTTGCTCTTTCAGGGAGCTCTGACCTTGATGTCTTTCCAGCAATTCAAGGAGCTGGCTGCAGCTCAAGTTCAAAGTGCCAGGTGTGAGGGTCTGCTGTGGGAGGGCAAACAAATCCAGGGAGTCCTGGGTCACTGCTGCCCTTGCCCAGCAAGCCCTGAGTTGTGCTGTGGGCTTGGGCATGGGGCACAGACCATCCCAGAGCTTGGGGTTGCCCTTATACAAGGCCCCTGCAATATCCTGCATTAGTTTAATTTGGGTCTGCAAATTCAGGCTCTCTTGGTTGAACCTGGATTTCAGTGGCTTTCCTGATGGATATTTCTCCACTTAAAAATAACTCTCTTCTGGAAGTGGATGGAACTTTACATAAGATGTGCTTGAGATATTAATTATTCAAGAAAGAGTCAGTTTATGAATCAAGATCCAGCGTGGTTGGGAGGGAGGTGGGAATTGCTCTGCCATAGCCACGGTACCGGTGCTGCATCGTTTGGACTGCTGGAGTTTTGTGGGCTCTTTGGGATGGAGTAAGGCAAACAAGGAGAGGAAGTGTGTGGGGGAGGATGGGGCCGTTCCTCCCACAGGAAACCCGGGATTAGGACACTGGTTGGATTGTGTGGCTGTTGGGATTGCACTGCTGGACCCCGTGGCTGAGCATGGCCCTGCAGCTGCGCAGAGCAACAGCAACGCGTTCAACCCTGCTCTTGGCAGAGGAGCCAAGTGAAAACAAACACAAAGGCTGCAACTGGCAGCACTCTGACGGGAAGGAGTGTGAGTGCAGGGCTGACAGGAAGCCATCAGTCTTGCAGATGCCTTGCATGGGCCAGGGACTTTTAGCCACTGCCTGCTGCTGCACTGAGCCCTGCTCTCCCAGTATCTTCCTCCCATGGGCACAGTGTACCCTGATCAGCTGCTGCTCCCAATCCAGGCTCTGCCATGGCTGGGACAGAGGGTGAAGCCAGCCCTACTTTGATCCTTCTGGAGGTGTTGGCTCTATCAGACCCTGGCTCTGGCTGCTATCATCACATCCCAGGTCACTGGCGGCTCTGGGGGACATTGTTTGGGGCAGCATTTCTGCTATGGGACTATGTAAGCTGGGGACCCCTGGTCCCTGGGTGGCATCTGGGCTGATTTGTGGTCTGCTGAGCTTTAAAAACAATTCTGTGAGCTTTTGCTTCCTTGAGTCCTACAGAATATTTATTCCACTGTGCAGAGGGGTCTTTAAACGGGCCCTATTCTTAATGAATGACTGAAGAGCAAGCACAAAGCAGGACTGGTGTGGTTGGTGACACTGCCCTGCTGCTGAGCCGCTCTGTGCAGGCACTCAGTGGCCTCTCTCCATGTCCTGCAGGCTAGCAGGAACAGCCTGGTGGGGTCCATCTTGGATAGACGCGGATGATGCCAGAGCTATGACAGGGATTGCAGTCTTGGCACTGAGGGGTGATCAATTATGGAACAACTACAGGAGGAAGTACCTGAGGTCAAGGAAGAGGAAGAGGAAGAGGCAGTGATGGTGGCAAGTGGGGCCTCAGACCCAACTGGAGGACCAGACAGCTCGCTGCCTTCAAGCAGCTACACAGGTGAGTGGAGCCACAGGAGCTCATCCTGTGGAGCATCCAGGTGCCCACAGCCCCCAGGCAGCATGCTCAGCTGCAAGGGCAGAGGATCTGTCCCTGAATGGAGTTCAGCTGAACTGAACATTTCACATTTATTTGTGAAATAATGCTCCAAGTTATGGAGAGGCTTATTTCTTCCTCTGATGTCACTGCTCATCCGTTGGTAGTGGGTTTTGGAGTGGAAATTAAAAAGACAGGCAGATAACATTGTGCTTCAGAGCAAGGGGCCTCCCAGGGTGCTTGAAAATGCTTCCTTGGACACTTCTTGAGGTCTTCAGAGCAAAGTGATTGCAGGAGGTGGGAGAGAAGGTTTGTGGATGCAGAAGAGGCTCCTCCAGAGCCCTTGATGTTCCAGCTGGGATATCCTGTGCCAGCAGCTGGCCAAAAAGGGATTATAAAATCTGCTGTTTGGGGTTTCATTGCCAGGACATGAATGCCAGAGGGAGAAAAGGAGCATTGATGTGGAGTCTGAGCTGCTGGGGCATTCTTGGCTCTGTTCATGGCATTTGCCTGCAGCCAGTGCCAGATTCCAGATGTAATACCAGGGGCAGGCAGGACAGGGGTGGAAATCGCTCCTCAGCCCCACAGCTGGAGGAGCTGGCCATGCCAGGAGCTTGGCCTGTGGCTGTGACATGGAAGGACATGTCCCTGTGTGTGTTTGCAGACCTGTCACAGAGCTCCTCTCCCTCGCTGTCGGACCAGCTGCAGATGGGCTGCGAGGAGGCGGCGCTGGGAGCGCTGAACGTGGAGTGCAGAGTCTGTGGGGACAAAGCCTCGGGCTTCCACTACGGCGTGCACGCCTGTGAGGGCTGCAAGGTGAGTCCCAGGGACAGCTGGCTCCAGCAGCACCAAGCAGGGGTTAGATCCCAGCGACTGAGCTGCCTCCTTACACAAGATTTGCAGCAAAACAGGGATTCGGGATTGATTGTAAAAAATTGCCCTGTCTAGAATGGGGCAAGTATAGGCGGGCAGCAAATGCTGCCCTGGGAAGAGGGCTGAGACCTGTATGGCCCAAACCTTGCCTTGTCATGCTTTGTTGTGTAAGGCAAATCCATCTGTCCCCATAGGGACCCTGAGATTGCTTTTGAAAATAGTTTGTGTGCTGCAGATCAGCAGTGAGCTGTGTATTTATCTCCCTGGGATCACTCTCTGCAGCTTGGATGTTCCTCTGGAATTCTTTCCCCTGCAGCAGATCCAGCAGGGTTGTGTTAGCAGCCCAGATCCTGCCAGACATTCCTGCAGGCTGGGGCTGGCCCGTGGCTTGTTCCTCCATCCCTCTCTGTGGGCTGCTGGCACACTCACAGCACCAGGCATGGGTTGCCCCCACACCTCTTCCTCTGCAGCTCCTTTCTGCTACTACATGACTTTTCCTTGGGATAGAGACTCTGCTTGCATCAGAGGGACCCAGGGCTCCCCCTCCTGAACCTCCCTGAAGCTCCTGGGGATAACAAACCAGCCTGGCCCCAAACCATAGGCACTGCTGCTCCATGTCCCCCTGCTCCCTGCCTGCAGGGTTTCTTCCGCCGGACGATCCGCATGAAGCTGGAGTACGAGAAGTGTGAGAGGAGCTGCAAGATTCAGAAGAAGAACAGAAACAAGTGCCAGTACTGCCGCTTCCAGAAATGCCTCTCGCTGGGCATGTCCCACAATGGTAAGTGTCTCTGCTGCCCACAGGCCTGGCCAGCTGGGTGACCCTCCTGTGAAGGGTGCCCATGGCTTGCTGTGCTTTAGCCCA